>NC_088709.1:61925620-63125620 GCF_963576615.1 Watersipora subatra
CTGTAATAATGCCCCTGTTGAGAAATATTTTTGTAAGAATTAGTTACGTTATCTGGGGCCAAAGCCAATTCTTCTCTCGCGCACAATTATATCATCTCGGTTGGAAGAGCCTCAACATTATCTCTCCGTTCAGTAACAGAAAGAAAGCCTGAAGTCTCATTTATATTTGCTTTGTTTAGGTTGTTTTTAGATATTTAAAAAGTTCTGATGGATAGCCGCTGGTAGAACAGTAACTTTTTTCAAACTCATGCACTTCAATGCAAGAACTTGATTAATTGTATCATTTCTGAATGATGTTTTATGGTGATCGTAGCAAAACCGAACCAACTTGGCTAATACTTGCTAATTATTTTACATTTCTATTTAAACCTTGATATTTTTGTTTTGTTTTTACCAATTTACTAGGATTTATTGTAGTTTGAAAGTTAGAATGGCAAATGTTAGTATATTTTAACCTCAAAGTAATTTTCTGACAAAAAACTTGTGTTTTACCTGAGAAACGCCAGGTAGCACAGCTAATATATACATGTATATACATGTATTTAGGCATATATTGTGTTGAAAGCAGACTAGCCACCTCCAAGTCTGTCTAAATAAGCCAACCATTTTTTCAAAGTACCTTATCGGATAAACGTCAGCCAGCTGAGCAAGAAAAAGGCATGGAGCTTAGTACCAGAGACAAATATACAAATTTACAACTCATACATAAGCAGAAAAGTAGCTCCCGCTTTGTTTTTATTAGTGTTCGCGCAATAAATATATCTGCATACAAACATATCTGCAGTTTAAGATATGACATAGTTTGTATTAAATATTATTATAGCCAATGCCTTTACAAAAGGTGGCATTAGGAGTCTTGTTTATAAATGTACTTCGAAAATGATTTAAGTTTCAGACCTCGATACATGGGAGGTTTCTTTACGCGAGTAGCAATGGCACGATATTAGATGTGTATTTGCACACTAAGTTTGTAATGTATAATTAAGGTATGACTTTCAACAGTTGGCTTGTCTTAGCAATATATGTCGGATAGATATTTGCTGTTAATCGCATTCGTCTATTTTTATTCCATTTTTATTTCCATTTACATTCCGAGTCCATTACTCTTATTATTTGTCTTTTTTTATCAGTTTAGTCCTTCAAGTGTGTCAACTATATATATTTTGGGTTAGCTGGTGTCACAATTATGCGCTACTCTCTGTTGTATATTAATAGGTGTTTTGATAAACAAACTGATTTTAAAAGTAGTTTCTAGTGCTGAATCCAAAAAAACAAAAACCAAATATCTGAAACCAGTCGAAGGACATTTTTCAAATTAGCAACACCTTTTTGTGTATCCTACGGAACAAAAAAGGTGCGTAGTCTGCAGCACTCCTGAGAAGCCATTAAGGAGCATGTGTCAAATGCACGCACTGTAACTACTACCTACTTCAAATTGACTGGTTCGAGCAGCTTCACACTTTCCTGTAAACCTTTGTTTTTACCAAATCTTCTAAACAGATCCAATATAAACTAAAGCAAATAAATTTTACTTATAATGTAATTGAAAATGCACTGCAATTTGTTATCTAAGATACTTGGTTTAAGTAGGCACACTGTCTAAAAGAATATAATCCAGCCATCTACTTGGTGGACAGATAAATATAGGTCCACAAGATAAAGGTAGTTTACAATTCAAAGCCAACTTTATCCATTTGAGTGTTTCATCAACTTTTATTCTCATTTGAGTTTACATATGGTCATTCATGTGCTAGAAATATTTTCACCTTAAAAAAGTTCAGCACAGAGTAATACACTGCAGTGCTGCTAATAATAAATATACATTAAATCATGAGTTTGAATTTTTGTCTTTTTCTCTTGAATTTATTTTTGTATTGCATATCTGCTAATACATACAAATGTTATAGATGAAAGGGTTTTGCGGTACAGAAGAGAGTTCTACATGTAACACAGCTCCATCGCCACGAGTCTATCAAGGTTAGTATCCAAAAAGAAATAAAAGCAGTAAAAGAGATCTTAACCAATGGTTTACTAAAAATGACTCAATTTTACCTACTATGGTTAGAAGACTTGGTTTACATGTAAATTTTTTTCAAACTTACCTATTGTATCAGCTCTTTAAGCCATACATATTAGTGTCTATTTAGAAGATATATAAATTGAGTATAGAATTGAAAGTATAACTCTATGGTCTACCCTTATTTGCATAATTAAGTTACCTGTTTGTACTTCAGGCTGCCAAGATGCATTTGATAACGGAGAAAGAAACAGTGAAGCTGTGTATACCCTTCATACTGACCCTGAGTCTGCACCTGTCTTAGCTGTCTGCCAGTTTGATGATCAATCTGGTTGGACTGTAATACAAAGAAGATTAGATGGTACCATTGACTTCAACAGAGGATGGGATGATTATGCTCATGGTTTTGGCAACACGAATGGAGAGCACTGGATAGGTAACCAGGACATATATTCGGTAGCAATTTGCATTCATTTTTTTATTGGTCTTTTTAGGTTCGGTTATATGTATTGTTCTTGAATAAAACTTATATATGTTTTAAGGCCTGGAAAATATTCACCACTTAACAAAGAAAGACCAGAAACTGAGTATATTTCTTGAAGATCATGAAGGTCAGTCAAGAACAGCCAACTATTCTTTCTTCCAGGTAGAAAACAGAGAGAGCAATTACCAACTTTTGGTGAGTATTTTGAGATACCACTGTATCCGCTTGTTTTGACAGTTGTTGGAGTTTCTGTTATTTATGCATATTCCCTAATTACTCCATATTATTGTAGAAATAATTGATGTACATATCAAGCCTTCAAGCACTTCTGTAATATTTCTACCTCAAACACATGCATATATTTGTATACATGTGCATAAATAGTTGTGCTTATATATATTTATATATGTAAACATATATATGTATATATATGTATATATATATATACAAATATGACTGTTGACTGTTATTATATACTGTTGACTGACATATATATCTACTAGCTGTGCTACCTGGCATTGCCCGGGTAATAAAAAAGTCTCTGGACAGAAACTTGATTGGTAATTAACATATAACAACATTTGCCATTCTAAATATCAAACTACATCTCATGAAAAAAGTGTTTTGTCTTATAAACAATTAGAAGTAGTGATAGTTACTTGATATTGGCCAGTTTAATAATGTGAGCAAACAGCTTCTCGTGACGCTATGCTATGACCTGCGTCCTACGCAAAGCGGTGAGGTATTTGCTCTTATATAATGACTTATATTGGCAAGCTAGCAATTCGATTTCTGTAGTCTAGTAGATAAGTCATCAGACTGGTGAATGGCAGAGTCTGAGACCAAATATTGTTTGGTACGGAATATTTATTCCAAGATTTTAAGATCTATAGCCGGAGAATCAATCATACAAACGACAAACTTTGAGAAATATATATATATATAAATATATATATATATTTATATATATAGCCTGCTATATAAATATATATAGCAGTCTTTATTATGACTGTACATATTTTGTATAGATACTATGTTGTTGTTTACTTGGTATATAGTGAAATGTTTGTGTTCTGCCGATAAACAGGTTGTCTAAATTTCCACTGAATCTTTTTTAGTTGTATGGACTCTTGATCCAATGTTTTTTATACTTTAGCTCCACGCACAAACAAATAGATTTTATTTAAATATTGTCATTCTACAAATTTTTTCGAGAGAACTTTTCAATTGAAATGCAGATTTTAAATTGGTTCTTTAATAGATAAGGCTAGGCGGAGAGAATGTAGATGTATATGAACCTGTATGTTAAGTAAAATGCACTTATAAGTCTACAGGCTTATAGGCACATCTTTTTTGCAGATACCTACTCCGTTGGCATATTACACCTTATTGCTGCAATACTACATAAATTAAATGTGAATATACCATAGAAATTTCTAAATAAACAACTTTATTTGAACGGCTCCTCTATTTGACCACAACCATGGTAGAAGCGTTAAACAATAGAGGGCCACCGTCTATTGTAACGCCACCTCCATTTGACAGCCACTCTGACTATCTTTGATCTTTATGAACCCGTAATATCAAGTGAACAGTAGAAAATTGTCTACATAATTGTATTAATAATGTATCGTTGTCTAATTCCAAAGCTTTTTCCTTTTTGCTAAAACTTAGAAAGCAACGCCATAGAAATAATTAATAACGGTCTCAGGCTAGTACAAGTTATTTTCTTTATACATTATTTCTAATTAAAAGTAGCCTATTTATATGAACAACACTTTAAGTTTATGACGTTTAATGAACTTAAAAAGCAATGCCATAAAAATAATTACTAACTGTCTCAGGCTAATAGTAGTTCTTCAATGAGCGGGGTCTTGATACTTTGAAGAACCCATATTTAAAAACGGTTTGCGTGTTTTTTGCAAAAGGTTACATTCAGCAAACAAAAATGTTTGGTTATTAGTATAGACTAGTTAAGTATTGTAGAACAAGAGTTAAGGCCAAAGAAAAATATGGAAAATATTGGACAACTAGAAGGTGTTTGTTCCATCAAAAGCAACAATCAGAACGCAGCTATCCAAGCAATTGATAGAAATACTTTGGTTTTAAAACAGTTAACATTTGTTTATGTATGTAATATAAGTATGTTTTGTGTATGTAGCTTGTTCATAAATACAGATTTGTAACATTTGATAGGTTACCGTTATATAACTATAAATCTGTATATTCGTACCATGTTATTTATTAGCATCTGGCTATGTTAAAGGTTGACTTGCAACAAAGTTCACAATACAGTTATTTGGTATCAAAAGATTAATACCGTACTATGTTGTGTTGTAGGTGCCAAATACATGGAAATGGGATTACAAGCTCTTAAAAGCTCAAAAACGAAAAGCCACCATTGATTGGAATCTGTTTATTTATTTGACGTAGTCATTACAGTTTGGTTATCGTCTTGTCACGTGATGTTCTCACGTGGATTGAAAGGCCAATAAAAAGCTCAATATAAAAATTATCGTAGCACTAGTTTAAGACAAACACTTCAGGTTTTACCGAAGACCCCGTCTCAAATATAGATGCTCGCTACTTTACAGTTCTGTTTCGGCATTATTCAATCGTCAAGTCGTAATCTGATCATGTAACCCAATACTTCAAAAATAATTTTTGCTGCACTTTTCGATTATCACAGGTGGCCAACAGGCTCGTCATGATTATCAGACAGTGATATGTACTCCTTTGAGCTAAGGTTAAAAAGTGTAACAAATTTTTACGGTAAGTTATAAGATATCAGTGCTAAAAGTGAGAGCATTACAATGACGATAAAACAGATGCGTAAGAACAATAGACATGGTTTTATTGAATGCGGGAAGTATATCTGTGAAAATATTTCGACGAATGAGGTTGCATGAAAGTGTAAACAGAAACCATCATGTAACAACTACGTCCCATTTGAGCCATTTTGGAAAGCGAATCCAAACTATGGCGGTCTCGTTTGGCTGTGATTAACTGTTCGCTTTTTAGCTTTTAAGAGCTTGTAATCACATTTCCATATATTTTGGACCTAAAACACAACAGAGTAAGACATGGTGAATCTTATGATACCAAATAACTGTAATGTGATTTTTGTTGCAAGTCAACCTTTAACACGGCTTACAATTTGTTGATACTCATACGTCCACTTCTGTTGGACATAAAAATCTAGTTTTGGTCGTAAAACCATAGCAAAAACTTCAATGAGTGCCAATAGTTTTTACGCAACATTGATTAATATAAATACAACATAAAATAAGGCTTCAAATTTAGAGTAAAATAAAAATTAAAATTTTGCAAAATGGCAAACAAGGATACAGGTTATAATATCATGGCAAGTCAATCGCAAGCAATATATATCATCTGGTAAAAGCATTCCTCAGTTTCTCGATGCATATTTATTAAGAGATTCTGGTCAAGTTTGAGGTTAGCTAGCAGACTTATTGGATTCAAAAAGTTAAATGATTTCACTGTCATCTATGTACAAATTTAGCTATCGGCCTACCGTTAGCCTTTTTACCAAAAAGTGCTGATTTAGCTTCAAGATATGTAAACAACTTTGGCAAGTTCAACCTTTATCTAAAACATTTTTGTTCTAGATTTTCTTTTCCGATCATATTAAAAAAAGAGTTATGCAAAAATTCAATGTATAACCTTCTGCGTTGCTAAAGTTATTTGAAGCTACGATCACTACGAGGATAAAACAATTCTCTACAGTGTTGCTTACTCTTAAAAACTATTACTTTCACCAGCGTTAAAGTCAATGCTGTTACTTTATTTATCTGTTTAATCCCAAAAATTTTAACTTAACTCAGCTATAGTGTCATCAACATAAATAACTCTGTTTTATTAACTCATGAAGTACTTACGAAAACCAAACTATCAATAAGTACTTTGAATGTCAGAAAGACAAAACATTCGTTTTTAAGTTAGAAAATCCCAAACAAAAATTTTAGAACATTTGTGATTTTGGGCTAATTTTATAAATAAAATATTTCGACCAACACCGTCAATTTCATAAGTCATAAAGATTGTTAGTTATGTTTTCAACAAGTAATAAAATTTAGTTACTAAACAATTGCTGGGAAAATCGTAAAAATGTGCCTTTGGAAGTTGACCATAGATTACCCATAAATGCGCACACGTCAGGAAAAGGTGTCCTCGACTGGAATAAGAGAGCAAAATGTAGGCAACATTTGCTTTGCCCATATTAGGGTTAAATTTATTTTCTAAAAGTTCTAACGAACCATTTTTAAAAAAGAATGCTGGCCTCTATTTGAATGCTCCTTACAATTGACCACCACAAAGTTCAGTCAGAAGTTTTACAGTAATTTCTATTAAACAGTAATTGGAAAATTTCATCATTTTACATCCAATACGTATTGTAAATAAACACTATTTAAATGTTTATTTATCCAATTGTGTTTTTCCCAAAGATGTCTGATGACAAAGCTTTCTATTTTTAAACATGATTTGGCTTATAGTCTATTGTGGTAAATTTTGACTTGATACTAGCCGAATGCTCAATGAGCATGTTTTGTTAAATAAACCTACAAGTCTTGATTTTAGGTAAGTGGTTACAATGGAGATGCAGGAGATTCTCTCTCTTATCATCATAAAATGGGCTTCTCTACCTTGGACTATGATAATGATGGTAGCTCTGGAAGCTGTGGTTCTACTTACCGAGGTGATTATGACAAAACCATACAGCTAGCCGTTTGACAAAGATAGCGTCATAAATCTATCTTTATTAAACCGCAACTGGAAACACTTTTATATTTTTTAATACCTTTGACTTTGATAACAACATTCACGTCAAACTATGGCAATAATAAGTTCATTTGAAACGATACAAAGATATTTGTTTGTGATGTGATTACATGTACTCCACCTAATTAACTCCTGTCTTCCCTTAAATGTACATCGTGATTGGATACAATATTTTATGCGGGTTGTCCCTATCCTATTTTTTTACATATAAACTAATTGCATAAAATAGTTACATATAGCTAGTTATTCAATATAACTAGATGTGAAAGAATATTTGGGAAGTTCCTAAATGCACCATCCATGAGTTTGAGATTTTTCTTTCATGTTGGTGCAAGTACAATTCGCTTGTACTTGTACTATTAGAGAGTGGAAATATGTATGTACGCGATCCAAAATCATTTTTATGATTATTTATTAGGTAGAAAAATTTATGCTTGTTTACTAGAGTAAACTTGACGCTTATTGTCTAGTTTTAAAACATGAAATGTCACAGTTGGGCATGTGGTTAATAATATTTTATATTATTCATATGGCGATCAGCTCAGTTTTTTTCTGGGGTGATAAAAACGTAATACTAAAAATTTTCAAATCCCATTTAAATCAAATCCTTGTAGTGGTGTTAAGCGAAAATGGTTGGCGGACAAGTAGTACTTGATAATTGGCTACATAATAGGGAGTGCTTTATCTTTAAATTTTAGGGTGTTGCTGATTTTCGCCTCTTGATTACCATTAATGAGTTCAACAGGAATTTTATATAGTTATTTCAGTTAGCAAAAATCATCCATTTATAATTGAAAGCGTTTTGCAAGACTTAGGTTTTCTCTTAAAAACACATGCATATTTTAGCTGGCTGGTGGTATGACAATTGCTTGAAAGCCAATTTGAATGGAGTCTGGCATAATGCTGAGAATGCTCAACAATCGCAATCGGGAGTGGCTTGGTTGGATTGGAAACACCCATATTCGTTTAAAACTGTGTACATGAGGGTTGGTAACTGATTCTGCCGCAAAGCATGAAGCTAAATGAGAGGACTTTAATATTGTTTCACCTGATATAATATTTCTTCTGTAGTTTTTTCATGTACCTAGCAGTTGCTTTCTTCTAATTTCTATAGTTTTAGGTATGGTGACCTCTTGATTTTGTTCCTCACAATCATAAATAGTAAAGCATGCATTCTGCTTGTTTGGACAAGTTTTTCTTCAAATAAACTGTTGTCTTTTAATTTGTAGCATACTTTGTCGAAAGATTTACTGCCATAGAAAAACTATTTCAAACACATGCATATTTTAAAAATTTCAAAAGAATAACAAAAGACAAGTAAAGTTCATGACTCTTATATAATTTTAAGAGTTGTGGTTCAGCAAACAGCTATAACAATACTTTTCATTTTGAGCCTCATTAGTATTGTTATTAGGAGGCAACATTTCATCTTCTGAAAAGTCAAGCTTAATATGTATTTCAGTGAATCAAACATAAAAGGTTCCATATAATGCTGTTTTTTGTTGTCCCCTGCTTGAAAAAATCCTAACCAATTAGACCCAACTGGGCAAGAAAATGAACAAAGATATATACATTATGTATGCACACTCGCTGTACTACCCGGTGTTGCTCGAGTAAGAAAAGGTTTTTAATATCTTTGGACATAATTAATTTCCACACCACTCAAGAGGTACACAAATGGTGCATTACCCATATTTTATGTGCAGGCACATAAACAGCCAAAAATGTATACAATATTTAATATCTCAATAGTTGTATTGTTGTACATGAAGTTTATTACATGACAATGAACATATAAATTCTCTAAAACATTTTATGAACAAAGCAGTTTGTGCCAATCAAAAATGTTTACAGAAAAAATAAGACACTAGTAAAGGTGTTTAAACGTGAAATAACTAGCAAGCAATGGTTATATGTAGTTTGTTCTACTACAAGGATAACAAAAATATGAACTGAGAGAGATATGAAATGCAAAATAAAAAAACAAAACATCATGGATAATAACAATTAAAGTTTACTGTTGGTAAGACATATATTCTTGAAAATTTACTGAGCGTACCACTAGTGTATCACTGAAGCGTTAGAGCGTAAGCGATGTTCATTGTCTGACCAAATGGCAAGAGAATGTATAGGCCATCTTTACTGCCTACTCGGGATAGTGCAACATACAACTGTCCACGTGAAAAGCAAGGTTTTAGGAGGTGAATACCAACAGTTTTCAGTGTGTGACCTTGGGATTTGTTGATAGTCTATTTAGCTGTACCAGGTTATAAGTAAGGGTATGCATCTATGGGTGCAATAGGACTAAACAGAAGTGTGGGGAGGTTGAGTGGGTTAAATTATTATATGTGCCAGCACTTGGTATGCACCATGAAAACTAAAATAAAAGTCACAAAGTTATGAGTAAAATTTTTAAAAATCGGCAAAAAATGTGAATGTGAAAGGATATATATATAGATATAGGATATATATAGATATATATGTAACATCTAAGAAGTTTACTACTTTCTTATTTGCTTCAATGGTGATATGTTAGCTGTGTTTACGGGAAATTTCACATAGTTCTTTCTTAGTGCGCTCAATGTTATATATATACATATAATATTATATATATATGTATATATATATATATATTTCCACAACTTCTTTTTTATATGTTTATCTCTTCAGTACTGCCAGTCTCGTAGAATCTCTGAATGACACCAGATACTTTTTTTTGAACAATCAACTCTTTTGGCAATTTCTCGCATAAACATTCCTTCTTTATAAAGACAAATAATGGTTGCTCGCTGTTCTGCTGTAGTTTTCATAGTGAGGATGTTACTAATAAAAATATTTTACAACGAATGCACAGCAAGGTAAAAATTATTACTTTTATATCCTTAAGTACACAAAAATTGCAAAACATCAAAGATTTTGAAACAATGGCTTCAAAAGATTGAATTAGGATGATTACTTGTACTCACTTCCTATTATTATTAGATACTAAACTTATATGAGTGAGAGTGTCATGTCCTTTAGGAGATTACACAAGTGAAGTAAATTGTCTAATCACGTTTTAACTACACCATCGTGTAGAGGAGACTGTGAGGATTAAAATGATACCTTGTTTTGTTATATTTGAAATAGTTCTCTTTATTCTATTTTAATTTGAACTTTGAATTGATGCAAATTCACAGGGCGGCTCCATACTTTTGCACATGACTGTATATATATATCAGCCTCTTCAGTGCAGCTCAGAGCAGGCAAGGGAGACAAATTCAGTTGCCCATGAGAGTTGACTGCATGCCATGAGACAATTAAGTTGCCTGTCAATGTGCTGACACCAGAGTGCTCGAATCACAAAAGTGATGAGTTATGCACATCATTTACTGGCTTGACTTTTGCAGTGTCTAGCTGGTCTCCTGCCATTGTTTCAGTCGTGGCCAGGTTATCTTCCACCACACTATATATAAAATGAAAATGGAGATTGGTCCGTATAATACACAGTTTTATAAATACTATTTAATATTAGTCAATCCTTGCTTCTGAAATAATCACATGATATATTACTCTAGATTCTAATGAGCTGGATACTGCTTTCAGGCTATCCCATATTATATTTTAATTCATTCTAGAGTTAATGAGAGTACTCTAAGAACAAAGTAATGATAAGAAAACTAAACTAGTCATGATAATATTTGGTAATTGGTCTTTGATTTATACCATTTGTCATCAACAATTAATATGCTTCAATATTAATTTATTTGGATATCTTTTGTGTAATGTTTTTGTAAGTTACAATTTATTGTATAAAAACATAAAATGATGATGGTACCAAAAATTGTGTGTAAAAAAGTGCTAAAAGGTGTTTTTAAACTAACTAAAAGGGGTTTCAAATTCATTCTATGTCTGTATCACTGTCAGTATGGTAGAAACTGGTTCCGTGAAAGATGCTTAGATATATAAAATAATAGTAAAATATCAATTAGGCTTTTTAATACTAGACAAGTGTGATTTAAACTAAAACTTTTGATTGGAGTATAGGGACAAGTTTCTACTTCAACTTTTTTCCAATCACTATTTTCATTTGTTGGCACAAAATGTCATTACTTCTTTGTCTGAAACGTGACTTCCTTCTACAACTAAACAGTCGTATTTATTCCGTGCTACCAACTGTCTGGTACAATTACATGTCACTTTAAGGCAAAGTGGCATGAATTTCAGGAAGGAGGAACTAGTTGAAAATGTTTTTGTTCGTTGCTTTCACAGTTTTGATGGTGTCTATTTGTAATGAGATTTCAAACAACCATAGATCTTCTGTCAAACATTACGTGCTCCATTAAATAGCAATCAATCATAAAATGTCCATTTATAATCAAGCATTTTTACCTTAGTTTTTGATCTTTCTTTGCAATACAAAAAACTGTATGGCAAGTTTCAAAATTGTTCACTTTTGTACAAAGGAATTATTATGGCGCAATATCTAGCAATCAGCAAGGCTGTATGCTCCGGACAAACTGCTACTAACCAAGTTTCAATATTGAGCCAAGAAACTAATGCGTGTAAGAACTTCCTAAAAAGCTTCATCATTTCAGAGAAGGCTTGAAAGTCTATGGCACTAAATAATTGTTGCTCCTACTAACAAAGACATGTAAATGATTGCAGTTGACAAATAAAAGTTTCTTACTTTCTTTGCTTAAGGCAACATTGCAATTTTTTTCTCAATGCTAACAAAAGATTAATTTATGGCTATAAAACTATAGCTTTGTTTCACACAGTAACAAAGATTTACCTATTTTAAAGATTTGACTGCAGTATACTGTTTATATATGAAGCAAACAAAAATATTTTTTAGTAAATAATAAACAGTACATGAAATATAAAGTCAAAAGAACTGTCAGTAGAAAATCATTTTATAAAGTATTTGCACGCACTTTTAGTCTAACAATGTTTTTGATTTTTAATCAATAGCAGAATATCCTAAATTCAATCAGAACCGACTGATTTGAATTTAAACATGCTATGGATAACCTTAAAAAACTGAGAAAAAAACTTTAAATTATTTTACAAGTTATAAAACATAGACTTGCAGTATTAGTAACAGTAAACAGTTACTAGTTACTAATTGCTAGTTAGATTCTCAAACTAAAATGATTTCTTATTTATAAGAAATTTATTCTAGTATGAACCATGGAATCAATAAAAAAGTAGATATTACATTATGTTACAATTTATAGCATTCAAGTGGTGGCTTTAGTGCAGTGCAGGAGCTTAATATATCCAGTAGAATAATGTTTCCGTTGAATGAACAAAATTTAAAATCATAATGCCTTTTTTGTTGGGCGTTATGGTGTCAGAAAGCAAAGACCATTTATGTTTTGAATACCAAGCATGAGGGGTTTTTGTTTATGAAACTTTATGCATAGGCCTAATCATCACCAAAGCTAATTTGTCAATTGCATTAGTTACGCTAGTCAAGGTGTCACTGAAGTGTTAAACTTCAGTAGTTATTTTTGTCATCAATCTATTTGGCTAGCTGAGCTATTGCATTATCTTGTGACGTAGATAGTTTACAGATAAAAGATTGATGATATCCATGTTTGATAAAGGAACTCTATTAAAATGTAAATTTAGCGTATATGCGTTTCATGCGTAGCTCAGAGCGATTTCATCATCTGTGGACTAACATATAAAAACAGAAGCTTTCAGGAAGAAAAATCAGTTACCATTTGTGAGCTTGCTTTACTGATCCTGAACATTTAAAAAGGTAAGTCATACAGTTTTCTTTGATCAAAGTTACTGAAAAAATATTAGCAGTTGAATCAAGCGTTTATATTGACTATATTTACCAAATTAATAGTATAATAAACAGTTTGAATGCTATACTTTACAAACGCGCTGTAGTACATTTAATTCTCCTGATACAAGAAACTGAAAATTGAAAATTTGAAATCCATCCTAAACTCAAAATAAACTCTTTTCAAACACATGAGAGGTGAGGTCAAATCAGAGTATTAACCAGAAAGGTATATAGATTAATAAAAGTTAAGTATTGGCAAATCCAAACACTTGAAGACTAGGCTATAGTTAAAGTAAGGATAATTTATTGCCCTAGATGTCCAACAGTTTATGTGGTTCACTTTTAAAAATTCCCATATATTTAGTTGCATAATTGCGAATAGTAACAATTTAAGCTAGCAAGCTAAAAGTTATATTACTCATTTACTTACAATAACTATTTTATCACATACAGGTCAAGTTTTGCTGTTTAGAAATTTCAACCAAGATCAACCTAAAAAGATGATGTATCTCCTTGCTATATCTCTACTCATAACAGCCAGCCATGGCGAGTATACATCATGATTGTTGATTTCATGCTAGAATCTGTAAAGTTATTTTTAATAGAGAGTTTTTCAATGTAAAAATAGTTTTCTAATATTATAAAGCAAAAAAAGTATGTCCCTTTTCTGTTAACTTTCAATCACAAACAAGCAAACAAGATATGACTCATTCAACTTTGACAAAAACCAAGTATGTACATTTTTATAAAAGGAAATAAAAGTCGAACAGAATGAAAACTTAATAAAAATTTAGCTATTAGCTCAAATAATTACTTTAAAGTTAGGTTTTGAAATTGTTGTACAAGGTGGTCAGGTTTTAAAACACATTCACATGCTACTAAGTGCTAAATTTAACCAAAAAAAAGAAATAACTGACTGTGAACTTGGGACAAAAAATACAAAAGCTGGTATCTGATTGTCATGAGCCATTATCATTGAACAGCTTTGTACATTTAGAGAGAACATGTTCTAAAACCATAAATTTCCAAAGTTACCAAACAATTGAATATAAATGTGGAGCAAAAAATTACTAAAGCCCAATTGACATCACATAACTTATTATTTGTTCAGGTGTACCGGTTGGTTCAGGAACAATCTCAGGTAGTATAGTTACCAACAACGACGGCTCTATTTCCCTGATTACTGATGTCACAGATGGTAACCCACCTGCCGATGTTATAAGCTGGACCCTACCTGATGGTAGCAGTTTGCTACCAGGAAACACGCAAGGGTCTTTTGTAGCCTCTACAGCTCAAGTAAGAACTATTCATCCATTTGCCCAATTTTAATTTAAAAGATGTGTGATTTTCGTTAAATTTTTTTTTAATAATTTGATATAGAAACAAAATATTTGATATATATTTGAGTGTTTCATAAATGTAGGGCAGTTCTTACTGTTTTAAGATGTTTCCATAACATTGATACTAAAATCAAAGAAAGAGATTATGCAAAAAGTGTGATTGTGAAAAAAAGTTTAGAATATGAAAATTAAATATAAATAATATTTCAAAAAAGAAAAATATAGATTGAAATACTATATTCAAATACAAACAAAAAACTAAGTTAGTATTCAGATTAACGCTAAGGTTATTATTAATACGGTAGGAATATTAAGTATATGAAGCAACAAGCTTTAATGGCAAATCGGTTGTTATTACAGATGAATTCTGATGGATCCAAAACGTACACATTAGACCTGCTAGATGGTTACACATCATTTGAGCAAAACTTCAATTTCACTTGCGAAGCTACTGGCAGTTGGAGCAAATGGATGACATTCACAATTCCTGCTGGTAACTTTCTTGAGCTAATGTTGTGATCTGAATCCTTGCCTTGTAATTCATAATTAACAGTGTAGACCTAAAATAGTTACATTTTATACGTACTTTGAAGTTTCGTAGAAATGGCTCAGGTTTTTATGTTCAGATTAGTTGAGTATGCAAATTTGATTTTTTTTAAATTCAAGATTCAACTCAAAGGAAATATTCTGCAAAACTGCTCAACGTTGTCTCTCTTACATCTAAAAATTTTGATAGCTAACGTTTTTACGCTAAATGATTGATCAGACAATACAAACTTTCTTTTTAATTTAAATTAATTCTGTACAATTCAGCAGTTTACATAGACTTTTAAGGTTGGTCAATCGGAAATGCAGATTATCATGTAAGTATAATTCTTTATCTAAGTCTCTGTATACATGTACATGTAGATATATCTAAGTATAAAAAATCTTATTAAATTTCAACAAGCACACCAGTGGTTACTAGTTAAAAGTTTACTCAGCATAAGTTTTTGAATTTTAGAAAATGTCGCCGGCCAGGTTGACGGAACCTTAAATATTGACAGTAACAAAGTGATCACCATTGTTGCCGAGGTTGTTGGAGGAATTCCTGATTCAACTCACTATGTATGGACGGTCCAGCAGCCAGATGGAAGTTATGTCGACTACTCAGCTGGAACGGGTCCAGCTTCAGCGGTAGTAAGTAGACTATAAAAAATATGTTATTATAAAAAAACCGCCTAAGCTAATTGGTGATTACATGTTGGCAAAGTATATTTATATGTAATACGATGATGTTTCATTCCAACATTCTGTGTACTATAATGGTTTTAAAATAATAAATACATTGGGTAACTTAAACTTTTTAGACAAAATGTATTAAAGGCAATTATTAAAATATTGCCATATCTCAGCTTGGTAATTTATAAAATAACTTTTAGCAGATAAAAATTGTATGAAAAATTAACAAAATTGTGATGGTCCTGATTATTAGATTTATGTTGAAAAATCCAAGCAATATTAACTTTTTAATTGGCTTCAATCAAGACATCAAGTGACTTGTTATGATATCATAAGATGCCCTGTTGTCAGGGTAACACGGTTAAGTTGAATCAATATATCTGCTTCTGGCTGGAGTGTGTGTATTTCTCACTTTGTCTGTAAATAATATAAGCAGTGGATAAACAAACGGGTAATTTTAACGGTAAATTTTATTATCATTTAACAGAAGTTATAATAATATTAGTTCTAGTATGATATCTATTTGCTCAGAACACCAAATGATTGTCTTTAGTTGCCGCAAGTGTATTCTCTCTTTGTTTGCAAATAATGTAAACAATGCATTAACAGAAACATAAATGTTTTTACTATTTACCAAAGTTGTTATTTGTTATTTGTTATTATCTAATTGGTTCATCATAGATAATAATTTACTGAATTAGAAAGTTTCATCAAATGCCTCTGAAAAGGAAATATTTATATCTTTATAACTTGCAACGAATAATTCGCTAGTTAAAATCCTAGTTTAAAGAACTGTTATTTTTTCTAAATTGTTTTCTGTCAATGCTTAGGTGACAAACGCAAATGGAAATCCTTCTACTACTCTCACTATAACTGACTTGGCAACTATAACGAGGTCATTTAAACTATATGTGACATCTGAGGAGCAGGATGGCTTTGTGAACTGGTGGGCCAGTAGAACCTGGTATGTCAGCAGCACAGGTAAGCAGATCTGCGCTGTACATATGTCAAATTAGTGTTTGTGTTATTTTTTCAATGTTTTAACAAAGTGGTTTTATTTCCTTTTTCCAAAAATTAAAAATTTGTTTTCAATTGTCTGTAACATTTTTAATATCATAATGTTTGTCAATGTATAATCAACTGATATTAAGTTATATGGTTTCTTTTTGCAGCATAAGACATGACACTCAGATTATAGTAGACAAGCTTCCCCTTGGTAAACTCAACCGACTTCAAACGAGCAATGACCAGTCTCAAAGACAGCTTTTTAATATCGCTTTGATTTTCTAACATTTTCACTTCTGCTTTATCTATTCTAGATTTCTATTAGCTTGATATATCATGTCACACTGTATAGCGTATTTTTTAAATTTCAATTTCAAACTATTTTGTAATAAATATAAAATATACTAATTTTCAATAGCATCACCAAGACTGCTATATTATTAATATTTGCAGACACTGGAATCATGGAGCAAGACCTTTGGACAAGTTTAGTTAAAAATGTTAGGCTTACAAATAAAAGTAACTTACATATACTTGCTATAAATTGTGGAGAATGTCTGGACATACTTTCAATTGCATTCACAATTTGAAAATGCGGAGTTATGTACGCATATGACATGAACCACTGAAGCATTTTGCTAAACCAATATACGATCAAGTTTTCCAACAGTTTTTCGTGCTAAAGCTATTATAAGCATTTAAGCCAAAGATGTATGCCACCTCTGCATAAAACTGCACTGTAATACAAACAAAAATAACTATGCTTCAAACTTATTTTGATGAGGTATGTTGGATTTTATTTTGATTTTGGTAACAAATAGATGCATTTATATGCCATATTAGAAAATGAGTTGTTTAAGCCAAAAACTAAATATGTACTACTGATATTCAATAACATTCAAAAGTTATTAAATTACGTTCACTGTCAAACAGCAACTGATTTGTTTAGCTTCTCTGTGTGTGTTAGCTATTTTAACTACAAAAAATAGTAATAAATAGCAAAGAAACATTTGCATCTCATTAGCTAGACCCTGTGCTTGTATTATTAGGATGCAAAACTTGGGTGCATTTATGTTTAGAAAGTAAAAATTCCACTTTTGCTTCTTATTGCAGCCATTTCATTTCTTTTAAATGTAGAATGGCTCCAAAAGCTGTAAAAAACTATTTTGAAATATAAAATATTGCAGTCTTGATAAGCTCTGTTCAACTTTTTGAGATTCTAAAAAAATAGTAAGTCATTATATGCTATTTGATTTACTAAACTAGTTTGACCTGCAGTAAAAGCCATTAGCGTAGCTACTCTGTTTGTTGCAAATGATAAATATTTTTACAGAAGCGTTTTAGCAAAGATAGGAATCTGAAAGTTTTAGTTTTCATCAAAAAGTAAAGACAAATCTTTTAATAAGTTGGCTTTTTGCAAAAAGCCTTTGTGACTTAAATCTATAAAATCTAGGTTCTATCGATTTAAAGTTGTTTTCTCAAAAAACTTTGTTTACACAAAACTGCCTGATTAATCCGCACTTAACTAAAAGGCTGCTTACTCTAACCTGGAAAAGGCTTCTGTTCCATGGATATCAAAGGTTTTGAGCATGAAAAACTAAGCTACCTTCCTTACTGCTAGTAACTACTAGCTGGAATTTGTGGTAAGGCTGGGTATCTATGATCTTATTATTGATTGACATTAAATACACTGATATGTTTTTTGAACTAGCTTCCACAAAATATGACTTTTTTAACTTATCAGTCGTGCATCAGCGCTGAGTTTTGATCATTATAATTTTTTTTTCATTATTTCCATCAGAACACTCTATAAGAAGAAAGAAATCAATAACTGTGCAGGTATACTAAAACAAGTCATTATGATCAATAATAATTACTGTTTGATGACCTCAACCTATTGAAGACATAAAGAAATGGATATGCATTATAGGAGAAGCTAATATCAATTTAATTCAGTAGTATGATTATGTAGCTAGAACAGATCATCGTGAAATAGCTAGTTGGAATGGATTTTAGAGTTCATATCAGCAATGCATGCATTTAACTGGATGAGTTTTTTTTAATTTATTACTAAAATACTTTTGAAAAATAACTAATTACAATTGATTAATAAAATGTAAACACATTACCAAATATAATCTGCTTACCGCTAATGCTATAAATAAGTAAATGCTAGTAAATACTAAAATTTCTTTACCGTTGATGAAATTGAGGTTTATGCAGAACCTTCAGTGGCAGTAATAACGTTTACAAAGATCATTACGTATGTCACTGCTGCAACTTTTCTTTTAAAAGTTTTCATGTTCATTTCACAACTTAGTAATAACTTCATCTATTTAAAAAATTTTCAAAAAGCCTCCAAAAAGTAGCTGCAGACTTTAAAATATATATAGTTCTATGCATTTAGTTTATTAATACAATAAAAGGATATAGCGAATAGCTTTCAAATCATGTTGCATTAAAAAATTTATGAAAGTATATATGCATTACTGCAACCAGTTTTTATGTTAATACCAAAAATTATTTTGCTATTAAAAATTATAAGTATTAAATCATGTGAGTTACGTGTTTGTGCTCAGTCTATTATTCTAAAAATTATATTGAGGCCGTTGCCTATTGAGTCATTTGCTTTGGTAAAGAACTTTTATAAGTTTGTGAAACAAAATATTTATCTCTACATTTCAAAAAAAAATATTTAAAATAAACATAAGTCTCTAAAATAAAAGTTCAGCAGCATCAGAACCCATAGTAAATGATAGCATCTTTGGTTCACAGTCTGAGATATGTGAGTTTTATTAAAACTTGTTTGTATCATGACATTCGTATTGTCCTAATTCGATTCCCATTATCATATATCCATTTTTAAAGTTGATGCTTCATATCAAAGACTTTATATTTTTGAGTGCTTCAAACTAGCCCATAGCCAGGATTTATTATATCTGATAACCAGTGTATAACAATATATTGAGATTTATCAGTACCTAATCCAAGGTAAGACAACTTTTATTCTACAACCTAATGAGAATGGTCTCTTTTAGCAACCATACCGCTATAAGATCACACTTTTTTAAATTAAAACAATAATTATAAACAAACTTTGGTTGTGTGCTAAATATTTCCTGATAGATAATCTGTTTACTCTTTTTAAGGAGTTCAAGACGGAAACAAAATTTTGATGAATCAAGAACTTATATTTGTCATACTAGTTTGATTCTTTGCTTTGGGCAAATCCTAGCAATTCATTTGGGGCCAAACTTTAGAGATGGTTACCAGTCTAGCAGGTGTAAGGTTTTCCAAAAAAGAGTCAGTAACACAGAAGTCACAAGTAAAAAACAGCTTTTACGTGTAAGTAGCTTTGCTAGTACTAGTGTGATATATTATTCTGTTCAACTGGTTAATTAACTTGTTAAGGTTCATGAGTTAAAAGAAATGACCTAAATATGCATAAACTAGAATTCAGCTCACAATGCCTGCCATGAAAGCGATAATATACAAAATTTAGATACCATTAGCTTCACCAAAAACAGTGTAGCATCTGCGACAAGTTTTGTGGCAGTACGCTATTTTAGATTTTAACGACCAAATAAACAATAGTGGTTTTACTTTAGTGCTACAATGAACGAAAAATATGTTCAGTTATCTATATTATATAAAGACTATAGAGAGAAATGAATGTAAATTAAAGAAAGGATCAAAATATTTATAGGGATTAATAAGGGTTTGAATACCTCAAAGCTACAGGTCTTGTAAAACTTTTCATCTTTATTAGGCTGGTTCTATCTTAATTGACTACTTACAAATTTATCTGTAAGTCTAACACTTTTGTTACCTATAAAAATTCAATATTTAATTTTCTTTTTTAAGTTCTGAACTGATTAAATGATCAGTAATGACTCTGCAGTCAAAATATTCACCGGACAGTCGTATTTTGTCAAATTATATATGATAAATTCATTAAATTTTGTTTGTTGAGTAAAAAATTGAAAGACAAAGTTCGCTTTTTATTAGAATTTAGGCGAGTTGTAATTATCAACTTTTAACAAAAACTGTTGTCATGATAGTTGCAAATTAATTTAACTACTCTGCGTATTTTTGTGATTTAACCACACTTCAAGCACTCTAACCTTTAGTTTTAACTATCTTTATTTATTGTCAAACAATTGTGTTTCTAGTCTATTACTGAGCCTCTGTACCCAATAGTTATATTTTGTTTTAGCAACTAAAACAAGGTCCAAGGGTTTTACTATTACAGTATTATTTTCTTTGTATTAACAGCTTTCTTTGCAGACAAGTACTTGTTGTCCAACTTCTTTTCCACTTTTTATTGTACATCGTATTTAACTAATGTTTTTAAGTGGCTGACTGCTACATTAAAAAACTTGTAGTCAAAAATGTATGAAAACTTATTGCACATTACTAGCACTCTTTAATAGCTATTAACAATGCCTCAATGGCATTTTTGTTAAGAATTAGACAATGACTCATCAATCATTGTAGAATGGCAATCTACTTATCCAGCGACAACTGGCAAAAATTCTGGTTGGTTGAACTCTATTTGCAGAGGCCCAAGTTAACTGTAGCAATTGAATACCGTCAATGCGACGAAAATGGCAGGTTCTATCCAAAGCAACTGCAGTTACTATTGTAGCCGCGAGTTTAGACATTTAGGGTCTATCTTTTGCTGATTAACTTTACTTTTGTGATCGGTTTAGGTAAATTGGTTTTCATTGTTTAAAAAAGCAACAGAATAATTTTAGTTAAGTAAAAAGAGGGCTGCGTTGTAATCTTATGGTTTAGGCTCATGTAAGCTGATTCGCAATATTTTTTGGTGACAAAATATCTAAAAGTTTGCATTTAGCATTTGCATTTGTTTTAAACTTGTGTACTTTTTTGTTTTGTCAAATATGTTTTCAATTCAAAAACTGATGATGACACAAATTCAAATCAACTAATAAATATGTACCATACAACATTATTATTATTATTCATAACAAAAATAATTCTAAAATAAAAAAACGATGAGTGATCCAACAAAAGTTTTGAATTCAAACTAAAAGACATTGTAGCAACATTAGACAGAAAATGCCATACATAGATGGATGTTTTGTTTATAGAAACAATAGGTTTTGAATCGTTGACTTTTGCAATACATTGATTTTTATATTGGTGAAATAAGCAATTACCACCGATATAGCTTCTCCTTTTATACTACTTCACACATGTGTAGAAGTTTACAGCCACAGTTAACTCAGATTAAAGGGATTGTCATAAAGTTTGGAAAGTATTGATAAATATCTAGGAAACAGTTGCAACATTGCAATGAAGTGCATGCTACTTTGTTTTTATTTATATCTTTTACTTCTACTTATCAATTACTTATTTTGTTTTTACACCACTTTATGGGCAATTTAAATATGCATATAAAGCAGTGTTAGCCAAACGATTTGCGAATCTAAATGTGTTTCTATTTTGAATATACATGTAAATATATTGTGTTTGTAGATGTTTTGCAAATATGTTGTACTAACTAATCAGTCATTAAGTTTCAGTGAATCTGAACCACCTCAGACTTGCAAAAACATGAAAGTGGCAGTTGGTCACAAAAACATGTAAAGAATGTATAATAGACTCCCAAAGGTTTAAAATCCTATCTGAATAAATACTTGAGAATGTGTATTTACGACAATTGCCTTTAATAAACGCTTGTTGATTGCTCTCACCAAATTGTGTGGCAATTTGTATTAAAAACCTGCAGACATGCTGGGGTTATTTGATGAATATCAAAAGAAATCTTGGCATGCAACTTAAACAGAACAATAGCTGCTTTCAATTGTCTCATTGTAAATATTTGTAAATTTCATTGGCAAAAAATATATGAAAAACTGCTGGAGTATGTCAATATTAAGACTTTTTACCAAATTTGTGGCAGAGTATAGAAGGCCTTGCCTATATAAGGATGTTTTCTAGCCGCTCTTAGGCTTTCATGAGGAATGATAACTTGTAGTAAAGCTAATCATGTTTTAGAGATTATTACGATAGCCAACTAAGTGAATTATGTCAAAACCTCACACAATAAGCAAACATTTTTAGCTGATGATGGTCACGTTTCCAGTAAGGCCCAATTGGTCACTTGAAGCAGCAAAAAGGCAAAATTTAGCCTTTCTGCAATAGTGGCAGCACATAGCTCTGAAATAGACAAATCGGTACTCGTGAGCTTTGCTCATCTCTTATAAATATAGCTTTTAGATTAGTAGCACTTTTACTTTTATCATAGACAATTGTTAGTATTAAAAAACTTGTTTTCAAGTTGTCTGCTTAGCTAAAGAAAGAAGAGATAATTCCTGAACAAAAGCTACTTTTGCACAGGAAAGGCATTTTAACTGAGCAGTAAATCACATCATAACCATGTTATAGTTATCTTGAAAATGGTTAGCATATTTAGCTTACAATATATTTTAAAACAATTAATATTTTGTGTATTAAAAGTATGCAAATAGCAGATTAATTATCTGCTCAAATAACAAAATTGGTGATGCTTCAACATAACAGTGCTGCCTTATTGTGAAAGCTGAGAATGGTGATGAGGTCTGCATCTCAGCTAACTGCAAACCACTTGTACCATAAAAGACTTTTCTTTCATGTTAGAGAGAGCTCTCATGGTTGCTTCAGGTATTAAATATTATGGCTAACTGTGTTGTCTCATCATTTTGGTATAGAAAAATGCGCAGGAAGTTATCTGTCCTTACTTATGAAAAAATAGGTCATAAAAAACCAGCACAATACCAATTAGGATGCTCAGTTTTGGCTTAATCTCTAAATTAAACAGGTACATGACTCACTAAACTCAAATTATCTACCCTACTTCAAATAATTCTAAGCAAAACTGAACTTTTGGGAAGATATCCTAAACTCCTTGCAAGCGTGATCAATACACATAGTTTCTTTTGTGTATGGCAAACCTGAGACAGTATTTTTTTTCACTTTGGGCCTTCGTTATAAGCCATTAGAAAATAGAGGGTGTTTGGTGCTTTTAAGTAGTTGTTTGCATTATGAAATTTAAATCTGCATTTTCTAAAGCATTGGTACTAGGCACTTGTACTGAGAAAACAACTGTCATACCGATGGATGTTTTTTCCTAATTGTTAGTTTTGGATTCGTACGTTTCACAAAAGCTTGAATTAGGAGGTATCTGTGTTTCAAGATGTGATTTAGAGTTATCATTCCTACATAGTCAATTTTCTATTAACTCACCACTGAACAACATTTTTTGACTACGCAAAGGAAAATTCTGTACATCAGTTTCAATAGGCCGAGTGACAATTTAGTTTATTATAATCGTAGTGCAATTTGTTGGTGATATACCCTATCTTCTGAGAGAAATCTGTGCATTTGAATAATACTCATATTCATTTGAATCGTGCAAATTTAACAACATATTTATGTATAAAGTCTATCGTTTGGTCTTTCCAGAGAATAGATGATTGGCATCTAGCAATGAAAAATCCGTATCACAGAAGACTTGATCTCAAAACCTCCCATTCAACAGGCAATAAATATCCCATTGCACTGCACGAGATGCATATGAGTGCTATGCAGAAATATGCATAGCACTCTGTGCTACAGCGGAAAGTCCATTAAGCTTGCTTTCACGGCTCTTATTACTAAGTTTAGTAGCATACTCAAATTAACCATGTTCAATGTTCTAAGCTAAAGGCAAGTGACAGGCAGCTACATTACTTGACACTCTTTATAAAATGATTTTAATTTCCATTAAACGTCGGGAGTAGGGCTAGTTTTATATAAAGTTAGTACAAATTTCTATATTTGATTGTTCTCGTCATTCTAGATATTTCATTAATAGGCCGCTAGCCCAAAGTTAATAGAAAATAACTTACTTCTCTTTTTAGCGCAGTTATTTTTCTATTAAATTTTTACTGTGGTGCTCATCATAAGTATTAACCGTTCAAGATTAAAATTGGTTAGCCTGTCAGCCTAATCAAAAATCCAATTTAGGAGTTACTCGACACAGCAAACTTGTTGTTTCTGAAAAAAATATTGTTTCACCACGCCATTAAAAAAATTAATGCAGAGAAATTAAAATGAGTCTTGGCCTGATATAAAGTGATACAGAAGCAAAATATTTATAAAATGTTGCAACACCCTTTTTTTAGTAGCCATTTCTGTTGATGGAGATGATTCACATAGTCTATTTTTATCAGCTTAAAATTTTCTCACACTGGTTACAGAATTAGTCAAAAATTTCATCAGGCAACACTTAGATAAAACCAAATTTTACCACCATGTTTTGGAGCAGATCTTTTAACAAAGAATCACTAAGGTATTGTTCAGTTCAAGTATGAGTTACTTCCAACTTGCTCAAATGTACATTACACACATATTACAAAACCCCTCTTGACCGGTTGGTTGGCAGGGCTTCACAGTGACTAGTCGTTATTGTTCTGAGCTGTTCTCCAACAAATTTATGGCATTCGAATCAAACCTGTAGAATGATTGTGCAATAAACTGATAGCTGCATTTTAGCTCTTCTATTAAATAAAGAAGAGTTAATTATTAAACTAAATTCACTTCACTTTCATTTAGTTGTTTTAGTACCATCATATGTTTAAATACAGTAGTTTGTACCATACTTTTTAGACTATTAGCTGCTACTTTTTTTCTGATGTTTTGAGCCATGCAGCTTATTTAAAGCGTGTCGCTATTCTGTGGCTTTTTCTTTCATCGCTAGAGCGCATTCCCGAAATCTCTGGTTAGTGCTTCTCTAGCGGTGAAAGAGAAAACAAAACAACGCCTGACGGTACCGTTCCGCTAGGCACTGAATTAAAAAGCGTCGGTTAATACGGAACATTACCCAACGGCACTGTTCCGTTTTAACCAGCAAAGTTGCTGTTGTGTTAAAAAGCACCTTCATGAGTTATGCGGCCTATACAAAAGGTGCGGCCTATGTATAATTTTATTACCAAATTTTTGGAAATAACACAGATGTGGCTTATATAAAGGTGTGGTTAATAGTCCGAAAAGTACGGTAGGTTCTAAAAATTTCTTTCAAACGTAGAATGGCTCCAAAAGCTGTAAAAAACTATTGTGAATGATAAAATACTGCAGTTTTGATAAGCTCTTTGAGATTCTAAAAGATAGTAAGTCATTAGATGCTATGTAATCTACTAAACTAGTTTGACCATCAGTAAAAGCCATTAGCGTAGCTAATGATAAATATTTTTACAGAAGTTTTTTAGCAAGGATAGCAATCTGAAAGTTTTAGTTTTCATTAAAAAGGTAAAGATATATCTTTTAATAAATTGACTTCTTGCAAAACGCCTTTCCAACTTAAATCGATAAAATCCAGGTTCTATCGATTTTAAAGTTGCTTTCTCAAAAAACTTTGCTTACACATAACTGCTTGATTAATCTGCACTTAGATAAAAGACTGCTTACTCTAACATGAAAAAGGCTTCTGTTCCATGGATATCAAATGTTTTGAGTATGAAAAACTAAGCTACCTTCTTTACTGCTAGTAGCTACTAGCTGGAATTTGTGGTAAGGCTGGGTATCTATGATCTTATCATTGATATCAAATACACCGTTATGTTTTTTGAACTAGCTTCAACAAATGATGACTTTTTAGCTTATCAATCGCGCATCAGCGCTGAGTTTTTATCATTTAAATTGTTTTTTTAATTTTCATCATTTCCATCAGAATGATCCATAAAAAGAAAAATATCAGTAACTGTGCAGACATACTAAAACAACTCATTCTGATCAATTATAATTACTGTTTGAAGACCTCAACCTATTGAAGACTTAAAAAAACTAGATATGCATTACACAATAAGCTAATATTGATTTCATTCAGCAGTATAATTATGTAGCATCATTGACCATTGTGAACAAATCATTGTGAAATAGCTAGTTGGAATAGATTTTATAGTTCATCTCAGCAATGCATGCATTTAACTGGATGAACTTTCTTTAATTTATTACAAAAATACTTTTAAAAAATAACTAATTACAATTGATTATTAAGATGTGTACACATTACCAAATATAATCTGCTTACCGCTAATGCTTTATGAATAAAAAAATACTACTAAATACTAAAATATTTTTACTATTGATGAAATTGAGGCTCATGCAGAACTTTCAGCCGCAGTAAAAACGTTTGAAAAGATCATTACAGTTGTCACTGCTGCACTTCTCTTTACAAAGTTTTTGTGTTTACTTTACAACTTAGTTTTAAGTTTATCTATTTAAAAAACTTTCAAAAAGTCTTCAAAAATCAACTCCAGACTGTAAAATATATATAGTCCTACACATTTAGTTTAGTAATATAAATATTTATGTTATAATAAAATTATATATGGAATAGCTTTCAAATCATGCTGCATTACAAAATTTATGAACCTATTTATGCATTACTGCAACCACTGTTTTATGGTAATACCAAAAATGATTTTGCTATTAAAAATTATAAGTATTAAACCAAGTGAGCTACGTGTTTGTGCTTGGTCTATCATTCTTAAAATTATATTGAGGCTGTTGCTTATTGAGGCATTTGTTTTGATGAATTACTTTTTTTAAGTTTATGAAACAAAAGATTTATCTTTCAATTTCAGAGAAAATCTTTTTTTTGGAGTATAAGTTTCTAAGATCAAAATTTAGCAGCATCAGAACCCATGGTAAATGATAACATTTTTGGTTCACAGTCTGAGATATGTGAGTTTTATAAAAACCCGTTTGTATCATATCATCTGTATTGATCTAATTCGATTCCCATTATCATATATCCATTTTTAAAGTTATTCATTTTTAAAGCTTCATATCAAAGACTCTATATTTGGAGTGCTTTAAACTAGCACATAGCTAGAATTTAATAGATTAGATAACCAGTGTATAACAATATATTGAGACTTATCAGTACCTAATCCAAGGAAAGACAACTTTTATTCTACAACCTAATGAGAATGGTCTTTGTTAGCAACCATACCACTATCAGATCATAATTTTTTTAAATTAAAACAGTCATTGTAAACAAACTTTGGTTGTGTGCTAAATATTTTCTGATAGATAATATTTTTGTCTCTTTTGAAAGGATTTCAAGGTTGAAACATAATTTTGAAGCATTACAAACTTATATTTGTCATACAAGTTTGACTCCTTGTCTCGTGAAAATCCTAGCAATTTATTTGTTGCCAAATTTTGCAGATGGTTACCAGTCTAGCACTTGGAATGTTTCCCAAAAAAGAGTCAGTAACACAGAAGTCACAAGTAAAAAACAGCTTTTACGTAGCTTTGCGAGTACTAGTGTGATATAGTATTCTACTCACCTAGTTAATTAGCTTGTTAAGGTTCATGAGTTAAAAGAAAAAACCTAAAGATTCATAAACTAAAATTCAGCCCACAATGTCTGACATGAAAGATTTAGTATACAAAATTTATAATATAAATTTTGTTTTGGTATTTGTAGTATAAGTTTTTATAGTATTAAGTTATTGTAGGTATTGTAGGTATTGGTAGGTATTGTAGGTATGTATATTATAAAATTCATAATATAAATTCTTTTGGTGAAGCTATTGGTATATTACACCAATAGCTTCACCAGTAAAAATGTAGCACCTGCAACAAGTTTTGTGGCAATTGCCTATTTTAGATTGTAATTACCAAATAGACAATAGTGGTTTTACTTTTGTGCTACAATGAATGAAAAATATGTTCAGTTATCTATATATAAAGACTATAGAGAGAAAAATGAATGTAAATTAAAGAAAGGATCAAAATATTTATAGTGGTTACTAAGGGTATGAATACCATTAAAGCTACTGGTCTTATAAAACGTTTCATCTTTGTTAGGCTGATTCTATCTTAATTGACTACTTACAAATTTATCTGTAAGTCTATCACTTTTGTTACCTATAAAAACTCAATACTTAATTTTCTTCATAAGTTTGGCACTGATTAAATGATCAGTAATGACTCTGCAGTCTAAATATTCACCAGACAGGCGTATTTTTTCAAATTATATATGAGAAATTCATTAAATTTTGTTTGTTGAGTAAGAAATTGAGAGATAAACTTTGTTTTTTATTATAATTTAGGCAAGCCATTATTGTCACCTTTTAACTGAAACCATTGTCATGATAGTTGCGGATTGACTTAACTACTCAGCGCATTTTTGTGATTTTACCACACTTCAAACACTCTAACTTATGGTTCTAACTATCTATTTTTATTGCCAAACAATCGTATTTCTAGTCTATTACTGAGCCCTTGTACCCAATTGTTAAATTTTGTTTTAGCAACTAAAACAAGGTCCAAAGTCTTTACTATTAAAGTATTATTTTTTTTGCATTGACAGCTTGCATTGCAGTCAAGTACTAAGTGTGGGTGTTTTGTTGTCCAACTTCTTTTCCACTTGTTATTGTACATCATATCTAACTCATGTTTTTAAGTGGCTGCATGACTGCTACATCAAAAAACTTGTAGTGAAAAAGGTATGAAAACTCATTGCACATTACTAGCACTCTTTAATAGCTATTAACAATGCCTCAATGGCATGTTTGTTAGAAATCAGACAATGACTCATCAATCATTGTACAATGGCAATCTACTTATCCAGCGACAACTGGCAAAAAGTCTGGTTGGTTGAACTCTATTTGCAGAGGCCCGAGTTAACTGTAGCAATTGAAAGCCGTCAATGCGACGAAAATGGCAGGTTCTATTCAAAGCAACTGCAGTTACTATTGTAGCCGCGGGTTTAGACATTTAGGGTCTATCTTTTGCTGATTAACTTTACTTTTGTGATCGGTTTAGGTAAATTGGTTTTCATTGTTTAAAAAAGCAACAGAATAATTTTAGTTAAGTAAAAAGAGAGCTGCATTGTAATCTTATAGTTTAGGCTCATGTAAGCTGATTCGCAATATTTTTTGGTGACAAAATATCTAAAAGTTTGCATTTAGCATTTGCATTTGTTTTAAACTTGTGTACTTTTTTGTTTTGTCAAATATTTTTTCAATTCAAAAAACTGATGATGACACAAATTCAAATCAACTAATAAATATGTACCATACAAAATATTATTAGTCATAACAAAAATAATTCTAAAATAAAAAAACAATGAGTGATTCAACAAAAGTTTTGAATTCAAACTAAAAGACATTGTAGCAACATTAGACAGAAAATGCCATACATAGATGAATGTTTTGTTTATAGAAACGATAGGTTTTGAATCATTGACTTTTGCAATACATTGTTTTTCATATCGGTGAGGTAAGTAATTACCACCAATATAGCTTCTCATTTTATAGTACTTTACACATGTGTAGAAGTTTACAACCTCAATTAACTCAGATTAAAGGGATTGTCATAAAGTTTGGAAAGTATTGATAAATATCTAGGAAACAGTTGCAACATTGCAATGAAGTACATGCTACTTTGTTTTTATTTATATCTTTTACTTCTACTTATCAATTACTTATTTTGTTTTTACACCGCGTTATCGGCAATTTAAATATGCATATAAAGCAGTGTTAGCCAAACGATTTGCAAATCTAAATGTGTTTCTATTTTGAATATACATGTAAATATATTGTGTTTGTAGATGTTTTGCAAATATGTTGTACTAACTAATCAGTCATTAAGTTTCAGTGAATCTGAACCACCTCAGACTTGCAAAAACATGAAAGTGGCAGTTGGTCACAAAAACATGTAAAGAATGTAAAAACGACTTCCAAAGGTTTAAAATCCTATCTGATTAAAAACTTGAGAATGTGTATTTACAACAATTGCCTTTAATAAACATTTGTTAATTGCTCTCACCAAATCGTGTGGCAATTTGTATTAAAAACCTGCAGACATGCTGGGGGTTATCTGATGAATCTTAAAAGAAATCTCTGCATGCAACTTAAACAGAACAATAGCTGCTTTCAATTGTCTCATTGTAACTATTTGTAAGTTTCAATAGCAAAAAATATATGAAAAGCTGCTGGAGTATGTCAATATTAGGACTTTCTACCAAATTTGTGGTAGAGTATAGAAGGCCTTGCCTATATAAGGATGCTTGCCAGCCACTCTTAAGCTTTCATGAGGAATGATAACTTGTAGTAAAGCTAATCATGTTTTAGAGATTATTACGATAGCCAACTTAAAGAATTATGTCAAAACCTCACACAATAAGCAAACATTTTTAGCTGATGATGGTCATGTTTCCAGTAAGGCCCAATTGGTCACTTGAAGCAGCAAAAAGGCAAAATTTAGCCTTTCTGCAATAGTGGCAGCACATAGCTCGGAAATAGACATATCGGTACTCGTGAACTTTGCTCGTCTCTTATAAATATAGCTTTTAGATTAGTAGCACTCTTACTTTTGTCATAGACAATTGTTAGTATTAAAAAATTTGTTTTTAAGTTGTCTGCTTAGCTAAAGAAAGATAAGATAATTCCTGAACTAAAGCTACTATTGCACAGGAAAGGCATTCTAACTGAGCAGTAAATGACAACATAACCATGTTATAGTTATCTTCAAAATGGTTAGCATCTTTAGCTTACAATATATTTTGAAACAATTACTATTTTGTGTATTAAAAGTATGCAAATAGCAGATTAATTATCTGTTCAAATAACAAAATTAGTGATGCTTCAACATAACAATGCTGCCATATTGTGAAAGCTGAGAATGGTGATGAGGTCTGTATCTCAGCTAACTTCAAACCACTTCTACCATAAAAGACCTTTCTTTCATGTTAGAGAGAGCTCTCACGGTGGGTTCAGGTATTAAATATTATAGCTAACTGTGTTGTCTCATCATTTTAGTATAGAAAAATGTGCAGGAAGTTATCTGTCCTTACTTATGAACAAATGGCTCATTAAAAACCAGCACAATACAAATTAGGTTGCTAAGTTTTGACTTAATCTCTAAATTAAACAGGTGTATGACTCACCAAACTCAAATTATCTACACTACTTCAAATAATTCTAAACAAAACTGAACTTTTGGAAAGATATCCTAAACCCCCTGCAAACGTGATCAATACATATAGTTTCTTTTATGTATGGCAAACCTGAGACATCATTATTATTCAATTTGGGCCTTCGTTATAAGCCAATAGAAAATATAGGGTGTTTGGTGCTTTTAAGTAGTTGTTTTCATTATGAAAATTAAATCTGCATTTTCTAATGCATTAGTACTAGGCACTTGTACTGAGAAACCAACTGTCATACCGTTGGATGTTTTTTCCTAATTGTTAGTTTTGGATTCAATCTTCTCAAAAAAGCTTGAATTAGGAGGTATCTGTGCTTCAAGATGTGATTTAGAGTTATCATACCTACATAGTCAACGTTCTGTTAACTCACCGCTGAACAACATTTTGTTGACTACGCAAAAGAAAATTCTGTACATCAGTTTTAATAGGCCGAGTGCCAATTTACTTTAATATAATCACAGTGCATTTTGTTGGTACTATACCCTATCTTCTGAGAAAAAACTGTGCATTTGATTAATACTCATATTCATATGAATCATGCAAATTTAATCACATATCTATATATGAAGTCTGTTGTTTGGTCTTTCCAGCTATTGATGATTGGTATCTAGCAATAAAGAATCCGTATCATAGAAGATTTGATCTCAAAACCTCTCATTCACTAGGCAATAAATAACCCATTGCACTACACAAGATGCATATGAGTGCTATGCAGAAACACTGTGCTGTGCTGTAACACTCTGTGTTACAGGTGTTACAGCGCAAAGTCCCTAAAGCTTACACTCATGGCTTTTATTACTAAGTTTAGTTGCCTACTCAAATAAACCATTTTCAATGTTCTACGCTAATGGCAAGTGACAGGCAGCTACATTACTTGACACTCTTTATAAGATGATTTTAATTTCCATTAAACGTCGGGAGTTGGTCTAGTTTTATATAAAGTTAGTACAAATTTCTATATTTGATTGTTCTCGTCATTCTAGATATTTCATTAATATGCCACCAGCCCAAAATTAATAGAAAATAGCTTACTTCTCTTTTTAGCACAAACTATTTTTCTATTGAATTTTCACTGTTGTAATCATCATAAATATTAACCGTTTAAGATTAAAACTGGCTAGTCCTTCAGCTTAATCGAAAATCTATTTTAGGAGTTACTCGATCATGCAAATTTGTTTTTTCTGAAAAATTATTATTTCACCACACCATTAAAAAAATTAATGCAGAGGAATTAAAATGAGTCTTGGCCTGATATAAAGTGATACAGAAGCAAAATATTCATAAAATGTTGCAACACCCTTTATTTAGTAGCTATTTCTAGAGAAGATTCTCATTGTCTATTTTTATCAGCTTACATTTCTCTCTGACTAGTTAGAAAATTGGTCAAAATTTCATCAGGCAACACTTAGATAAAACCAATTTTTACCACCATGTTGTTGAGCAGATATTTTTACGAAGAATCACCAAGGTATAGTACAGTTGAAACATGAGCTATTTCCAACTTGCTCAAATGTACATTACACACATATTACAAAACCAGTCTTGACCGGTTGGTTGGCAGGGCTTCACAGTGACTAGTCGTTATTGTTCTGAGCTGTTCTCCAACAAATTTATGGCGTTCGAATCAAACCTGTAGAATGATTGTGCAATAAACTGATAGCTGCATTTTAGCTCTTCTATTAAATAAAGAAGAGTTAATTATTAAACTAAATTCACTTCACTTTCATTTAGTTGTTTTAATACCATCACTCGTTTAAATAGTATTTACCATACTTTTCGAACTATTAGCCGCTACTTTTTTTCTGATGTTTTGAGCCATGCGGCTTATTTAGGGCCGTAGCTATTTTGCGTTTTTTTCTTTCATTGCTAGGGGGAATTACCCAACATTTTTTGTTAATGCGCCTTTAGCGGTGAAATAAAAAACGAAATGGTGCCTAACAGTACTGTTCCGTTAGGCACTGAGTTAAAAAGCGTCAATTAATATGGAACATTACATAACGGCACTGTTCCGTTTTAACTAGCAAAGTTGCTGGCGTGTTAAAAAGCACCGCCATGAGCTATGCGGCCTATACAAAAGGTGTGGCCTATGTATAGTTTTATTACCGTCTTTTTAAAAATAAAGCAGATTTGGCTTATATAGAGGTGCCAATAGTTCGAAAAGTATGGTAGGTTCTAAAAAAAAGTTTTCTACCGATGTTGTTAGTTTGTCATTTTATTACAATTTTTGTGCCTACTCCACAAAACATTATTATCACTTCAGAAAATGTTTCACTTATATATTTAAGGTGTTCTGCCAGCAAAAAAACTGTGCTATAAAATGTATTTGAATTTTGAAGCATTTTATGAACTTGTGGAACTGTATTTTATAAACTTCCCTTACTCTGTGTTACCAATAACGTACAGCTATTTATACACATCATCAAATGACTGGGTGAGGACGTAGTGGTTTTTCAAGTAGTCTAATACGCACATTAATTTTAGCAAGAAACACAATGAACCATGCTTCAAATGACCGGAACTTTAGTGGCTATACATGAGAAATGTTGGTTTATAGACAGATTGGCAGATTATGTTACTTTAGTGTGGTTTCACAGGTTCGTTCATAAAGGTAATGCCAAACATACTCTTTCTTGTGTTTGGTACATTCAACGAAAACTTGGCTTACAGGTTTGCTCGTGTGAAATTTCTAAACTTGTTATTTTGAATTACTTTGGCAGTCAGACACGTAAAAGCGGAACACACAAAATCATTGATTGACCTCATGTTTTAACTCTGTAGTCAACGTTTTGATCATCACAGTTCCAGCTACATAATCATCAGATTCAATATTGGGAAATGGAGGAACTTTTTCAATTGAAAACAATGCAAGTTTCGTAAACCAAGTTATTTTGTTGCAATGTAGGAAAGTTTCCTTTGAGAAATCTTTAAGTTTTGCATAAACAAGGAAAGAGCTTTTCTCTAATAATAGCATAATAGTTTTGTAAACTAACCAAGTCAAAAACTATCTCCACTTTACTACGAGTCGGCTAGTTTTTCTAACTACACTAAAGTTCTTTGGGTGGGTGCAAAAAATAAAATTCACAGTTACTGACGCAGACTCATCTTACACATATATGAAAGGTAGATTACATTCCATTACTCAATATTTATACTGTTTTGTCTTCTTTGTGCACTAGTTACTTTCTAAACATTGTTAGTTATCTCTTACCTGTTATTTTTTAGTGAAACTATTTAAAACATTTTGGTTATTCAAAAAATTAGCCCTTAGTGCAAATTCACACATAAAGCTAAACTCAACCTGTATTTCATACAAATACGGCAGCTTGTTAATCTTTTTGTCCACTTGCTAGACAATTAGCTAAAGGTTGGGCTGCTTTAGACACTATCCCATCATCCATTTAACATCATCTCATATCTTATCATCTATCTCTACCATTCTATCATATCTTCTACAAATCTCAGATATAGATAACAAAGTATTTACCATTACAAAAATGTGTTTTTTTGTTTTAAAACGTTTTATATATGTCTAGCTGTACAGTATATGAACAGAATTAAGAGTCAGACTCATTGTGGAGACTCATTGTGGCTGCTTTCACTGATACAAAACTTCATAGGCATAGTTTCCTGTTACCACTGCCTTTTTAAGTTTATATAACTTTGTTGCAAGAACATGACCATGCACGTGCATACTATTAATAGCTTGTCACAGATTACAAGAAGTTGCAAACAGCCGAATGGTATAAACAAGCACTTGGTCATCCAATATACATCACATTCTTCAGACTGTCACAAGAAGTGGCAACAACCTATCTTTCATCGATATGCATATTTGTAATCACCATAAAGCACGAGGAAAAACCATCACTCATGAGCAACAGGCTACCAATTATAACCTTTCTAGTTGATTATAACGCTTATCTAGAACTTACTGCTAGCATACGCTACAGTCTAAACGCTTTTTGAGATTGCAAAAGTAGTTTTGGGAGCCTGTATATATAATTGTAAGTAAAATGTCATTGATTTTGTTCTATAGTTGCAAAGAGACCAACTGAATAAAGATAAGTAATGATACAACTTTAAAAAATTAGCTAATGTCAGTTACAAACACTATAACAGTCAGTGCCACCGATTTGGATGCATTTTTCTTCAAAGAGTCTTAACTGCGATAAAGTTTTGTTGAATTTCATCTTGAAGCATCTTGGAAGTTAAATCACCTCAAACATCATAATTTCAATTGATGAAAACATACCGATACTTTTGGATAAAATCTAATAAAGCTTTTTGCATGTTTGTTATTAAACTTTCACTGTATTTATGCAGCATTTAAAGGTTTTTTGTAAAATATTTCTTTGCACAAAAATCAATCTCATGGCATACTGATCAAGTAACCATCAGACTAACAATTGATCCAGTCAACCTAAGCCTAAGAATAGTTGTTTATAAAGATGCTAGACAACCCCTAATTGCACAATAGATTGTCAGGATACTAGAATTTAATAACAACATAAATTGGATAACACATCATCTTGTATTAGCTGACTCACTATATATAATTCATGCATACTAAGTGGTTGTTACTGTCATTACTGCTGTATGATTCACTACACTTTTCCTTCTGGTAACTGCACAAATCATTTAGTAAGACACTCAATAATAATAGAACTTTCTTGTTGTTCATTTATATTTTATTGACTGCTAGTTGCTCAATACATGGTAGGCATTTGCAATATCATGTTTTTATCGCATTTCGAAAAAATGTGTTATTTAAAATGAGAACAATTTCTTACATGTATGTATGTTAGCATTGATCAATGGGTCAGCCAATTTTATTAAACAAAATTACTTAATAATCCACTCCAAAGTCTTTACAAAGAAAAATTCTTCTTGGTTGGTGCGCTCTATGTCTGTTATATAAATAGTTGCTGATTTAGAAAGTTGTCTTTCTTCTTCATTCTTTTGGAGAAAGGTTAAATAGTTCTACAGTGTGACTTTTTTAGCTTTAAACCTTGGTGTTCCAATGCGGGTTTGGAGCTCCCAACATTCCTAGAGAGATAATATGAAACTAATTTTTTAATGCTGGCTCCTATAATTTGACACACTCGCTAACGGAAAGCCTATTTAAATGACAACTTTATTACAATTCATTAATGTGTAATTCGAGCATGCAAGTTTCGATACACATGCATTAGGCATTTAGCTGCCAAATTTGTATACTCAATTCTACATATTTTGCTAATATTTGAACTCTTACAAACTTTTACTTGATCAGCAACATAAATAAATTAATTCAACCTGCATAGATGTAGATTGTCAAGTCTAAGAGTTACAAAAGAAAACTATAAATTGTGAACTGTAAACTGTGACAGCATACCTGCGTAGGCAATTTTTACATCTGCTTCTGAGCATCAAAGACTTATCAGGTCTCATGAACTATATGTATATCAATTCATCATACAGTAGTTTATACAAAGTTAGTTCATATTTAGTGTGTTATTCAGCTTGTTATTCTCAATTCTAAGGTTTTAAGACTGGCCAAGGAATTTTTAGATTATCAATTGCTAAGCCGTTTGTTGCCAGCACAAACTAAAAGGCATAATTTGGGGCTTGACTATAACTCTTTAGCTGCAAAAGCAACGTTAGATTTGTTAGCAATTAAACTCAAACAAAACAATTCAGAATATATTTTTCCAAAGTAATTACAGCTGTAAAATCTAACTGTTCTGAGTTCTCATGCTTATAGAGTTTGAGTAATAAAGAGTCATACTTATTCACCTGTCACCTCGCTTGCAACAATTACAGTTGTGCATGAGAGCTATAACTCATTCAGTATGAGACAACTTGTACGAAAAACACACTTGCAAGTGACTAGTCAGTGCTGGCTTCCACAATTTTTGCCATTCATCGGATGTTAATAGCTTTGAAAAATTAATTCAGTATCCGAAGTGAATGAAGCGGCTTTGTAGAATACCACCTTTAAAGTTGGGATAACAAAAGATTTGCTCTGTGACGAATTGAAATTGACTCCCGATTCATTTTTAATTAAGCAAATTCAAAAAGCATTATTTTTCAGGCTTCAATTCAACAAAAAAAAATAAAAATATAAAAAAATAATAAAATTAAAAAAATAAAACGTAAAATATGCGAATGCTCTATGACCTAGAGTAATAGTAGAAATTCAAAACCAAGTGTGATTCTTTGCAGCCACAAAAAAGGTCAATAGTTTAGGCATTGGATTATTGCTTCAGCATTGTCGTAAATTCTCCTGGTTATAGATGTTTAAATGTTTTCCAGATTAATATGATGTCACTAAAAACAGAGAATCCTACCTGAGATCAATTGAATGATTGAGGCAATGATTGTATCGGTTATAAAGATTTTTTTCAAAACAACACTTTAATGGGATTCCTTCTTTTGAACTAGAAGATGATCTTTTGCCTAAAAATATGTTGTTTCTGATCTATATTTCAAAGTAGTATTAACCAGACACATTACATAGTGACTCATAAGGGGTGACAAAAAGTTCACCAAAGTTGTGCAACACTAAAGCAGTTTAATTGTCCCGGTAATTCTCTTCAAATGAAATTGACATTAAGTACTATTGTCCAGTTTATATAGAAAAATTTCCCACATTGGCTTATCAGTGGATTTTCACAAGTGTAAAATTATTTTTAAATCTTTTGTTTGAAAATATCATTAATAACTTGTCATTTAACAATATATAGATAGATTCATGAGCAATATGTATAAGATATCATACTTTTTATTATAGTTCTATGGCATATTTGGAAGTCATATTTTTATTTCACAACTATATTTAACTAAGTCGCGTAAAAGCTCATGGCACCAATAATGTTTGCTACAGTTTGCAGTCATCACAGGTCTTACTTGACATTACAGGTCTTTTATGTTCAATATAAAAAGAGTTAAAAGTCTTTTTCCAATGTAAGCTGAGTTCAGATAACCTGAAATGATGCTATCACATAATATGCTAGTTAGCAAATTTATAAGTTATATAGTAACAATCTAGCAAATGCTACAAATATATATTCAAAAAAACCATGTTTATAATACCTGCTGAAACCAAAATCAACATTTTGAAACAATAATATTTGCATCGTTTGCCCGGCCAGTTGGGTTTTGATTGTTGTGCAACCATTCTAACTTCTTCTGGCTATTCAGCACCTGCCACCATGTATGCTGACCTCAAATATATTTTTGCACTGCTGAACTAGCTGATATTAGCTACCAAACTATGATTAAGCAGAGCAAAACTTCCGCTAACTTCGGTTTAACTTAATGTTTTCGGAGTTAATGATAATGATAAAAACTTTTAGCTGCATGCTTGCAAAGCTGATTTTCAGCCTTGAAATTTTATCTTAATTGCTAAAACATTTTTTGCATACGTCAAAGTATTAAGGTTGTGTTAAACAAAAAACTATTTGATATTAGTTAAATACAATTATTAATTATTTCCATGTTGCCACATTTAAAGATCAAATGAAAAAATCTTTAATTTTTTAGGATTTTGAAAGCTTTAGGTTTAAAAAACATATTTTGATGCAATAGCAACACCCAAAAAATTAATAGTTATTGATGCAACCAAGTCACTATTTGTGCCATTTTGTTGACACTTTTTTACTAGTCACTTTTCATCATGACTTTGTAAAAATAAAGAATGACAAACAGTGGCTGTCAAATATTAAATATTAATTTAAAGGTGGCGAACTATTTGTCAACCCCTCTCCTATAATGGTGGCACTCTAATACAGGTTTAATGGTAAGTCCTGTGTTAGTTGTATTTTTAGATTCACGCATAAAAACGTAATGTTTCCGCACTTTTCTGTATTTGAAACACGTCAGTAATATTAGGGACTTCACCAACTGAGTCATTGTGGTAACTCACAAATAATATACTTCTTGTAAACTTGGTTTCTGATGATGACCTTTTCATTATATTCATTGAGTTCATCAAACTGCCTTACAGCACTGCATCACTTAATGTCGCAAAAAACCAAACTGTTTTTTATGAGTGATTTTGCAAAATGTGTGGAATTTTGGAGTTGTCTTATCTATCTAACTATGCTCAACTGATTACTAAAAATCATTGTAAATGAAAAACTGTAGAAGCTGTCAAATAACAGTTTATTTATATTTTACTAGTCTGCGATCACTAAATTTCATACAGTAATTTTTGGAAATGAAACTGGAAGCTTGCCACATTTCAAACATAGTAAAAATTTATATTTTCCAAAGTGTCTGTTCAAGAAAAATACAACAGTGACTACCAAGCATGCAGCGGGTTGAATAATTGACATTTACATGTTAGAACTGATGGAGGTTCATGTTTTTATAGTTGAAGTGCAAAGCTGAAAACTTTATTGCCAGGATCATTTTGAGACAGCTCATGAGAACCATGCTGCAAAAATTGTCTAGTTTAATGTCACAAGAATTTCAAACCTTTCCAATGACTGCAACTTTTGTAGCAGGCTTTCTATGCTACAAGAGTCAGAAAAAATATTATTTGATATTCAAAACTTGTGTCTGATGGCCCTATTATATTTGACTTTGTATCTTAAGTAGTTAGCAATTGATACTTTGAGATTGCATTTTACTTCAACTTACTCCTATAGATTTAATATACCACCATTCAGCAGCAGGATTTAAATTTGAGAGTTTTCTACCCACGCTTCAGTGTATTCTTAGAGTTGTCGACCTATGCATATTCAGTCCATCATAACTGTTTGGGCCAGCCTAGTGTAACGAAAGTACTGTTTTGTTGTTTTTCACAACAAAACTTTTGAACTCATTGGCCCTATAACAACATAAATGTTACATATACATGTTATTCTTTAGCTGCATTAGTAGATGCTTCATTTAAATGATTGAAATAAAAAATTTAGCAAAAAAAAATTTCAAATCATCTGTCTAAAGCAGGTTCAAAGCTTCTATGGAATATTGAAAGTAAAAAGGAATCAAGCAGCCGCATCCGCAATCAAATACTATTTAAAAACTGCTGTTGGATAATTTGATCGTGACAAAATGTACCAAAAGTCATTTTTTCTTGCTTATCAATTGATGACCAATAACTATTTAGTATATTACAAATTATATTGGTAAGTTTTAGCAACCTCTCAAAAGCGTTAACTTGCATGACTTACCAACCTCGATTTATTATCCTGATTTAAAATAATTTTGAGTTAGCAAAACACTTTTAGAAGGGTGTTAATTAAAGAGCTTGCTCAACAACAATTACTTTTATGTATCCTGGCACCAAGACATAAACTAAATGTCATATGAAAATCAGATGTAAATTTGCTAAAAACTTGATTCAAGGTGTCTTTACGAAAAAAGGGACACGAGACTGTGTGATGATTTTACAGAAAGCCTAGTTTTTGATTTATGCTTCTTATGAAGATGTTTGAGTTGCGGATATTAAACTAGATTTTAATGTAGCTTATTGTTATTCTCTCCAAAGGAACTAGTTTCAGAAAACTTGCTGCTTCAGCTAGATCAACAACACCTTTTAATTACATGAAGTATGGTTTGATAGAACAAGGAGAATAGGACATTTTGTAGGTTTTTAGTTATAATTATAGTGCAATCTGGCAGTACTGGACAATATATCTACGATAACTTTGCCTTTGACTGATACCAATATTGATATCACTTATACAAACATAGCCGCAAATATAATAAAAAATATGTGAAACCTTCCAGATTCAATGTGTTTAAACATTGCAGATGTTCTATTAATTGGCAGTTAGCATAATGTTGCTGGAAGGAAACTTGCTTGCTTGTTAGCACAAATAATTTTTCTTTTAGTTTCATTGCCATACTTATTGTAAACATCAGCGGTTTGAACTTAAAACTTGCTAGCCTGTCAGCTTACGCAAAAATCTATTTAAAGAATTACTAGGAACACCAAGCTTGTTGTTTTTGATAAAATATTATTTCAACATGCCATTAAAAATTTTAATTGTAAACAATAGGAAGTGAGTCTGGACCGAACATAAAACAATGCTGAGGCAATATAATAGTAATCAAATGTTGCAAGAGCATTAATCAAGTTGACATTTTTTTCATGTGAAGATAATTCTCATAATCTATTTCATGAGCTGAAATTTTTCTCTCTCTGGCTACAGAGCTAGTAAATAGTTTTTCAGGCACTTTTAAAAAAAATTTATTAACACCACACTTTTGAGCCACGTTTTTTTCCAACTTGATGATTCTGTTATGCAGAATTGCCAAGTCTCAGTTCAGTTGAAACCTGAGTTCTTTCAAACCAGCTAAACTTTGCATCACATGCACATTAAAAACACCCAGTTTCTACCAGTCAGGTGAAGACATATATAAAAAAAAGCTTTACGTTATTGATCTGAGCAGTTTACCAATACATTGAAAAAATGTGAACCTTGCCTGTATCCTGATCCTGCAAAACCGATGGCTGATTTTATCAGTTTTATTGAATAAACCTAAATTGCTGCTGGTGCAGACATAGGAGTAAATTAATCATTACCTTATTTATTCCTATTTTATACCTTTATTCCCAAGAATATCATTCATTCTAATAGTATGTAAAGTTTGAAAATGAAAAATATTTTAAGAGTGTGGTTTAACTTTTTCATTCCAGTACACTTCCAGTGCTAGATCCGCCAAGCGTTATTCGCACTTGGGCAAATGTACTACTGAAATGTTTTGTACATACAAACAACAAGTTGTCTGTACTCTATAAATACAATATGATTGTTTGAGGCATGTATAACTTATTCTAGCGCTCTGTAACCTATTCTAGTGCTCTGACTGGTTGATACTAGTTGATTTTCAAACATTTAAACATGCTGGCACATTTTAGGAAAACATACAAATAATCATGCTTCAAATGCTGGCTTTACATTAAAACATTTGCCAACAGCATGGTTTTTATTTAATTATATTATTAAAATGTGATTCGAAAGGACTATTTTTGAAACTGATCAAAAATTTATTTTTGATTTTTATCTAAACTTTTTATTACAGGCCTTTTTTTTCGATTATGTTTTTCAACATCAGACAAGTGAATATACTTATATGAGAAGAAGATTATGTTTATTGTACAATATTTATGCTTGTGTTCGTTCATCATGCACCAGCTACTTTGTGACTATTGTAATCTTGCTTTTATGTATTATTTTTGTTGAAAAAAATTTAAACTATTATGTTATTCAGCGAAACTTGACTTGATGTGCAAACTTGTTTATAAAGCTAAACTCAACCTGCAATATATACAAATATGGCACCTCTTCAATCTTTCTTCATTTGCAAGAAACATAGCAAAAATTGAGGCCGTGTTGACATTTTCAGACCATTTTTTCTTTCACCCAGGTCTGAGGTATAAATTGCCACAAATTAAAATTTCTGAAAGTGGTTCCATGCATGCAGTTTTGAATGAACAGCTGCAAGTGCAAGACTCAATATAACTTGCCGTGATAGAAGAATTCATGGGAATGGCTCCGGTTACCAATGCATGTTTTTACATTTTATATAAGTATGTTGTAAGAAGTTGTGCATGGGTGTACAAACTATAAACTGCTTGTCAGAGATTACAAGGAGTTGCAGAAAGCCCAATGGTATGCAAAAGCACTTGGTCACCCAATATACATCACATTCTTCAGCTTTTCACATCAAGTGGTAATGGTTAGTCTCTCATAATTATGCATATTTATAATCACCCTGAAGCAGGAGGAAATAAAATTACTCATGTGCTACAGATTATGAAGCAGTATCTTCCTAGTTGATAATGTTAAGTATTTAGAGGTTATTGCTTACAGGAAGCACACTCTAAATGTTGTCTGAATTTTAACAAGCAATTTTTAAACCAGTAAATCTCAATATGTAAATGTCTTTAAATATTCAAACCTAGAAGACCCTTTGAATGTCTAGAAGACCCTTTGAATGTCAACAGTTAACAGTTAACAGTTAACTGTAATAGTTAACAGCATTTGTACTTGGCTCCTTGGCAGACGCTACTATAGTAGCGTCTGCCAAGGAGTGCCTTTCAGCTTGGTGTTTGTTGCAGTCAACTAGGTGCAGCTTTTTTAACAGAAAGTAAACATACTGTTGGTAATTGTTTCTATTTCAAGCAAGAGTAATCACCAGGCTCTTTCCTATGTTATAAAATCTAAAAGAACTAAATTTCTTAAATCATGTCTTTCTATTGGTATATTTGGCATGGTTAGAAAATGAGCTAGTCTCACTGCAATCTTTACACTAGTGCAAGCCATGCCCAACTGTTTTGCTTACCCAAACCAGGGTTTTGGTAAAAGATTGCTTTGTTTCGAATTTGAACTCACAGCCAACATTCTAAAACTACTATAGTCAACTGATTTTTAGCACTTGAGAACAATTGCTTTCTCAACATTCCTGACCATCTTGAAAAAACTCTGTCCCGTCAGGAGAATAGTATTTAATAACAACATGAATCAAATAATAGATCACAGCGAATTATCTCACTTTTTTATTAGTTGGTACATGAACTAAATTTTTGTTACTATCATACAATTCTCTATACTTTTTCTTCTGGTAACTGATCCAATCATTTCAAAAGAAGCTCAATATTTTGAAAACTGAGCCCTTTTTTATACTTTTATTAGATATTAGTTGTTCAATGCATAATATACACAGTCTTGTTTTGAAGCATTTTGAATAACATTTGCAGGTTAAGATTATACTAGAAATTCCACTGTCATACAGCCCACGACCAAAGTGATATTGGGAAAAAGAAAGGGTACTGATGGTTGAGAAATGCAAAATTAGCAGTCAAATAGGATAACTGCAATGGTAGCTGTAATGTACTGGGTGTGGGTGTTATTATATACAACAAATAGCAATAATGAAAGGAAAATATTATATGTTTATATATCTCCTCCTGCAAAAAGAGAAATGCAATATTGGCCAATATTAGAAGTAAAATGCACTGATATTATTAGAATAACCAATATTATTAATATAGTAATAATAGCATGCCAATGCACATTTTTGTTTACATTTCAAAACGTCATAGCTAACAACATCACGAAGTTGTGATACTTATATAGATTTTTAGAAAAGCTGTACTACGTAGTCATTGTTCTGTAGTCATCCAAACTTATAATTAATTATTGTAATAATCTCATTAGAACCGTTAGAAAAAATATCATCGAATATCCCTTTACTTACACCGCGTTAGATTTTTAGATAAACCAAATAGATAAACCAAATAGAATTGCAAAAATGTCATGTCTGGACATATTTTAGTAATACACTTCAATCATGTCAAATAAAATCAAATATTAGTGGACTCTAAACTCTTCATATACAAAAAAATGTATCTAAGTTGCTGCACTATTTGTTTCTTATATAAGTACATGCTTATTATTTTTGAGAAATCCTAATATTTCTGTAATGCACGTATAACTTGTTATATTGTAATACTTGCATCTAATCACCACTACATGAGAATGACTGAAAATTAGTGTCTCCCTTTTAAATTCGCTTTTAATATTTGACTGCCGCTATTTGACCTTCTCAATTTTCACGAACCAATAATAGCAAGTGGTCAGTAGAAAAGTGTCAACAAAATAGTACTAATAATGACTCATTTACGAAAAAACACTAATTTTCCTATTTCTGTTCGTATTGACTATGTTTGAAAAATCAAAAGACTTTTGGTTTTTTTCTTAAAATTTTGAATGCAACCCATTAGAAAAAACTAATAACTTTGTCAGACTAATATTGAACAGTTCTTTGTTTATTGGAATATTGATATCTGATGCATGTGATAACTTTTAGCAATTATGATTGAGCTTTGAGGCTAAATATTGTGGTAGGCGCACCCGTAGCAAAAAGTTCAGCATCATTTTTGTAAAAAGTATCTTGAATGGCAACGGATAGAAGCTTGGCTTTACTAAAAAAATTGTTTGTACACTAATACCAACTAGTTAAGCAGTGCAGAAAATGAGTTGAGGTTAACAAGCACTGTGAAAGGTGTTGAACCACCAGAAAAAATGAGCGGATTCCAAATGAAAGTAACTATCAGAATCCGCCTGACCAACCAAACAATGCAAATTTTTTAGTTTAGAAAAATATTGATTTTCGTTTCTGCATATATATGGATAAATCTCAGTTTTTGTCTTTTTTCGGTCTGCCCATGTGTCCAGTTATAGTAAAAAAAAGGTTTTTGAAAGGAAAACTTCACTGCAGATTGGATTTGAACTTGCAACTTTCAAGTCTGCAAACAGGCATTTATCCAATACACTACACTGTCCATCTGACTATACTATGGAATAGATTAGGCACATACTCATTACATTACACATGCCAATTTTTCATGGCTTCATGCTGCAAATTTCAGTTTGTGCAATGCTAGCATTATGCTAAAAATTCGGTAAAAAAAAATTTTGGCCAGTTAAACTTACATGTGCAGCAAAATTATTGCAATCAGGATAGATATGTAGTAGACATTGCAGCCGGTACAGTATGAAATGCACAGAAATATAGATTTTTTATCCCTCGTGCAATGTCGGGAATTTAGTTATCATATTCCAAATATAGTCTGCTCGTGTTTTATGTTTTTGAATATATATTTGTAGGACTTGATAAATCATTAACATTTAACTAATAATTTTGCTGATTTATAGCATATTACTTGATAGCAACATGGCTTACACTAGGTTGACTCTCACAACTCATTTTCCATTAAACATAAAAAATATGTTTTATTGGCAGACATATATATATATACAGGTGCCAAGTTTAACAATTCAACTGGAAGCCACCTCCATCCTCAAAGAAGTAATACTAAATTAATTTATGTTAGCTATGCTTGTGTTGACACACTAACTAGTAGCATGGTCAATAGATAAGTTCACCGTAGCATGTCTAAAATGACATTCTAACAAGCTAATTGGAAATAGAAGCTAGTTTGATGAGCACGCACTGCTCGTTACTTCACTGCTCAATTGTTATGTTTGATTGAAGAAGCAGTAGTATTCGTTATCTCTCTTTTGCCAACCTTTGAGCATCAAAAGACAGTCCAGCTCACATGATTAGTTTCTATGCAAATTCATCACTTTGGTATAATTAAAATTTTTTAAGCTTTAATACTGCCTGAAGAACTATTAGATTATCAACCGTTAGGTGTTTTATAATCAGCTAAAAGCACATTGTATTTTACAGTGTTTGATCATAAATTACTACAATATCTGCGTTAGATTTATTTACTCAAGTAAATAATATTTTGGAAAAGGATTACATCTGTTCACTTCAGTTGGAGTACTGGTGCTTGTTGTTATAATTTGCCTCAACGTCTTTATTAAATGAAGTAATTTGCTCAAAATATTTGGTCCTACTGCAAGATAACAAAAATGATGTGGGTCCTGGAATGAAATCAAATTGACTCTAGTTTTAAATGAAAATTTAAGAAAAAAACATTTCGGTTTCAACTTTGATAAGTGTCAAATGTGTAAATATGTGAACATCTAATGGCCTATAGAAATAACAGCAATGCAGAACAAATTTTGATTCCATGCAGCTACAAAGAGGTCAATAGATTGTGGCTAGATTAATGTTTCAGTGTTTCTGTGAATTCACTGGGTCATAGATGGTCAAATGTCTGCCAGATTAGAATGACATCACTGAAAAATAGAAAAGCCTACCTGAGATCAATTGAATAACATAGACGATGATTATATCAATCATCAAGAAGTTTTCAAAACAACCATTTTGTGGGATTCCCTCTTCTAATTTTAAAAATGATTTCATTTTCAATAAAGAGATTTCTTCTAGTCTAGATTTCACAGTAGCCCAAGCCAGTCCCATTATGTGGTTTATTACAAGAAGTGACAGAAAGTTCACAGAAGTTGCGCAACACCAAAGTAGTTTTATGCCCATGGTTTTTTTTAAATAAATATGATATCAACTAAATGCCAGGCTCATTTTTAAAAAACTAGCTTTCACACTTTGAGAAGTAACTTGATTTTGATTACACATGGACAATTATTTTTATGCTTCAAGTTCGAAAATATTCTTATCAATTTTTCATTTAACGAAATATGAATAGAGCATCAAAAATAATAATACTCTCTCAGAGGTTTCCCCATGCTTGTGCATGGATCAAAAGAATTGAGAAGAAAACTGGTATATATATCTATAGATGTACTGCTTAGATAGTAGCTAAATGACTTACGTTCTCTCATAACACTATTTAGCTGTACAATTTTATTAAATAGGTGCAGAGAAAGGCTGTGTACACCACTATGCTCTATTTATTTAAAACTGAAAAATAAAATGAAATGGGCAATTTATACTGTCAAGTTCATCTGCCACTGATGGGTGGTTGTTTTGCAAAACAAGGTCATCTATAACAGCTACAAGTAAAACTTACTGAATACACTTTTGTTAAGTCTATTCAGTATCCATCAAATAAAAATTTAGCATTACAACACAATTTTGGTCATACTGCTGTTGTAAATCCAGAACAGCTATGATTTGCAGCAAGTGCACAGAAATATGGCCACCTAGTAACAAAAAGGTCAGCAAATATAACAAGAGTGTATGAATCTAACAACTCTGAGTTTGTTTTGTAGAAAACAACACAACAAATTACAGTTGATACTTAAATATTATCTTAGACTTTCTAAAAGTTTAACATCGAGCTAGCTTAAAATGACAACCAAACCTTTAAACAGATATGGCCCTCCATATGTTTTGGGTCAGAAAGTATTTAAAGGTAATACTGCTATACTGACTGCAGGATTAGGTTAGAGTATAATGTTTTATAAGTTTGCAAAGATCCTACAAATTCATCAGCGTTAAGAGAATTTGTTTAGAATTGGTTTATGAAAAGTCCTGGTCAGTTAATATAAGGCTTCTAGAAAAACTGATTGGTTTGGTTACTAGCAATACCGTTACTGTTGTCAGCTGTTGTACAATTTGCATTCATTACTCATGAAACCTCCAAGGCATGCTTGCTAGGAATTTGGTCAGTTAATCAGCATCATGCATGTTGATAGGGTGCCTCAGGTTAGCAAGATAACATTGACATATCCTGTTTACACCTGCCAATCATTCTGATAAGGAAAATCATACTTGGGGATTGCTCAATGCTAATGTGCAGTGCATGATGTACCGGAGCTGAAGCACTTTTTACTTTTGTGCCTTGTTCGTGTAGTGAGCATATGAGTAATTAAACAGATTCACCTTTTAGATATCTCTGTCATACTATTTTGATATGTCACAGGGTCTCTCTTGATATGTCACAGGCTCTCTTGATATCTCTTGCTCAATGGTTAGCACTGGTTGAACCCAAAAAACCTTTTAACAACAGCAATAAACAGGATGGTGCACTTCAGCTATATAAATATGAGCAACACATTGGTGTATCACAACTTCATTTGATCTCAGCTGGAGAACTTGACAACCAAAAAGTGGACATCAATATGGGTAATGCTGCGGATAAGGATCACGATCTGCAATCTGATTTTGAAGATGGAGAAGTGTTGTGTGATACTATAGCTCGAGATATTACATACAGAAGATGCAGTGAAGGATCTTTGTGTTCTATGGATCAACAAAATAGGAAACTGCAACGAGCAGTTTCACGAAGTGCTTCTTTGCGACAAGATGTGAAACCTCCAGAAACTGATCAACGAAGAAGGAGAGACAGTCTGTTTCTGCTTTCAGAAATGGAGGTGAAGGTGGATGGAAAGAAAGTCAAGTAAGTAGAAAACTTATATTTAGGTAAAAGTTTCATGGTGGTTTTAATTAAATCAATAGCTTGTTTAATACCTGCACAGTGAGCATGTTATACTGAAAAATAATGCAAGTTTATTTATAACTTTTATACTCATAGCACTTATTTTGTAAAAGATTTTTAAAAAATTTAAGAATGCGGTTTGGAAAGTTTAAATTGGTCCCTAATGTTTTATTATACTAATATATTCCATTAGATATTTTAGTTTCTATTTTGCTTGTAGATTAGTTCCACGAGAGAGTGTCATCAAGAAAAAAGGGATTTCGACATTAAAAGGCCGATTAATATATTTGCGAAGCAAAAAAGTGGCTCGTAAAAACAAACTGGAGAAATCTGCACAAACGAAGTCAGTCGAACACTTGGCACTGCCACCAGAGTATAATTATGCCAAACGACCGTCTTTTGATGAGGCTATGTCAAGAATGGAAAAGAGAGAGAAGAACAGAGTTGGAGAAAGAGCCCAAAATGTCTGGCGACATAGTCAAGTTGATATAATTCGAACTGACTTGAATTTATTGGACAGAAGACCCAAATCTGTTCACATAAACAATAATAACACAGACAATGCTTGCTGCGATAAGATCACTGGCAACAGAAGCTATTTTGAGCCCATGTTTGACAGTGACATCACAGACCTTTCTAAGAAAGTAAATCGACTTCGAGTCACATCTTGTACAACAAATATTATTGTTTAGGTTGACTTATTTTATTAACATTTTACATGAAATGCTGTTTTTGAAAATTTGCTTTTGTCTTTTGGTGGTGTCCCACACTCGGTTATTTTCTTATTTTCCATGTTAGTTTTCAGCGTTTAAACTGAATCCACTTTTGGTATTGTTAAACGCTACATCAGGTATGTTTTTTTAATTTTTTGTGTGGTTTTTTTAGTTTACAAAACTGCAGTAAGCCTCTTCGAGGGGAAAATGACGTAGTCTATTAGCAATAGGCAGAATATAAGTATTATTATATATCTTCAATAAATACATTGAAATCTGAAAAAAAATGTGATATCGTTATAAGTTTTTATTGCATAGCAGACCACTATTACATAAAATTAAATTAGTTATTTGCTTTTTGTCAGATTTTTGGCTTGTATATTTAGTTAATCATATATTTTGAAGCCAGCAAAAATTTGAATGTTCTAATATATTAATGTCTTCAAACACATATCTTTGTTTTCTGAAGCCAAAAAATAATTTGACACACATTGTGATACAATCAGCGAGCACTCAGCTGTAGAACGACTCAAAATTATTCTCTGTTTATAGCTTACCATTCCACAATTCAGCAAAGGCAACAGCCACCTTATCTGATATGCCTTAGCTAGTTGAATTGTAATAGATAATGTTTGCTGAGTATATTCAAAGTTCCTGAACAGTTAATTGAAGAAGAGTCTAATTCAATTCAAACTAATTCACATCAGCCAAAATATGCAGCATTGTTTAGAAAAACAATACAGATAAAAAGTCAAGGTTAGCACAAGTAGTAATCTATAGACTAATATAACAATAAAACATGAAAAACAGATAAAATATAAATTAAATGTAAAGTAATCAAGTACAGTGCACTACTCTTTAATATAATACTGTATAACATAATGGTAATAGTTTAATCTAATACACCGTCAAGTGACACAACGCAGTAGATTATAACTTGATCTTATAATCTTATAAGTTATATAATACTGCTATGTAAAAAATTCATAACAATATACGAAACTATAAAATCCTATAATCTAATATATGATGGCAAAGTATTATGTAACACAAGATGATAAAAAATAATATTATTTAATGCAATATAATGTGGTATAAAATTAAACTAGGTTTAAAATTTGCATGAATGTATATTAAAATAAAATTAATCAACAAAATGGTATATAATAAAATGCATTAGTTACAGTAATAAGGGCCATGTCTGTTAATCATTTTGTTTGAAACACGGCTAAGAGGTTTAGAAAAAAGATCACTTCTCATGGGAATTGAACCCGAAGCGTCAGATTCAGAAGCATGCTCTCTACTACTACACCACTCGGTCACTTTGCCACATTCTTAGATAGCCATGCACATAATAATTACTCATGACAATCTCTCACAGTGCATTGGGCTGACAAGCGTACTAGTAGAACATAGTTTAATATAACAAATAGAACATATTATATTACAATATAATAAAACAACACCATTGAATATAGTGTTGCATATCATAATTTAACTTAGTTTTATAATATTGTTATAACATATGGCGATAGTTGCGGTGATATTTTTTTAATTTAGCCCAATATAATATCACCTAATATAACATTATATAATACCGTATACCACCATGACATATTATATAGTAAATGATAACGCATTACCAGATACTAAAATGTTGTATAGTGCATTTAGCTCAATTTTTATTTAATAAAGCATAGTAAATAATACAATATAATATGAAAAAAGTATATTATAACAAAATTTGAAAATAAACGATAAAATTCTTGCTGGCTAGCTCAGCTATTATAATAATCCAAATTAACTATGTGTATGCATGCACTTCTTAAACAATTTTTATTCATACATTGGTAGTTTAGCGTGCGGTGACAAATAGTCAAGGTTGCCAACATAAGACAGAGTCTGTCATAGTAGAACTAATAAACTTTTATTCACTACCATGTTATACATAAGGCTTTTGTATTTAAACTTAATAGTTATGAATATAAATGCCTTTGACAAAAGATTTGTAAGGTTGTCTGCATACAGACCAGCACTACTAGTTATGTTGGTTATTTGTTTTACAGGTAAGCTATAGAATTTTTGTTTTATAGTTTATCAATTGAAAATGATGTCAGTGGTTGCTGGCAACTGCTTTTTTCGCCAAGCTGCTACCCATGTCACAAAAAATCTTTTAGTTTTGGATCTCACTAAATTCTAGTTCAGCATTTGCCTGTACAAAATTAGTTTTGTGGTGAATTTCCCCCAGTAATGAGCCATTTTACGCTTACATGTCCTTTTTTTAGCAACAATAAACTTTGGCTGGCAACGAAATTTTTGTAACTAGAAAGCAGTTGCTCTTTCACTTTTGCATATTGAGTAAAAAGCTTTCTAGTTTTCTACATATAATTTGACATGAAAACAATGAAATCTTTTGCTGCTAGGTTGGCTATAAAACAGTCTACATGAACTACGTTTATATGAATGTCGTTCCTAATTTTGTTACTCATACCTTGGCAGTCTGATGTGCAGTGAGAGATTGCCGGATTGCTAGCAAATCTTAAAGTATAGGTATCTGCACCACATTCTGAACTGTTAGAAGGTGGTTGATTTGAGCAGGGGTTGGGAGTTTTGGTCTACTAATCTTAATGTAGTGATTGTAAATCTTCTATATATATATACATATATATATATATATATATACTGTATACACTGTATATATATATACATATATATATGTATATATATGTATATATATATATATATATATATATATATATATATATATATATATATATATATATCAATTTCTGATCTTAGTGGTCAACCGTTCCTTTAGACAGATTGAAAGGCAGGCAGGCTATTACAGCAGAAATTGCCTTTTGTATTCACGAAAGATTGTGGTAATTGTTCTTGTATTTAAACTTGTTCTTGGGACATGGCCAATTCTGACGACAAGCTACTAAATACATTTATGACTGTACTTATAAAACTTGCCGGAGACAAGATTAGATACAGCTAAAAATAAACTATCTGGAAATGATGAAACGTTGATGAGTCAACTTGTTTACGGTAAATGTAGAGCATTTGCACGAGTATGAGATATTGGCGATGGCAGCTTGACTTGTCATCTATTTTTTCAACACCCTAGATTCTCGCTAGCCAGATTCAGAGTGATTAGACCTGTTTCAGGAATTCTGTACAAGATGACACGCGTAGGATGGTGATTTCGTTTAGGAATACAGTTCCATCACATAAATTAGCTGTAAAGGAAATGTAACAGAATGTTGGAGTACAGTTGAAGTAAGATATGTATTACTCATTCTAATATTCACTTGTTAGATATTTTTATCTGTAATCAGGAAAAGACAGTCTTCTTCCATAAAACTTTTAGCTTATTTAAAGTTTAATTTGAATCAATAGTATGTTAAGTTTGGCATGGACTCAATCTTTTGCCAATGTCTCTTCAATTAATCTTTAGCATTGAATTCATTATGCAAAAATTTATGCAATAATGTCATCAATTCTCATACAAGCAGATTAATTTTCTATGACACGTTAGACAGGTACATGAACAGTAAAAAATTTATTTAATTTTAGGAAAGTACTAAAGTCATACCGACAGACAGTTAAAAGTATGCAAAATTCAGATTCATGAAAAAATTTTTAAACAAAAACTCAAGCCTTACATTGCTTTCATATAACCAAGTTACATTAAAATTTTGCTAAACACAAATTATTACTAATATATACTTTTTAAATTTTCTAACTAGCAAAAAGTTTGATGTGTTTGTTTAATGAAATCGATATTAACTCTTATCAAAACTGAAGCTTGTACTTGATTTAAAAATCAATTAAAGCAGATGCCAAATATCTTGAAATCTTCCTTTTATTGTTTTGGTTATCGAGTTCAATCATTCTTGAAAAATATTTTTCCAAAGAATTTCTAATTAAAGCTTCAAACACGATGATTTTGCCAGCTTGTATAACTCTTTACCGTATCATCCCAATTATTAGCCTATGTTATTATATAAAGCTGTTTCAACAAGTATAAGCTAGCTTTCAAACAATGCTTACTATTAAAATAGGTTTGCATGCCGCTAGCCGGTTACCTAACTAGCATCATAAATATACTGGTTACACTTGAGCACCTATGAAGTAGCTCTGGTAAAGTGGTGAACAGCTACAATGTATTCTCAAATTAATGATTATTTGAGCAAAACTAATCAAATGTTTCATAGCATACCAGGATGTAACTATTGTTTTTCTACTGCACCTCAAAATATGGCTTTTTTTTAACTTTATAGAAGGTGAGTGACAAGCAGTCTTTTAGCTATGTTGTTAGACAGAAGTCTTCAATACGCTCATCAGTATGCATATAACACTCTCAGTATCTGCTTATGATTACTAGATTAAGGTTGAGTTGATCATTGATCGCTGAAAACTGTTATAGATTTGACGAAGTATTATTGCTAACCTCATTTCACTATGCACCGACAGCAAGAAATTGAGCGCACTTTTATTCATTTAAATTAAGACACACATAAAATAAATTGCTTATAGTAAAAAACATTTGGTGTTTACAGTCTTAATTTAAAGCCCTTTTTAAAGTATACAGAGAATATAACATTTCTTTAAGCTGTTCTTTATGCATTTTTGACTTCCCTGTCTGTGAACTTTTTTTGCAGATATACTCGGTTTATAAGTTTTCTGTTGAACTTAATTAATAGTTATAATTTAGATTGTTTTTGTAGCACAAAATTTGTGAGGTAAAATCTCAAAGTTTTTTCCATCTTTTACATTGGAGTAACTTGACAATGCTTCTGTGGTTTTGCCGGGGTGTTTGTACTTCTCAATTTGTAAACATATATCAGCAGCCATACGAGTTCCCTTAGTAATCTTACTGATGATTTATAAGAATGTATAGTAATGTTTATGACAAGTTACTGTAAGTGCATTTTCTAAAAGTTTAAATTGGATGAATTACGCTAACTTCATCTTTCTTGCCATAACATTAACCTCTGTTTGATTATGATATATCAGTGATGTAGTTTTAGCAAATTTACCGACTTAAAAGTATATGTCTACAAGTTCTATGGCAATATAGTGCCCCTTAAGAGATAGTAAGGCATGCCAACAAAGCAGAGAAAATAACTACATATACAACTTTTCAAACGTATTGCACGATGGTTGATTGGAGCAGTTGATAGTGTTTTGATCCGCCGTCTCGGAAGTTGGAAGTTCAAATTATGTATCAAGCATTTCATATGTTTAACTACGCTTTAGACTTACCTACAGTATGGTGCGTTGAATTTACAAAACCTATTTATTCCATGCATGACTTTTGGAAAGCATGCGTTAAGCTGTAAGAAAACAATGATACAACACAATGTCTAAAAATTATTTGCTTCTAAAATATAAACAAACATTTTGAAAATTCTCCAAGTATAGATTGGCTTGACAAAAACAATACTAAAATTAAAAGATTTTCGAGTTGTTTCAAGCGGGGATTATTTAGATATAAGTAACTTTTGTGAGTTATTCTAGTGATATCCTGATAGTTTATATTTTAATTTTGCATTCTCTTGTTGAGCAGCCATGTTTGCCTATTAAAGTTAGCTGATGCGTTTGATATTTTCTTTTTCAATTGCGAGTAGATCGCATCAGAATTTGCACTGAATGGGAATTAAAGATGAATTTGTACAGAGCTTTAATGGATTTTATTTGAAAATATCATTTTTTTCTATTATGTATGATTTGACTGCATAAATATTTCGAGACTGAAATCAACCACTTTTATTGCCGTTAAAACCGCTCGGATTGAGCAAAGGTGTGAGCATGATGTTACAAACAGACTTACATTATAAAGAGGGTAGAGCTGCAGCTTTACCACAGTAACCATTATCAACTATAGCAATTACTGATGTCATGTTGCACTACATTTTTTGTGAGCATTTTAACTATGATCAAGTTTAATAGGTTTCAATTTTAAAACATCTTGGCAGTCAGACCACCAAGGCCATCAAAAACAATTGCAAGTGATCAAAAAATATTGAAGATGTACTCATTTAAAATTCTAATAAAATTTGTTTGGGTCCATCTTTGAGTATTTCCTATTACCAGTTAGAGGATCAAGCATAGTGCCAACTGAAATAAAATGTCTATAGGATTAGATATTAAATTATGCATTTGTTTAAGCTACAGAAATATGCAGCAATTATAGTTCTAAATAGAAAACTTTATTGCCATTCGTAGTATTTTATATTTTAGTTACATAAACCTTTACTGGCTGTTGTTTGTTGAATCATATATATCATAACATCAGAATAAGATGGTATGTTTGCTGCAGTTAAATAAATACAATACTGGAACTTTTAATGTGCACTCTCATATAAAACACATCAGAGCTGCTATAAAAAATTATATTAACAAGCAAAAATATTTCCCATTATTTGAATTCACATCTTTTTTTATCGGTGTCTAATGCTCTCCAACCAAAAAACCAAATGTGCGATTTACAATTCATTTTAGTAAAAAAATTTACCAGCTACCATGTCAAACGTACATAACCGACTCACACAGAGTATATTGAAAACTGTTTGTAAGAAGATGGTTTAAAGCATGAAAACTAGTAATCAAAGCTCCATGGTTTTTGTACAGAAGGAGGCCATTCCTACATAACTAATCAATTGGTTTTAAACGCATCATTCTGATCAAATAAAAACTGTTAATGGCACATCCTAAGGCTACAATCACTTTTTATACACTTTCTCTCCAAAAGCTAATAGCGTCCGTGCAGAACAGTTGCAGTAAGAATGATGCGATATACTTGTATAATAAATGTACAATAATACTTAAGTATTTTAAATGTGAAGTTTGGATATGCGAAGAATAACAACCGTGATTCAACGCTGTTAAGCCAAACATACAGTTACTCTAACTTTGCTATTAATCCGTGCTGCTCAAAATACTGTGTACCAACATTAATACTAGCATTTCAAAATATCACATTCACCTTCTTTTTTGCATGATTGTATTGGCAATAATAAATAATCAACAATGAAAAACCTTAATGAGATCTAGGCAGCCTATTACTTACTCTAAAAAACTATTCATATTATTAAGCTGTTGCGACATCTGAAAGTTGTTGTCCAGTTTACAACATGGTTACCTTGGCAACTGTGACATATATGTGTGCACCCCTCAGGCGCTAGGGCTTAGACAAATGAGTTAAAACTTTGACAGGCTGTGGTTATTAATTTTTCACCTGGAGTACTTGTAAATTACTTTTCCACATTAAAGAAGTGGTCGCGTCAAAAAATTCAATTTAATGAAATTGAGACCCATAAAAGGCTAAAACATCAGCTACAATTTGATGCTATTTTTGTCTTTGCAGACCAACCCTGTTCAGAGATATATGCGTTTGAATGAGACCCTCTTTTAAAAAGCTCAAGTTCCAGCGGGTGCTTTTTTGTGACGTCACAAGCAGTATATCTGAAAAGAAACCACGAGCGATAAATATGAGGTCGCTTCCTTAGCCAATCTTCAGCGCGAAATTTTTATATAGGCCAAAATAAATGTTATCACTCGTAAAACGCGTTGTCTGTGATCTCAATTTTAGGGATTTACTCTATTATTAAGTCGCATGGACATCGATATTTACTAAACTAATTAACATCGTTACTTTAATGAATTACTCGATCGACACGTTTTATTGGCGAACAACATAATTGTAAAAATTGCTGCGAAGGTGACTTCGAGTTTTCTTGACACCAGGTAGTTAAAGTTCTACGGAGGAAAATCGGAGAATTGAGGTAAATTTATCTTTTACTTTGAATCTCCTATAGAGTTTCCTGTTGAGTTTACATTCAGATTATATTTCCCTGTTTGAGGCTAAAATGTAATTTCCTGCGCTTGCGAGATACGTATGTACAGTGAGTTCTTGACAGCTTCATTTCAATCTTTAGCATCTAGCAATACAATGGCTTAGATTGATGAATATACTAAAGGTAATATTTTAGTACTCATTAATACATGTACTAATTAGTAAAATTATAACTTTTGCTATTACTAATCATCGTTTTATATTTTTTTATTGGTTCACCTAGCAACATTTGCTTCAAATTTTCCGTGGCAGCTTTATCTAGTAAATTAGATTTATGATTTGACTTTAGATGTTCACTTTTCACTTATAGAAAGTGAAAAAAATTGATTGATCAATGCAAATTTTTAACTTCGAGAACCAAAGCTTAGAACCGTTGGCTTGGCGTACTTGCGCCTTTGTTAAACATTTATTCGTTTTTAAAATTACACTCGCAATCTATCAAACTCCCAATTTGAAAGCTTTCAGTAGATACGCTTTAGAATGACATATCTATGGATGACATATATTTATTGCATTTGTTTTTCTTATTACAGGATGTTTATGTCGTCCCACCAGCCAAAGCAGCTTTGTCAGTATGGAAACTGCCATAAAGGGGAAAGAGAGATTTGAATGTGTGCTGCATAAACCATGATGTTTTGTTTGAGTTTGTTGCAGTAGATGAATTTTTCTTATTGTATTAGCTAAAACTAAGTGAGTGGCCATGACTTGATGAATATTTTTAATAAAAGCTTTATGCCGAGAAGAAAATCTTTTTGCTTGTAAAAATTATATAATAAAATTATAATGTTGAAGATAATGCAAAACATGATTTGCAGAATATTGTAGTGAATTGGATACGGTATATGGATGTCCGCAGAACTGGAGAATGTGAGGTCAAATCCAGTTTACAGCAGATTTCTCATCCCAGACTTCTCTATCCCTATGTATATTCTTTCCCAAGACGCATCTGCTTATTTAACTTCGGTAGTAAGAAACTAGTTTTCGGTGTGGGCAATGATATGCAGCCCCGCCCCAAGGATAGGCGACGGACATAATGTGGGCGGGCTTTCAGGAGGCTGTATATCGTTAGTGTGGATATCAGCGGAACTGCGCTGATACAAAGACCTTGTACGACATAGTTTGCTTGACAGAATTAACGTAGACCGTTAGAATTGGTAGTCGGTAATCAAATGTTTACACAGCATTTGGAGAAAGTGAGTAAGACAAATTTTCAATTTTCAATAATTGAGGCCTTTGAAACATTCATAATAATGCATCTGTAGCTGGATTTAAAATTTTATTCTAGCCAACATGAGCAAATACAAAATAAAATATATGCCAATAGAGCCGCGTAAGACTAGACTTTTATCGCAAATAGCCGATGTGAATACGAGCGATAGAGACAGGTTGTATAACGCGTGACATCCTTTTGGGCAAGTCTGGGCATGTTCTTTTGGCCTGAGCGTTTTTACGGCAATCAAATTTTTTCGATTTTAATTTTCAAATATCTTGGCAATGAGATCGCCTAACACAACAAACAACATATCAACTGATAGAGAAAAAAATGCTTTCTTTTAAGATCAACTCAAATTTGACGCAACCACATCTTTAAGAGCATTATTATTTGCATAAATTTTACCCGACAAGACAGTTAGCAAAGCAAAAAATTATGTACATGCAGAAATACATAACATCATTTAAAAATGTAACAAAATTAAAAACTATAAATATATTTCAATTATTAAGACAAAATCTATTTAATAGACTAGTTAGTAAAGCAGAAAGTCATTTAGAAAAGTTTATAAAATATATGATAATGTTTAATAATAATTTAATAACTTAAGATTTAATAATAAAGAGTATTTTGTCAGCAAATAATAGTATTGAACACTTGCATGGCTTCTTAGAAAAATACATGCATGTGTTGCAAGGCCGGACGGATCTTAGCTGTCTTACAGACTTGTAGAAAAAAACTTATCGGTTTTTCACCAGCTCTAGATTAGCTAGTTTGCGTAGTCTTGCTTTCTCTAAGTTAAGGGCCATGTTCCCTGGTTTATTGATGATATTCACATTTTCATGCACTGAGACAGGGCGTAGCCTGTGATTTCCTTTGCTAGTTGGAATAACAACATAATGACTGGTTGTTTTAATCAGACGCCCCTTCTCATGATTCTCAACTGATTTCGCTTTACTATTAAGCTTCTTTTTCAGAAACTGGTTGGCTGATCGATTGTCAGCACACGACAACCGAGATTGTCCTCTTCGTTTGGTATTCTTTGTTGATCTGCGGTTGCTTATGAATGCCATATTTGATTTCAGTTTAGCAAGGCCTTTTTTCTCCAGCACACTTTTCCGTGGTACAAGTCTGAAATCAAAAGGAAGCAACATAAATTTTTATAAACAATTTTGTAAATCATATACGCTTCCTATAGAGATTACAGCAAAACAAAACCACATATGCGCTTTTTTGTAAGAAACGGCTACAAACAAAATCTTTTAGTTGCTATTTTAAAAAAACTGCAGCATTACATTCTTAAACTTTTGGATTTTAGTACTCACATAGCATGCTTTCTGTCCACTTGTACTTCGAGATCTGAAATCAGAAAAACACCAGTTTCAAATTCTTTCCAACCTGCTCTTGTACTCTGTGATCTTCTGATAGATCTTTTTCGTGCAGAAACTTTTCTTAAAGACTGTCTTCTATTCATTTGAGTGATGGTTGGTTTTTTCTCCTCAGAGACACACCGAAGGTAGACGATGTCTCTGGCTAAAGTCTCATAGACCTCTTCTCCATCTTCTATATCAGAATAATGATGATGTTCTGAGATGTTTCCCATGTACTTTAAGTTGCAACTCTAAAATAACTGATATATGGCTTGTTAACAAGTTGATTTCTCAACGGCAACTCCTAAGATAATTGCACTTGAATGCTCTGGCCGTGAATATATACGTCTGAAGGATGATAAGTCATGCCTAGTGATTTTGTAGCCTTAGTTCTTTTTAATATCAGTTAAGGCTATTTTGACTTTTTTCCGTATAAGTGTGTGAAACCCCCGAATGGCACAAAGGAAATGATTGGCTTAAGCTTCATGCATCACAGGAACATAGTAACAAGCATAACATTATAGAGTGCATGGTGTACTCAGTACAGAGTTGCCTCACACAGATCTTATCTCAGAATCATAAGCAATGAATAATAGCAGGTGCCTAGGGCATGTTGTATCCAGGGTATATATATAGGGTGTAATGTATATTTTTCTGTAGCTGCACAATTTGTGCTATTTATTGTACCATTAGATAATAAAATTTAAATTCAATGTATTGTTATGTTCCCTTAAAACGTGTTATAGCTGGTTTGATTTAAAAATGATCATCAACAACTCTTTTGTAAATTTGATCAGAAAATATCAATACTCTTTTATCATTTTTGATGGTATTTTATGTTTTAGGTGATCTGATTGCAAGGGCGTTTCTAGATTAAAATCGATAAAAACCTTGGCGCAATCAAAGATCAAATTCGTAAAAAAGTGCAATTCCTTGGTCTAGACTTGATCAGAGACTGACAAAATATAAGGGTGTTACGCTTCAACTTGAACCCAATAGATGATATCAACTTGGAAAATGATGACAGCCAGTGACATCACACTGCACGTATTTTTCTTCTTAGAGTTGTGATTGCAATCAAAGTATATCAATTATAATTTAAGCACATTCTAGCAGTCAGACCGCCTCAAACATTGAATACAATTGCAAATAATCAAATGCATGGAGGCTTTTGAATGAAATCTTCATAAAGCTGGTCTCACTCATTTATAAGTATGATGCCATCTAATTTGCAAAAGCTTTCTGGTCAGTTAGTAACCAGAGAAAAAAATATGCAGGCAAAATCATCCATTCACTTTGGCTTTTGCAAGAGATCATCAATTTTTCTCATTTATTTGCGCCTAACACATTCTTTAGAACAGTCATATTGCTACTAAACTAATGATAGCCATCGCTGTTTTTGTTAGTATACCTTCGCAATCGATGAATGAGTAAATAAGTGAATCGATGAATCAACTTATGCATGTTCTATTTATCGAATGGAGTGGTTGTAAAAAAAGTTCTGATTTCTGTTGCGATTTTTTCTCTCTGAAACATGTTTCAGCTCAGATTTATTAAAAAGCCTAACAGATTAATTATAATATAAGGTCTTCAATATAAGGTAACCTTTGAATCAATGTTAAATTGTCCGAAATGATAAAGTGCAGAAGCGATGTGAAAGACTCTTATTATTGTGTTACAACAGCAGTTGTTTAGAATGCATACACTTTCACAACATGAGATGACCGAAAACTTTGCCAATACAGGTTTTAAAACAATACATTCAGCCTAATACACTGACATGCTAACTAACTGAGCTAATTAGCCATCTTCTGTAAAGTCAAAGTTATTGCAAAAAGCTGAGACTTTAGAGTTTATTGTGACAAGAAAGCTGAACAGACAAAAAATTTGACAAACAAGCAGCAACAGATAATAATAAACTTGCAACTTTTTTGGGTTAGTAGATCTTTGTTTGGCATTACCGTAGGTTCAATCACATGCCTCAGCTAAACAACGTTGCATAAAAATTATAGGTAAGTCTATGTTCCTATTTTAATAAAGAAAAGCCACAAATTATTCACCGACGTCCATAGCAAATTAATTTTGCTGCAGGGTTTATTGCAACCAAGGAAACTTTACCTCTTCAGGCAGTGAAACTTTTCTTACCCAACATTTTTTTTCCTGAGCTTTGCACTTTATCGGTATGGAACTGAAGTTGCAATAGGCATGCAAGTGTGTATAGCGAGACTCAGTCTATCAAAAGAGGTATAAAAATAGAACTTTTTTATCCCATATTTATATATAAAATTTGGAAATATCTGTAATAATGTTTAATTTGCTGCAGTCATCGAAACAATTATTTCTCCAATGAGTCATCACTCTTTTTTTAGTAAATGTATTAGTTAAAATTTGACGGATGCTTTACTGACATATTTGTATTACTATTAAAATGTGTCTGTATGTCACTAGCTGGTGACCTAACTATCATAATGAACACACTTTTTACAGTTGAACACTTATAAAGCAGCTCTGGTGAAGTTGTGTACAGTTAAAACGTATTCCCAAATCATTGATTATGTGACAAGCAGTGTAAGATGTTTCCCAACATACCAGCATATAATCATTGTTTTTCTGGTGCAACTCAAAAGATGGTTTCTTTTAAATTTTAAAGAAGGGGTGTTACATACAGTTTTCTAGCCAAGTTGTTTAGCAGAAGTTTGCCATTCGCTCATCAGTAATACTCTATGCATATAACATTCTCCGTACCTGCCTATGACTACTAGATTAAAGTTGAGTTAGTCCCCTTAATAATGATATTGGTTATACATTTGGCTGATAATCTGTACTTATCTAGACTACTCAGCATTAACAGCAGGAAATTGACCGCGCCTTCATTAGTTTAAATATAGCACATATAATACAAATACTTAAAAGCAATTGATGTTCCTAATCTTAGGGTAAAACCCCTTTTAAACTATACAAAAAATATAAGTTTCTCTCAAGTTGTCTTTTATGCGCTTTTGATTTCCCTGTCTGTAAATTTTTGTGCAAATAAACTAGATTTATAGGTTTTTTATTACCTGTTAAACTTAGTAGTTATATTTGTGATTATTGGTAAAGAACCAAAAATTTGTGAGATGAAGTCTGAGAAAAAAGCTTTTTCATTTTTTATATTAAAGTAACTTGGCAATGCTTTTGTGATTTTGCCGGTGGTGTTCGTGCTTCTCAACTCGTAAGCATACAGTACAACAATGGCCATAAAAATGCCTTTGGTAATCTTACTGATGATTTATAAGAATGTATAGCGATGTTCATGACAAGTTATTGTAAGCTCATTTTAGAAAAGTTTTAAACCGATGAGTTATTCTAACCTCACCTCGCTTGCCATAACATGTAGCCTTGGATTGATTATGATATATTGGTGATGCAGTGTTGACAAATCGACTGACTAAAAAATATATGTCTAGAATCACCACGGCGGTCCAGTGTGCCGTAGGAAATTCTAAAGCATGCCAATGAAGCAGAGGAAATAAATAAATGTACAACTATTCAGAAATATTGCGTGGTGGCAGATTTGAGCATGTGATAGTGTGTTGGTCCACCATCCCGGAAATTGGAAGTTGAAATCTTGTATGAAGAGATCCATACATTCAGCCTCTCACTATGGCTTCAATCGGATGCATGGACCCGGTCCCTGCTACATGTCAGATTTACAATTGATGACCTAGAGTTTCGGCTTTGCAAAATGTTTTTCAGAATGAAACTGACAGGCTTTAAGAAATGTTATAATTTAATCTCATTCAACTTGTCAACGCAGCCATATGAAAACGCTCAAGTCTGGAAATTTATACAAAGTATTGGAACTAATCTATCAAAATAATTTAACTTACTGAACCATTAATACACAAAAGTTAATTCACTGGATATTATTTATCATTGATTCATTCTTGTCAATGCCTACATTTTTAGGTTTTGTTACTTTTGCTAAAATAATCTTTTTGATTTGAATTGAGTCGATTTGATTGAGTTATTTTCTTCTCAGAATGCTAAAAATCGCAACAGTTTAAAAGAGGCAAAAAAAGAAAAGACTCACTAAAGCGAAGGCAAGCAAAAGTCAATAATAATGATTTTGCATGCCAACTCAGTCTCAACAACGACACCCAGACTAGATTAGTCAGTTAGATGGCATATATTCATATCTGCTGTCATCAATGATTAAACGGTTCTGATCAAAGTAATGCTAAATTTAATTTCTAGTAGCAGATATGGTCAAGACCATTTTGTATTCATTCCAGTTCACTTGTTGAAATGAATAATTTTGGTGCGCAGCACACCTGGAGCACCCGATATCAAAATGTTTTTGTATTACTTAAAGACTAACTGCATTTATTGTTTTACAAAATTTCCCTTGAATATAATCTTTATGCCATTAGCTTTTGTCAAAACAATATTACTTCAGTAATGCTGAGCAAAGGTATAATATTATACATGTTAGTATTTTTGTGAATATAAAAATTCAAATTCTCAAACTATGCTTTCCTTTCTCGCTAGCTAGTGTAATCTGACTTGTATAGACTGTTTAATTGGCATTGGCATTAAAAATACTACATAGATTTTCACATTAAGGGCGGTTTTCAAAAACTATATTAAACTTTTAAAAAAGGTTCATGAAGCAGTCTTCCAGCGGTAATATTCATTGACTCGAACTATAGAGCAGCTGGTTTTGAACTGGCGTGTTCAGTCTCTTCATTTTGCTTGTTTTAGCAGCAGCAATGAAAGACCAAAGCAGCGGTTACTGACTTACTGTCGTTTTGCGCTAAACCGATTATTTTGGATAGTTGTGTATCTGTAAACTGTTTAAAACCTTTAGTTCATTAAAGGTCTTGTGTATGTGATTGTTTAATAAATTGATTAAGTGGCTGTTTTTTGTAAAATCACACATACCCAAACGTAAAAATAAAGGTACGGCCACACGTACTGCTTTGTTGCTCAATCTGAACAAAATAAGAAAATGAGAAAAAGCCCAAACTTATCTGCCCGAAATTCACAGAATTGTCTGAGCTGTGCATGCACATGGAAATCGTCGAAGAAACGCTTTTAATTTGCTAAACCAATTATTAGCGAGCAAGATTCTAGCAGCTTTTACAATTTATACAGTCCGAGACACATATTACGACACACATTTACTGTACCAGCGCCATTCGACATGGTACATACGATGTAGCTGACAACATTGCGCTATTGTTGATTCTTTATCGTTTGGACACTATGGCTATGAATAGTTGCTCTTTTAATAATAACAATTTTTTTAGCAGCAAAGGTTTGGTTGTAGAAAGAGTTGCCATCTTTAGCGCAATCAAATCAGCTGCATCGTATTGACTACGGCAAATAGCTTTAGTATAATTTGTGTTACGTGTCGCGTCATGTGCCTCGGACTATATAAATTACAAAAGCTGCAAGGATCGTGCTCGCTAATAATTTATTTAGCTAATTAAAACCATTTTGTTGACAACTGAAAAAACAGCTCTGTTAATTTCGGCCAAATAATTCTGTGTTTTATGCTCATTTCCGGTTTTTGGTCAGAATCATCAAAAAAATCGTTATGTTTGGCCATACCTTAAGGCAGTGTGTCTGCTGCTGCTCAATAAATACCATACCAAAACCCTTAACCTGCACTCACATATAAAACACATCAGCGCTGCTATAAAAGTTTTTATTAACCAGCTGAAAAATTTTCCTTAGTTTGAAATCACGATATTTTTCATCAGCGCCTGATGATCACACAAGCAAAAACCGATTTTTGGGCAAATTGCAACATATATTAGTGAAATCTTTTTTTCCGGCTTCGATGTAAAGCATACATAACTGTTTGTAGGTTAACTGTTTAAAACATAAAAATTATCAATCAAAGCTCCAGTTTTTGTACAAAAGTACATATTCCATAAACAACTAATCAACGAGTTTTAAACACAATAGTTTTGATCAAATAAAAACTGTTGATGGCACATCCTGAGACAGGATTTGCTTGTTTACACTTTGCCCCTCGTAAAGTAATAATGTCTCTGCTGGGCAATCGCTGGAAGAATGGCGCAATATACTTCTATATTAAACATACAACACTGCTTAACTATTTTTGATGTAGTATTTTGATATGTGGCAAATTTCAACCATAATTCTGTGCTGCTAAGTCAAACATACCATCACTTTTAACTTTCCTAAAAATCTTTGCTGCTCGAAATACTGCAATACCTGCATTGCAAAATATCACATTCACCTTCTCTTTACATGATTGTCTTAGCAGTAATAAATAATCAACTATGAATATGTTAGGTAAAAATCTAGGTAGCCTATTGTTTACCCAAAAACTCTCAAAATTTGCAAACTGCCTAAAGTCTGAAAGTTGTTGTTCAGATTACAACATGGTTACCTTGGCAACCGTGACATACATATGTGCGCACCACAAGCGCCAGTACTTAGACAAATGAGTTAAAACATTGACAGATTGTGGTTATTAATTTCTCAATTGGAGTACTTGTAAATTCCTTTGCCCCATTAAGAGCATTGCGACTTGCAGAAAGTTTACTTAACCAAACAGTTAGCAAAGCAAAATACTGTGTAAAAATACATAACAATCATAAAAATAGAACAAAGTTAAAAACTTTAAATACATAGTAATTCCTGAGAAAAAATCTATTTAATAGACTAGTTAGAACAGTGAAACAGAAAGTCATTTAGAAATTCTTATAAGGGATAAAAACTTAATAAAATCAGATTTATTAATAAAGAATATTTTGGCAGCAACTAATAATATTGAGCACTCAAATGACTTTTTAGAAATATATGTGATTCAAAGCGAGACAGATCTTAGTTGCCTTACAGACTTGTACAAAAAGATTTAGCTGTCTTTCTCAAGTTCTAGACTAGCTAGCTTACGTAGTCTTGCTTTCTCTAAGTTAAGAGCCATATTCCCTGATTTATTGATGATATTCACATTTTCATGCACTGAGACAGGGCGTAGCCTGTGATTTCCTTTGCTAGTTTGAATAACAAAATAATGACTTGTCGTTTTAGTCAGACGCCCCTTCTCATGATTCTCAACTAATTTGGTTTTGGCATGAAATTTATCTTTCTCAACTTGGTTTGCTGATATATTGTCACCACACGGTGGCTGAGATTGCCCTCGTAGTTTCGACTTCTTTGTTGATCTGCGGTTGCTTATAAATGCCATCTTTGATTTCAGTTTTGCAAGGCCTTTCTTTTCAAGTACACTTTTCCTTGGCACAAGTCTGAAATTAAAAGGTAGCGTTGTAAATTTATACAATGAACTCTGTAAATCATATATGCTTTCTATAGAGACTACTGCAAAACAAGATCACGAAGATGTTTTTTGTTAGAAACAGTAGCAAACAAGATCATTTAGTCGCTTTCTTTAGAAAAAACTACAGCAATCCTATGTGGAAATTTTTAAGTTTCGGTACTCACATAGCATGCTTTCCATCCACTTGCACTTCCAGATCTGAAATCAGAAAAGCACCTGCTTGAGATTCTTTCCAGCTTGCTCGTGTACTTTGTAACCTTCTGATTGATCTCTTTCGTGAGGCAGCTCTTCTTAAAGACTGCCTTCTGTTCCTCTGATTGATGGTCGGGTTCTTCTCCTCAGAGACACATCGAAGGTAAGAGATGTCTCTGGCTAATGTCTCATAGACTTCCTCACCATCTTCTATATCAGAATAATGATGATGTTCTGAGACGTTTCCCATGTACCTTAGTTTGGAGCTCAATCTTAACAGATATTCGACTTGTTAACAAGTTGTTTTTTCAACAGCCGTTTGTAGGATAATTGCACTCAGATGCTCTGGCTGTGAATATATACTTCTGGCTGGTGATATGTTACGCCTAGTGATTTTGTAGCCTTAGTTCTTTTTAATATAAGTTAGGGCTATTTTCTCTTCCTTCCGTATAAGTGTGTGAAACTCTGAATGGCACCGAAAAAATGATTGGCTTAAGCTTCATGCATCACAGGAACATAGTAACAGGCATAACATTATAGAGTGCATGGTGTACTCAGTACAGAATTGCCTCACACAGATCTTAGCTCAGAATCATATGCAATGAATAATAGCATGTTTATATGGACATATTGTATCTAGGCTATATTATGTTTAGGGTGTAGTGTATATTTGTAAAGCTGTAGCTGCAGAATTTGTGCTATTTCTTGTACAACTAGTTGAAGAAAGTTAAATTCAAGGTATGAATATGTTTTCTTAAAACTCGTTATCAGTGATTTCATTTGAAAATGAAGTTTCACAATTTTTTTGCAAAGCTTATCAGAAACTACCAATATTTATTGATCATTTGCGATTGTATTTTATGTTTGAGGGGGTTTGATTGCTAAAATGATTTTAGATTAAAGACAATAAAACTTGATTGCAATTAAAGGTCTCAGATCAAACAAAAGTGCAACTTTTTTGTCAACAATTGCAAAGAGAATGACAAAATAGAATCATGTAATGCTTCAACTTGAACCCAATAGATGATATCAACTTGGGCAATGATGACAACCAGTGACATCATACTGCACGTATTATTCTTCTGAGATTGTAGTTGCGATCAAGTTTTATCGATTTGAGGTTGAGAACATTGTAGCAGTCAAATCACATCAAACAGAATAAACTTGCAAATCATCAAAAGTATGGATACTCTTTGATAAAATCTACATAAAACTGGTGTCATTCATTTATAAGTGTGATGCCACCAACTTTGGGAAAGCATTATGGTCAGTTATTAACAAGAGAATATGATGCAGGCAAAATTTTGCCTTTACTTTCGCTTTTACAAGAAACCATTAGTTTCCCTTATTTATATGCTATTAACACATTCTTTAGAATAGTCATATTTTACTTGGCTAATGATATCCACCATTTTCTCTGTTTATACACCCTCGCAATCGATGAATGAGGAATAACCTATGCTTGTCTTATTTATTGAAATTATTGGTCGTGGAAAAATTCCGATTTCTGTTGCAATTCCTTCTGTCTGAAGTCAGCTTAAGTTCAGGTTAATTAAAAAGGTCTAACAAATTAATTGTAGTAAAAGATCTTCAATTTAAGGTAACCAAATAATTGTTAAATAGTCGTAAATGATAAGTGCAGTAATGTTGTCAACGACTCTTATTTTTGTGTTGCAAAACAGCTGTTTAAATGTATCAGCTTGAACTCAATGAGATGATCCAAATTTTGGTCACTATGAGTTTTAATCCAATACATTGACACTCTAACTAACTGAGCTAAGTAGCCACTTTTTGTAAAATCAGAGTAACTGTGACAAGCTGAGACAAAATATTGTTTTGTTACAGAAAAGCAGAATGAACAACCAAATTGATGGACCAAAACTGGATATAATAAAAAAATGACAACTTTTCGGCGTAGGAGATCTTCTTTGTTTTTGCATAACCACAGATTCAATCACATGTTTCAGTTAGAGATTGTTGCATCAAAGACATAATTAAGTTCAAATATCTACTGTTAATAATGAAAGTCACCAGACCTCTCAATGGTGCCGGTAGCAAACTCTGTTTGCTGCAAGTTGACAGCAACCAAGGGAAATTTACCAGTTCAGGCAGTGAAATTTTACTTGTCTGGCAATTATTGACTTCTGAACTTCACACTTACATGAAGTCTCTACAGAGCTGAAGAGACGAGAGACAAGCGAGAGCGTGAAGTGGGACTCAGGATATCTAAAGATATATAAAAATAAGATGTTTTTTGTCTTATGATTCTCTTTTAAGTTTTGAAATATCTGTAATAAGGTTTAGGTCGTTGCAATCATCAAAACAAGTATTTTCCAAATGAATCATCACTTTTTTTCCTTCTATTAGTTACAAGTTGACAAATGTGTTACTCACATCATTTTATAACTTTTTTAGCTCTAAAAACTTTTCATGCCAAAAAATTGTTAATATTTATAAACTGAAACTTTGCAAATTAAGGTAAAATTTTTTAACAAATTCACACAAATTGTAATATAACTAAAGGTTAATATATTTTAGTAAAGGGATAGAGCAGACAACAACCGCTAGAGCAGACAACAACCGCTTGTGTATGCTTTCTCTGTTCTACATTCAAAACAAGAGTTGTTTGCTTTTATGCTTCTGGCCAGGTTCGACTAGCCTTTAGATGCAGCAAATACCCATCACATGTTTAGCACTCATTTAAATGTTGGTTTTGCTGACAAAAGATTTTGGTCGTCAGGAAAAGGTGCAAGGCTTTAGAAAATGCTGAAAAAGTGAACTTTTTCAATACTGTTTCGTAAAAAATGGCTACATAATAGTTGCTAAAAAAGGTTTTTCACAATAAATTTACGGTAAACTTTACTGCAAAATCTTTAAAAAAACACAAAATTATTTTACTCCAAGCTACACTTAATTTATTGCTAAAAATGAAGATTATCAGTGGCTCTTTAGCTAACAGCCCATCTGCTGACAAAAAGGCAATGATCTTCTTTCCTTATGCATGCCAAATACATGTAGTTGTCTTAACAACAATTTCATAGACAACAAAGAGGTAGCGATGTTGAAAACTTAAATCAGGGAACATATCGCCTACAATAACCAAATTGACCCTTTGTCTGGGTCTAGACAGAATTTGATTATTTCATAAAATACATGCAAATTTCTGAAAATATACCATTTCAAAAAGAGCTTAGAAATTAATGGCATGACAGCATATCCTAAACTAAATATGTTACACTACATATTATAATTAGTGACATAACAGGAAATTCGTATAGTTAATATTGCTGGGAACACTGTCTGTTCCATTTGTAATAGGTGGAAGTTAAACCAATTTTTGCAGCTATAATAGGAGAGTGAATTAAACCATTGAACAGGCTTTTATAGCCAACCTATTTACTGGACACATAATTTGCTGGCCATGACACTTTCTGTAATAAACAGACTTCATAATGGATTATTTTTAAAATCGACTGATAGTTGGTGCTGATACCAATTTATACAATGGTTTCTTTAAAATTCATCATTTTTTCTACCTCAAAATATTATAACGTACAATTTTTTTATACATCATGATGAGTAACCTATGTTTTTTTTTCATAACTTAAGTGCGTATGAAATGAATTTAAAAAAAAGTAAAATATTTACATTTTATTGCTGTAATATTAATAAGTGATCTGTGGAAAACAAAATAAACCTAAACTTTATGAGGTTTAAATGTAGTAACTAAATGAACTGCAAAAAACTGAAAGTTTTGTTGTATTTTCATGGCACTGAAACCCTTTTTAAGCAATGATGTTTTAACGTAAACCTTTTTCAAGTCAACAGCATCATTTTCATGATGACGATTCAAAGATTTCTTGGCTGCATGATTATGACAGAAACGAAAATTTGGCCACAAACAGCCTAGTGTTACTATTAGCTAGCTAGTAGATTGCGTTTATACTTACTTTTCACATGAAAATGTTTGATGACAAAAAAATTGAACCTGAAACAGTTTTTACATTGAAGCAGCTATGCCTAACATTATAAAAACAAACTACTTAAAAACACAACTTTATAACCACATTGACATAGCCACTACACAAACAAAAAACTTCTTGTACTGAATAATTTTGTCTATTCATTAATTAATGCAGCGATGATGACTAATGAGTTTGGAAAAGCTCACTCGTTAAAGAGTAAATAAACTTAACAAATTTTTGTATACTGCTTCTAAATTTTTAAGCAAAACATATTTCTAACTTATGTGATGTGTTATGAGCAGATGTTTAAGATTAGCATTTGTCAATATTCGCTTTTGCTTTCATAAACTTTCATAAGAATAATGAACTTTTATTTGACGCCGGAAAAATATGTGGTTGCTTGTTAATAAGTTGATTATGCAGATTTATTTAAAAATTTGTGATAAGTGACAATGATTGCTGAGTAAATTGAAATTTTTTATATTTATGTGGATGAATAATTGGAATAGAAATTATATAAACAACTTCTATATTTATATTACTTGGCATTCCAAATTTTTACAATGGGATTGATTCTATCATTATAAATATATAATAAATAATTACACTAATTTATTTCAGATTGTCATCCGGTAAATTATGGCAGTCCAACTATGTAAAACCGTAAACAACATACATGTAACTAGAACTGTATGATAAGGTTTTTTACATATACATATTGGCAATGCCTAAGACTATCTAAGAACACCTTAAAAAGTTTAAAAATACAGCAAAATCAAAACCTATCGCAATCTTGTTTACAACCATTTAATATTTCATAAAAATATAATAAACCTAATTTTACTAAAATTAATTCATTAGCAATAAAAAGCATTAATATTGTCAAAACTTCTCAAAAGATACATCAAAAAATTGTCTTGCTTAAGTCAGAGTTTAGCTGCTTTGCTGAATTATACATCAAAGTTTAGCTACTTTCTATTATGTCCATACTAGCTAGCTTGTGTAGTCTGGCTTTCTCTAAGTTAAGAGCCATGTTTCCTGATTTATTGATGATATTCACATTTTCGTGCACTGAGACAGGACGTAGTCTGTGAGGTCTTTTGCTGGTTGGAATAACAACGTAATGACTTGTTGTTTTAGTCAATCTTTCCTTCTCATGGTTCTTAACAGATATGACTTGACCGTGAAGTTCACTTTTCGGCACTTTTTTTGCTGGCTGATTGTCACCACGCAACAGCTGAGATTGCCTTCTCAGTTTAGATTTCTTTGTTGATTTTCGGTTGCTGATAAATGCCATCTTTGATTTCAGTTTAGCAAGGCCTTTCTTCTCAAGCAAACTTTTTCTAGGTACAAGTCTGCAATCAAAAATAAGTTACATGACTTTTGGGAAACAGCTTATACGTCATATATACTTTCTTTTGAAGAACTTCACTAAAAATAAAATCATTTAGTGGCATTCAATAGAAAAACTGCAGCAATCCAAAGTGAAATTATTTTAATTCTGGTACTCACATAGCATGCTTTCCATCCACTTGCACTTCCAAATCCGAAACTAGAATGACTTCTGATTTAGATTCTTTCCAACTTGCTCTTGTACTTTGTGATCTTCTGATGGATCTCCTTCGTGAAGCAGCTCTTCTTAAAGACTGTCTTCTGTTCCTCTGAGTGATGGTTGGTTTCTTCTCTTCAGAGACACACCGAAGGTAGGAGATGTCTGTGGCTATTGTCTCATAGACTTCCTCACCATCTTCTATATCAGAGTGATGATGGTGTTCTGAAATGTTTCCCATATACTTTAACTTGGAGCTTTTGAATAACAGATATACGACTAGTTAACAAGTTGCATCCACAATGGCAGTTTGTTGGATACTCCTCAGTTGCTCTAGCAATCAATATATACCTCTGACTGGTGATATGTTACGCCTAGTGCTTCTGTAGCCTTAGATTTTTTAATAAAAATTAAGGCTTATATGCCTTCTTTCCATACTAGGGTTTGGAACCCAGAATAGCACCTAGAAAATGATTGGCTTAAGCTTCCTATATCAAACAAACAGAATAACATGCATGATGTCATAGAGTGCTCGGTGCGTTCATAACAGCGCTAACTCACATGGATGTTATTTCAGAATCATAAGTAATGAATAATAGCAAGCGTATAAGGGGATAGTCCGCATTTGCTGTATGCGCAGAATAGGGGCTAACTTTTGTATAACGAGTTGATAAAATTTAGATTTGGCGCTTTGCTATCTTGCCCTTAAATGTGTAATAAAATTGATTTTATTTGATTTAAAAACAATGCACCTTATTTTGTGAAAGCTCTATAGCTAGTCGGTAGCCTAATAAAATGATGCATACAATGTTATTTTTTTCGGCTTTTAAATACTCATCATATTCCTCATTTCTCTGCAGACAACACATTATTTAAAATATTCAGATTGTTATAAGTCAGATGGTAGTTACAGCTGCTCTCTTTGTTTATAAGCCTTTGTTATCGACAAGTGAAAAATAATTTATGCATGTTTTATTCGTTGAAACGAGTGATTCCTGTTAGAAACATTACAATTTCTGTTGCAATTTGTTTTGTTAGAAATCAGCTTCAGTTGAGGTTCATAAAAGAGGACTAACAATTTTGTCTTTCATAGAATTTGATTGTGGAATTGACGTTAAATTGTGAGAAGTGATAAAGTGCAATTACGAAATGAAAGACTTTTATTTTTGTGTTGCAGCGGCAGTTTCTTTAAATGTGCCAACTTTCACGCAAGTAGACAAGCCAAATTTTTACTAAAATTTAGCTGAAAGGGCTTTAACCTATCAGCTACAACCAACTGGGCTAAAGAAAGCAAAACATTGCAGCCTCAAAATAATTTGGCCATTCTCAGAGTCAAGATGGTATTGTGACAGAAAAGGTGAACACACAAGTGTATTGATTGATTAACAAACGCAGATACTAATAAATATGACACACTTTCAGAGTAAGAACTATTTTCTGTTTTCGTATTGTGTTCAATCACATGTTCCAGGTAGATATTATCGAACCAAATTTCCAAGCAAGTTTACGTTTGTGTGTACCCCTATTTACGAATGCCCTGACATCCGAGAAGCTCAACATATCAGCCGACTGTTGAGCAACTTCTTCCTTGAGATATGAGTAATCTTTAAACTACGAGCCTCGGGCCGGTTGTCAAAGGCCGCGCTATGGCCAAGTATGTGAGAAGCTATTTCTGAGAAAAGCGTCGCTTAGTCTTTTTCATCAAATTAGTTTGAAGCAAGTTTTTAAAAATTTGGCTAAAAATTATAGCGAATGCGATGCAAAACTTAGCTTCTTAGGAACAGATGCTAAAAAAGACCTAAAATTAACACGTTGTTTCAAGTGTGTGTTTAGTAAGCTAAAATAATTTGAGTTAAATGCAAAGTTTCTATTAAACAGGGTTACAAAAGGTCGGCATATTGAATGTGTTGCTCTCAAGTCTCTCTCAGATTGCCACGTTGTTTGTCTCGAAGGTAAAAACTAAAAACTCCATAAAGTACTGTAAATAGTGATCTTACATTTTATTGCAAGTCATAACAACTAAATAAGAATTTGTTCCTGTTTAGTGCATATACTGAATAAGAACAACTAAAAATATGTTTTTCACTGTAATATCCAGTTTAGATGTTTTTTTCATATTATATGATAGCGGATTAACTTTTTCCTATGTATTTCATATATGAAATTTTGTTTTGATATGCGAGTGAATTGACACATGAGCTCAGTTTTAGATCGCATAAAGCTTGTATGTCAATGTATTACTTCATGTGTATTTAATTAAGAAAGTAGCAACTTTCTTACTTGCGCTGGTAGCAAACTCTTGTTGTTGCAGTGTCTATTGCAACCAAGAGAAATTTATCACTTCAAACCATAAAACTGTCTTTGTAAAACAATTATTTTTTCATAAGCTTCACACTTGACCAGGACAGAGTTTAAGTTGTCATAGTAATAGTAGAACTCACTCTGTCAAAGAGTTTTAAAAATATGTTTTTTTCTATGACTATATTTGAAGACTTGATATATCTGTAATAAAGTTGAAATCAGTGCCACCATCAAATAATTTTTTTTAAATGAATCGTTGTTTTTCTTTTTACTACTGGTTACAAACTGATTAATGCTTTACTGACATCCTTTCATAACTCTTTCATATTTTCTGCACGCATAGTTAACCTAGTTTTCCATTTAACATTTTCCATAATGCTTTCAAGTTTGAAAACTGCCAATTAATATTACTGCTCAAAGATTTTGAAATTTTAAGGATTTGGTAGAGCTGCAGGTACACAATCACCACATGCGTATGTATGCTTTCTTTGTTCTACATAAAAAAGTTGTTTCCTTCTTTGTTCCTGACTATAGCCTGTTCTTCTGATGTTGTAAGTACTCAAAGCTTATTCATTACCAATATGAAGCTTCAATTTGCAGAATAAAGTCTTTTTATGTCAAGAAAAGATGCAGGGCTTTAGCAAAATCTTTAAAATTTGACTGCTTCAATGTTATTAATTTTAGTAAAGAAACAGTCCAACAATAGGTGCTCTAAATGGTTTTTGCATCTACTTTTTAAGTATAAATTTCTAAAATATAAAAAAGTTGTTTTATTCCAAGCTACACAAAATCTATTGCTTAAAATGGTAATTATTAGAAGCTCATTAACAAAACGTCATGGTGGTTAGTAGTTAGTTTTTTTTTCTAGAAATAGAAGACAGATCAACTAAATTACACTGGTTTCAAAAATACATGTATATAGCAAACAATGAAATGTGTTTGAAAATGAGTGCTTTTTAACAAGAAAGTAATTTGCAAAATTGTAAAGTTTGGTTAACAGGGCATACTATGACAAGTTTTTTCTTAATTTTAAAGTCAACCAATAGGCGGTTATGGTGACAAATTCAATTAAGGAGCATATTGCTTACAACAAGTTGGCCCTTAGTTCAGGTCTGAGCAGAATTTTATTCCTTTTATAACAAAATGAATGACAGCGGCATGTTCCAAAGTAATTATAGAACACTTCCTATTTAAAATTTAGACAAGACCAAAAATTTTAATAGCTAGTATTACTGGGGGCGCGACCTGGTAAATGTACAATAAGGAAAAAGCCAGGCAATTTTTATGGATGATAATACAGGAGTAGAAATGACTTTGCAGGAGTCCATTATAGAGAGTGGTGTGCCAGCCTGTCCAATAACTCTAAAATAGGTTAGTCTGTCACCTTTTGGTAAAAAATAGGTTGTATAACTGAGTTATTTTATGATACACTGATAGTTAACCCTGATACACACTTAAAGTTTTTAAACTTCACCATAGTTTTTACTTTGCAATAAAAATATATAGCCCAATATGATATATACTAGAAGTGGTAGAAGATATGTTTGTTTATAATTTTTCTCGTATTAGGTGTGGCAGTTTAAAAATTGTCCAAGTTTTTCAATTGTTCCAATATAATGTTAATTAGTGATCTACCAAATACATATTCAATTATCTGCACTTCAAGAATTTCACATATAATAAGGTATATTGTGAAAAGCTATGAACATGTTTGTTAAATTTATGGAGCTAAAACACTTTTTTCTAATGACTATTTTAATGCAAAAACTTTTTTACTTTAGCAGCATGAGGTGTCACAATAGCTATACTGATAATGTTCTTAACAGCTGGATCATGGGGCAAGTAAAAAATTGGCCACACATCAAATATTGTTAACATCAGCTTAATAGTAGGTTATTTTTACATTGGACTTTTACTTTAAAAACTTTTGTAAAAACAATTAAATCTGAAACTAATCTTACATGAGAACATCTATGCTTACCCTTAGCAAAAACTGCATCATTAACAGCTACAAAACTAAATTAACCAAACCACTACATGAACAAACAACCTTCCAGCTGTGATCAGCTTGGTCTTGTCACTATTTATTGCAGCTATGATGACTCGTGAGTTTGTAAAAAAAACATGAAATGTAAATAAAATTAATAAAGTATATTATGTGGAATATAATCTTTAAAATAAGACATACGGGTAACTGCTGTAATTTATTGTAAGAAGGTGTTTAAGCGTCAGTTGCATATGTCAGGATTTAATTATATTTCCAAAAACATTCATAAAATAACAAACTTTGTTTTAAGCTGGAAAAAATTACATTGCTTTTAAAACAAATGTTGACTACACGCGTTTTCTTAGCAATTCGGGATGAGTAACATTAAATGCTAAGTATTTTGCCTTTTTATATTTATTTAAATGAATGATTTAAATAGAAATAATGTAGACATAAATTTTCTTTATAGTATTTGGCGATCCAATCATTTACACTGTGAATGCTTTTGTTATTGTAACTATGATCAATAATGCCATCAATTTATGTCAGATTGTCAATCAGTAAAATTTGGCAGTTCAACTATGCAAAAATCATCAATAATATGCATTTAAATAACACTACGCACCATAAGTTTACCTACATACACCGATCAGCATAAGAATATCTAGAAGTGCTTCAAAAAGTTTTACAATGCAACGGAAATAAAACTGTCAAAAGAGATCAGTTCATACAAAATGTCTATCTAATAAACTAGTTAGCAAAGCTTAAAAACACTTAAGAATATTCTAAATGGTATAAAATATAAATATAATATAATAAATATAATATAAATAATAAATATAATATAACAATATAGTCAACTCAAATTTATTAGTAAAGAGTAAACTCATTAGTAACAAAAAAACTTTCAGTATCAAAAATTCCTAAAAAAATGTATAGAAAGGATTGTCTTTTTTAGGTCAGAGCTTAGCTGTTTTCAGAATTATACAGCAAAGTTGAGCTATGTTTGGTGACTTCCATGTTCAACAACTTGCTAGCTTTCCTTTCTCTAAGTTAAATGCCATATTTCCTGATTTATTGATGATATTCACATTTTCGTGCACTGAAACAGGCCGTAGCTTGTGATTTCCTTTGCTAGTTGGAATAACAACGTAATGACTTGTCGTTTTAGTCAATCTTCCTTCTTTACGATTCTCAACGGATTTGGCTTTGCCATGAAGTTTTCCTTTTTGGACTTGGTTGGCTGGTAGATTGTCACCACACAACAGCTGAGATTGCCCTCTCAGTTTTGACTTCTTTGTTGATTTTCGGTTGCTGATAAATGTCATCTTTGATTTCAGTCTAGAAAGGCCTTTCTTTTCAAGCACACTTTTTCTAGGTACAAGTCTGCAATCAAAAATAAGTTACATGAATTCTGGGAAACAGCTTATACATCATATCATATATACTTTTTTTGAAAGACTTCAGTAAAGCAAGTTCATTTAGTTTCATCCTCTAAAAAAACTGCTGGAAACCAAGGTTAAAAATTTTTCAGTTCTGGTACTCACATAGCATGCTTTCCATCCACCTGCACTTCTAGATCCGAGATTAGAATGACTTCTGATTTAGATTTTTTCCAGCTTGCTCTTGTACTCTGTGATCTTCTGACGGATCTCTTTTGTGAAGCAGCTCTTCTTAAAGACTGCCTTCTGTTCCTCTGAGTGATGGTTGGTTTCTTCTCTTCGGAGACACACCGAAGGTAGGAGATGTCTGTGGCTAATGTCTCATAGACTTCCTCACCATCTTCTATATCAGAGTGATGATGGTGCTCTGAAATGTTTCCCATGTACTTTGTTTGAAGCTCTTGAACAACAGATATATGGCTAGTTAACAAGTTGCTTTCACAACGACAGTTTGTTAGATGCTCCTCAGTTGCTTTAACAGCCAATATATACTTCTGACAAGTGATAAGTTATGCCTGGTGCTTTTGTAGCCTTAGTTCTTTAAGACGATGAATCAAGGCTATTCCGCTTCCTCCCCACGATTTGGTATTCATCTCAGATTGGCACTTGGCAACCGATTGACCAATTCTCTTGCATCACGAAGGAACAGAGTTACACTAACAACATTATCGCTTACTTGATGCAGTCGTAGCAGTGCCACATGCTTTGACGTTAGCTACCAATCGCAAGCACAGAATAATAACAAGTGTATAGCAGATAGACCTTGCTTTCTGTATGTGTGGAATGTGTGCTATATTGTGAATAATTAGTTGGTGAAATCATCCTTCAATGTTCTGAATTAATGCACCAGACCTTTAATGCTTTGAGTTGAAACTGTAGGCATTTATTATTTGCTAAACAGTTTGTATGTTACTTACAAATATATTTGGTTAGTGGAATTTTTTACGAAATTTTGCTTTTGCTGAACTAAATCTTCAGCAACTTTTTAAAAGCTTGCGGCTAGCCAAATATTTTAAAGATTTGTTTTGACCACGTTTTTTATAATGCTCACACTGTTGTGACACACGCAAGGGTAACATGATTAACATTATGCTTACTGACACTTATAAGTTAAACCCTATTGTATCTAATGATAGCCATTTTTTTTAAAATGAGTAATTAGAACTCTCAGTTACCTGACTGGCACTGGTAGCAAGCTCTTATTTGTGTAGTTTCCATAGCAACCAACACAGATATATCACTTTAGGTAGAACGATTGTTCCACTGTCACAATTATTTTTATTTGAGCTTCAAACTTAGTCAAACAAAACAAAACTTAGGATATCCATATAACTGCAGGTAGTGAGACTCAGTTCATCTATAGACAACTAAGAATTACAAGTTTATCTCTCATCAATTCAAAGATGAAGATAAACCAAATCTTTCTTGATTTGACCAAAAAAGAATATTGCATTTGCAATAGTTTTTTAAAGTTTTAGATTGTCTGACAGCCAAGATTTTGCAAGATTGAAATCAACTGAATTTGAAACAAAGTTAAAACAAACAGATAAAACAAAAATGCAATTATGAAACTAATAGTAGCAAAAAATTGACAGCATGTTGACGCAGAACTCTGCAACTTAAATGCAATAGCCGATATCTACCATCACAACGATAACCATCTAATGAAAGCATTTTGCACATATTTTCCTTTTTGAGCAATTTAACCAAAATCTGATTTTGATCGAGTTTATTGTTGAAACATTTTGGCAGCCACATCACTTTAAACATCAAAGAAAATCGAAAAGTATAAAAAACACCTATAGTTTCTCTTAAAATCTACTACAATTTTGTGTAAGTTCATCATTAATGAAATGCTTTGAAAAGCCAGAATTAAATCGAAATCCTTGTTATCCTTAAAACAATAATTTATCATATTTTATAGCACTATATCATAGAAATTGATGTAAAGTACGTTTTATACAATTCACTCCGCCCAGTTTTACATTTTTAAGGCTTATATGATACTTTAAATTACAAAAAACAGTTCAAATCAAGGAAATAAAGCTGAAACTTTCCCAAAGCCAAATTGCACCATTTGTGTATTTTTCCATTCTGCAACGCTTTGTAATGCTGCAAAATTCATTTGAATTTTTAGTATGCAAAGTTCCCTTTACTTCAACAGTAGTTATATATAGATATATATATAAGTTGTTTCCTCACCCCTGGTAACCCATATGGGTGGTAATTTCTGCTCTAACTCGGGTCTCCTACCGGAGACCTGGGAGTTTGAGCACTCGCTTCAAGACCTTAGCTGTTCCCGATAGCGCACTTTTCTGCAACTCACCTGAGTTGATTGCTGTTGGTATTTGGGCAAGCCACTTTTTATGCGCCGGTGTTATTGCGCCCAGTGCCCCAATGACTACTGGAATTACAGTTGTTCTTACATCCCAGCATTTTACAATTTCTTCTCCAAGAGGGAGATATTTCTCTACTAATTCTTTTTCTTTGCTGACTATATTGTGGTCATTGGTTACTGCTTTATCTATTATAGTAGCCCTCTTGCTCTCTTTGTCCACCATCACTATATCTAGTTAGTTTGCTAGAACATGCTTGTCAGTCTGAATGTAGAAGTCCCAGAGGATCTTAGCACGGTCATTTTCATTGACCTTACCAGGAGCATTCCACCAGTGTTGTGGTTTATTAAGACCATACTCGTCTTACAGACTTCTATACACAACACCTGCGACATGATTATGCTGCCCAGTGTATGCATTTCCTGCTAGCTGCTTGCATCCACTGATGATGTGTTGGATGGTCTCAGGCGCATCTTTGAACCGTCTGCATCTAGGATCGTCTCTAGTGTGATAGATCTTTGTTTGGAGTTGCCTTGTTGGGAGCACTTGCTCTTGGGCTGCCATGAGTAGTGACTCTGTATTGGCCGTTAGGTTTCCTTTGTTCAGCCACATATATGTCTGGTGAAGATCACCAGCCTCAGATATTTGTTGGTGGTAAGCACCATGAAGAGGTTTCATGTGCCAATCAAATATATATATATATATATATATATATATATATATATATATATATATATATATATATATATATATATATATATATAGATATATATATATATAGATTTCCATACATTTAGGGCAAATATTCATTGCAAGAGACTGACAGTGAATAGCAATGTTAAATATTCTAGATTATCAGTAACTCTACACAGACGGTACTTATGTAATCTCTCTGATAGGATCATAGTAAAAAATTAATGCTAAAACTATGAACCTAAACACTTCAGAAATAAAAAAAAATTCCTTGTAGCATTGTTTCCTATTCAGCTTATTCGCCAATTAATCGGACAGCATAAGAATTATGACTGAAGTCATTACTCATATTTTTAGTTCGAAAAGGCAACCACTTTCTTTATCATAAAAATAATTTTTTGTATTATCCTTTAGCTTATATGCATAATCATGAATGTTTGTGAAATACGCAGCTACTATGCTGAAATATTTTGCTTGATCATTGTTTTAGTTGCTAGCCCACCTTTTGGCACCACGTTGATATTATGTTAATTATATTTTCATAATGCTAAGTGCAGTGCTAACTGCACAAAAGAACGATCTAATCCCGAATTTCAACTGTGCCCTTGCCTATTTGGCATTATTTTCTTTTAGAAATCATGAGTGTTTATCACAGATCATTGAGCACTTGAAAAACCCATTTAAATTCTTCATCATCAGTTACCATAAGACACTCAAGTAGCAATAATATTTTATCAGATGTAATGAAGCGTGCAAAGTCATATATCACTAATTGTGATCTTTTACAGCATTACGCTACTGGTCTAAAATTTGTTCACTGTTGCTGAAAAAATGAGATGTTCCCTGTTATGATTAGTGTAAAATCGTTGTAACCACTGCTGAAAACTTTGAGGAACCATGATAATAGTGGCTCAATGTACATTCTCCTGTTATTTTAAATTTGTACTTTGAGTCAATAAACTGGATTTCATGTATTTTGATATGTACTTCAAAGGCAATTCAACTATAAGGATTATTATGCAAAAACTCAATTTGTTGGTCAACTTTCTATTTAAGTCCTCTTAAGATAATGACACTACATGAACAGAGTTAGTTTTACTCATTGAAATATTTTTTTCATCCATAACGAGCCACAGTAAGTCAGTGTTCACAACTAAGAACTGTTTTCATAAACTTGTATAAAACAGCACGCCATTTTAATTATTTGTGACACTTCTTAAACTGACCGCTTAAATTTTCTAAAACGCATCATAATACAATAAAAATGGATTGCTTAAAGGTTGATCACTATGTCTTACTCTGTTGTGTTGTAGGTGCAAAATATGTGGAAAGGAAATTACAAGCTCTTAAAGGCTCAAAAACGAACAGAAAATCGCACCCACACAAGACCGCCGTAGTTTGGATTCCCTTTCCAAAACGGCTCAAATTTGATGTAGTTGTGAGAGATGGTTTTTGTTTACACTTTCTTGCAACCTTATTCGTCGAAATATTTTCACAAATATACTTCATGCATGCAATAAAACTATGTCTATTGTTCTTACGCGTCTGTTCTATCGTCGTTGTAAAGCTGTCACTTTTAGCACAGATATCTTATAACTTACCGTAAAAAGTTGTTAAACATTTTAACCTTAGCTCGAAGGAGTACATATCATCGTCTGATAATCATGACAAGCCTGTTGGTCACCTGTGATAATCGAAAAATGCTGCAAAAGTTCTTTGCGAAGTATAGGGTCACATGATCAGTTTACGAGTTGACAATTGAATAATGCCGAAACAAAACTGTAAAGTAGCGAGCATCTATATTTGATATGGGGTCTTCGGTAAAACCCAAAGTGTTTGTCATAAACTAGTACTACGATAGGTTTTAACCAAATTGATAACCAAGTTGATAACCAAATATAGTGGTTACGTCATCGAAATAAAAAGATTCCAATTTACAGCGGCTTTCGTTTTTGATCTTTAAGAGCTTGTAATCACATTTCCACATATTTGGCACTTACAACACAACAGAGTAAGACATGGTGAATCTTTTGATACCAAATAACTGTATTGTGAATTTTGTTGCAAGTCAACTTTTAATAATAATTATAATCAATTTAACAGAGCTGTGATGGAGCCTGCATTAAATTTAAAAAAACTAAATTGTTAAGCAGGATATAAAAATTTGGTTTTTACAATAAACAAAACGCACTTCAATTATAATACTGGATTTACCGATTAGTTAATTCTGGTAACACTTTGTGATATTTTGGGTTAAATTTGTATGCTCAACTTTTTCAGCAAATTTATTATTAAGTGTGCTAGGAAAAAATCCATGGTACCAAACAAATTTCAGTCTTATTTCTGTTATTAATCAATCTCTAACGATAAGTCAAATCAGGCAAAAACATACCCAAATGAAACAAATAAAATGATATTTACTAAAGTTTGGTTTAATATTAATAGTTCAAATAGTAAAAACATAATTTAGTCACAATTATTGCTCTTTATGCGTATACAGAGTCTGGTAATTCAATGTGTTGCTACCTTTCTCAAGTTTTCACTCGAATGAAAACAAATAAGATTTAATTTGAAAACAATTAAAAAAGATAGACTGAAATGCCGCATAGCTAAAATATATATTATAAAGTATTGACTAGAAATTACTAGCATTTCTAAAAATACTTATATTTGTAGTTGTCGCGCTGTAAAGTAAGGAGCTTTCAATAAAAAAATTGTGTCATTAAAAGATTGAAGCAAAACTAATGGTTTACCAACTAGGTTAAGTTAAAAGTGAGTTTGAAATGAAAAGATCAAAATCATATTTATATTTTAGTTAAACACTAAACAGCTATGAGAGTAGATAGCCCGTTATATCAGATATAATCTATGTTTAAAAAAAAAGATAAATATAGGCACATGTTATTGATAACTTGTTCATGAGGTGTCTGTTTGTTTGTTTATTTTCATCTATAATATAACCACAAAAAATAACATGAAGAGTGTTTCTAACAGTATAAAAAGACAAGAGAAATAGAAAAAAATGTCACTCCAGGGAAGGTGATGATGAGGTTCCTGTGCGCAATAGCAAGGCTAATCAAGGCGCGGAACCTGAAAGTAGAGTCAGCAGAAGTATGTCTAGTTGGTTTAGTCGTCTGGTTGTCTGAGGTAGCGCTTCAGTTCATTTTTGAAAGAATTAGCATTTAAAATTTTACGCAGTGTAACCGGTAGTAGATTCCATAGCAATGACTCCTGATAATCCAAACAACATTGACCAGCTTTTGATTTAAACAATGGTATTTTTAGGTTTATGTGTGTTTGACGAGTAGTTAAATGTGTTATCGTCCTGTTATTGTTTGTTTCGTAAAATGTGTTGTGTGCTTTTATCAGTACTTTGTATTTGTATAACTTTTTAATAGTTAAAATTCTATTTAAGTTGAATAGCGGATTAGCTGAAAATTCATAAGCTTTTTTGTTAAGTATTCTGAGTAAACAGTTTTGAAAAACTTTAATTTTGTTTAAGTAGCAGTCTGGAGCATTTCCCCATGCCTCAACACAATACGAGAGTTTGGAATTGATGAAGGAATTGTACAGAATTAGCAAAACATCCTTAGAGAGGTACTGAGATAATCGAAAAAACAACACAGCATAAGGTCTAAAGTCTTTTAACAGTTTGGATATATGATTGCTCCAATTCAGCTTAGGGTCAATAAGTACTCCCAAAAAATTTATATTGTCAGATTTATTTATTGCATGACCATTAATTAGTAGGGATTGTTCATTAAAGTGGTACGAGTTCTGTGGGTTTTTTAATAAAATGTACCAAGTTTTGTTGAAATTAATTGTTAGTTTATTTTGGTTGCACCAACTCTGAAGGATTTTTAGGTCTTCATTTATCGAATGCATTTGCTTGTGAAGGTCTTTGGATTCAAAAAAAAGATTAGCATCATCTGCATACAATATTGGTGAAAGTACTTTTAATTGACATGCTAAGTCATTAATATAATTATATTAGGAACAAAGTTGAACCCAATACAGATCCTTGAGGAACACCACATTTCATAGTTTGTGGTGCTGAAAGGGTAGTATTTATTTTTGTTCTTTGACTCCGATCTTTTATGCTCACATCATCGGTGTACTGATGATGTGCGCATAATCTTGTCCCAAACTCAACTTGATATGTGCAAGCTTTTTTTTTAAACATCAAATCCAAAATTATTTTTTTGTCTGTATTAGTGATCAAGTAGTTTAAAGAGCTGTCTCCAACATAATAGCTATTGTCAACACGTGTAACAATTTATTTTGTATATCAGTTTCCAAAATTTGACAGCCGCCATCAGCATTATTCATAATTATGCAGATGCAAGTATGAAACAATATATATACATGCACATTTCTCAAACAGAATAACAATTATCTAATTATAAAAAATATATATATTTTTGCATAACACAAAAAATTTAGCACATTAAAATAAGTACATATGTATTTTCATCTGTTAGAAACTTAAGGATGATACAGGACGGAGCTTAACTGTCTTATCAGTTTTTACAACACTAGTAACCTACTGTCTACAACTCCTAGACTAGCTATCTATCACAGTTTCTATGTTTAGTGCCATGTTTCCCAATTTGTTGATGTTACTCACACTCTTGCATACTGAAACATGTCTTAGTGTGTGATTGTTGTTACTTGCTGGAATTACAATGTAATGGCTTGTTGCCTTAGTCAGTGCTGCTTTCTCAACATTGGCAGAGTCGTCTTTACCAGGAGTTGCTTTCTGATTGTCTTTATCCGATGCTGGTTTTTCAGCAGAGGATACCTTAGTTGTATTTTGTGGTTTCAATTTCCTGGTTGACATTCTTCTGCTTATAAAAGCCATCTTCGACTTTAGTTTAGCAAAGCCTTTCTTTTCAAGAACACTTTTTCTAGGTACAAGTCTGCAATCAAAATAAGAGTATATAGAATTTATTTTGCAATGAACATATGCTTTCTTGTGGAAACTGCAGTAAACCAGGATGGTATGGCTGCATTTTAAATACTTACATAGCGTGCTTTCCATCAACCTGGACTTCTAAATCTGAAATAAGTAAGACACCATCATTAGGTTCTTTACAACTCTGTCTGATACTTTGTGACTTTCTTATGGATCTTTTCCTTGAAGAGGCTCTTTTTAAAGACTGTTTTCCATTCTGCTGCTTGATAGTTGGTTTCATTTCTTCAGAGACACATCGAAGGTAAGATATGTCTCTAGCTAAGGTTTCATAGGCCTCTTCGCCATCTTCCAATTCAGAGTGGTGATTATGATGTTCTGAAATGTTTCCCATAAGCTATACTTTGAAGTTTTATGATAAAAGACCTGTTATTTGCAAGCAAGTTGTTACCGTTGCCAGAGTTGGTTTGGTAGTCCAACCTTAGTTTTTTGCCAGTGAATATATAGCTCTGATTGGTGATACGTTACGCCTGATGCTTTTGTAGTCTGAGGTCTCTATGTGCATCAGCGGTGGCTATTCTGGGTAACCCCATTCCAATGTGAGTATCTCAGATTGGCACCTCACAGATAATTGGCTTCGACTTCTTTCATACCAACGGAACAGAGTAATGCGCATAACGTGATTGAGTGCTGAATGCACTCGTAGTTTTATTGGCTTTACGCAGGCGTTGGCTTTCAGGCTTCAGCATAAAACCACAAACAGTAATTATTTTCAAATTTGTTAGAGGCATGTCATGAAACTTTGGGTAATTTTAGTTATTATGCCTTGCATAAGAGTTATTGATACTACTTCGCTAGCTGGTAAAGATCAACACATGTTTCAATTAGACTTTAATCTTACAATCTATAATAATAATAATAATGGTAAAATTTTAGGTGATGAATATGATAATGATAAAATCTTAGGTAAAATTCAAAGTTCGGCAAAATGCTTTCAAGATTTAGTTGTGGCATAAAAGCCACAACTAAATAATTATCCTACCATTTTAGTATTCACTTTTGCATTAGCATACACTTGCTGCTTTTCTTCCTGAAAACCAAAAATGTTTTGATGTGCTGCTTACACTATTATTAAATATTATATACTGAAAACCTGTTTCTATTTTTCTTTGTAAAAGTCGAATTATTTTAATTCCAACTTTGTATTATAAAAAGCAAAGGTAGCTACAAGTACCTTTACAATGTTGAAATGCATCACTTAGGTTTCTAGCGCTGGCAGTAAGCTATGACATATTCAGTCTCCATGGCAACTAAAAGTTGTTAGCAATATTAGGTTGTGAGGATTTCCGTTTTTTGGAAATGTTTTTAAAGAAGCTGCTAGCTTAATCAATCAGTGCAAAGTGAGGGTGGATTAATTAATTTGGTGTGTAGGAGGTTTCAGCTCATCTAATAGGTTTGTGCATAGCATATTCATCATTAACGGTACTATACCAAACTTTTCAAATTGCGTAATTAATTTGAAATCTTTGTAGTAACCAAAATAAATACTTGTGAAATGAATAAGCGTAACTTTCAATACCCCTGATGCAGAGTTGATACATTTTTCTGTTTACATCCATTTACCACTTACAGATTTACTTCGTAGTTTCATTTTGGTAGATTTTTTCTTTACAGTTTGGAAATTCTTTTTCATAAATAGCTTCAAATAAAAAACTAAAATATAGAACCTTTAGTTACAGCTTATGCAGACAGGTCTCAGACATAGGCTCATTTTACTTTCTTTATTTTGCAACGAGAAGACCAAATTAGTTTGTCTGTTTACTATTTTCCCTAATTAGTCATCTTCTTTCTACTAAAAGGACAGTAATATGAGTGCTGGTTTAATCTAAAAATATTGATAAAATTTGAACAAATTATTTTGATTTTTAGCTAAATGTATTAAGATTTTCTAACAACCTGCAAAAGAAACTGTAAAACTTGAAAGGTATTTTTTAATTTTGAAATTTTCTAAAAGTTTGAAACTGAACACTTGTTCTTTGTTTCATTATGGTTTCAAAATTAGTCTGTGTGGGAGGAATCAAATGATTCAAGGTTTCAAAATAGTTTATTTATATCTTGTGACTGTCTAAAAATAACTACATCTCTTCAATAGCTAAACTCTCTGTAATCAATCATCAAAGGGAATATTTTTAAACTAATCATCAGGCTTTCAAGTGCTAGATTGGAAGAGTCATTGCATAGTTTTGCTTTCGTCACCTCACGCAGCTCTTGTTTTTCAAGTTTTACATTCTTGTTTTCATCAATACTTTATTGCATCAAGACTGCAATAGTTATGGTTATGACAAGCTGATTTTTTAATCTTGGAGAAAGACTTCAGACCATCTGATACACATTTATTATGGTTGTTTCATCGCTCAGTTTTTTACACAAAACACAAAATGGGGGTATATACAATATATTATTATAGCAATATATAGTATTTTTTAATCATATAGCTTGCATCACAAGTGTATATTTTAAATATTTTTTTGCACTGCATTCATGACAACAATCCGTGACACACTCATCAACATGAACTGTTTTAGATGCATATGAGGGTGCTTTTATCAGTTTATAATGGCTTTACTTGAGCATTTAAGAGACTAGTTCTCCAAAAAAACAGATGCAGCTTTTGAAGATAATATGTTTGGTTGAATCGAAAAAAAAACTGAACAAATCTTTGAACAAGTTTGAATGAAATCAAGCAAAAAATATTGAACAATATAGTACTTACGCAGACTACACACTCAAATGCAAGAAAGCTGAGTTTATTAAGAGAGATGGCTACCAACCTTACAAATACTCAGTATATTTTAACAATTTTTTTGCGCTCGATATGACTCGTATTAAAAACTACATACTCGTACTTGATATACTATATGAACTAATCTTATTGTTTATTCTCAGGTACTGCATGGCATAGTTCTGCCGCACACTCATAGAGAATTGTTATTACTACAGGCAGACTTAGTACAAAATCTCAGAGTGTATTTTGCATAGCTCAAGACAAAGTAATTCTTTCAATATTACTCCTATATAACTAAAATTGCTTCCTGTTGTGTTTGTACAAGCATTCTTGTATTTACAATGGCTCTACAATTTTAACTGGACTCATTTGAGCCAAGCCACAAAGCATCCTGAATGACTAGAGACATGTATTTTTTTGAGTTTATTTAAAGTTTGATGCTAATTCTGTCACCACTAGAAGATCTTTTGGGACAGCTGTAACCAAACCTACTGTTTACGAGTCAAATGCTCTAATTCACATGGTTTCTTACTTAGTAATTAGATTTTCATTAAAAAATGAACTTTGCAAAACCAATGAAGCATGATTTCTATTAATGAACACCTAGAAGCCAGATAATAGGTAATTTTCATATTCTTTTCAAATTGTTTTTGTAAAGTTTGATTTTCTGATAGGTATTTTTTATAAAAGACCCATTAGTGAAGACTTTGTTCCATTTGTTTGCATGATGGATATATAGTTTCTTCTCCTCCTATACATACTTCAGAAAAGATATGTATATATATATATATATATATATATATTCATATATATACACATATATATATATATATATATATATATATATATATATATATATATATATATATATATATATTTATATATATATTCATATATATTGATATCAGCATAGTCAGATAAATACTAATTCATGTTCTATTCACAAGCCTTATAAAACCAAAACACTATAGGCTATACTATATTTTTATTGATAACGATAAAATTAAGTACAGTATGCAACCATCAATTTTGACCAACTATTGGTCAAGCCTAAAAAACTGTACTACTCTTATATAGACTAATTAAATGTCAGACCTCTAGGTTGTAAGCAAGTTGATTGTATTTTTAGAGCTTATCTGTTTATTCTTCTGTGCGGCTTTAGCTGTAATATATGGATAGGGTGTTTATGGCTCATCAATAGCTTCCAATAATAACGACATATTTTTGGGTAATCTTTCTTGCCAACATGACCTTGCAAAGTTTTATTTTAGCAGCTAACAGTATTTGACTGAGTTTTGGGAGGTCACAGCAATGTACAAAACTAAGCTAATAGTTATACAGTGTTCTCTGAACAAATTTTATTAAAACTATATGCATACCTTCTCTTACGGTGCTGATCATATGCACAGGTTAGTAGTTATTATACTTTTTTGACCTATTGCTGTTCTTTAGCTTAGTTTAGATATTAGTCTTGTTCGATCAAATTGAAATAAGCAACACATCTATGAGCTCTACATGTACGTAGTATGTTATATATCTACGTTTAAAATTTTGTTCTTAAGAATACCATATATGTTCAGAGCCATATTAACTTAAGACAACACAAAGTTTAGGTATCGTCAATATCTGGCATTAAAAGCCTGACAGTAAAAGGTATGTTAAGAAACGTTATAGCTGGCTATAAAAACTCAGAATTGACTTTATCTGCATTACTATTTCAAGTATGAAAGTATACTACTTTCAAGCTTTATACCTACCCTAATTTATCATAATTAATCTTGCTATAAATTCCTTTCCTCTCAGATGTGACATTTCTTAATATACAAATGTATTTATTTTTAGGAGCTTGGCTGTCCAGCTTACTGTTTTATGGGTCAACCATCAAGTTGGGTTGTACAGTATACTAGTAGAATTAGGTAGGTCTTTATTAATAATAACACGGCCAACCAACATAACTGCAAGACATGCAACTATTTGGGAGACCAGGGCAAGTTGAGCAGGCAAAATTTAACCGGCTATCACGTGTTTGTTTATAATAGAATCAAACTGACTTCCACAACATGGGTCCGGACTACCCCAGTGTTTCATTGGGGAGTATTGTTTTTCCAGTTAAATTAATGAAGTTTTCATCAAAGTTCAAAAATAATAGCGGGGTAAGGATATAATATTGAGCATGATCAGGGCATGTTGAGCATGGTCAGGGTAAGTTGAGCATGGTCAAGGCATGTTGAGCATAGTCAAGGAATGTTGTGCATAGTCAGGGCATGTTGAGCATAGTCAGGGAATGTTGTGGATGGTCAGGGCATGTTGAGCAGGGTCGGGGCATGTCGAGCATGGTCAGGGCATGTTGAGCATGGTCAGGGCATGTTGAGCATGGGCAAGGCATGTTGAGCATGGTCAAGGCGTGTTGAACATGGACAGGGCATGTTGAGCATAGACAGGGCATGTTGAGCATGGTCAGGGCATGTTGAGCATAGTCAGGGCATGTTGAGCATGGTCAGGGCATGTTGAGCATAGTCAGGGTATGTTGAGCATAGTCAGGGCATGTTGAGCATGGTCAGGACATGTCGACATAGTTAGGGTATGTTGAGGCTGGTCAGGACATGTTGAGCATAGTCAGGGAATATTGTGCATGATCAGGGCACTTTGAGCATGGTCAGGGCATTTTGAGCATGGTCAGAGCATGTTGAACATAGTCAGGTATTGTTGTGCACGGTCAGGGCATGTTGAGCATGGTCAGGGCATGTTGAGCATAGTCAGGGCATGTTGAGCATGGTCAGGGCATGTTGAACATGGACAGGGCATGTTGAGCATGGTCAAGACATGTCGACATAGTTAGGGTATGTTGAGGGTGGTCAGGACATGTTGAGCATAGTCAGGGAATATTGTGCATGATCAGGGCATTTTGAGCGTGGTCAGGGCATTTTGAGCATGGTCAGAGCATGTTGAACATAGTCAGGTATTGTTGTGCATGGTCAGAGCATGTTGAACATAGTCAGGTATTGTTGTGCATGGTCAGGGCATGTTGAGCATGGTCAGAGCATGCTGAGCATAGTCAGGGCATGTTGAGCATGGTCAGGACATGTTGAGCATGTTCAGGGCATGTTGAACATAGTCAGGGCATGTTGAGCATGGTTAGGGTATGTTGAGCATGGTCAGGGCATGTTGAGCATGGTCAGGGTATGTTGAGCATGGTCAGGGCATGTTGAGCATGGTCAGGGCATGTTGAGCATGGTCAGGGCATGTTGAGCATAGTCAAGGTATGTTGAGCATAGTCAGGGCATGTTGAGCATGGTCAGGACATGTCAAGCATAGTTAGGGTATGTTGAGGATGGTCAGGACATGTTGAGCATAGTCAGGGAATATTGTGCATGATCAGGGCATGTTGAGCATGGTCAGGGCATTTTGAGCATGGGCAGAGCATGTTGAACATAGTCAGGTATTGTTGAGCATGGTCAGAGCATGTTGAGCATGGTCAGGGCATTTTGAGCATGGTCAGAGCATGTTGAACATAGTCAGGTATTGTTGTGCATGGTCAGGGCATGTTGAGCATGGTCAGAGCATGCTGAGCATAGTCAGGGCATGTTGAGCATGGTCAGGACATGTCAAGCATAGTTAGGGTATGTTGAGGGTGGTCAGGACATGTTGAGCATAGTCAGGGAATATTGTGCATGATCAGGGCATGTTGAGCATGGTCAGGGCATTTTGAACATGGTCAGAGCATGTTGAACATAGTCAGGTATTGTTGAGCATGGTCAGAGCATGCTGAGCATGGTCAGGGCATGTTGAACATGGACAGGGCATGTTGAGCATGGGCAAGGCATGTTGAGCATTGACAGGGCATGTTGAGCAGGGTCGGGGCATGTCGAGCATGGTCAGGGCATGTTGAGCATGGTCAGGGCATGTTGAACATGGACAGGGCATGTTGAGCATGGGCAGGGCATGTTGAGCATTGACAGGGCATGTTGAGCATAGTCAGGGCATGTTGAGCATAGTCAGGGCATGTTGAGCATGGTCAGGACATGTCAAGCATAGTTAGGGTATGTTGTGGGTGGTCAGGACATGTTGAGCATAGTCAGGGCTTGTTGAGCATGGACAGGGCATGTTGAGCATGGTCAGGGCATGTTGAGCATAGTCAGGGCATTTTGACTATGGTCAGGGCATGTCGAGCGTGGTCAGGGCATGTTTAACATGGTCAGGGCATGTTGAACATGGACAGGGCATGTTGAGCATGGGCAGGGCATGTTGAGCATTGACAGGGCATTTTGAGCATATTCAGGGCATGTTGAGCATAGTCAGGGCATGTTGAGCATGGACTGGGCATGTTGAGCATGGTCAGGGCATGTTGAGCATAGTCAGGGCATGTTGAGCATGGTCAGGGCATGTTGAGCATAGTCAGGGTATGTTGAGCATAGTCAGGGCATGTTGAGCATGGTCAGGACATGTCAAGCATAGTTAGGGTATGTTGAGGGTGGTCAGGACATGTTGAGCATAGTCAGAGAATATTGTGCGTGATCAGGGCACGTTGAGCATGGTCAGAGCATTTTGAGCATGGTCAGAGCATGTTGAACATAGTCAGGTATTGTTGTGCATAGTCAGGGCATGTTGAGCATGGTCAGAGCATGCTGAGCATGGTCAGGGCATGTTGAAGATGGACAGGGCATGTTGAGCATAGTCAGGGCATGTTGAGCATAGTCAGGGCATGTTGAGCATGGACAGGGCATGTTGAGCATGGTCAGGGCATGTTGAGCATAGTCAGGATATGTCGACATAGTTAGGGTATGTTGAGGGTGGTCAGGACATGTTGAGCATAGTCAGGGAATATTGTGCATGATCAGGGCACTTTGAGCATGGTCAGGGCATTTTGAGCATGGTCAGAGCATGTTGAACATAGTCAGGTATTGTTGTGCATGGTCAGGGCATGTTGAGCATGGTCAGAGCATGCTGAGCATAGTCAGGGCATGTTGAGCATGGTCAGGACATGTTGAGCATGTTCAGGGCATGTTGAACATAGTCAGGGCATGTTGAGCATGGTTAGGGTATGTTGAGCATGGTCAGGGCATGTTGAGCATGGTCAGGGTATGTTGAGCATGGTCAGGGCATGTTGATCATGGTCAGGGCATGTTGAGCATGGTCAGGGCATGTTGAGCATAGTCAGGGTATGTTGAGCATAGTCAGGGCATGTTGAGCATGGTCAGGACATGTCAACCATAGTTAGGGTATGTTGTGGGTGGTCAGGACATGTTGAGCATAGTCAGGGAATATTGTGCATGATCAGGGCATGTTGAGCATGGTCAGGGAATTTTGAGCATGGTCAGAGCATGTTGAACATAGTCAGGTATTGTTGTGCATGGTCAGGGCATGTTGAGCATGGTCAGAGCATGCTGAGCATAGTCAGGGCATGTTGAGTATGGTCAGGGTATGTTGAGCATGGTCAGGACATGTTGAGTATGATCAGGGCATGTTGAGAATAGTCAGGGAATATTGAGCATGGTCAGGGCATGTTGAGCAATAAGAGTACTAAGAATGCTATAATTGCTTATACTTTTACCTAGGATGCAAGATGGCAAGACAAAGCTAAAATAGAACAAACTCAAGTAGCTTAAAGTATAAATGGGTAAAATTATTAGTTACAGTCCAATGCATAACCAAAATGAACTTTTCCTTGCAGGTCACTAAAAAGCATTGGCAACACTTCGATGATATTTTAATAGTTCAGCCTTTTCTAATCGTCTTTGTTTCGATAGAAAAAGGATGCTCGAGTAGATGAACTCTCTTCTGGTTGAAACATGTGGTTTACGAAAATCACCTTATTATCTTCACCAACCATAGCAACCACAGCAACACATTATTTGTTGACCTCTTTCTTAATACACTAGCCATTACATAGTTGGCAACTCTCACATCAATGGTTCGTGAATGACCAGGTTCGCTTATTTCCTCATCTGTTAATTCAGGAGTGGCTTATTCGTTTCCACTACTATCCTTGACATGCTTTGTTATTTTTACGGTTTAGTCTTGACAGATTTTACTTTCAAGACTAAACTGAAAGTGATCATTCTCCATGGCGATCATATTTTTGGTCTGAGTACCAGTCAATATCAGGGTTTTACCGCAGCTCCAAGTTTTTGTTGTTGCTCCTCAAAGTAGCGCTTTTAGTATTAAAAATATAAAGAAGCAAGTTGCATATATTGTGTAATTCCGGTGCAAGATATAGCTGAGGATAAATTTCTAATTGCGATAACTTTGAATATTTCAGTAAGCCTGCCATAAAATAATCTATAACATCAGCTGCTACAATGTCTGATTCACAAAACACATCATAATTCAGAGAGTATATACCTGACGTCTCAAATGTAGATAAAAAAATTCAGGTGTCATAGCATTTACAACAGCTCGGTTGACAAACTTTGCATGTTTTAAAATTCTAACAGGTTACCAATATTAAGTTTTATCTAGTCAATAATGGCAGTGTTATAATGTGTTTTAAATGGTTGGTACATCGTGGTGTCAAGCGGCTGAAAACAATGGTATAGTACATGTTTGAGGAGATGCGATCAACATTACTAAACTTGCATGTTTTATTTCTTTTATAAGCCTACTATGAATACTGATAGGTAAACTGTAATTGCCTGAGATCAGAAGTATAGAATTCAAGAAAATACTGCTTTACTCATCCCATATCAACAATGATCAACTTGCCCCGTCTACAACTTCTCAGGTGTTGTTATCAAAGCTGGTAAACCAACTTGCGGAATCACACAAAATTGCAACATTCTATTAAATGTAGTGGTTACAATGTAACAATGTAGTGGTCACAAGCTCGCTTAATTTGGCCTTTTGCACCAGTATGGTGTACATGAAAAATACAACAAAACAGAAAAATTGACAAAATCTTGAGTGAATGGCTTGGCTTACAACTCTGTCTTTCTCCTTGATCTTGTAAATACATGGATGTAATGTTCATGGCCATAAAATTATGTCACAAATGTAAAGAACAAAGCACATGGTTGGTAAGAAGTTTTGATTCTCAGCTTGCCTTAACTTTCATCTTACCGCACTCTCCCCCTACAATTAGTCTAAACTTCACAATATTTCTTACCTACCAAAGCTACAAATAACATATAAACAAGCAAATGGTGATCTCTCATGCCTTACTAGTTTATCGTCAGAGGATGTGGTCAATCAACATCAAGTATTTAAAACAGGTGCACAGTCATGCGTAGGAGGGTTCAAAACATTACGCAGTCCTATCGCCTTTAAAAATGGGACGTTTTGAAGATTGTGAAACTTTCAACTTATTAGCGCAGCATATCATTACCATGATCATGTGACTTTTTTGTCTATATGATTGGTAAAAGTATGTTATTGTTGATGTCCAGTGTCATCTTCTAATCCTAATCCAATTTCACATACACGAAGATCTTGTCAGCAATTACTTTTAGTTGCTCGACTCATCTGTCTTAATACTTTAAGGTATTGATAAGTAACGGCTAAAATGTGTCACAAACATCAACCCTGTTTTTAATTAGGTTTAGTGATACCACAGATAAATAATTTCATTGGTGAGGTCATTTCAATCATTGTAAGAATAAATTTAAATAAAATTTAAATAAAAGATTGGCACTTTTCCAAGCTTTACAAGTGGTTTTCTCATCAATGTTTAAGCTCTGATGACTGCTAATTTGCATTACTTAGTTGGAGAGTATAACTTCAAATACAGTCTCCATCAGCTGTGCAATCTGTGTGATAACATTATTTTGTTCTTTGAATCTGTCAAGCAGCTTAAAATGTTAGCTATTTTATAACTGTTTGCATTCTATTGATCTGCTAGCGAGTAACCTTCTCTCAATTTTTTTAATAATTTTTATGAAGTGTAATGTCACACTAGCTTATCGTTATGAGTTGTTGCCATTGTGAAGTACCTTTGCAGTGAAACTATAAAATTCAATACTTTTGGTTTTACGAAGCATAGAATAAATATCATTTGTACAATTTAGACAAAAGAGTGCTTGTTCACAATGGTTGTAAGCAGAAATTTAAAAGATTGTGAAGTGAGTGTCAGGCAAGAAAAGATGGTTTGTTTAAAAATATTTTTGAGTTCCTTAGACAGTTCAAGGTCTTTTTGACATTATATTTTAAATATATGGACTCTTTCCTAAATTTCATGCAATCTGAAAATTGCTAACTAATATTCAAGTAAATAAGTAAAAGAAAAAGCATAGAATTTCTTCTCAGTACTTATTTACCTTAGTTTATTCTTATAGCCGCCAATAGGCTCTCATAATTAACACACTTGCTAGTAATTCATTTTCTCTTCTCTTAGTGTAATCTATACCGTACATGGTATTGCACTAAAAACATTTTGACCAGTAGTATTGAAGTAGGTCAGCTAGCTGTAATAAACTACTTAAAACAATTTATGTTGAGCTATGCGATGCTACATGTATGTTGTATTAAGTTCTCTTCCATCATATTATGTCATAGTATAGTATATTATGGCCAATAGACAGAGTGTTTGTACCAATTAGACAAATCTCTTTATCCGTCTTTTTGAAGCTAAAGACATCTTCATCAACTAAAAATCCCGAGCTAAAACCACATTTTTCACCTACCTTGAAAGCACTGTATGTAATACTTCTAGAATTACAAAGGAACTCTATGCAAGGATCTGCAAAGCCAGTGCTGACTTAGCCAGTTTTAGCGGATATTTTCTAACAACAATTACGTCCTAATCGGTGTCGAAATTGAAGTGTATCTCGCAGCAGTTTGGTCAACTCTCTTAGAAAATGCTTACACCAGGAAATCTTAACCAATTTCAAGTAAAGCCCCTTTATTTTGTGGTGTTGATACAATTAAAATACATCATGAACATCAAAAAGTGAGACCAGATCACAAACATGGACATTTTAAAATTGGCAGGCATGTCATCAATGGCTGAAATTTCCATTGAAAAATCTCAAATTTTTTGGTCATGTAAACAGAATGGAACAAGAACAACCTCGTTTTAAGCTATTATACTTTCATTTGATGGCAAGCAAAATCAAAGAAGGCCTAGTCTTCACCTCAAGAATGTAGCTAGGAAGAATTTTAAATGTAGGCGGATCAACACAAATTCAAGCGTATGTCTGCATGTAATGGACATGATTAGAGATATGCTTACATGTGTAAGCTATGGTGATAGTCATTTTGACTGACTGCAGGTGAGACAGAGAGTGAATAAAACTACATTATATAGTAGTATACAATATAAGTAGTCGACAAAAGTAATCAATATGTGTGTAATTAACTCATTCGCTACCAAATTAACTTTTTTACCACGACATATTACGTATTTGGTGAAACCGAATAATTGACAAGGACACAATATATACAAATTGCTGAATCTTTTAAACTAAACAGTATATAAAAATATGTTGATACTGAATTAATTATCATAATTTTTTACATTAGCTAGTGCCACGAAAAAGTACCACAAATAAGTTGCATAATGAGAGTGAACTTTTTATCAACACTATTACAGCTTACAGCATTATAATCACAGCCAAAATGTGAATAAGGACTTTCAGCAGTAGTATTGTTCAATAAAGTCACCCAAAGTTCATAAATCTAAAATTAGTTAAAATTGGTAGCTGTAATGTGTCTAGCGTGACTGGTCATCGCTAACAATAAATTATAATCAAAAATGAAAAATTTTGTAGAATAAAACTGCACTGAGCGTTAACAATGTTAACAAACATTAAAACATGTTAACAAACTTGCGTTTGTTAACTTGTTTTTATAGGCTCAACGCTTGCAGCTAATTGTTTCTTTTTGTTTAAGAACAGATATGACAGGATAATTCAGTGGTGCAGAGGTTAGCACGCCGAACTGTAAATCGTGTACAAGGATTCAATGTTTCAGTGTAATTTTAAGTGTAATGTTTCAAAGTAATTTTATTCCTTACGCTCTTGGCTTAACTTCGGCAAATAAGTGGAAGGACACTGCGATTATTTATGTATAGATTATATAATATCTTTTGGCAGTTGAGCTACAACTTCCAAATTAGGCAGTAAAGTTTTTTATTTTCTTTCTAACATTTACACCTACTCAATTACACATATTAGCCTGTATAGTTGGGCACCAAATAAAGGTATTTGAAAAATTTTCAGATGCTAAAATTATAACTTTTGAAGTAAAAGTTACAAAACCCTGTCACCTAATTGGTTGAATACATTAGTAAATGAGGAGTATTTGTACAATTATTTTTGTTGTTATTGGTTCTTATTTCTTGACTAATGCTGGTTTCAAATGACTTACTCTTGAGAACTGTTAGAGTAACAGAGATCATACCGTATCCGTAATTATAAAGCCATAGATTTTTTTCTTGACTTGTTGGTCTCATTCTGGTGTATTCAAAACTAGTCAGAGCTCCAACACATATACTTATAGATTATAGTTACTAGATTTAGTTGGCCTGCAGCACTTAAGTCACCAAATAGTTTATATGATAGAATATTTGAGAGATCTTTAGTATGGTTATTGCACCAGCACACCAACAAGATCTTTTATGCAACATGTATTTTTAAACTTAAGTTATCTTCTCTTGGCAAATTTTTTCAACAATGCATGTGATGGTGAAGATAACTCCTAAGCAGTGTCCCTCATGCTAAAATCGTTACAAAACAACGAAGTCTTATAAAGTGTTTTGGACATTTCTATAACTTTGTTATGTGAACGATAAAGTTCACTAACTATATGAGTATAAAACAAGTGTGGCATTATCTTTCAATGTTGATTGCCAGGGCTTACTAACCACTTGCCTAAGTTTAATAAAACACAATTGTTTTATTTAAATCTAGTTAATCAAGCGCTGCACTGTGACTTTTTGGTTCAAAAAAAGTTGTGCAATTAAACTAGAAAATTTATTATATTGCAACTTGCCTGAGAGTTGCAGGGTGTAATTGCTATCGCCTGCTTTTGAAATCTGGAGTTTTTAGCATCAGGTTATACAAGTTAAAAGTAGTTAAAATATCTAAAGTTTGTTGAACCTAGTGTTTAGTTCCCACACAACAAAATGTCTTGTTCTGTAAGCAAATGCCTTAAGATATCAATAGGTTATAAGATAATAGCTTTTCAGCTTGTAGGGTTTTGGCAACAATTTTTAAAATGTTTGTTTATTTAATCATCTCCATCATCAAATCTGCGATTATTACGCACTAGAATTGATGTTTTTAGATCAAAATGAGTGTTATGAACTTGAGTACCATTTTTATATAAGTAATAATTTTATTTATAATAAGTAACATATTTTGCATTTAAAAAGTATTCCACAGTTTCATGAATAGAACATATTTTTCATTAGATTTTCATAAACACTTTATTTTGAATTGAATGCAAAGAGTTTTAGCTCATCAAAAGGCATTTTCACAAAACAATAATTTTTGAAATATTTCAAAATTTGAAAAAGAGATGGTTATCTTTAAAAATATGTTTAAATATTGCAACAATGTGCCATTGTTTTTCAAATGTAAGATCTGGTTTTAATTCTCATTCAGTACTTTGCAAAGTTTGTGTATGTTTTCGAAGCATATTTGTTCTGATTTGAGTTTTTATGTCTCACACCTCCTATCATAATTCAATTGAGTTAGCTGTAGATACCATTTTAGCCTCAGAGTTTTAAAATAAAAAATGTTTGTGCATTAAGGAATTTTTCAACAAAACTCTAAATATAGCTAGCTTTATGATAAATAAAGATTTTTTGCAGTAAAAATAATATATAAGATTTACATAAAATTTAGGCACAGAAATTAAAAAAATTGTATTTCTTCGCATAAAATTTTTTTGTAAGCACCACTATTATTGCGCATTATTTGTTTTTTGATTTACACTTTAATTATAAACCTATGCATTAGTGTCAGACATGCTATTTCTTATCAATGTATTTACATCAATCCTAAGAAATACTACTCTGTGTCTGTCAGTTAGTCTGCATAAACAGTTATTGTTTACACATTTTTTTATCAATTACATCAAAACTTTACACATAATATGCTCTCTACCTGTCGAGAAGTCACTAAAATATTTGGCTTCAAAACTCTATCTGGTTTTTTTTAACCAGCCACATAAACACCCACGTCCTGGCACTCCAGTTGAAATTAAGCACGATCATCAGTAATGTCGGACTTGCTGCTACATTTAACAAAATTACATATCTTTAATTCCAAATTTATTTCATTTTATAACTGCATGTCTGTTTTTGTATGAACTGTTGGTTTTTGGAACAATTACTAAGCAGCTAGCAAACACGTTGATCTGATAATTTCTATGCACGCTTCTCTCCATGAATTTTGAGCTATAGTTGGTGTTGGACAGTATCCACATTCATTGCATTAGTTATGACAGAGATTTGAGTTATTTTAGCATTCCACTATAGTTTTTCAAAACACTCATTATAGCGCTTACCAACTAGCTGACTCAGATTTGTGACATCACACCTGAACAGAATAATAAGCTAGTGATTATACACCTAGTGTACTCAATGTACTAATCTCAGCGTTACCACATACTCAACTTGCTTGGCAGTTTCTGCCCATGGTTTATTATTCATGCCCTATTGTTGTTTTGAATTAACTTTATTGATGATAATTGGGCTGGTAACTGCTTTTGAAGATAAACTCACCCAAGATTGTCATATATTTTGTTAGAAGTATCAATGGTTTTTATCCTTCGCATCTGTTTTAGATGCTTGAGATGTTCTCACAGCCAAGATGTTTCGAGATTAAATTTGACAGAATGTGATCATTGTTAAAACACTCAGAAGAAAAATACGTGCAAATTGACTTCACTAGTTATTATTGTTGCTATACTTGATATCGGTTTTGGCGTTCAAGTCGCAGCATTCCGAGTCTTAATTTTGTTGGCCTCTTAGCAGCTATAGTCTCATAATCACACTTTTGTTTGATCTGAGTGTTTTAATTGGATCAAGTTTTGTCAGTTTTAATCTTGAAACAGCTTTGCAGTCAGTTTTTCTCAAACATCAAGCAGTCATAAATGATAGAAATATACCGATCATTTTTGATAAAATCTATTAAAATTGGATGCAAGTTAATCTTTGACGTGACAAAGCATAACTATTGCAAACTTCATATCGCTTAGAATTTGTACTTTGTTTAACAGGTGCTCAGTTTTAATATTTTGTTTCAGCAATATGATACCTACTGGCAGTTTAAATCCAAGTGAAATATAATAACATAATATAAATTTAGAGTTATAATAATCAATTTTCAGCACACAAAAAAAACAATAAAGCAACTGTTATGACATAATTTAAGATTTCACTGAAACTAGCAACAATTTCATCACTTAAAGGTGTGGTACAATTTGTCATAATTTATCTCTCTACAAATCCTTTCTACAAGACATGAGTCATTTTTTGTGTCTTGGTATTTGAAGAGGAGTTGGCAACTTTATTTGGTCATCTATTCAAGCTACGCATTTTACTGAAAAAGCGAGGTGGGCTCACAGGAATAATGAGAAGCATGAATTGCATACCTGCGTAACATTGCAGCTATCACATTGGTCAGTATTGCACCAATTTCAACCCTGGGATGCACCCAATAGTATGATGATACGCAAAACAACTAGAGCATGCAGTAAACTATGCGGTTTCTTAATAATTTATTGCTCCATATAGTAAACAAAAACAGATTAATTGGAATAATTGATCTGATCATAAGTTAATCGTAATATAAATCATAAAGATAATCATTATCATAATCTGATCATAATTAATCTGAGTCATAAGATTCAGTTGATATAAACTGTTCTGGAACCTTCTAATTAATGCATATAGTTGTAAAATTTCATAATCGTGTATCATCATCAGGATTCTCTCGTGACTGAGTTCTGCTAATGACAAGTTTAAGGATGTTATTGTTGATGTTCTGTTCCAGCTTTTGACCTTTTGTAAGATCTCAAATGTATATAATACTAACTGTGAAACCTGAAACTTATGTCATTCTCAGTCAGATAGCTAACAGGTGGCTGTTTTAGTGACTGGTTTTCCAGAACCAGATAGAGTTTTGAGAACAATTATTTTTAGAAACCTAACGGAGGGCAAGAAGCACATGCTTGGGAAGGTCAAAAAAAATGAAAAAGTTTGATCGCAGTTGAAATGCTCAAAAAAATGTGCAAATTAACGTCACTAGCTGTTATTATTGCCCTTCTTGTTATTAGCTATTGCTTCCAAGTTGCAGCATTCTGCATCTCAATCTTGTTGACCGCTTAGCAACAATAGAGACCATAAACACACTTTTGTTTGACCTGACCGTTTTAATTGCAATCAAGTTTAGTGGATTTTAATCTTAAAACATCCTCGTAGTCCGCTCACCTCAAACATCAAAAACAATCGCAAATGATAATAATATACTAATAATTTCTAATAAACTTTATTAAAATTTTGTGTGCAAGTTAATCTTTGAAGTGGCAAAGGCATAACTAATGCAAACTTTATATCGCTTAGTATTTGTACTTTGTTTAGCAGGTGCTCAGTTTTAATATCTTGCTTCAGCAATATGTTACCTACTGGCAGTTTAAATACAGGTCAAATATAAAAATGAGAATATCACGTTAAAGGCATAGTAATGAAGTGTCAGCACACAGACAAAACAATAAAGTAACTGCTATGACATAGTTTAAGATTTCACTGAAACTAGCTTCTAACTCCATCATTGTTAAATACGTGATACAATTTGTCATATTTTTTTACACGTATCCACAAACCCTTTCTACAAGACACATTTCATTTTTGTGTCCCGATGTTTGAAAAAGTTGGAAACCTAAATTGGTCATTTATTCAAGCAACACATTTTACTCAAAAAGCGAGGAGTGTTCGCAGGAATAATGAGAAGCATGAACTGCATACCTGCGTAACATTGCAACTACCTTATTGGTCAGTATTGCACTGATTTCAACATTGAGATGCACCAAATAACATGGTGACAAGTAAAATAACCAGTGCATGATGTAAACTATGCTGTTTCCTAATAATTTATTACTATAGATGGTAAACAGGAACAGGGTAATAGGAATAATTAATCTGTCACATGTCCTAGGATACAGTTGGTCAAAAATGTTCTGGAACGCTCTAATTAATGCATATTAATTGCGAAACTCCATAATCAGGATTGTGATGTGTCATTATCACGATTCTCTCGCGACTTAGTGCTGCTGATGACTAGTTTGAGGATGCTATTGTTGATGTTCAGTCCCAGCTTTTGACCTTTGTAAGGTCTCAAATGGATATATAATACTAACTGTAAACCTGAAATTTAAGTCACTTTTAGTCCAATAGCTTGAACGAGGATACCTGAGAATCTGATGTTTATGAACCAGATAGTTTTGAAATCAATTGATTTATCAACCTCACAGAAGGCAGAAAGCGTATGCGCTTTAAAAAAAACTCAGCAAGAAAGTTTAAAAATGCATAGCATTTACAAAGAATAAACAGACACATGCTCACATACTCACACATACGCTCATTTTTACACAATAATACAATTATTGTTATATTTTCTTACAAAAAATTGAATAAATTTTTTTCAAGTTCAAAATACTTTTTTATTAATATTAAAGACATTTTTAAGTATCAGTTATCATTATGTTGCAAATAGCGATTTTCCCTTTTGACTTTATTCCATTACAAAAGCCAAATTGATGGTAGTATTATAACTTTGATCAAGTGTTTGGTTTCAGACAACAAAGCTTTGATTCATTACGGTCGTTCATCTTTCATTGACTTACAAGTAGATTATTGTCCCGGGCATGTAAATCTGATGAATACCAGTTTAGAATATTTAGTTCAATAATGTATAACTCACAGTATTTATTACTATTGGTGCATTCTGTAATTACTTCATCAGCAATGGCACTTGCTTGATAGTATTAATTTGAGTCTTCAAAGTGTCAGGTAATGTTAGTGAGTTGTCTTCTCTTTGCAGCAATGTTGGCACAAACTAAAATGATTGAATTTAGAATTATCGTAAGTCAATTACATTTTGCTTCATCTCATGGTTATAAATTCATGTCATACCTGAGTGTTTTGTGGTTAAGCTATAAGGTAGATTATTTTTGGTTGCTACTAAGTAGAATTTGCAATTTAAACTGAAACAAAAGGTGGCGCTGATTTAAATGTTTTGGTAGGCTTTGTTTACGCTGTCTATAGGTTTAATATTCAAAAGTGCCTAAGGTGAAAGCCAAAAAACTTGCTAAATAGATTTTAGCATATGGCTACGCAAATATTTTCAAATATTTTTTTTAAATAGACTTATAGTCCTCGCAAGGTAATAGTTTTTGAAAAATAGCTCTTCCTTCAGGTAAAAATTTTTTAACTGCTAAAACCAAAATGTGGTACAAAAGAGAGTAGTCTAAATGACTGGCTTTGTTTATGCTACCTGTTTGATTAAGAGTTAAGTAAAGCTAAATTGAGCGCCAAGAAAAACCAAAGCACCGACTAAATAGATTCTAAGGCTGCAATGTGATAGTCAGTATATTTCAGAATTATTTCATAAAATATTATTTTAATTCATGTACTATTTTTAATTCATATAAAAGGGAATATGAATTTTTAAAAATAAATTCTAAAAACTCATATTTCTCTTGAAGCACCTGTTTATTGGAGTTGCTTTCTCTTTGTACAGGAAACTAAACAGAAGCAATCTTAGGATATACTTCATGGAAGTTGACTCATGTCTTTAGTTTATCATAAGCTTATGGCTACTCATCCGTGCTCGTGATAAACTAACTTGACACTCAAACGTTATTTTTTGAGGCGTACTGGGATTAGGATTGCACATGATTGTGCTCTAAAAGTATTACAAGCAATGATATTGAGAGAGGCTAGTTGATTTTGGTAAGCTACCTATAACACTTTCAATTCTTTAAAGTCGAAAGAACTTTGAAGAAATTTTCAACAGTCGAAATGGCCAAAAATATTTTTTCTTAACATGAAAGGTAATTAGCATACCTTTAAACTGGAAATTTAATTGGATTCAGCATAGGATTTCCGTTCTAATAAAAATCTAGTAATTAGACTTGCTGAACTATTCTCTTCTATAGCAATGGTAAAAAGTCGTTCAAAGAAATAATTTTCGAGTCACCGCTAAAGTACAAGAGATTATTGGTCATAATAACAGAAAAAGTAGTGTTACACATGCTTTGTGACCTCTCATGTTAGCCATGTACAAGATAGTGAGCACTGAAACCTTGTTATCATAAAACCTTTATTATTTTGCACTTCAGAAAACATGTTTCTATCAAGCATCACAAGGAGTTATGAGTAGGAATGTAGAAGTTGTGCGATCAATGTTCTTTTGTATTCTTTGAAGCTTTGAGTGGTGAGGTTCTTTGAGAGTTTCTACAAAATGAAAGCGTTGATTTGGGCTGTTAAACTATTTTTAAAAAGAAGTTCTTTTAGACCAACCACTTACAGAACAATTTCAGTGAAAAATGATAGTTGGGTAAAGGTGATTAGCCAGCCAGATCGGTTGATCAGAAACTTTGCTATAACGCTTTTGATTGAAGCGGAATCAAAACTTCCTAGAAATTTCCCATCACAAAATTTACACTGATTGTGTCACTCTTTTTATAACAAAAAAATAAATGGCATACTTAGCTCTGGCAATTTTGCTTTTGTTTTTGATTCTTGAATTTAGTAAAAATATATAACCAATCAATTCAACGATATAAGAATTAAAATAGGTTGTATCTTGTAGAAAATTTTGTGAAAAGCACAGCTAAACATTTATTAGTAACATTTAGCAGTTGCCATGCAGCAAGCAAATAAACTGCGCAACGTAAAAAAACCAATAGGAGTGGTTTGCTGATTTTAAAGAGTTGAAATAAAAATACTATAATAATGTTCAGTGTGTCATCAGAAAATAATGCTCTGTCAGCAGCGACTTTCAATTCTTTAGTCGGTTAGGGGTAGGTTCGACCTTTACCAATATCTCTATAGTTTAATCAACGTTAAACTTTAAAATTCTACTAACACCATATAAAGCACAAATCAATAAATTTTTTTTACCCCAAATAGACAGCAAGCATAAAAAACCATGCATCAGTCTGCTTGCCATAGGATCAGGTGGAGAACGACTCCTCGAATTATCCTGACCCAGGTCTCTAAGTGTTAACATAGAGCAAGTCAGAACTTTTTTATCTGCTAATCTTTCATTAACTTCTGATCTTCAGCTTAGGTTTACTCAGCTATACAACTAGAGCTTATAAACGCCAACTAAGAATATCGGTTTCATCATCAGCCATGATTTTCAGTTTTGCAAAGTAAATCAAGAACAAATATTTAACTTGAGGCTCCGTATATTGTTAACTCTATTTCAATTTTTCCAGTTCAAATTCTATGTATGCACTTTTTAATTTCATAGTTTAGCAGATTTTATAAGTTAGTACTAATATAGCACAATATAATGCACTGTTTTATAAACACTTGCTTTGATTACTCAATGAATAAATATAATTGAATGTTTGTGTTAGATCATCAAAAGTTCATTAATACTTGGCTGTCATGGCAGATCTATTGGATCAATTGTAACTATGATAACAAGTTCTTACAAGAAATGAACATGAATGAACTTTTTTAATGTACACATGTACATGTAGTAATTTGGAGAAATTTACTGTTAGGGAGTTATCATCACCCGTTTATATTAATTAACTAGTGACCAGTGACTAACCAGTGACTATTGATTTGCTGTGACCTTATTGTTGAGCTCATCAGTAATGTTGGAGTTATTTTCTTTTACATTTCACAATTTAATTTGTTTCTAGAATGTGTAACATAGCAACTTTAAAGGTTTTTTTTTCAATTGTTTCCAGAAATACATGACAAAAATATAATATTTTATGAGAATCATCCTTAAAAATTAAGTTTTCGTAGTAATCTGAGCATGAGGCTCCACATTTACTGATATCTACCTGTATGAGAAGAGTGGAAGAACTCAGAATAAATACTAAAAAGTGCAGACTTTATCAGGTGGACACCAACAAAGATAGAAGTGCAAAAGTCAGAGTTGTGCTCTCACTGCGGATGCACCTACTAAGTTTTAGTTAGATACAAATTCTTTGTGACTTCGCTTGAAACATTGCTTTTCTTCCGTAAAAGCCTACCTTATGAGGATGACTAAAATAAAAAGACCTTCATTAGACAATTGGCGCAGATGTAACAGGGTCAGTCTACCGCTCTGAATGGCACGATTTGGAATATTGTCAAAAAATATATTTGTCCTACATGTAATCTTGATCTCCCAGAAACCGATAAGTTACAAACAGGTAAACACTGTTTAAAGTGAAAAAAAATACTTTTGTTTTGCTTTATTTTAGATGTATAAAATATTTTTAATTAGCTTTACTTTGCAGAATAGGCGTTGCTGTCTAGAAAAAAGAAAAAATCATTGTAAATAAATTTTGAAGACATACGTTTGTCCTCAACTTATTGTAAAACTCTTGCAACCATAGTCTGTAAAACCAGGAAAAATGATCAGAAAATGGAGAAAGGTTATCGATGCAAAATAATAATACTGCAGTTGTGTTACAGCCAAAAAAATAAATAAAATAGGTCTAGTTTTCCTTTTTTAATGGTAAAGGGTTGAGTTTGCCAAGATCTTAAAATGTATTCGGCTATTCAAAAGTGTTTTACTTTTTGTATAACATAAAATCCTTAAAACTTTATTGTTCCTAGAATCGACTATTTACGTTGCAGGAGCGCCTACTGCAGTGTACATCATTTTCATAATTGCGCATGTTAAATTATTAATCAATACGGTGCGCTTTTGGGTTATAATGCCCTGTTATAAGAACTTGTTTGCTGCACAATACTGAACAAAATGGTTTTTTGCTCTTGCTGTATGATAAAAAATCTTTTCAGACATACAATATCAACAAAAAAATTTCTCAAAATCAGAATTTGGCAGTCGGTGTAGTGTTAGAAGGCAATAAAGAAAACCCGAATATGCTATTTACCGAAATCACTCCGCAATGTCTTAAAGAGATGCAATGCTTGTTTGTTCAATTTCTCCATTTAGTGTTATTCATTAGAAGTTATAGCAAAAAAGACACCAAAAACAAATAAGTGATAAAACTTTAGCCAATGACAAAGTTGAAGTTTAGTTTAGTAAAATGCATACTAAAGTCAGCTTTAAAGCACATAAATTAAATAATTGTTTTATTATATATTTCAATACATCAGAGTATTGGCTTTCGAGTGAGCTATTGTTTGCCATGGTGAGACAGACATCGGCTGGTTTTTATAGGATTTCTCCAGAGCTCTACCGCGCAAAAAGTTTACTGGCACAGTTTCGAAAATTGTGACGTCACAATTTTCATATTCGTTGTTGTGTGATAAGGAATATTGAATAAAGGCTCATTCGAAAGCCAAGACTCTGGTGTTTTGAAATATATAATAAAAAAATTATGTAATTTATGTGCTTTAAGTATTTGTTTGGTGAGCTAAACTTGTTTATATTCTAAGTGTATGTTGTACATTTGTCTCAAAGGTAAGAACTTTCCACGATACGTATTGTGCGTAGAACATTGTAATGTTACTTTTTCTTGAAGATCATAGCAACGAAATACAATAAAGTTATTGTAGGTAACTATAGTTACCAAGATTAGCATATTATTTTGTTATGAATTATTAAAATATATGTACATTATTGAGGCTATTTAAAATTCTGATGGTCTTCATCAGGACTTTTTTGTATTAGATATCTACTATATAAACGGCAATCGTTGTCTGTCTGTCTGTCTATCTATCTATCTGTGTATCTGTCTGTCCGCTTTATAGAGTACCATACTTTTCGGACTATTAGCCGCTACTTTTATATAAGGACGTGTCTATTCTGTGTTTTTTTTTCACCGCTAGGGCGCATTAACGGGAATCTCCGGTTAGTACACGCCTCTATTATAATACGTAACCTGCTATTCATCGTATGGATGGACGATAAATACTGATATGCTAATAGTATGAGTTGTCTTCTCGATATATTGAGTCACCGATAACTCCCAAATATGAGCAGTATAAATAAATTATATGGCGGTCTTTTTTTTCGATTCGATCGTTAGTTAGTAATCTTTTATTTTGCTGATAACAAAATAACAAAAAGCCTCTATTTGCAGGCATATTATCTAATAAAACGAAAACTGTAGAAGAATCCTGAATGCAAGATAGTAGTGAACAATTCATATTTAGTTTGAGATTATTTGTGTAAAAGTTAAAAGAAAATTTACATGAGAGGATGACTTCAAATAAGTAATGCAGGATAGCTTATACAAAGATAAATTGATTGATATGTACTATATACAAGGGTTCAGGGCTGAAGAATAGATCCTCTATGAGTATTGATTGTGGCAAGATTGTAACAGATTCGATCGTACGAAGCAAACTTAATTGATATGAGTAAGTAGTAAAATTAAATTAGTAGTAAATGTTAGTAGTGAATTAAATAAAATTTACTACTCTTTAAATTAATTAATGAGTAGTAAATTACATCTAATTAATATTTACTGCCAACGTGTACCGGAAAGGTCATGTGAACATTTGTTTCTTGCAACCACTAGACAAACGCTGTTCTCTATCTACTATATAAACGGCAATCGTTGTCTATCTGATTGATTGTCCGCCTTATAGAGCGGTCTTTCCTTTTATCGTCGTACGAATTTCGGTCATACGAAGCAAACTGAATTAGGTAATATGTGTAGTAACGGTAAATAAATTATAGAGCGGTCTTTCTTTTTCCATCCGGTCGAACGAAGCCAACCGAGTTAATATAAGTACTAATTATCGTAATATCGTAATTTCGTAATATGGACTATTAGCCGCTACTTTTCTTTGACGATTTGAGCCAAGCGGCTTATATAAAGGTGTGGCGATTCTGTTGTTTTTCTTTCACCGCTCGAGCGCATTAACCGAAATCCCCGGTTAGCACACTTTTTAAACGGCAAATTTTCTGCCGTGTTTAAAAGCACCTTTCCTGAGTTCTGCGGCCTATACAAAGGTGTCTATACAGCTATAAAAATGTACTATTCATTAAATAAAATAAATTAACGAGTAGTTATTTACATGCAATTAATATTTACTGCCAACGTGTACCGAGAAGGTCACGTAAACGTTTGTTTCTTGGAGCCACTGGAAAAACGCATTTCTCACCTACTAAATTTCCACATCAAAAAGGTAAATGTTTCTTATACGATGTTGTATTGTCTATGAATTGCCACATCTCCACTACTTAATAACGTTGGATTTGCCGCTGTTCGTGATAGTGGGTCATGTTCATTTCCTTCAGCAGTCGAGTTACTAATTTTTTTCCAGCTACGAGTAGGCCTACTGTAACTTACTATTACAGAACTTTTACGAGTACTCCGAGCGTTGTGATACGCTATTGTGAAAAGAAAGAGAGCAGCTGCTATCGACTTACTGTCACCCTGCATCAGCCATGACCAGCTATACGTCGCCTGCTCAAAAGTAGGCACACGCCGAAAACTGTTTCTTCATACGCAAGACAGAAAAACCAAAAATGTTGTCTATCTGCATGTGTTGCGTTGAACTAAGGGAGAGAGAGAAGGAAAGAAAGGGAGAGAAAGAGAGAAGAAGAGCGAGGAGGAGAGGGGGGAGAGAGAGAGGGGGGAGAGGGAGAGAAGGGGAGAGAGAGGGAGAGCGAGGAAGAGAGAGGGGGAGAGAGAGAGGGAGAGAAAGAGGGAGAGAGAGAGAGGGAGAGGGGGAAGAGGGAGGGAGAGAGGGGAGAGCGGGAGAGACGGAGAGAGGAAGAGAAGCAGAGAGAGAGGGAGAGCGAGGAGGAGAGGGGGGAGAGAGAGAGGGAGAGAGAGGGAGAGAAAGAGGGAGAAGAGGGAAGGAGAGAGGGAAGAGAGGGAGAGAGATGGAGAGAGGGAGAGAGGGAGAGAAGGAGAGAGAGAGGGAGAGCGAGGAGGAGAGGGGAGGAGAGAGAGGGGAGAGAGAGAGAGGGGAGAGACGGAGAGAGGGAGAGACAGGGGGAGAGAGAGGGAGAGGGGGAAGAGGGAGGGAGGGAGAGGGGAGAGACGGAGAGAGGGAGAGAGGGGAAAGAGGGAGAGAAGGAGAGAGAGAGGGAGAGCGAGGAGGAGGGGGGGAGAGAGAAAAGGAGAGAAAGAGGGAGGGAGAGAGAGAGAGGGGAGAAAGGGAGAGAGGGGAAAGAGGGAGAGATGGAGAGAGGGAGACGTAACTGCATATTTGGAGTTGTTTTACAGTATGAAAGACAACTCTCAATAAACCTTATGCTGCGCGTGAATCTATTCCTGTAGACGGGTAATGCAGCTAGTTTAATATAAATTGTTATCACTTCATACCACTCTGAACATTCTTTTTCTCTAAAATTGCCAATACTGAAATGAACTAAAATCATTTAATTGCATATCAAATGCTTTTTCGTCGTTTTCATCAAAAACATACTTTATTTAGCCATTACTTGCTAATTATTTAACATTGACGTTTTATTTTTTCTCATGGTTCATTTCAACTACACAAAATTTCTTTTTTCATATGAACTTTTATAATTGTAGCTGTTTGATAAATATTAAAACTTTTACAGTTGTTTTATTTTTTCTCTTAATTTATTTGAACTGAACAAAACAGTTATCTCATAATATGAAGTTTGAAAGGTAGAAGGGTAAATGTTGTTATATGTAAAACAAAAATAAATTTTCTGTAAAACTATTTCTTTGTTACTCGGGCATGCATGTTACACCATGCATTCATCTAGTCTGTACTATAATAAGAATAGTGTTGGTCGGTCCGCCGGTTCAACGATACTCGATGTTGCATTAGAATAAAACCCAGGAGGTCAGATTCATAAACAATTGCGTTACCACTCCACCACTCAGTCACCTTAAAACTTGATTCATGAACTTTTTAGCTTTACAACTACTGTAGTACAGCTCGGTAAAGCATTCTGTCATGGCCAAGAGCCTCATGATGCGACTTTAGCAGGCTTCATATCGAACATTTCTGACTGGTTAGTAGTTACCCTATTATATCTGTACTTAAACATAAAGAAACCATTATATTTATGCACTGTGCCAAAATATGTTCATAACCTATCATGCATGTAGTTTCACTTTGCAAAAACTTATTTTTTATCACAAATAATTGTTAACGATTACTAATCGTGTTAAACGCATTGCAGCTCCGAATTTTTAGCAATTTTAGATATATGGACTTTGGGGGGTTCTTATTGAACGATACTAGAGTACTAATGAAAGCTATAATTAATTTTTATTAATATTAGTACTGCAGTAAACTGTAAAAATATTGATAAGTAGTCTGACGCAAACATGCTCACGGTCTTTTAGAAAATGGTGAAGAAGTGTGATAATTTTCATGGCATCAGCTGATGTAACATTTTATGATAAAGTAATTTGGTACCAAAAATTTTTATAAACCATGTTTTTCAAAAGTTATAATGATTGTTATGCACCTGTTTCAAATATTAGGTTTCACCAAATACATAATTATGGTAAGTAAAAAAAGTAACTTGGTACCGAAAGAGTTAATTACGCGCATTCTGCTTACTCATCTCGATTACATCATCTCACATTACATGGGACTGTATATATATATATATATATATATATATATATATATATATATATATATATATATATATACATGTTACAGACAGTACTGTTTCGGCTATTGAAGCCTCTTCAGTGCAGCTCAGAGCTTAGGCAAGGGACACAAATCCCATTACCAATGAGAGTTGACTTCCTGCCATGAAACAACTAGGTTTCCCCACAGACTTTAAGAAAGTCAATGTGCTGGCACCAGAATGCTCAAATCACAAAAGTGATGAGCTTTGCACAAAGGCTAATAGTGCCGCACCTCTCACAGAGTGCTCAACCAAACCGAAGTGAGGGAGCATATATATATCATATATATATGATATACATATATATATATATATATAAAATTGTTTCCTCACCCCGGATACTCTGTGTGGGTGGTAAATTCTGCTCTAACTCGAGTCTTCTACCAGAGATCTGGAAGTTTGAGCACTCGCCTTAAGATCTTAGCTGTTCCCAATAGCGCACTTTTCTGCAACTCACCTGAGTTGATTGTTGTTGGTAGTTGGGCAAGCCACATTTTATGCGCCGGTGTTATTGCGCCCAGTGCCCCAATGACTACTGGGATTACAGTTGTTCTTACATTCCAGCATTTTTCAATCTCTTCTCCAAGAGGGAGATACTTCTCTACCTTTTCTTTTTCTTTGCCGGCTATATTGTAGTCATTGGGTATTGCTATATCTATTATAGTAGCTCTCTTGTTCTCCTTGTCTACCACCACTATATCTGGTTGGTTTGCTAGAACATGCTTGTCAGTTCGGATGTAGAAGTCCCAGAGGACTTCTACATCTGAACTGACAATGTATGGTGTGTATGGTGTGTGTAGAGTGTTTAGTGTGTGGTGTGTAGTGTATGGTGTGTGTAAGGTGTATGATGTGTATTATAAATTTTACAAAGTAAAAATAGCAAAATTCTAACGCTAAGAGTTAAGTATATTAAAATTAGATAATATTAAAACATAAAAATTCTAACACGAGGTACCACGTCATTTCACACTTGGTTTCCACCAACAATATGAAACAAAGTTTAAGCTGCAACAGTGAATCTCAGGCTCAAAATTTATCTTTGCATATATAACTATAGTTATTTTTCATTTCATCACCATAGGTGAGCAAAAGTTGGCTATAGGTTTTGGTATATGCCTATCAACACTCTATACCAATTATCTTGCTATATTTCAATTATATACATTTACATGAAAACTGTAAGTATCAGTAGTAACAGTTTAGTTTCTAACAGGAGCTTGAATACTATAACTGCTCCTATATGGCTCATTGAGATTCACCACATCCTTTCTCACTTGGCTTCCTGCTAGAATCTTGATCTGTTAGGATAAACCCTGGTTCCGTAGCTAGGAAATTAACTTACAATTAATAGGTCAGTGGTTTGAGTCATATAAGAACCAGGGTGTTAGGAAGAGCATTCGTCCACAATTGCTCTTGTGCCAAATTTGGTTGAGTTGTCAACGACTAATGCAGCTTTCTATTTGCGCCTCAGCATGAATGAGGAGGTGTCTGGTAATTTTCCACAACTTAAAACAAAACCTTGCAATAGTCTGAAGAGTTCATCTGCAAGCCAATGTCATCTAGTTAAAGATAGTGTCTCAATAAAAACATCAACAGATGACAATGACAAATCACTGTTGAAACTTGCCAAGAAAGGTTGTGGTAATAGGAAGTGGTAGAAAAGTATGATTAAATACGTCTTAGCTAAACATAGTACCGAGGGAGAGGGGGATAGAGACAGAAAATCTACATATATAATGTGAAGGTCAGTTTTAAGGATCAGACCATGCACCAGGCCAAAGAAACCAACCTTAAAATAGTTGTAGATCCTGATTGTGCGTCACATACCGATGTTACTGAATTGCGTACTAAAACGCTAACGCGTGTTGTTATAACTTCTGAACTAATGAGCTGATAAAAGGAGATGTTCAACTCTGTCATGTGTTAAAATCCTGAACTTTCTTACGACCCTTCCATATATATATTTATGACTTTTAGTATTGTACAACTTGTAATTGATGCCAAATCAAAAACGTTTTATTCCTTTGAATGGTAAACTCTATTTAAAGTATTAATTGAAGAATAGTGCCTTAATAGTTCTACATGGCAGTTTGATATGTTTAGCAATATTTTCTAGTCTAAAGTTTGCTGAGTTCATTGAAGATCGTTTTGTTTTAAAGTAAGTGTCTAAGCTATAGTTTACTTGTAGTTTTCAAATTGACAAGAACGTTGTGCCAAGAAGTGTCATGTCAATATATATTTGTGTTAAGATTTTGTTATCAATATGGCTTGTAGGCTGTACTTTGTAGTTAGTTTTATCAAGAAAATATGGTTTAATCAAATATATGCATATTATCTATGTATATATATATATATATATATATATATATATATATATATATATATATATATATATATATGTGGCTCTATATAAAAGCTTGTGTAATAATGAATTGGTAAAAGAGCATCAAAATTTCATGGTATGTAAAAACTACAAAGCTGATTGGACATAGCAACTTACCAGCGGCAGTTAAGCATCACAAACTTTAGCAATTGAGTTTGTTTTAGTCATTACTAGTACCCATTATTAGTACATTGCAAAATCTTATTGCGTGCTAACGGCAATCAAGTTGTGTCGATTTTAAAACATTGTGGAAGTCAGGTCACATCCAAAATCAAAAACAATCGCAAGAAATAGGAAAGTGCTAATAACTTTTTATGAAGTCTACTGGAATTCTGTGCAAATCCATCTTTGATGAGTCAGAAATTTAGCAGTAATATTAGTGCTTCTGAATGGGACATGCAAATGAGTACTTATGATAAAGACCTATTTCAAAATTGAGGTTAATCTGTTACTTAATGCTAGTTTTAGACCAATATCCTTTTACTTCATGAAGAAACTAACCTCTTTGTTATTTTTTATTTTGCATGTTCTAAATGATGCTACGTGTAGCTTTAAATTGCAAGTCTGCAAAATGTAAGATTTGCATAGAACTTTATTTTGCTTGATCTGCATTGCAGCTATCAACTTTTGACCATTTAAAGCTGCTTTGATGTATCTGTCCAAAATCTATATCAACAGCAAACTTCCTGTTAGATTTATTTTTATACACAATTGGTATGGACAATAAAGCTATTTCACACTAAATTGTTCTACTTTGCTGCTTTGAATAATTTGGCGACATATCTAAAAGATAGCTATTTGGTGATATACCTAACTGATCATTATCTATTTTAATAACTAAATTTATAACTTCTAAATTTTTAAAATTTGTATTGTATAATAGATATTATATTTAATAATTTAACAAAAATGTGTATTAAAAGCCTGGAAGTAAGTCTAAAACTTAACTTATTACATGAGGTTTTAATCTAAGATAATAATTTTGATGTAATTTCTGACTAGGATCTAGCTACAGATTTTTTTATTCAATGTACATCTTTTGGTTTAGAACATCTGTGAGATAAATATTTTCTGGTGTCCTTTTATATAATCTTACAACATTGTGCATTTTTACGTAAATCTTTCATCATTATCTGCAATCTCTAAAGCAGATCTTACGCAAAAGTTATCATAAAGTACTGAGATTTTTTATCAAGTGCATTGGTTTTTTTATGTTTCAAGTGAGCTGACTGTCACGATGTTTCAAGATTAAACTAGTCAAAACTTGATAGCGATTAAAACACTCAGACCAAGCGAAAGAGCGATTATGATGTCTGTAATTGCTAGACTGACCGAACAAAGATGCAGAATTATGCAACTTAAATGGAATAGCCAATACTAGCTACAGCAATGATAGCGACTAGTGATATCATTTGGGACATCTTTTGGAGCATTTTAACCGCATTCAAGTTTTGAGGATTTCCATCTTAAAACCTACTGGCAGTCAGATAAGCTTTAACATCAACAACAATGAGAAACAATAAAAACTGTCAATACCTTCTGATGACATTTATTAAAATTTTAGGTGAGTTTACTTTTAAGACTGTTACTCAGGCAGCTAGAATGGTATGAGCAAAAATGGAGGATCAAAAGTATTTGCTTAAATATTGTTCTACTCGGCGAAGTGGTCAAATTGCACAAATAGTAGTTTTTGGTTGGTAATCTGAAAATCCTAGTCTGATTACTGTGATATGGAATATTTTTTCAATTGATTTTAGCTTCACTTTTGATACAAAAATAGATGAATGGATGAACAGACAGACAGAAAACAGACCATGGATATACAAACGAAGCTCGTTATGGTAAAAGTTAGCAAAGCTTTGATCCTAGCCAACAAGCTTTAGCAGGTACTTCTCAAACTTTTCTATTCACTGTCAAGTTTTACTTTGACAGTAAAACTTTGAGTAAAAGACCCAACCCAGACCCAGATTGTTTGATTTGAGGAAAAACCTTTCATACCATATTAAAAATATTTGACTATTGTCTATGATCTGATGCCAATTCTTTTCACATTTCCATTTTATGCACGTTAGTGCATAAATTGGTTAGCGCATGTTCATAGACTGTCAACTTGCTATTCAATAAGATAAATCGACTAATTTTTCTCTAGATACACTAGAATGGAAGCTAGCAATACGTTATTGTTGCTTAGTATTCTATGAGCTGTTTCCCTTAAGCTAACCCTTTATAACCTTGTTTTGTGAAGACCTCAATAAACTAGCATGCCTTTTTTGATTTCGGTTATTAGTATAATAAAGGATCTTTTATCGGTAGATAAACAATGAGTAAGGTGCACTTCACCTAAAACCTTACAGATTTAAAGCTTACAGAGTAAGACCTCTAATATTTGTCAATAGCCAAATAAATATGATATCTGAATGAGAAGTCAAAGTAGGTCACTTTTAGTTTCTTATAGATGTTTTTGGAATTCTCTGAAGTTACACTAACCAGTTCACGATTTCTACTGTAAGCGGTTGAACTACGTAAAAGTTTCCTATGAGGTATCAGAGACACATCACACTATTGGGAACTTTCTCATTTTATGAATATTATTTTATATATTTTATATTAGTTTTAGTTCGTCCTGTTACATGGATGTTTACTAACCAAGACTATACTAAGGGACATTATTGTCAACATATTCAGATTCCAGCTGGGTTGTTTTTGAAGCGTGATCCATGATATCATCATTGATTTGACGGTGTCAACGAACCAACAATTGTGATTTGACTATAAACATATTTGATCATCAAACCCAATCAAATACTCAAAATAGTTATGCATAAATTTGATGAAACCAATTATTCTGAAAACGGTATATGTCAAACTAATAAATAATAAACAAATGATAATATTTAATTTATAGATTAATTACTACATTATTCAAAACTATGAAGTAACCTTTTTAATGCTTATAAGCATCACAATTAAAGTGGTCAATGCAGAAAAACCAATTGTCTGGTTAGGTACATGTACCTACAAGTTTAATACTACCAAAATATTTGTGGTAGAAAACCATTATTTACGAAAGAGTAAAGGCACATATAATATTAAACTTTTTAATTGAAAATTATGCGAATAAAGATTTGAAAGCTAACATCCGCCATATTTTTGTGTGAAACTGATTTTTTCAGTCATGAGCCAATCTGGGTAAATAAGTGGTATAGACCTTGCAAAATTCATTTGTACAATTGTCAGTGGCTGTTATGTACAGTAGTTCAGGAATTCAACTTTTACTATTTACATCCTGTATAAAAGCATAACTTGAAACACTTTCTAATAGTTATATCCGTTTATTTACCACGATTACCAAACAAAGAAGTGTCTGCTTGCACGACTAACACTTCTTGAAAGACATTTCGTCACTCACCTTATCCTTATTTAACATAACTAACTGTAACAAGTGGTTGTCACTTACTTTGTTTCTTCTCTGCTTACAGTTTTACTAGTACTGGATGAAGATGTACATGTAGGGTTAGCATATATCTCTGGTTAATAAAACTTATGTTGTAACAATGCACGAGACATTTATTGCGCATATTTTAACAAGTTTTACTAGGGTTTTGATACTCTGCATCTTCTGCATACTATGAAAACTTACACAACCTCAGCAAACAATTAGTTTCTAATGCTGAATGTTTATGCCAACAAAGAATTCCCTACACAAGCAAACCTAATAGCATGTGATTAATTAAACTTAATGGCAAAAACAAATTTTTTTTGTGGTTGATGGAATGGCAATTTGTAACACGCCATAACTTAGTTGGATTCAAATGACATATCACGCTGTTCAGCTCATGAGTGTGACGCGTGTTCAGTGTTATCTCAGTGAGGCAATAGGCTATATCTTATGCCATAGCTAAAGTAATATTATTGCAGCAGAAATATGTTTCGTCATTCGGAGAGTGGAGAATGCTAAACTGCATTACAGTGGTTTAATTCTAAAAGATTAAACTTCAAATAAATGTTGTTAAAACGTATTTTGTAAGAATTATGCATCTTCACACCCAATTCTGCTATGTCACCATTGATTTTAAACTTATTTTTATTATGTAAACTCATGCATTAAATTCTTGAAAATTTCAAAATTTCTTTTCACATTTTTTGATGATTCACTCACTGTTTACAACAGCAATTGAACATTACTGATGGTTTTACCGAATTACAGTGTTTTTTCTTAATAGAGCATGTTAACAGAACATTGTAAAAACTCTGCATGATGCTTTGATATTTGTAAAATTTGTGTTATATAGTTTTGACACCAATTTGTGTTCTCAGCGAGTGATAACAATGTAAATTGAAGAGTTTGAGAACTATCTCTTTCTTACCAATACCAATAGAAAAATCATTGTCATAACTATTAACATGCCTCAAAGTCGTCCGTTTGCAACCATGGGATGAACTGCTTCTAAAATAAAGTTTCATAGCATGCCTGTATTGATTTTACAGAACTTGAAATAAAGATTATATGAACACAGTTTAATTAGCAGAGTTTTTTGTAGAAATTTAAAGTCTGTGAGAAGCGTAATTTAACAATACATATTATTTGATATAAAAGTTGTAAGTTTTTGGCTGATTTCAGTAGATGTTAATTTGTCTTGCATAAAGCCAGAACAACAGCCAGTTTTATAACACTTAAAAGCCTTCTTTTTTGCCGCAGCTTAGATAAAGCAAGAGGCTTCAAAGCAGAATATCAGAATGAATTTCAGAACGTTTGGCAACAGTTTATCTGAATAGAAACTTTAGACTTTCAAACTTTGTAATGGGACATTGGTTGCCGTTGCTGGTCAGCTTATCTACATAGTGATCACTTATATCTGCCTTGTAACTGCAGCCATTTGTGTAAGCTACTTCTGATTTAATATTGTACACCTTAGTTTTCATCAAAATATGATTCGGGAGTTTATTTGGTGATCTCATGAGCTCATTGGCCAAGCTGGTGAGCAAATAAATGGTGAGTACTGTGTCAGTCAAAATAACTTGTTTTAAGTAAATTGCACCAATTTCTCCTAGCTTGTGTTCATAAATTGTTGCATTTCAAACACTGTAGAAACTATTACTACTAGCAGTCCTATATTTCAAGGTAATGACCATTCAAGCTCACCTATTTTTCATTCTCAGTAACCTTATTATGATGATGTGGAGCATAAAAGTAGATTGGAATTTGAATTTGCTAATTTGAAGAATGTTGTGAAAACATTGAATGTTCTAACATTATTAACTCATTGAAATTCTCAAAGCGATTCATAATCACACTTTTTGGAATAAGGAACTTTAATGCAAAGGTTAGAAACTAGATTGCTGTGGCCTGACATTCACTTCTGATAAATCATCACGAGTTGAATATTATTTACCACTTAATTTCAAGTAATGCAATGGTTTCAAAAGCATTCAGCTGCAAAATATGACTCACAAAAAGCGCACACTCTTGTTTTCATTGTTCAGTAGCTACAAAACTACTTCCGTTCAATAATCTTATAATGCAATTCTTATTCCAAGTTGAGCTCGACTGCTACAAATACTTTTCATATTAAAAGAATGTTAACTGCATGTATACAAAACATATAAAATGAAAATCTGTTCTTCCGACCCTGCGGCAGAATAGCATTCAGTATGAAAGAAACCTATCCTAAACAACCATGGTTGATTGGGATCATTAGAAGTTTAATTCAGGATGAGCTATTATATACTCTTGAACACTGATTAGGTAAATCAAAGGTAAGTACCAACACTGGTTAACTGACACAAGATTTATTTTTATTCCTTCATTTTGACATAACAGCATATGATGATTATGTTAACATCATAAAATCACGGCTTAAGAGAAACATTGAACTAGATATTTCAGAAAGTATTAGTTTATAACAACTTTAACATAAACTCTCCCATTGCCTTTGATATACATGTATATGTTCCATAAGTTTACATTTCATGTAAGATATTAGATAATTTTATTTATAACTTGTGATTGTCCTTGAAATGAGTCTATCTATACTAGTATTTATAAAATGATTGATTTAAAAAATACTTTTGTAGTGTTGGTATACTTGTAATAAATTTTTGAGTCTATGCATTATGTACAAAGCTTAATCAAACGCTATCCGTACTAGTTGAAGACACACTTAGTCTCGTCATACTGAGGTTGAGCCGCTTGACTGATTCTTCTTTTCCCAACATTTTTTTTCTAGCAGTCTGAATGTCTGCAGCAAATTTCTGTGCTGGTTGGTAATCACCATAACTAGAGGATTTTTGCAATGTAAAATTTTCTTTTCGCAAATTATTTCTTCTACTCACGTCTCCATCACTTCCTAGTCTTCGAAGTCTCTCTTTCTCTATGTTCAACGCCATATTTCCTGTTCTGTTGACATTCATATTCATATAGTTATTGTTGTTGTTATCGTTCCATTTTAAGTCGCCTTTTCGACACTCAGACTTAGACCTGAGTTTAGAAAAACTTCTTTTTATTGAGTTAGGTTTTTTGCTCTGTGTCTTGTCGTTATTCTTGTCTCCAGCATCAATGGGTTTTATATCGTCTTTTCTTGATCGATCACGCAGACCAAAAATCGGACTCATCTTTGGTTTTTGGTGAACTTCCTCACTAGCAGAAGTCTTGTTTACTATAGACTTTGCTTTTGATGGTTCTGTTGATTCAGTTTTTTGTGCTGTTTTGCTGGAAAATGTTAGTTTAGCTTTAATACTCGACATCCTTTTACGTTTCATCGCACTGTTTCTTGGAACCAGTCTAAAATATAGATTGAGTTAACTATTATTGAGTATTGCAAAGCAAGGTTAACCTAAGTAGATCAGTATACACCGCTTGCTCATTTGCATCATTTTGAGTAGAAACAAATGGCCAATGTTGAATACTAATTCAACATGAAGTATTACCGACTAGCTATCTGCACACAACCAAACTTACATTGCTACTTTCCCATCAACCTGTACTTTCAAATCTGAAAGAACAAAGCCAGTTCCTTTATCTTTTCCTCTTAGTGACCTTCGACTTCCAGAGCGTTTGAGCGGTTTTCTGTGTTTAGGTAGAGATCCATTGGTATAGCGAGAACTCCTTCTAACACTTGTAGATCTCGTCAATGGCTTCTGATTTTCTGCTCGACTACACCTTCTGTATGAGAATCCACGAGCAATCGTTTCATACGCCATTTCTCCATCAGCTTTTTTTGATTCATTGTCTTTGTAAATAGCGCTTCCCATTTTTGTTGGTGCGTATAACACTTGAATATTTTATGGTTATATCTCATGTACTGATGGAGCAGTTCCTGTACATTTTGTTATATAGTCATTCTCTACGTATACTTTAGCCATGTCATGTGACTCAAGCGCTATATGTATATGGTTCAGTAAGCACGCTAGCTCACTGTAATTCTTATAACAATGGAATTTTTTGTAACAACATTTATTTTCTCTAGGCCTGAATGCATTAGTAATAAGGCGCAAAACACATGGTACAGTTTCCGTTTTAAGGTCGCAAACTATTTGTCTCGTACCGTTTCTTGTTGACACCATGGGAGAAGATAAAGGCCCACCCAGTTTTTCATTGCAATTATCTTGTCAGAAAACCAAATTTAGCTTCTGTGATGTGTTCATGCATATTTTGCTAGCACTCTAAAATGTTCAAAGGTTCAATCATAACCTAACTTGCCATTCTTACAGCTTTAGATTTTGTTGAATTTGTCTTTTTCATGCCAAAAAATATTTAGCATCATTTAAAGGCTAAAGCTTGAAACAAAAATTCAATGTTGCATGGAACTTGGTTAAACTTAAATTGATGTCTACACTCAAACCTTCTTATCCAATTTATTTAAATAAAACAGTCATAACAAAACACTGAACCTCTTCTATGCTTTAAAAGAGCCTGTATACTGTGATGACCCTTGTATTTTTAAAAAACAACAGTCGAGTTTTTGAGGCTTGCTGCCTTAACATCAAGTTTAGCTTTTACAAGAAGTGAATAGTCTAAAATGCAAAATTTGCCACTCAAACATCTCTAAACAAACTTCCATGTATCAGTACAAATCAACATTTCTTGTAAACATAATCATTAACATAAATTAGCCTTTCCTTCAGCTGAGTGAGTGCTCAGCTTTTGCAGGTGAATATGATGTTGATTTTCTCTCTTTTTGGCCATAATGCATAACTATTCATTATATGGTCGATTTACTACATGAAATTTGGCTACTTTGACAGTTCTATCAGCTATGTTTTGCTCGTATGCGTAAAACCCTTTAATAGTTTATGAGTACATCAATGGCTCATTCTTTTGCTCAACTAGTTGCACGTAATAACATCAATCAAGTTTGGTGTTAGATAGTCTTTGTATAGCCTAGCGGCTATTTTAGGTTTCTAAAACAGCAACTATAACTATTAGCATGTGTGAGACAATCAACCAGGTAGATAGTGATATTCTCATATAGGCACACTTTTAACTAAGCTTCTTCTGACTTCTGACACACCTTCTGACTAGTTTTTCCCGCAACTAAAACAGAACATCAACTTTATCATAAACTGATGTCAAACTTTGCCATTCGGTTGAGCAATGGGGAAATAGGAAAATTTTCATTTCCCAAATGTTGGTGGCTTCATGCGAAATAATTATTCATCTGTCTGATTCATTTTGTTCCCACTTAACTGCTCTGCAAATTTTTGAACGCATCGGCTCATATATTAACTTTTTTTTAGATAGCATATCAAGTGCATGCAATTCTATATGCATCTATTCGTAAAGTAAATAAGACTGAGCAGGTTCTTTTAAAGTGTCTCTGTTGTGGTGCTCTCCAGTTTGGGCTCAAAATTGTATCTAAAGTTATTTAAAAAGAAATGGTGTCTGAAATAAGAAGAAAGTGTGAAGAGATACTTGCCATTTAGTATGTTAAAGTAGCTAAATTCTACATGCAATAACAGATATCAAAATATGAACAAGACTTTTGGTGGTAACCATTTATACGTAGTCTTGTAATTTATCACATAACTTCTACATGTTTAAACATTTAATGAAATTTACATCGATTGCAAAAATATATGAGCAATAAATTTATAGATCAAGGTTGTTCATGAAGTGGGTCAGATCAAGTTCATTACTAATTCTGCTTATTTTGGGAGTAAATTTTACTGCAAGAAAACTTTAGTGTGTCCATCTGTCTGAAGTGACAGTAAAAGATTCCAATAGAAAATTGCCTCACGCGAGTTTTGAACTTTTGACATTCAGCTTAGCAGTTCCAAAGTCTAGCAGCTACACTAATCAACCACCTTTCACCATTTCTGAATATTGGTAAACATATTTATTTTCTGTGTTTCATTAGCGGACTTGCAGATCTCTCACAGTATACTAGACTGCCAGGACATTAGTCTAATTCAAGACTGCTGAAATCTAAATTTTTTGCGATCTGCTCAACATTTCATCTGATAAAAAGACAAGGCCGAAAGAGCTATTGTGTGAAGATGCTCTACTGCCTCTTACAGATTTTTTTGAAATGATGAATACAAATGCCATGGTTCTATTTTAAGCTAAAATAATCTGAGTGAGGCTAAAAAGATTAATGGTATAATCATCGCGTTACAGTGTGTTACAATGCAATGAATGTTTGCAAGATGTTAGTTAAAAATTTTAAAAGTAAGACCCTTAGCTTCTGAACTAATTCAGTTGATAAAAAACAACAGTAATACTCTGTTAACCATCTACCACCTGTGCTGTCCATCATCATTGGTAACCAGCGTTAAAGTGGGCTTTGTCATATGATTTTAAATCATTTTATTGTTGGCATCGAAAACAAAAATTTTTGTACAGATGGGTATTGAAACCCATAGTAATTATCTAATGCAAGCACCCCCTAGTAAAAGTCATCAAAATTTCATGCAAGTACGGTAAATAATAACAATTAGAAACAAAATAGTATATTAACCTTAGTAACTATAGTTACCTACAGCAAATTTAGTGTGTTCTGTAGTTGTGATCTGCAATAAAGTGTAACATTACTATGTACAGTAAATGTTGTAGAGAGTTCTTACTTTTGAAAAATAACTTTCCCATTGAAATTGAATGTAATTTAAGTGAATTTAGCTTACTAAACACATAATTAAAGCTATGTTTTGAGATGTATTTTACTAAACTGAACTTCAATTTAGTTATTGGCTAAAATTTTATCAGTCATCCGTTTCCAGTTTTTTTTCACTATAACTTATAACGAATAACGTTGAACTAAAGTAGAGAAAAAGCAAGAATCATATCTGTTTCAGGGCTTTGGAAAAAATTCAGCAAATAGCAAATCGGCATTTTCGTTATTTTGACGTATTTTGCACAGCGTCAACTAAAGGTTAACTTCGTTTCCTCTATGACTTGTAACAAATAGCGCCAAACTGGGAAAGAGAGAACAACCATTGTGTCTATTTCATGTGTTGTGAGAGAAATTTCATCAATTAGCAGGTTGGTATCTTTGTCATGTTAATGTATCTCACACACGGCCTGCCAAAGTTTAATACCGAGAAAATTTTGTGTTGTTATTATATATGAAAAATAAACTGCCAGATGGCAAAGATGAAACTATTGTGTTCTACAACATGAGACAAAAAATTATATAAAAAGGTAATTGTACACCGTGGGTGCACTGTATTTAGTTTCTCCATTGATCGGTTTACAATTATTGACTAGTTATATATTTTGTCCTCCTGCATTTAACCCACCATGTAGAATCAAATGATACACAGAAGTTAAGCAGGGGTTGTCAATTAATTTCATTGCGTCTATCAGACCTTATATATTACTATTACTATTAACTGTTACTTACAGTCATATGTCAAGGCTGCCCATGGTCATCAGATCTTTTTAAATGACCTATAAGGTTTTGATAGCTTAGAGTTGCACTTGAAACATTGTCTATTTAAAGGATCTCATCATTATGAAAACTTAGTTCTCTCTACACAACGTTTAACGATTTGGTTGAAATCCTTCAAGACTTTAATTTAGACTTACTAGTTTGGCTGATATAGGCAGAAATGATAAATTTACATATTTACCAAGAAGGATGCTCAAATCCATGAATATAACACGTGAATGCTTGAGTGATGCGAACTAAAAAATTAGAATCTTAGTTCACTCTCTAAAAAGCAACTCAACAATAATCAAAGCTATGTTGATGAAGGGGCAAGCAAGTGTTCTTTAATAAATAAATAGATAACGTTTTTTGTGCAGTTTATAGCTTAAGTAAAACTTATGACAGTTATCAACCATAAATACAAATGGCAAATAAAGTTTGGCGAGATTATAACAGTTCTAACCACATCAAGAAGCGTCATTATGTCATTTATCATCTTGAATGGAGCTCAGTCAAATGTATGGGCTAGCTTGACTAATGGTATAAATTAATAGAGCATTCCATGCATTCAATCAAGCAGCGATAACCTTATTGACATGAATCTTTTAGTGAGCTAGAGGTTCCACTTCATTAAAATGGTCACTTAGCTACTTGTTTTACATTGCCATACAAATCTTTCAACGCTGCTGTAGCTGTTTGTCGTTTTCTATCCATGCGTGGTTAAGTTAGCATTACTTTTTTTGTTTGACTGTTTGGCCTAAGTGTGTAATAAACTTGTAATAATGATGCAAACACTGCTTTGAGGGTGTAAGATAAGCCCATTTGATGATTATCCACTTCAAATGTTTTTGATTATCAATTCTTTAGTATCTGTAAGTTCCCTAAATTGCAGGGTCTTCCGGATCTATACCATAACTTGGAGGTCCCATGTACCACACTGACAACATGGGCACATGAAAGATCCACCTCTGCCCTTTGCGCATTGGGCAAGGAAAATAACTATTTGGCTCTGTCAGACTGGATGTGTTCCAAAATGCACCCCTTTGGATTAATCAGACAGTTTTAGAAAAGCCCTTGATAAGTGTTAAGACCATCCAAGGTAGCTTATAAAAAACAAGTCCTGCATGGCGGTGTGTTTCTCTAGAGAACATGAAAGCACTACCAAGCTTTGTCACTACATGACAGAAGCATGCCATTACTTACATTACTTAGTTCCTGTAAGTAATCTAAACTCAAGCGAGTGAAATGTTACTCGCGATAAAGACAGTTGAAAAAGTATCTCGCACCTTTTTTTAAATACGAGAGAAGGCATTTCAATTAAAAAAAGAAAGAATCGACAATTATCTGGATGGGCTAGAAGCTGGAGTTTTAAACATTTACGCCGAAGAATTGTGCGCCAAGCATCACACTTTAAATAAGGAACTTTGACTTTTATTGAAGATAATTATAAGGATGCAAGCTATTATCATGGTTATAGTTTTGGTTCTAACTGGACATAGGTGCTGAGCATTTTATGAACTGATGCAGTTTGATTCATTTACACCAGGTACAACTTTAGTAGTTTACTTTTAAATTAAAACAACAGCATAGAGCAAACAATAGAGCAAACAATAGTCATTCAAGATTAAATAGATTTGAGATGGATCAAAATGGTGATAAGTAACAACAAGCAACAAAGAAATAAAGAAAAAATCCAAAAAAGATTTTGCAAGGCAGGCAAACTTGTGAGAAGCAAAAACCGCTAAAACTATAATGAGCTTTCCTTACGATGACACTTTATTATCCTTTTAGCACATAGAAATGTTTCTCATTTTATGTGCACAGACAGCATTCAGCTTGCACAAAGTGCAATAAAGACGAATCATTTTTCTAGTGAAAGCAAATAATTATCTGTAAAAAGAGAAATTTGCAATAGGTTTATGCATTCAGAATTGTTTAGTTGAGTTTCAAAAGTGTCATCTAGTGTATAGATGCTAAGGCCTTACATGAGCAAGATGTTCAATTATGATTCAAGGCTAACTGCTCACTGATTACATCAAACGCCAAAAATATCATGTTGTATTTTAAAGATATACAGAAAGGCAATCTTTATTCTATAAAAAATGTGTCTGTTTGCCTGAACCCATAAAATTGGGTTGAAAAACATTGCATCAAGCAAGATTCAAACGTGTAGCGTTCAGGTTTGGCACCTGCACATTATGACCCGCACTACTCAATTGCCTTCATAGATTTTGGAATATGATTGCTCATGTTTACTGGGTTTTCATGCTTTGAATAGATCCAGAGTTGAGCTATGCTAATGAAATCACACTCTACCATTTCAATGAATTGGAGTTGCACTTTATCGATCTTACCAAGACTAGTTTTGTAATCCTTAAAACAAAACTTGTTAGAGTAGACTCGCTCTTGAGTCACAGTCACTTTTTTATTGGCAATTTTTACGCTTGTTGCACTAACTCAGCCAGGATACCTTCTCATAATCTTTATTAATATTACTAATAATAATGTATCTCTATATTACGGAGCAGCAAATGATTCTACTACTTGCTATACAGTTAACACTTCGAAGGCTGCTTGAATGACAATTGCTTTTAGTAAAAAAACCTTTCCGGGATAGAAGAGTCAAGCCTAGAAAAGGGTTGAAATTAGTGCAGTGGGAATCTTTGCAACTGGTAGAATTAATCTTTTAGCAAATCAGGTAATAAAATAAATAAAATGGTAATTGTATCTGCATTGTTGTATGCGCAGCCTACTGTTAGCTATAAAAATACAATACACTAATGTGGTAGTGTGATTAATTGCACTGAATTCTTTTAGCTCTACTGAAGAAAGCTTAAGTGGGTATTATCAATTTGAAGCTAACTGTGGGGAGCATTTCTGCGATGTTTAATAGAAGTTTCACCACAAACGCCTTGGCATAAAGTTTGCGAAGCAAAATGGTGGCGAACCTGTTCGGATTTTACCATTTATACTATTCAGAGTCGAAGAAACTCTGAGTTTGTTCGAAACATGGAAACTTAGCAATTGTGCTTTATTGGTACACCTGCTGATTTGTTACAGCATAAGTACGGGCTGCAGTACTGGTTCTGATGACAATTACTCTCTCTAAGAACTACACAAGCTGGAAGCTTAATGAGAAAATGTGACGCTGAGGTTACCATGAGTAAATGTATTGGGCTATGGTTGGTTAGACTGGCTTTACTATTTAATGGAGTGTATGGTTTTTGGCTTTTATAATCTTAAAATCAATAGTTTAATTTGCTTAGTTTGTTATTCCACTTTGGTTAAATGCTAAATTAATAAATAAAATGACAAACTTTGAGCAAGGTTTAAAGCTATGTTACCGCCGATTGAACTTTTTTCTGGCCAACATGAATCATATAAGATTAATTACTATATCCTTCTTAGTATCATGGTTACCTTAAGATATACATGGAGTTGAAACAAGGAGTTTTAAGAAGATTATGTCAACAAATTATGTAGATGGCTTTTATATACAGTTCACTTTACCACAAAGCCTCGTGCCATGAGTAAGTAGTACTGAAAACCTATTACTACAGAATATTTTGTACTTACTGAAGTGTTATTTTTTGTGTTAACTCCATCTGGCTGAAGGAAGCGGGTGCAGAGTGCCAATTTTAGTTGAGAACTTTACTGTTTATTAATAAAAAAAATGTGTAATAGAACACACTTCGTATAATCTTTATTAGAATTTTGAAGGTCTATGAAGAGTGTCAGTTCAAAAATAAGTTGTGTCATTCCTAATGTCATTCATTTGTTTTTGAGGTATTACTAGCATTAAGCATGGCATTGCATAGGGCTTTTTTACTTTCAATCCCGTAGCTGCAGACGAGTGTAAATTTTCAATGCAAATCTTAGCACTGTTTTCATGACAACAATTCATCAATGCACTCAAAAAAGGCAACTTTCCTTCATTGTCCTTAATGTGTTCAAAGATGCATTCATGAGTTTTAAATCAGAAAAATGTTTATGAAGCTAGCTTTCAGGAGCCAGAGAGAGTTTGATATTAAATGGCAACTAAAATGTGCCAAGCATGTGTTTGAAGTTTTGACAAAATCAGTCAAAAAACGTGGAAAATAGAAGTGTTTACGTAAACTACAAAACAAACACTATAACAAAGTAATAAAGAAGATTATCAAAAAAACCTTTTTCAGACTGTTGCAAAAGGCTTAAATTTTCAACATATTTTTATGGCTCAGTGTTGTTAGGTGAACTTGATTGAGACTCCATAAGAAACTTTTAAAAATGTTTTCAAAGCTCTGATGAGAGGAATCCAGTTCTGTAACTATTCAATGTCCATAATATATTTACCTTTGTCATGTCAAGAGTGATTTTGAATTTTAGCCAACACAAAGCTAAATTACAATAACAATGCATGCCAGTTTCTCATACATAAAACTATTTAAGTAGGATACATTCACTTATGTTTGTGTTTAATCAGCTGTTAGCAGGTAAACAGCAAACAGTTTATCACATACCATTACAATAGCATCATTAAGAAAATAGGTTTTTTCGTTCAAAGTCATTAGTCTGTTGAGGGTTTAGAAAATACATACTTTACTTTTTGCTAACTCAAAATTGACCAGATCATTCATTTTTTTACAATGCAATAACAGTAAGAATTTTGATGAGAATAAGTAAATGTTGGACTTTAACCATTATATCAGTACTTGGCAAATGCCTAGCGTTGCACAGGTATTAAATAACAGCTTATAAACAGTGGCAGGTAATGCAGTTGCCTGCCATTTTTCATTATCCTGGGGCATTGCCAATGGCTAATTTGAGTGAGCTATTATTGTTTGGCGATAAGTATCCATATTACTAAAATTGCTGAACAGAACCGTGAGAGCAAACTTTAGTGACATTGCGCTGTGACACAAAGTCACTCGACGTGTTTTAGTCCAGATGATGACTCAAATTGCCCAATGTATTCACTGCGTCTTGGGTAGCTCATTGGTTAGTTTAATGTCTAGTGACCAAGAGGTTCAGAGATCAACTCTTCTACGATACAGATTTTTCATTACTAGATACTATAACTAAACTGATTGACAAACAGATAACAGATGACAAACTTTGAGATTTTTCTGTATAGATTTTGACTAAGGTACAATGCATCAATAAGGCACTCTCTTCAACACTAGTTGACATTAACTTTTGGTGTTGGCTGCTGCAAAAAGTAGCTCTTTGAACCAAACTGAATTGTTTCTTTATATTTTATTTCATGGCTTTTACCAAATACTGACAGTTGTTACCGGAGTCAGTTTGTGTCATTTGTCTAATGCTATCAAGAGATGCACATCAGTGCATTCATAATTATTTGGTCGATTTGTGTAAACAGGTCTTCTGCTTATCTATAAATAACTTTAATGGAGGCAGTAAAGCTTCAAGTTCTCATTGAGTTTACTTTATGTTACAAAAAATGCATTCTGATCAACTGAATTGACATGTGAAACCAGAAAGATAAGTCAAACTGGTGGTAAAGGTGGTAAACTCAAGGTGGTAAAATCCTCTCCAGTAATCGGTTTTGTATGTCAGTGTTACATAACTGTGGCACTAATACCACTGAGAAGCAATCTACTCAGACCAGCTGATCAGATTCGACATCGAGTTCCTGAAATAACCCATTTATTGCAGCCACCTGCTAAAAGCTAATAAATTACCAGACTGTAGTTCAGCTATATCAAATCCTTTTTCAGTCATCTCCGGTTGCTTTCTTCTTGAAAGGTTATAAGTTGCTAGTATACTTGCCAATTTTACCCACTGTAATAGATAATCATCAGTAATCAGTATATGGAGAATTATATAGAAGGCACCTCAGTAGTGTAGTAGTAGTGTGCTTGCATTTGAACCTAACATCCTGGATTGGATTCCTATGTGAGATAGTATTTTTTCTTATTATCCTAAATAGCTTTGAACAAATTGTTAAACACTTATTTTATTGAAGTAAAAACTATTAAAAAAACTTCGGAACATTTTTGATGAACTTCGTGAAAAGCAGGATGCAACATGATAATCGGTTTATTCAATATGAAAGTGTTTTATATTATGAACTTAGAGAAAAATCCATGCCAAAAACCACAAGAATAAAGACAAAGTCAAGCACAATCAAGGTAAGTAGAGAAAAGGCGCTAACAAGCTTTTATCTTGGTACTTCTAAAATGACCAGTATTTACATCACGTTTTTTTAATTTGGCATCTTCGTCAATTATACCTGATTATGTTTGTGTTGCTAAATTTGCATTCTGTCTGACAAGAATGTCAAAATTGACACATCCTGCTAGTTGGTTAATCCAGTTTTTACTGCAATTTATCCTTTATCCGTAGTACCGTAGTTCCGGTCCTATAAAATAAGACAAATTAATTATGAGCTAATATTTATTATGTTATAATAAATATTTATTACTTATTCATGAGTTTTTCTACAGTTGGATAAAGTGGTGTAAACCGGATAGAACATCAAAGCATGCTATTATGGGACTATAAGTGGCTCCATTGACAGAGCACTTGCAAATAGTGACGATGTAGCGATAGTGGCGATGTGTGACCACTATGTTTTGTCACCAAATGAATACAGCTGAGTCCGCTAACCTTTTTATCACATACACTTAAAATATATATACCTACTTGAATGAAAACCTTTACCTATAAAACAAAAAGTTTAGTGCTTAAAATCCATAAATTTGTCACAGTGTCAATTCCAACTGAGCACATATCTATACCAGTGATTACAGTGCTGAGTGAAGTTTTTGTGCGTGCCTAGCCTAAGAAGCTTCCAATGGTTTGTTTCTTTGAAAGCAAAAAAATGTAAAGTATTTTTCAAATCTCTATGAATATTTGACGTCTTTTTTATCTGCGGTGACATTGAACATACTTTAGTGAGCAACACGAATTTAATGCTAATTTTTTGCAGTCACACGACTTATTGTGACAAATGTAGATAAAGCACCACCAGAATGATCAAAGGCACACATTACCAAGTTATTCTATAGACTGACAAATGAATTGTTACTAAGATCGAATTGCTGAAATATTTGGATTGTGCCCAAAAATTATTCTTTAGAATGGCAAACAACAATGCTATTTTTAAACACGCTCATCTAGGCATATTGATAAGCAAGTTTGATTTTAGTTTGTTGTATGGCAGCGCCATTATTGAAAAAGTAGACTGTGTAGACAATAATGAGTTTTGTAAAATCAAATTATCAGCTGTCAGTGCATATGCTCGTATGAAGAGTACATTTCATTTGATGTTTTACCATAGACTTCAATACCAACTTTTAAATTCAATGAAAGAACTAGTAATATTTGGATTTATATCCTCCTTGTACTGGTCAGTTACAATAGTATAAGCTCAATTTGTTTATTAACATGAAGGACAAGGTAAAAATACAACTAAAATGGATCGGCACAAAATGTTGGTAGATTGTATCAGAAAGTGTCAGAATTTTTTGATAATTTGCGATTGCTTTTTATATTTGAGGTGATCTGACTGCCAGAATTTTTTAATATTAAAATCGAACAAACTTGATTGCGGTTAAAGTGCTCACCAAAACAATACATGCAAAATGACGTTATTAGCAGGTACTGTTGCTGTAGCTGGTTTCGGTCGTTACGATCAAGTTTCAGAGCTAGAGTTATTATCCTGTCTGTCTCTTTGCAGCTATAGACATCATAATTACACTTTGGCTTGATCTGATTGTTTCAACCCCAACCGATTTTTATTGATCTTAATGACAAAACATTTTGGCAGTCAGATCATCTCAAACATCAAAGCATTTACAAATGATACAGTAGAACAATAAAAATAGTTTCCGATAAAATATTCTAAAACTCAGTGCAAACTCATTCATAATATATGTATAGCAGTTTTACTGGTCTGCTAATACCGCAAGCTACTGACTGGAACGTGAAACTTTACTGATGAATGTTTGTTCAGAGCAAGTTATATAACGTTTTTTATTTATATATAGTTTCAACTTCTACACAAATAGCTTTGAATGACACGTCGTGAAATCTACAAGATAAAGGGTTTAATATAAGATGAGCCCACGCAATAATATGTGATGATACGAAATTGATAAATTGATATACAAATCGTGTATCGAATAACATAGTAAATAACTTCTCACAAAGAATAAAACCGAAGTATGACATGAATGTTCGTAAATTATTGAATAGCAATAGAAGTAAAAATAAAACAAACCTTTTAGTTCTTGTTTAGTAGCTTGGTCTATCTTGTTGACTTATTTCAGGTTTACTTGTGAATATCAATACAGAACAGCAAGCGCATCCTCTGCTGATGGCTGCATTCAAACTACTGCTCAAATAACCAGTGTTAGTAAACTATTTGAGTTTGCAAAAAGAAAGAAATTATTTACTTGTTTTTAATTGGGCTGCGGAAGAGACCACCATTTAATTTAGACCAATGCCCATCTGGGTGGCTGCCGCATGATGGTTTTGGCAGACTCATCTCTAGACAAATAAAAACATGGGTATAGCTCTTTTTAATGAGTTGACATTGCAGTTGAGACTACAGCTTGCAATAGAATAAAAATGAGAATGCAATTCACTACAATATGTTTTCGAACTCTTTTTTATCAGGAATTTTTAACTAACCTAATAATTAGGTAACTCCAAAATGTTTTTTGGTGTAGGTCAGAAAATTATTGTGATAACTTTTTTAAGATCAATTCCGCTGTTTTTCTGCTATAATAAGAGCCATGTTCAAGTATCTTTCATTTTGTTTAAAGCTATGGGTGGGAAAATTTTGCATCATTTCAACTCTAGAGATTCGTTTAGCAGACTCTAACGCCTGCAACGCCTGCAGCAATTTTAAACTGTACCATATTTTATTACACCTAGCGATGTTTTGCATTGCCCAAGCTATCAGGGTACTACAGTTTACTATAGTAAGTGCCGTGTTTGCCCATTTGCCCGAAGCCAAGGTTAGAGTTTGTAGAAAGATTGCTGAACTCAGGATTCAAACACATAACATTCAGTATTGAGACCCAACTTTCTACCACTGAAATTATTTGCCTTCTATTTTTCTAAAGTTACTGAAACATTGACAGTTGTAAGTGGTGTAAGAGATTGTCATGTGTAAAAACTATGTGTACAATTATTTCTCAATATAAAAGGTGTTTGAGTGGCACAGATGATAGTGAACTTGGCTGAAAGCCTGTATATCCTAGTTTGATCTCAGTGCTATGCTCTTCATTTTATTAATCTATGAAGTGTGGTGACAGACAGAAAATAAATTGTACGTAGCTCCTATCGCAGTTAAGGCTGTGCATATAGTTATTCTTTATGATTTTTGACACATTTGACGGCAACTAACAGTTGTACTTCATTGCCAGGGTACTGGCACTTTTATTAGTAGGGCATCATACATGTAATTTTAGATTTTTAAGTCTTAGTTTTGATGGAATCATTTTTACCGAATCTCACTAAAGACTGCTACATGTATAGTTTAAGAAGCCTGGAATATTTTCTTAGCATCTTTGTATCTAGGATTAGAAACTGTTACGGTGAACATAATGATACAGTATAATAAACACATACCGGTAGTTAAAATCAACCTTAATGCGGCTCTTGTCGCTTACCAATTTGCATTTAGTCTAAATCACGTACAAACTAATGTGCTTATTACAATCTGTGTCACGTACACAAACACTTTCTGTCTTGTGGTATTCACTGAGAAGGATGCAAAAGCCGGTTTGTTTTACAGATTACAAATGCGAGTCAGTAAGGAAGGGCTTAAGATTCCATGAGGATCAAGTTTTCTAGTCTCATCCGCAGTTCTAGTCATTAACTTATGATTTCAGATATCACAACATTGGTTTTACTTAATCAGACAACTACCGGGGTTTGCAGCTCCTAACAATGACTAAGATGATTAATACCTGCAAGGATATCAATAGGTAACTTTCTTAGTTTTTATAGTTCATGTGCATACCAAAAACTTCAAGAAAACTAAACTTCAATTTGAAGTGAAAATGTTATTTTCATCTACCTTAAAGTACCTTGTAAAAGGTATCAACAAACCAGTAGTTTCTAAAATGTACAATAGCTTGAGGCAAACCATTACAATAAACTTGCAAGATCAAAAATAATTCCCTGCTCTTGTGGCTGTGTGTACCGCTTTAAACTTACAGGCATGGCCCACCACAAACCTGTGACAAATGTCAGGATGTCCAGTCTCACCCATCAGCCCATCAGGCGTGAGGGCCTGGCAGTCAGTTTAGTCACTGACTACTCGGCCCATGTGACAGGTTGTACCGGTTCAATGGTTATCTGCTAGCACGAATAATCACCAGAGCTGACCTGAAGCAGAGGCATAAAATGGCCAAGTTACAGAACTACATTGACAGCTGTGAAAAATGTATTTTAAATTAATTGAATTTTTAATAGGATCTCAGATTATTGGGCAAGATCAATAGAGTTCTTTTAATTACAACAGTATAATGCTTTCCAGAAATTATAAGTTGGAACAAAATTGTATGACTTTTAAAATCAGGTTAAAAGCTTTAACTTTTTTTCCTATTGCTACCCAATCTGATAGGCTTATTTGGCATGGGAAGCTTTTTATTTATATTTTTGGTACCATAGATTTAACATTTAGGTTTTAGTAAGTGAATGAAACCGGCTTTGATTATATGATGACGTGACTTTGGAGTTGTGTCAATTCTATTTTTTCAACTCTGGCCATAGTGGGTATAGCTCCACATATTGAGGTAAAAATTAGACCTAGATGATAGATGATATAGTTTATAACACCGCACTAAGGAAGCAAAAACTGTAACTATGATAAGCTATTGTTTTTGCACATTTATCAGCAAAAAAGAACAATAACGATCATGTTATTGAAAAGAAACCTGGTTTATTTTGAAATCAGTCATTGACTGGAAAAAAAACCATCTATAAATGATGGGGCGATTGATCACAAGTGAAAATCAATATCAGCGTACCCATAACACACCTTGTGTTACGTTCTTTTGGAAAAGAAGGCCCTGCAACAAACCACTATGGAATATATGGTAACCTTAGCTGGTACATTTTAAAGTAATTTTTGTTTTAGATTTAAAAATATCTGTGTGGATTTGTGTGATCAACATCAACAGTTAACTAAGTTTTGTAAAAATTTTGTTGCTAAGTCTTACTATTGCTGCAAAAGTATGAAATAGAAAATTACTAATACTATAAGCTTTTATTATAGTATTCCCTTAAACAAGCATTGGTTTTTTGACACGTTAGTATGCTTGGCAGCTTCGTGCACCATGAGAGACCGTAATGAGCAAACAATATCTGCCTAACTAATTCAACAAGTGAGAAGTTGGCAAAGTGGTGCGGTGGTTAGGGTGGATAAACTTTAGGTTAGAGTTCCTGAGTTCAACTACAAAGCCAGGCATTTTTTCCTAATGCTTCTAGTGTGGCTTTGGACAGACAAGAAAAGAATGTTCTTGTAATAGGAAAAATTCTTGATGAAAACAAATTTTCAACATAAAAGAATTTCAACCTCGATCATGTTTTACCGATTTAAATTTTAAATTTTAAAATATCCTGGCAGTCAGATCACCTCAAACAGCACAAACTACCGCAAACGACAGAAAAATATTGATTCTTTCAGATAAAACTTACCTAACATTTTTGTAAGTGTAAAGGACTCATCCTGATCATTTACTAGAAAAATACATCCAAAGAAAACAACCACACCGAGCGTTGTGTGTGTGCGCGTGTGTGTGCATGTGTGCACGTGTGTGCGCATGTGTGCGCGTGTGTGCGAGTGTGTGCGTATGTGCATGCGTGCGTGTGTGTAAAACTCGGCCGTAACAACGTTAGTTAGCTCCTTATATGCGCTTGATCATGCGATAGGATCCACTTTTGTGTGTGACAGCCTGTATACAAACCATAATTTAGCTGGTTTACTCAAGCCAAGTATAGCCGAGGTGGCAGAGCTGACTTCTTCGTCTACAATAACTGGGGGGTACTGGCCACGCTGACTTGATCTTCTTAGCCTAGCTGGCTATTACGCAATCGCTCGACATATAATGCATGCCGACATTTGGCGACCTTCTAGTTGGAAAGCACATTGTTAGTGTTTAGCTGGCCACCACTGCATAAGTTTGTCTAAGCATTTTCATGTTTGTTTGTAAATCTTTCAGTGTACCCTATATAATTGGTGTATACATTATAAAATTAATGCCGTGTTTTCAGGAAAAGACTCTTGACAACTTACAGTTCGGTATTACACGTGTTCTAATATCTATCGGTTTAAAAGGCTTCTAATGATTGTGGAGCTATAATGAGTAAATTGATTGCAAAACCCATGAAGCAAACATGGCAACATACAGATATTCTACAGAAGAGCTCGAAAAAAGTTGATTCAACATGTTTTTGTTTGTTTCTCAGTTTTCTTTGTTTGTTGGTTGCTTTATGTTATAGTTTCCTGCAGACATCTTTAAATGGTTTTTTCTCATTGCTCATGTTGAAGTGTTTATAGTGAGTTAACCTATCCTCCACCATTAAACTGGGCTACAGCTTGCTTGTTTGTTTCAGACCAACTCTACTAGTAAACAAAAAAGCAATTAATCTTTTTGTCAGCTGGTGATATTTAGGAGGCTTGAATACACATATGCTCAATCAAACATCAAACATGCTTTCTGTTTTTCATTGATAAGGAAGTTAGACTTCCTCTCTTTGATAGATATTTGCAGCAATTTATTTATGTTAGTCACCATAATTTAGCTCTTCTTCTCTGTTCACTAATATTTCTTGACTTTCATGCCATATACTTGTCTCTGTAGGTCGAGCAAACAAGATCTGAATTGAAATCCTTTTGGCAAAATGCTCTATGTCTATTAATCATATTATATGCTAATAGCAATGTTTTGAAACAATCTAATCACTTAAACAAATTCTATGTCAGTCCTTTAAATATGCAAACATTTGGAAGCTATGGATGTTTTGTGCAGACCATCAGCCAAGTACTAGCAAGAGAGTCTCGTAACTAAAGTTGTTATTGTAACTATTTATTAAAACATTAAAAACTTTTAGTTGGATTTCATGTCAAAATACCTGCTAAATATTTGAGTTGAAACTAACTGCATGTTCAGCATTTTCACATAGTTAAACAAGTACTTTGTTCACAAGAAAATATTGGTGATATTTTGTTTATTCCATGTTTCGTAAAAAAATTCAAAGAGGATCGCTAAGCTCGGTTGAGTAATACAGTTACTGATGACTCAATCATTCAGTGCATTCACAAGAGACTACTTGTGTTTCCTGTAAGGATTTCATATATAGCGAGATTCATCAGAAAAACAAAGAAAATTAGATTTAGGAATGGTTGGTGTGGCTGTTTCAAGGGCTAGATAACTTGACAGATAAATTACATCTATTGTTAGTCACGGTCAAAGGTCAGAGTAAAAAGTCTGTAAGGGTATCTATCATTGCCGCTGATAGTGATAGTACAAGCATTACTGCAATCGTATTAGTGCAATCGTAGTAGCGTAATGTTATTAGTGTAATAGTGTTACTGTTGGTCTTTGCATTAGATTTAGCGATGCTAGTGGTCCTGGTTTCGGTCTCAGCATTGGAGACAAGGTTTTTATTTGCACTAGCACTAACGTTACCATTATCATTGGTATAAGCACACAGCTTTGGCATTTACATTTACATTTGCATTGGCATTGGCATTGGCATTGGCATTGGCATTGGCATTGGCATTGACACTGGCATTGGCATTGGCATTGGCATTGGCAATGGCATTGACATTGACATTGACATTGGCATTGGCATTGGCATTGGCATTGGCATTGGCATTGGCATTGGCATTGGCATTGGCATTGGCATTGGCATTGGCATTGGCATTGGCATTGGCATTGGCATTGGCATTGGCATTGACATTGCCATTGCCATTGCCATTGGCATTGGCATTGGCATTGGCATTGGCATTGGCATTGGCATTGACATTGACATTGGCATTGGCATTGGCATTGACATTGGCATTGGCATTGGCATTGGCATTGGCATTGTCATTGAAATTGGCATTAATATCAGCCTTAGCACTTGTATGATTATCGGTATGGGTGTTGGTATAGCTACTGCTAACACTATCAGTGTTGGCATTGCTGACATTGTTGTTATCATTACTAGCATCAGTATTCTTATTGGTCTTTGCATCAGCGTTAGTATTGGTGCGCATATCACTATTATAAGTGTTTCTTAATTGTATTCTCACTGCTGGTTTCTGAGGTGAACATGGTTCTCTAGACGCGCTCCTAAAGAAATATAGTATCTTATAGTTTTTTATAGTCTTGCATAATTTATTTAGCAGCATTTAGTAATATTTGCCTGACTATGCAATGAAATTATATTAGATGTATCAACACGCAATATAATAATAATAAAGTATATATAAATAATATAAATTTGAACGGTTTTGTTGCCAATAATGCTGGTTTTAATAACTTTTCACTAAAAACTTACCCACTCTATACTTAGCCTGAATGATCTGTAGTTTATCATCAATAAGTTCTTCTGGGTTTCATCTTGTCTTAGCCAGGGATCTAAAAAAAATTTTTGCGGGTTTATTAAGACTGTTTAGTTTTCAATCTGTTTGCACTTCAACAATTATCTTCATATCATGTTGTTTTCCTATTGTTTATGCATAGAGTGTATGTGATCGTGGTATACCCGTAGCATTTGGATTCCATTTGCATATTTCTGACAGTTAAATGAGAAGTATGGTAATTTTTTACTTTGTCTGAGTGATAACCATGTTTTAAGTGCATTGAAAGTGTTTATGAGTATGCGTGTGAACACTGTTTCAATAGCAGCTTTTTGAGATCTATAAACAGCTTTGTCTCTATGCCACAGTAACCAAACTGCTTTGTGTATATTAGAGATGTTTTATTGGAACTGTTTCTAGGTCACTAATACAGCATTATGGCAGTCAAATGCCACTGAGGTATGTAAAAAATGACTTATAGATGCCCAGCCTGTACTTCAATCTCTACAATCTCTTTTGGATATATTTTTTCAAGTGTCTCACCTTATGGCATGCATTGCAATTTTGAATACAACCTTAGAGTATGTTAGTTTTACTGAATTGGACCAAAAATGTTCTTAGTTACAAATAAGCAATCGCTGTGGCCAGTATATATATTATATACCCTTATACTTGGAGTTGTCTTCTGCATATCACTTTAAGAAATATGTGATTGTAGCTACAACTAATTGGCACAAGCTTTTTCTTTTTCACCAAGGTTCGTCCATAAAATAACAAGTAGTTGGTTATATTTAGCTATCCATACTAGAGTTAGGTCAAAGTTTTGAGTAATGCAGTATGGAAAATTTGTTTAGCTTTTGCCGATGAGAGCAACTGCCTCAACAATTTCGTATTACCATCACTCCCCAATCAGTTTAAAGGTCCCCATTATTCTGCTATTATTGTACAATGCAAAAGCTGAACTTGTTTTTTCTGGGAAAAAAAATAACTGCTAAACTAAACTATGTGGCAAAATTCAAAAAAAAACATTTTTCATAAATTGTACTAAATTACATGTAAATGTTTTCCACAATTACTTTTCTGCTGCTGTCAGCATTAAACTTTAAACTTTTGAAATTATTCAATAAAAGCCCAAGTTAGAAATATTTGAAATAAACATGAGATTTAGCTGTGTTTGCCTTAAGACATTCCATAATTTATCCTCAATTATTGGCAACCAATCCCGCAATAGGGTAGGCCAGCAAGGTCTGCAAGATCAAAATTTTGATGTTTTTAAAACTGATCAGCGTTATATTTAAATAAGATACCAGTTTTAATAGCTAACCAATATTGTCATAGGCAATTGACGGGTAAATATTAACTGTTTTTTATCATATATTATCAGATCATTTTATCGTATAATTGACATGTATCTACATTCGTGCAGTTAAAAAGGCAAGTTAATATATGTTTTGCTTGTTTATTCACCTTTTTTGTATCACCAAATGAGCATGATTGCAGTCGTTTAGTGACAATTTTTCACTTTAACTATTTCACCTACTCCTCTGTGGGCATATATTTTGTTTTGACGTCTTCCATTTATGCGCTGATAGTCTGCCCTTGAATCTTACATCTAAAGGCTTTCAGCCATCTACAATTCAATTTTATAGCACAACAATTATGAAGCAAAACTGTTTCTTTATCATTTTTTACATACGTATAATTGAGGTAATCATAATTTAGGATTCACACAACAGAATCGCTCAGCTATATATGTTGAGCAATTTAGCTTTAGTTTAGTTTTAAAATATGTGGTCATCTTTTCTAATATTGATAGGTTTATGTGAGATAAATTTTATAGTTCAACACATTTTTGCTAATTCAAACATGAGTGACATGAAAAGATACATCATTGCTATAAAAAAGCTTCAGGAAGTACCTACACACTTGCTGTTCATTGGCCTTATTTTTGATTATCACTGTCCTTTTAATAGCATACACCGTGGTACACCAATACTGGACTCAGACCAATTCTGTCAGCACAGCAATAGTTTTTACTAAAATTTTAATTTGTTTTTTGAATACATAAATATTATTTTGCCAATTACCAGTTTGAGTTTTCTCCATTTTTGTGACCAAAAGCTAAGTTCAATGTTCCTTATATGTACTTGCGCTGAGCTCATTCATCTTGCATGCAGACATTTTAGTAAAATTACATCGAAAATGCCATCAGCAGCTCTTATAAGTCAAGCATCTAATTTAAACTAATTTAATATAAAGAATAATAATTTGAACAAATGTCTAAAGTTCTTGTTTAGGAAGTTGTCAGCTCTTTGTATGTTAGAGTTGTTCCTTCACTTTTAAAGTACATCCTAATTGACTAGTGCTCTTTGCGCTTTTTACTCCAATTATTGTCAATGTCAGATTAACAATAGAGTAATTATCAATATTATTAACAGTTTTCAATTAGTTTATCAACCTTTTGCTAAAATTTACAGAAGGAAAGTCTATTTGATAACTAATAATAAAATTCCCTACCTAGGTAGACTAATAACAGTTATTGTGCAGCAGTAGTTATGACTAAACTAGACAGGATTCTTTGATTTGAACTTTTCCTGAATGGACCCATACTTATATCACAGCCTTAGAAACTGGAATTTCTAATTTGTTGTCTGCATCCTCATAATATAGCCTTAGAAACTGGAATGTTTGGTTTGAAGCCTACGTACTCGTATCACTTCCTTAAAACTGAGTTGATTATTTTTAGTCTCCATACACATATTATAGCCTTAGAAACTGGAATGTTTCTTTTGTAATCTGCATAGTGTTATCATAGCCTTAAAAACTTGAACTTTTGGTTTGAAGTCTGCATACTCATACCATAGCCTTAGAAACTGGAATGCTTGGTTTGAAGCCAGAATACTTATATCATAGCTATAAAAACCCGGAATTTTGTGTTGTAAATCTACATAATCATATCGCAGCCTTAGAATCAGGAATTTTTTCCTTAAACCGTTAGTTCACCATGTTGAGTCTCAAATAAACAACAATAATAAGTAATTTTAAATAATTTTAAATTGAGTTTAACTTGCTTTTGTTTAACTTGCATAACTTACATATCTTGTAATTTTTAGGATAAAAAGGAAGCATTTGTTACAACTAAGCAGGAAAAAATTGTGCTTTGTTCTTTCAAAAAAGCGAGTTTTCTCAGAGAATGACTTCAAACAAATCACAGGTGTTACAGAAGTGGTTCATTTTTTTACACAGCTTAGCATGAGAGAGGAGGATCAGATGAGCATAAAGAGAGCTGCTATGTGTGTCACTATAAGTATCTTATAGGTTGTTACAGAATTGTGACTAACTATTATAGTTAGTCATCATTCTATAACAAAGTTGTATCTAATATGGTCTATAGACCATGTTAGATAAAACTTTGCGGAACTTTGCAGATAGAACTGACGTGTTGCATGATCTTATCTCAATTATAGTATAATAGCATCTGCCGTCTTTGGTCTGCAGAGCAGTTGTGACATTTGCTTATGTAGATCTTGTTCAGTCAATGTGAACATGGTTGATCTGAATTTGATCTTTACAGATATGATGAGCTCACTGACTACTCATCGATTGATAAACGGACAAAGATTACTAAATCCTACTACTGTGTTCTCTATTAATGATGAGCTTGAACAACAGTTTAGTATTTTATCAAAAGCTATCGAGAATTTTTTATCATTTGCGATTATTTTTGATGTTTGAGGTGATCTTATTGCCAAAATATTTCACAACTATTGAATTGACGCAAATTGATTGCAGCTAAAATACAAAAAGTGATTATGATGCTTATAATTACATTTTGGCAAAAAGACCAACAGATAACGAGATGCGGAATGCTGCAACTTGATTGCGATAGCCGTTATCAATAATGAGAAAGACAGGCAGCTGCACAAATAATGACGTCTTTTTGACACATATTTTTCTTCTGAGCATTTAAACCACAATCAAGTTTTGTCAATTTAGATTTTGAAAAATTTTACTCCCCACTACTTACTATTAGGCACATTACAATAAGGCCTAGAAAATTAATTTAAAAACGCTCTTTCGGTGCCTAGTACCCAATCATGCGTCAAAAGGTTAGTAAACAAAACTTAGCCAACATCCTACTTTTATTTAAACTTCATTTGTATTTTAGTTGATAAAAACAAGTTGGTGAGAACATAATACTGCTTAACTTTTACTGAGAAAAAATGGAATTGTCCACTCACTAGTTCTACATGATATGATTACTCGCTTTTGAGCAAAAGAAGTTTAAGATTTTCGACATGAATTACTATCACAGCTCAACATTGGTCTTGTGACTTTCATGCTAATATCTTACGCTGGCATTCATGTGCAATGTGAGGAATGGTCATGCCTACTCACCATGTGCAATGTGAGGGATGGTCATGCCTACCCACCATGTGCAATGTGAGGGATGATTATGCCTACCCGCCATGTGCAATGTGAGAGATGGTTATGCCTACCCACCATGTGCAATGTGAGGGATGGTCATGCATACCCACCCTGTGCAATGTGAGGGGTGGTCATGCCTACCACCATGTGCGCAATTATTCTTATATTCAAAAAGATGGTCATATGAACAGATAGTAGCCCGCTTGGTTGAATATACAAATTTTGAGATTTATACAAACCCCCATTTTTAGCATTCTCGGCATGGCTTTGGATGAACCCAGGAATAGTTGGAGAGCTGTTAGTATAATAATGTTTGTGATCCACCACTTCCTTAAACAAGTATTGTGTTTTGGTAGCATATTGCTGTAAATTGAGACTCTCAAACAGGGATGAGTAAGATGACATGTTCTATGTGCCAAAGATTAGGCCCTAATCTGTATCACTCATTCAAGCACTCAAGCATAAAATAAAGAGCCGTGACTCAGTTACTCAAGAGCATCAGCCAAGTAGTGAAACTCCTCGCCTCCACTATCGACCAGCCAATCGAAACTTGTAGTAGCCTCATGGTCTTTTATTTAGTACGAAAATGTATTGGACAAACCTGCATTCGTTATTGACTCAGGCTAGTTGACAAAGCACCCGAGTTAGGATACACATGTATATATGATAAGTTGTCTTCTTGCAGTCACTCATATCTACTACAAGCAAGTACGGCGTAACTTCAAAACTATCACTTATAAACTATTAAGCGTAGTGAAATGGGCAATACACATCACGCTCACCATAAAAGTGACAACAGCAACAGTGACAGCGAGTACTCTTTGAGTGATGAAGATTATGCGTATGACACTTTAGACAGGGATTTTTCTTACAAGAGATGCAGCAGTGGAACTAAGACGCCAGCAGAATGTCGAGCTTCTCCAAATAGATCTGTGAGCATTAAAAGAACAGGGAGTGACAGAGAACGAAAAGTAGCAAGATCTGTATCGGCTAGACGGAGGCCATCTTTCAAAGCCTCTACTAAACGTTCTCTTAGCCGATCAAGTTCCCAAAAGAACAAACAAGGAAACAAGCTGTTGATTGCGGATATGGAGATAAAAGTAGAAGATGGAAAACTGGCAAAGTGAGTGTATTCCTTGAAGTATTTTCGTTCTGTCAAAAACAACAATTATTTAGGAATCGAACTTTTGCAGACGGTCACAATAATTGCTCTAATTTTTAATGCATATTTAGAGTATAGGTGGTTTTAGGTCAACATTTTTTCGCATTTTGCATTCTGGTCTTTAAATAACCGATTTTGGCAGTGTTTCATATGGTAATAATAGTTAATCAGTGTTCTTTCATTGCAACGATGCAAGGAGTACTGCTAAAACTGTTCAAGCTATTGGCTAAAAACAGGTTGTAAATGATCGTCCAGAATAGGGGCACCCTGCTCAATAGCCAAACTTCATTTGTTTCCTAGATTCAATTTTATTATTCAATGTACTTTATGTTGCAGGTTAGTTCCAAGGGAAGGTGTCTTGGAAAAAAGGGGCATTGTATCAGACACGGCTAAACCAGAAACTGCTAGTAATGATGCTAAAAAAGACTTTCTAAAGATCGAACCAGCTCGAATATATCCTCCACCTAAACTAGGACTGACACAGAAAAATTCTTATGGGTCAGCAATAGCAAATGATGACCTACTCAAACAAATAGTCAAGTTAAGCAACAACGTTACAAAGAGAAACAATTTGTCTAAAGCTCGCAGCACTGCTGTCGGAGCTGACCATAGACTGACTCAAGTTGAAAGATCGCTAAATTCTGCAGTACCGTCACAAGTGAGAGTTAAATCCAAATCTATGTACATGAACAAGAATAACAATAATCGTTTTGATGGGATCAATAGTGATATGGACAGGTTGACAATTACTACTGCAGTTACTGATGTATAAAATGTTTAATGGTGTTCCTAAAAGCTCTTTGTATTCCCTCCATTTTTTTATTTGAGTGTCACCTGTTTTTCTTATTTATTAAGCAATTAATTTTATCTGTCAAACAATATATGCATTACACACAGTATGCTCTCAATTTATCCTTGTTGCTCGATGTTTTCATTGAACACTATGGTGATGAATGCAGTTCATTTACAATCACTTGACCACAATGCCTGTCACTGATTGGCAGACGAAACCCATTTCAAATGGCTATCTGCATACTGGCAAACCTTATCGCAGCTGTAAAGCGAGTGAGTTAAATCTATCAGTCTAATCACCTGCTCTGTTGGTCAATAGGTCAGCAGTGATCATGCATGGTGACTGGTCTATTTCTTTGTTAATTTTAAATACAGACAATGCATCAAGATTCAAGAGTCTTGGTATTTTGAACCAAAGCGCACTAACCTCGATTCTGCCAATCAAGCTATCAATTTTGATCTTAACACTGAAATGTAATGGCACTTGTTTCTACATTATGGAAGCTATGTTCCTACTGTTTGATATCTGTACTATATTCTCAAATTTTGCAGCCAAATATGAATTCAGTAAGATTTCAAGCACCGCAACAAATGTTGAAGGAGTTTTACAATTTTCCAATTGTTTTTGAGGTCAGCATATAGACACACAGCTTCTACAAAGCTTACTAAATAACAATGACATCATAACGTGATTAGCTCAAGCTGACTGGTAGCAGACATCAATAGCAATCGGCTGAAGTAAAACAGTCACTAGCTGGACAAGTTGTTATTCCACATGTTTTCCTCATGAATCATCTTCCTGAGCACAACAATAGGATATCGACTGCTACTACATATATGACTGATTGCACTTGGTAACCTTATGGCAGAGCAGTAACGTCATGGTCATTATTTTTTGTAAAATAATTCCGATTGTTTTAGTATGAAATAACTTTTTTTCTGGCTTTGATAGTATCATCCTAATACAGTGATAGCAGAAGTATACTTTGTTTGGCCGCTTAATAAGATGGCTGACATTCCTGGTCACTGGAAGTTTAGGAATTAACTCTAAGAAACAGGTAGTATTTTAGCAAGATTTAAATTGTATTCCATTGGAGCATTGATTTGCTTGTTTATTGTGTCTGTAACTTTCTGTGGTTTAAATAGTCTTTTCAAGCTATTGTCCAATCAAATGAGAAAGCAAATGTCTAGAGTTTACTCATGCCTATTGCGGTTTTTAAAGATGTTGAACAGCTGATCATAGAAAAGAGCAAAGTTTTCCCTTTTACCAGCACATTTCCTGTGGTATGGTCAAGTGAAGAGTTTTCTGCAAAGCACCCATTGTTAAGTAGCAACAATCTATTTATCACTATTCATAAAGCATGAAAAGGATGCGTGACAGAATAAATTTGCATAAAACAGAAATTTAAACTTGCTATTATTTTTGCAAGCTCGAAAACAGACCACAATTTTGCCCTACTTTGCCTTATTATATGTGAGTTTTTTGATTCTAATCTGAAAGAATAATTGATTATCTTTTTGGAAACCGAAGCATGTATCTATTTTGATCAAGCATTTGACTTGTACACAAGTAACTGGAAGAAAATTATTGCGACATATTTCAGAACTTCAACGCATGGATCATGTGGGTTGTTTTTAAATCAATGACTAAAGTCATCCGTGATCGATTAGATTGAATTAAAATAGGAAGTATGTTAGAAATAATAATGAAACCCTACAAAAGTCTCTTGACTCCATGTTCTACCAACAGAACATATGCCTATTTATGCTCAAGCAGCTCTTTACATGAGATGAGAAAATTCAATTGAATTTTATGTGTACTTATGTCATAACACTTCAGCCATTTGTGAGGTATTATTGAGGGATTTTTTTGCCACATGTTCTGTGTACTTATATTTTTAATATCAACAAAAAGTCGATGACCTCTTGAAAGACAACAACTTAAACAGCTGCAGCTATATTTACAGATCATTAGTTTTACCATAACAAGTATCTGCTGAAGTCACATATTTCAGCCAATAGACGAATCACACATTGACTAACTGGATTTGCCTGTATGAATATGGTTAATCCGCAACTTTTCTTGCGTAATGTTGGGTTGAGCAAATTTGCAGAGATGCCTTTGTAAATCATACTTTCCAGGGCAGCATTGTGTCATAATGCAATGCAGACCGCGGCTCAGCGGTGGTCTGGCTGTGGGCAATTGCTGTAGCACTGGAAATATTGATTGACAGTTAGTACTGGTGGTACTAGTATAGGAAGAGGGCTGTGGTTTAGATACACATTATTTAGTCATCTCCCTAGTTCAAAGGTTAGAATAGTCCAACAATGATACAATAGGTTCACTAAGAGTTTGAATCAATGTTACGATGCCGGCTGAGTACTCATTTACAAATAAGCATACAATGGCTGTCTACTTCTAAACGCTAAACAATGATGATCAGGATATTCAGTTAGTTTTATTGACCTGCAATATTTTCATCCAAGACTTGGTTCAAATGCCAGTCACAAGCAGTGATGAAAAACCTGTCAGTACTTTGTAATAAAATGAAACCGCTGGTGATCTGCTGATGACTACCACTAGTCATTTCACTAGTCACACTGTTTACTTCTGCTTAAAGTATCATGAAATCTCACGGTGCATTAAAGAGTTGAAGGGTACCACTCTCTAGGCAGTGGTCATGCATTTATACATTTGTTATTGCAATAGTAACAATCCAGTTTCCGCTATCGTGAGAGTATAAAGAAATACACTCCTGCAGCTTACAGATAAGCTAAATTACTTGCTTCCAGACATTGCGGAAATTGAATACGCACACTACAATGCATTGCTAGAAATAATTACCACTTTAGTATTTGATGAGAATTAGAGTTTTGAGGATTAAGGGTGAGGCTGTCATGAAAACGCTAACAGAGAGAATGAGCTCATTTACAGCATTCGGAAGGGAGATAATTTTAATTTATGTTTTCATAAAGTACGCTTGAGTTACAATCATTAATATTCATACAATGTTTATTAGCAACACAGCCTTTAGGTCTTATGATGTCCTATGATTTCTTTTGAAAGGTACGAATGACAAATTGTTAAAGGTGGGGAAGTGGTAAAGGTGATATGTGATAAGCCTTCTCTTAGCCAAATGCTTATCCACAAGCTTAGAGTCGCACACCGTTTCAGCAGTACTTGACCTATGTGGTAGTATTGCTATGAATGACCTTGACACAGCTCTAAAAATTGCTTTTAACATGAACCGACTTGTTCCTTTATGGCAATTGTTCTTTTAATGTCACTTTAAAAGAGTTGCAATACATTCATTAATAAATATATTGGGCAAGGGTTTTAATGATGCTCCCCTCCCATGTGGTTATTAACAGTTAAATTAGCCAACTTGATTCCGTTGTCTTGCAGCCTTGTGTACTCAATGAAAGCAATGCCTACCGTGATTTGCTTAAAGTTTTGGTTGTTATACAAATTAAATCTAAAGACATCTTAGCCTGCGATGTTAAATATCTGCTTGGTTGAGAAGGAGATACGCATGAACCTAAGCCGACCTTTGAAGGTCAATTCAAAGTTCCTATTCAGGGTTTTTGTTTCTTTGAAAAGGTACTGAAATCTTAAGCTCCCTTGTTTTCCTCTCATATAGTTATTTGAGTTCATGCATGACAGTCTTTTTCATCAAAAAATAGTTGTGGTATTGCAGAGCCGGAAAAATGGAATCCGCAAGCTTACGATAAAAATATATCTATAAATAACTAAAGCTCAATAAACTAAACTCAAACAAAGTAAACCGGCAAGTTTCTAGAAGTCTATTGCTCACTTTTCAAACTTGACACATCTTTGGTAGGTGCCTATAGATTATGCAGTTATTACTTTGAAATTCATCAATAATTGATACCCGATGCCGTTTAACTAATTAGAAAATGTCAACCTTCTAAAGTGTCATAAGCCCATCAGACAAATATTCTATTTTTTATGTTTGTGAAAAATTGCTTATTCAGAAGAGTGACCTACATTAGCTCATATATTTAGGTTAAGCCAAACCTAAGAGTACACAATCATACACATGTAGTCGTCATGTAAAAAACAATGCATGCAGTTTCTGACCTAATGGCTCACAGTCCAAATTAAGAAGAATTGTTCTTTTGGGGATCTCAGAGAATCTAAAACCACTAAACCTGAAGCTAGGCATTCTAATTAGTAAGTACTCTGGCCTATTTTTATCTATTTTTATGGCATAGTAAGAATTCTTCTGCTAAAAGCTAGTGTCTATTGGTTTTCAGCAACCAGCAACGAACTGCATTCAATTGTTCTTCCCGAGTCTGTTGAAATTTTGCAACATTCTTTTAAAGGGTTTGCCAATACAACTGTACGCTGTACACTGAGCTGAGAATGTGACAACATCAGTGAAGAAAAAATACAGCTCATATGTCTTTAAACTTGGCTTCAAGTGGCATTTTATAGATAGACTCATTTGGTAAATAAAAATATAAAAAATGTAAAACATGTTATCTTATAAATTCACAAATAGGCTCAACGAAAATAAATTATAATGTTGTACTTCCAAAAAACTAATAATATGGATATGCTTTTTATATCTTTGCGTTCTTTAGCGGGCTAAAATCCCATAGCCCGTTAAGTTATATAAAGTTTTATTGTGTCATTATTTAGGAAATTATTATGATTGTCTAGTGGCCACAACTTTTTTGCTTAGCTGTTACACGTTTTGGTCATTCGTTAGCATAATATTTTCTTTAGGAACAAATGTTTTTGATTTCAACATCCTGAGTGTTGTTTTGGCGCTATTTTAGCCACGTTGATCAGTTAAAGACCAGTCTATCCTGTTTATAGAGACACAAGTGTAACTCTTGACCTTAGTTACTAATGCACTCAAGTAGAAGTTGATCAGACAAGAGCCTAATCTCTGAAATCTCTTTGATTTGTTATATCTTATCAACTCTAGATATGCACACTTTTAAATACTGAAGATCAGCTCTAAAACTTGTTTACATTTCTTCTAAACACTCCAAGCTATTTGAGGATGTATGTTGAAAGTATCACAGTAACCTTATCAGTGACCTCGAGGTATCAATATTTCATATTAAAGGCTGTGTTCCTACGTCTGTTCAAAGCCAGATTTGGAAATTGGAAAAAATATTGCATCTTACGGTATTCAAAATCATGATACTCTGTATGACAATCTGACTCTGTAACACTTTCTTCAACCAGTCTTGCTAAAGAAATTTGACATATCCGTGTGTGTATAATCATTTTTCTTAGCTACCTCGCAATCTTTCATAGCTCACCGCAGATCCAAGAAGCTTGTAGACATAATGCCTAAACATTATTGTTGGATCCTCTGCTATGGGGTTCATATAAACAATAAAAGTTGCCAGCGTGCAAACCCACATAGTTTCAAACTATTCAAGCTGCCAAATTTTGTAAATCTGTCTTTTTGGATTTTCATCAATTTTTGATTATGATGTTGTAATAGAATTACAGGCTTATTTGAGCAGAGTCCTTTAAACATGTGAGCAGCAAACATACTTAATTTAATGCGCTGTTACCTACAACCGGAGTTGTCTAGACAATTAGTGACTGTTTGCTATTTCATTTTGATAGCAACGGCTTTGACCATTAATGAAAGTTCTAAAAAAAAAAATTTTTCAAGTTAAAAGTTTGCAATCAATCAATACGTTATTGATATATTATAATATTACAGTGATATTTTTACTTTTTAGCATCAAACTGTCAATGCCAAGAATTTTTTTCGTTTTCATTTAGATAGCTTGTGATGAGTGTCTAAAAGACTGGTTCTGAGGAACCCGTCAAAGTTTTAAAACCAAATAATTGAGCTTATGCTGAAAGGTACGAAGCATTTACAAGTGAAGTTTGGATAAAATCGGACAGAAATATGGCAATTCATGGGTTTAGATAGACTAAATACTTGCAAGCCCACACTCCCTGACAAAATGAGATCTATTTTCCAGCATACTGAAACATATTGCTTTAGTAACTTTTATTTTGATTTTTTTATAGTGTTGCAACATGCTGATAATATTAAAGCAAACATAGCGCATGCAATTAGAGAGTAAGCGGTCTGAATTACCCTTTGTTCTAAATTAAGTAAATACTTTTATTTGGTATCCTCGGCATAAAACCTTTTTCATTTAGTTTGTTAGAAAAAAAGCTGTTTAAGATACTACCGAGCACTTTGCAACCAGCTTCGTTATTCTAATTTTTGTAGTACTGTTACATGCACCGTAGATGAATGGAACAAAAGATATACTGCTGGGAAATGTAAGAAAAATAATCAAATCTTACATAATACACTTGATTTTTCCTAGGATTTCCTCTTTAACCACAGCAAATGACTGTCATTATGATAGTGCTTGTCACTCCTATTATAGGTGCAAAACTGGTTTTACTCTTAGCTAGCAAACCTACACAGTGAATAACAAAGGCTTGATGTCTATAACACACAAGCAATCCCACATAATGTCTTGACCTCAACATCAGCTGCTTGTGATTATGACTCATTGATGACTAGATGCTGTTTTCACTAGTGCTAAACTAATAAAATTCAGTAGGACTGTACATTCTAGCCTGCTAATGGTCTTAAAGGAAGAGATATTTTGAACAAAGTGACTCATTTCAGCTCTGAATTGATCTAACATTGTTTTACGTAAGCAGTAAATAAAAGAAACATTTGTTAGTAAAAAGAGTCTAAAGAATTTGTCATTCACACTGAAGCAACTTATCGGAATTTTTGGAAATCGAACAATTGTGTACAATGGTTACTTTTGATCCTCTTTGTATAAATTCATGAATATTTTTGCATTTAAATGAATAAATCATAACAAAACCAAACTGCTTCGTATGTCAATTGGTTGAAGAGTGCAGTAAAAATGGACAAAAGTAGGCTATTTGGTTGAAGAAGTTAAAAATCGTTGCAAGTTGAGCCTATAAGTTACTTTTGAAGCCAATATATTTAGACTATTCTGGTGCTGATATTCATACTTCCCAAGTAGTTGAGAAAAAAAGAGTGAGATTGATGGCAAATTTAGTAGTTGAATCTGAAGCCTAGATTTCTTTGTGAAGTTTTTTTTTCTTTATCGGTACCTACATAGAAGGCCCTTCAGCGATTTTCTTTGATGTTAAGGTACTCTACTATCAATGTGAGGCTATGGTCGTTTGCCAACGGTATGTCACAGCTCTATGTATATTCTTTGTTTATTGATGAAAAACTGTAGAGCAAATCGTTAGACATCAATGTTGTTAAATCTAAATAGCCTAGGTTTTATGGCAAACATACGATTTAATAGCGATCTGTTTCATTGTTGGTAACTATGTGTGGTGATGAGGGCTCGCAATTAGTAAACAAAGGGAAAACGGCAAGCAGAAAATTTAAACCACTACTTTTATTGAAAAAGCCGGAGGAAAACCGGAGATTTTGTGCAAAAGGGAGACTGACTTAAAAAACTGGAGGGTCTCGGCCAAGACCGATACTTGGAAAGTATGCTGATATTTGTCATAACTTTAGATTGAAGTTCCATGTAGTATTGTATTTTTCTGTTGTAACATGACGTTCCTAGTTTATTATACTAAGGTTATGTTTATACTTTAGCCAGTACATCTTTCATACAGGACTATTATGTGAAGATGCAAGAATTATTAATTTTTTGTAATTTCAGTTTTCTATAACATCACTTCAGGATATTTGGGTGTCACCAAAGTGTGAACACATTATTTCATTTTATGTTACTATTACCTTGATCAGGTGTAATAACTATATGTACAATTATTCTCGGGTTCAGTGGGCAATGCATCGCTGCAGTTGTCAGTGTGTTGCTGTACCAATCTAAAAGTTGAGAGTTTAAATCACATATGATGCAATATCCTTCTCGATTTCTACCAATGGCTTTGCACAGATGGCTTTTGCATGGCTCATATGATCGTAAAGACGCATAATTGTAATTACAATCTTAAATTGCAATCGCCGGACAAACTCACTTGTGTAAATAAGCAAAAGACTATAATTAGTAGCCTGAATTTGAAGTTAATGAATGATTTTATTGGTAATCAAATGACTATTTGAAAACCATGAGGTATTTCAGCAGTTGGGTATTTTTTGTACGCTACTTTTTTCCTGTGACTTGAATTGTCAATTTAATTGTTTTATTAATTTGCAAAAAAGGGTAATAACTCTACTAATTTCACAGACAATATAAGCAAGATCAAAAGTTTTTTTAATGAGTTATAATTAGCAGCAGGTTTGGTCATGAAGTTTTTCTTATTTCAACTTGAACTGTGTCACCAGCAATTTTTTTGTCAGCAAACAGGCGGTTTTATCACCAATTTAAATTGGTGATCGCATTGTCTGGAGGAATTATTTGTCCATCCGTAAGTGGACCTTTAGCCTCTGTATGTCTAGATTTGTATCTGTTTTGTATAATCATGCAAGTTTATTAACTTATATAATTTTGAAAGTTATTAAATAAAAAGCAATACTCTGCAGAATATCTTAAAGGAAATATGTTAGAGTACCTATCATAAATTGTGGCGGAATTGGAATGTCTGATGCTTAATAATTGCGAATACACCCACTGTTTTAATATCTTGAAGGTATGCCAATTTGTATAGAGAATTATAATAGATGTGTAAAGATGCAACAGCCTATTTCACTCCAGTGTAAACTACTATGTGCTTAACTATGTGCTCAATTGTTCCACTACTCAGCATGGTGGATGAGTTGTGCAGTGGTAGAGTGCTTGGTCACGAAACCCAATATCTGGGTTTGATTCCCATACAGGCAATTTTGTTTCTTAACGCTCTTAGCATGGCTAGGGTCTAGCAGATGAACGGACAAACACAGTCTCCTTAGAATAAAAATTATAGTAACAGTTGGTGGTTTGTGAGCATATCTGCCGACTACAAAACACTAACAAAATACAAAAAGCCTGCCAACTTTTGTCATAACTACGCTGCATATCATATATTGTTAGGATACGCTGCACGTTCTAGTATTTACTTTAGTTACAAGCTTATATCAGATTTTTTGTCAAAACTAGTTTAGAACTAGCACAAAACTAACATGCACAGCTAAAGATGTTTTGCATGAGCCTGCGACTTGCCAGTACCAGTACTCAGACAATTCATCACTTCAATCTCTTCACATTCCTCAATGTCATCGTGTCAACTAGTAAGAGCAGTTGCTTTGTAACTTGATTACTATTATATTCAAATAGGAATCCTGTTGCAATAATCCGTCAATACTGTCAAAGGCAGCTGTCAGACAAAAGCTATCTGCTTATTCTCTGGAATTTTTCAGCACCCTATGCTGACTTGAAACTGAACCTACACAAAATTTTAATAATTTTTATCAGGAAATATCGGTACTTGTTTATGATAGCAGACTGTTTTTGATGTTTAAAGAGGTCCAACTGCCTAAATGTTTTAATGTTAAAATTGCCAAAACTTTATCGTGACTCAAATCCTTAGAAGAAACATTGCTATTGTTGCAATATTTGATAGCTGGTATCATTACACCTCTCTATTCTATCGGTCTCTATGCAACTACACTCTACAGACGTCATAATCACGTTTTCGCTTGATCTGAGCGTTTTGACTGCCATCAAGTTTTATCGACTTTAGCCTTGAAACATCCTGGCAGTCAAAAACGCTGATAGAATTTACTAATAATTGTTCAAGTTCATTTTTGAGTAGGCTTGAATGTTGGTCAAATCAAGTGCATCAGATCAGCATATTACTCTCACTTTGCATGACTTTGCGTACAACTATTTCCCCATTTTTGTTTTGTTTTTGCAACAATTATACAACTTTCTATTTTGAATCATGAAACATGACATATTTTTATGAAGGCATACAGTACCTTCTTTCATCAGCATTACAAAGCCAGTGCACAATACACACCCATACAGAGGTGTCCTATATCATGTCTACTCACACTCGACTAATATTATCTGCGGTCAGCCTGCAATTAATTTGAATATTGCGAGCGATTAGACTGCACATTCTTTTGATTGCAACTGACAAATACCTGCTCAATTGTAGTGTTGATAGCAAAGAATTCTAGTTTTCACTTCCGATTACTATACATGTGTTTACCATTTGCTAATGGAGTGAAGTCTTATTTTTGTGTAGCCTGATTTATGTTTTCCTTTTTTATCAATTTCAGCTAGAAGCTACTACCAACAGCAATCTATGTCGATAATGCAGATTTTATGGCTGCCGCTTCTTAGTTTAAAGTGAAGATTTTTATGAGAGGCTATTGGTTGAAAAGTAGCATTTTCAACTGTTTGCTGTCAGCAAATTGTTTTACTTAGAAAAGCAACAATTAATTTGAAGAAAAGAGTCAGTTCAAGCCAATTCATATTCTAATATTTGCTAATGGATTAAAAGTCACTATCTATTATCTGCTAACTGTACTTGAATCATATACCTTATATGTAATAATAAGTTATTTTGATTATCATCAAAAGAGCTGCATTCTTGCTGATGACACTGTCTCTGGCGACTTTGTTTACTTTAGCTTCAAATATGTTAGCTATGGTAAGTTTTAGTAACAAAGTTTCAGTTGTGCTGAGTTCCTTTGATTTTCTCAAATAGCATAGATTATTAGCTCTGTATTTTTACAACAATGAGCAAACTGAGGTAATAAGAACATCTGCTTGATGTGAGATGAGAGTTAGTGTAAGTTACTAAAACGAAGCATATAGTAAAAGACAAGATCTGGGGTAAGTTACAAAAACAAACCAAATAGCTATAGATGGAGGCTGGGGTAAGTTATTTAGTCAAATCGTACATTAACAGATGAGGGCTTGATAAGTTACTAAAATACACCATAAATTAAGAGATATGAGTTGAGGTAAGTTACCAAAACAACCCATTTAGTAAGAAGTGATGGTTGGGGTAAGTTACTAGGACACCCCATTTAGTAAGAGGTGAGAGTTGGGGTAAGTTACTAAGACAACCCATTTAGTAAGAGGTGAGGGTTGGGTAAGTTACTAAAATACACCATACATTAGGAGATATGAGTTGAGGTAAGTTACCAAAACAACCCATTTAGTAAGAGGTGAGAGTTGGGGTAAGTTACTAAAACAACCCATTTAGTAAGAGGTGAGGGTTGGGGTAAGTTACTAAGGCAAACAGTATAATAAAGAATAATAATAGTTAAGTCAATATTAAAAACCACACCATAAAGATGAGGCCACACCTATATTAATTAATCTTACTTTATCATTGTATGTCTTTCTGTTGGTCTGTGTGAACTTTAAGCGATTCCGCGTATTACTGTCGATTTTATCCAAACTTCACAGCAAATGCTCTTTGCCTTTCGACTAGTTGCAAGAAATATCTGGTTTAAAAGCTTTATCTGATGTCTGAGAACCAGCTTCTTAAAAAACCAACCTTCAAGTTATATTATTGTAAATGAAAAAATTCCAGCGATCGACTGCTTGCTGCCAATAGAACAATAATTGTCAATGGTAGCTGCTGATCAGATAGATCAGATAGTTTTTGTAAGCTATTTAATGGAGTGAGCAAGTTTTTCATTTACAGAGTTTGGTGCATTCATGGTAATATCATTAAGTATGTTTTTGTGATATTTATAAAACAAAATCTAAAATGTTTAATGTTCTACAAAATTTTATGTTAATGATATATATGTCTATGGTAACAGATTGTTAGTTTCAGTTTGCTTTGCTCGTTAGCAGTATATTAAATGTAACATTAAAAAGAGTCATAACGTGATAGCTGGATGGAAAGCCTATTTACATAAAACTGTGGAATAATTTGTCAAACTAAAGAACCAAATATTTATGATAGGCCATATTATCAAAATTATTGGAGGTGAAATTCTGTAACACTTTAAAAGTATGCATTTAAACCAGTTTGTGGAAAAACAAGATTGTTTGAACCTACAATGTGTATTTATAACATGCAGTAAATAGTTTTGATTCATTAGTAAGATTGTCAAGGACAAACAACTCCACATTCTACATTGTGATATTCATAAAATCTTTGAAATTCATAAATCATAAGTTTTTCGAAAGTTTTAATTTTGAGAAGGTGCTGTTTAGCACATTTTAATATTATCAAATAAAATAAATTTAAGGAATTAGAGCTAAAAGTAGAGACAAGCATTACAGTTATGGTGAAAAAATATTTAAATATGTTTCTAGGAGCAACTTGAAAGCTGTTAAAAGTTTACCAAAACCTTATGGCTACTAGGACCTATTGGTTGATTTTAAAACTGTATACCTTTGAAGAGCAAACTTTTTTGGGTACTGCAGCAACTTTTTAAAAAGTTGACTTTTCATTTGGGTGGACTCAACTAAATATTATACAATAAAGTCAGCTAGATACTAACTTAAGGTTTTTTGGGTTTTTGTTTTTGCTAGCTATAAAGCTTGCTTTCTATCACACAAAATTGAAACAAACTACATTGATAAGTACTTTTAAATATTCTCTGCTCTAACCAGTAAAGTTAATAATTTATTTGCACTCTTTCTTAAATAAACCAATAGCTGAAAGTAAGTGTGTTATTTGCCATTGTTTAAATAAAGGATTTTCACCAAAAAAACATGCAAATACTTTTTTTCAAAACATGAATGAGCTAAGTTTGTAATTTAAAAATAACTTTCTACATTCGCCTTTCTAGATTACACACAACATTTGTAAGCACCACTTTTTTAACAGTATTTTAATTACTGTGTGACCATATGTGTATGTTTAAGTATTCTTATGGACATGTTTTACTAGGTAAAGGCACTATTTCAAAGCCTAAATCTCACTAAAAATAGGTTTATCAGAATTATTTCTTATAGTTTCAACAGTGCTGGTATTTAGAAAGTTTAGCTACTTTACAAAAATGTTATTGACCCCATTGCTAGTAGGCCTATATTGATAGTGATATTGATCAAGTGGATTCAAAATTTTTGCAACGCTCACATTCTATGAGGTCTAGAAGCTGCCTATAAAAAAAACACGAGTTTGCTCTCCAAACATAGACAGACTCATATTAATAGCCAGTGAACCAAACAGACTAAAATAGTTATTGTATTTGGGAATACCAAGCATGAATATACTTCTGTAGCTCACACCAACTCCGCTAGCTAAATAAACTTGCTGAACTTTTGCCAGCTACTATAGCTGGCAAAAAAGCAACAAGTTGGCAACACACACCAACTTGTTGCCATGCAGCTACAGTATTATAGCTGGCAACAAACACCTATAATAGGTGCATTTGTAGACAGGAGATGACAAGCCTTAAAGTAGAATTATCAACAATAATTAAGATTTTCAGGTGTTTGTCTCATCATGACTAGTAGACTCTGTATGACTGTCTATAGCAATTGGCAAGCACTTGTTTGAGCTGTTCCGCTGTTCTAGTGCCCCTCTGCAAATGAAGAATAATCACGTATTGCAGCTTCTCGTAGCACACAAATTCTCAACAACAGGTCTTTGCATAAATAACACATCATTGAAGAGAAATGCATTGCTTCCTTTGGTTTGCTTTAAAAAAGCTAGGGTCCTATATGTTTGTGGCAGGCAGGGGACATATTCGTGTTCCTAAGTCACCCTCTCTACTCAGTCACACCTTGATTCACACTACTATGCGAAGGGCAGTGAATAGAGGTTTGTCAAAATACTGGGTATTTAACCCATTAGGCAATGTTTTGATCTATGAATCCTGATTTGCGCCAGATTTGTGTTTGTCACACAATCGCTGCCACTAGTTTATGAACATGCGCATTTAATGCTTTTATTTTGGATAGTGTCTTGTCATTTTTAGGTTTGGCAAGAGTATGTTTGAATAAATGTTTTGCTCTTATAAAACCACAAAAAATTAAGAGAAAAGTTTGGTGAAAAGAAGAAAAAAGATGAAATTGATACAAATGAAGCAAGAAGGTAAAAAACCATAAGTTTGGTTATCAAATTATTTCTTTTGCAAAACACCTGAAGTGCATAAAGAAAATTTTATTGAGGCCTGAATAACCTGAGAGTTAAAAGTTTCGGTTAAAAGTTAGCAAATTAGGTTTTGTGATTCATCCAATAAAAAGTTAATTGCCATAATTGTTGTTTTTGCTTTTAGTGTTGAAAAAATTACCTTTACATCGAGAAATTGAAAAACACTTTATCTTAGTCTCTCCCACCTCCCTTGGCTGCATTCATATGTTGCTAGGGTAAATTTTCAATACATATGTTTAATGATCTTGCAAAGCTCACTATAATCTTTAGTGTTTTTGATTTCAATGGCTATTATTACAATGGAGCGTAGTCATAAATCTATCTCAAATTATAAAGTGATAAAAGGAAATGTACCCATCATGAGTTCATCTACTGGTTTGCAAAACTGTGGATGCAGTCAACATTAAAGCATTTGTACTTATATGACATTGTTGCAAATTCTCTAAATATTATGTATGACATGAATTTATAAAATTTTCAACTAGTTTATAGTTATGCATAAACGTCTTTTTCTTTTTTAGAAGTTTCAATTTTTCATATGTTTTTTTATATTTATATTTTTATGTTTTTAAAGCCCTTTTTGTCAATATTAGAAAAAAATGATACACTGATCAATATAAACAAACTGTGCAATGCCAACCTAAATAACACTGCAATTTGAATTTGCTTCCACAGAATTTCTCTAGATCTTTTTCGATAATTCGTTCAATTGAACTGACTAATTAGGACGTAACAGTAAATTGAATGCTTGCTGAAAACTCATATGCATTTAAAAAGTCAAAGCGTTGGCCTGGTGCAGCAAATGGCGTTTGAGAGTATCCTACTTAAGCTAATAGCCGAAAAGCTGTTTCACGTTGCTGACTAAAATAACAACTCCATTATCTTCAACATTACTCATATAAAAGATATCATATGTTAAAAGGCTGATCATTTCATCTAATTTGGTGACTTTCATGAGCCTCTGAATAAAAATTTGATGGAGTTGTCAGACCATGGAGGTATTGAATATACTAAACACCTGGCTTTTCATCAGTTGCGCTTTTATGTGACTCCATATCCCATTCAATAAGTATTAATTAAAGGCTTTGAAAACATTATAAGGCAGTTGCACCAGGCTTGCAGGTAATGCTGTTATAAATATTATCATTCAAGGTGCTCGCAGATCATGGAAAATGATAAGTTCCTCAAATTCAAATGTTTCTGCTAACAACCAGCATTCTTGTGTATACATTGTCATTTCATTTTATTCAGTTATACTCAAAGGCTAATTAATTTGGTTATATTTCCAATATTTAGTATAATATGAGTAGTGTCCTTTAGTCTGAAGTTAAAATAATTGCCTTGCAAAGAAATCGAACCATGGATTTACATGTAGATTCAAACGCAAGCTACCACTATCACTGCACCAGTTGGTCACCCTGCTCTACCATTAACTAATCATGGATGTGCATAGTGATTACACATAAAAATCTCTCATGACGTACGAGACTGCTAGCTAATAATCACTGAGAGTGCCAATTGTTAGCATTGGGTCTAATAATGAATTATTGCTATTTATAAAGTTGTGTACTCTAGACTTGTTTTGGCTATCAATAATAGCTCTCAATTACTGATTTGCATCCACGACTTAAAAAAATTTAAGTATGCAAAGGATTTTGTTTTCTGCTCAGCTAAATATAATCTGCATACAACTATTTACATACACGTACTTTGTAAATGGAATACTTTTTGGATGGTTTCTATGAGTAAATAAATAGACTTTGGGAGCTGTCATATTTAAAAAAAAATCTTTTTTAACTATTTTAGATGCTACTAATTAGATACTACTTATTTAATTTTTAAAAAATCTTTTGGGTTTTTTAATAAAACTTAATTGTTAATATTATCCAATGACCAAACACTCGCTTCGCTCGTGTTTGGGAGCTTTGTGATAAATGCATATGTGCACACAACTCCCGAAAATTGTTAATTGACAGCCGTACCCAAATGCTTGTACCGAAATCTCATCAAAAAATTTAACAATTTTTGTGTGAAGTCGTTTAAGTATAATAATGATACAAAACACATATAAACCTATTTGAGTATGTTACCGAGTCTTTGAAAAGTGTTGACAATATCCTAAACCTTACTCATCTGATTGAATTATCCCTTACTCGAAAGAATAATTTGGGCTAAAATCATCATTAAAACCTGATTTTTAAACCATTTTTAAGCCATAAACCACTCCTAACTTTTAATCAAAATTAGGAGTGGCCAACAAAATGCCAATAAAGCCATGCGACAGATAGTAGAACTATAACGCCGTGCGTATTTCACGAAAAAAATGTGCACATTTCACCAATCTATGGCATTGTCCAATTGCCGAAGGTTTCTGTAATTAACGTACAATTACTTAAAAGTAATTGTTTTTTGCTGGTTTTAAAGATAACTCTGACATTTTGGACACTTATAACGAGTACTTTGGTATTCCAACTGATGTCCAAAGCAGTGAAAGTAAAGGAAATGACGATGGTATTTGTTTAACAATTCTTATAAGATTATTACAACATTTAATTATAAGAATAATTATTCGATTTTATAAGATCGAAGTATATAGCGACCGATAGTGTGAAATATGTTACTGTTATTACTTTTCTAAAGATTCTTTTGATGATACTACAGCTGTGCCCAATATCGTGGTACTGTCAAACCGTTTTTAATATATTGCATAAGCATTTAGTTATAAGAATAATTATTCGATTTTATAAGATAATTAAAATATTTAATTATAAGAACAATCGTTTGAATTTACATGATCGAAGTATATAATGACCGATGGTGTGCAATATGTTACTGTTATTATTTTTCTAAAGATTATTGCAGTACTGCCAAGCCGTTTTTAATATCTGCAAAATAAAGTAATAGGTCTACATTTTCTTATAGATATACAGCTATTTTATGACAACCAACTAAAATCTGTTTAGATTTTTAAATTTAGCATAATTTTCAAGATATAAATACAGAAATCTAGATAAATATCACACCTTCTTGATATTGGTTGCTATGACGTTTTGAAATGTAAACAAAATTGTGCATTGGTTTTCGTTTCTCAAATTTTAATACTAGTTTTCTCAAAACTATGTTTTCGCACTAATGATAAACATACATTCAGTTTATTGACCATAAAATCTGCTGTAATTAAGCTGGAATAAATTTTTTTTGCAAAATAACTGAGACTTTTCTCCTTCTTCTAGTGTAGATAACTCTAAATCTCACACACTAGACTTAACAATGGTTACTGTGATCATGACCGATTTTTTCATTTTGCTCTAGTTAGCAAAACAAGAAAATTCCAGGCACACGTGAATGCTAACGCTTGCTTTCTGTTACAGATCGCTGTCAAAACCATTATACACTCAACACAACCAGCTTTCCAACTGTGTATATCTCACAGCAGCTTGCCATTTTGCTTCTAATATTGCATTTCTCCTATTGCAGGGGAGAGATATAAACACATAATCTTGTCCTTTCATTATTGTTGTTTGTTGTACATAATAGCACCCAGTACATTACAGCTACCATTGCAGCTACCATTGCAGTTCTCCTATTGCACTGCAGTGCCATTTGACTGCTAATATTGCATTTCTCAAACAGCGGTACCCTTTCTTTTTTCCATTATGACTTCGGTCGTGGGCTGTATGACAGTGGAATTTCTAGTGTATTATAATAACGTGTCATCAGAATAATAGGCTAAAATTTATCTGGAAAGTCAAGTTTTTATTTACTGCAAATTTTTTTTGCGGTGAAAAAAGCTTCTTGAAAAATAAATAATAAATAAAAATTAAATAACCGTTGAATAAAAATGTGACTTGTTGGATGCTGTTGTTTGATTTTTAAACAAAGGCAACCAATGAGCTAAACTGAAACAAACTTGTCCTTGCAAAAAAATTTGACTTTCTAGCTAGCTAACTTTCAGCCTAAACAATTACTCCATTAATGCTATTAGTGTAGGGTTTTTGTTGGCTTTGAGTTTTACATGATCATCATTGTGTTTAATTGTGGAATTATTTTTAAACATAACCGTAGAATAACTGACTAATTATAGTATATATATTGCACTATAGGTTTTATTATACAACAGTTTTAATACCATAATTCTTTATGGTTTGCACGCATGAAAAATGTACTGAGAATACTTTCCAACTACCTACTTTACATACTTCCAGCTATCTTCATTCCATCAACTGTACCTGCCTAGTCTATTTTTGTGTAAAGGAGACTGCCGTGTTCCTTTTACTGCTCCTCTATGGAAATCTAAACCATTGAGTTCAAGGCAATAAAATAAAGTGGTTTTTTTTAAATATATCAGCGTGCAAGCAAATTAATGTGTGCGCAACAATGAACAGCGTGCAAGAGACTGCCAGCAATCTCTGTTTTCCCTGACTAGTTGGGGTTCTATTATAGGCTTGTGACTTTGGCTGGTTCCGCTCCATCAGTATCTCGGCAACATGTCGGTTTTGGCAGCCGACCTTCAGCCGACTAAAACTTTCACTAGCAGCCATGTTTTCTGCAGAGCTGGGGCTTGGCCTGGTCATGATGTCAGCCTCGAGGTTTGCTAGGCAGACAGCCCTGGCCTCGGCAATAATGTGTCACATTTGTATAAATAGAAGACAAATTCTAGTCAATTAAGATAATAACTAAAATATATAATTTTGCCCTAATATTGCTTGGTAAAAGGTATTTACAATTGTCACTGCTAATCCTTTACAGGGCACAAAATAGAACTTCTTGTCCATTGCTCACGGGCTCCTAGTTATGAAATGAAAATCATTTGTTAGCAAAGCTGCAGGAATAAGAGAACTTGGATTGCGAGCCTTTAGAATAGAAATATTATAATAACCGTTCAAAGTTGGTTGCTTAAAATTTTTAATTTCGAATGATCTTTGTTATTCGCAAAAAAAATCAAAAACAAATTTAAGTTATAATAAGCCAATCAAGGTGAACAAATCTTGTCATATGTATTTGTCTTCCTTGTTATAAAGAGAAGACAAATCTGAATTAAATCAGCGGCCTCCTCATAAGCATAAAACAAAACAACATATTTAGTGGTTCTTTTTTTCAAAATTAAGATGTATTGACTGCTATCTTATTGTGATAGATAATAAATACTTCTGTCAATTTTATGTTGGAATATATAATGATTTGTTGTTATAACAGAGCTGACATGTAATTATTCAAATTTTTTTGTTAATAGATGTGAAGCCAAAAGATTTTACTGAGTTTAAAATACTCTCATGCCTTTTTGCTAATTCTTTTTTCCAACTTTCTTTCTTTTTTTCTTTTGCCATATCCTTCTTTCTCCCTCTCCTCTTTCTACTTATATTTGCCAACATATAAAAATTGTCAAAGCTATGTTGTAATACTCTTCATGATATCTATGATTACTAGTATGTACATGTATATCGCCTAATTTATAGTATGATACTCTACCTATGATTACTAGTACGGATATCATCTAAGTCAGGGATGTCAAACTCAATTGTACAAGAGGCTAAAATTCAATACACTCTTTAGGTTGCGGGCCAATCAGGATAAACATTTATTTAACACCCTAAAACTAAATGTTTTTGAAACATGATTACGAATAAAAACACACAGGAATATTATTCTGAAAAAACTTAAGCCGTAAAACTTGACTTGCAACAAAATTCACATTACAGTTATTTGGTATCATAAGGTTCACCATGTCTTACTCTGCTGTGTTGTAGGTTCAAATATATGAAAATATGATTACAAGCTCTTAAAAACTCAAAAATGTACTTCACGCATTCACTAAAACCATGTCTATTGTCCTTAAGCGTCTATTTCATTATCATTGTGATGCTGTCACTTTGAGCACCGATATCTCAAAACTTAGCCTAAAAATCAGTTTAATTTTTTAATCTTAGCTCGAGGGGGTACATATCATTCTCATATAAACATGAGGAGCATGTTGGTCACCTGTGATGGTCAACAAATGCTGCAGAAGCTGTCCGCACCATATAGCAGAAAATATGGGTCACATGATCAGATTATGGCTAGATGATTAGACCAAGCTGAAACGAAACTCTAAAGTAGTGAGTATCTATATTTGATAGGGGCTTTCCGGTAGAACCCAAAGTGTTTGTCATAAACTAGTGCTTTGAGACGTTTTTATATTGAGCCTTTTATTGGCATTCGATTTCACGAGATAACATTATGTGTCAAAACAATAACCACATCGAGTTGAATATATCATTCAAATATGGGATTCCAACCTATGACCACTTTTTTTAACTGTTCGTTTTAAAGCTTTTAAGAGCTTGTAATCAAATTTCTATTGTTTGCGGATCCACAACACAACAGACTAGGACATGATGAACCTTTTGATACCAAATAACTGTAATGTAAATATTGTTGCAAGTCAACTTATAAATTACTTCTATTTAATTTTTTGCTCATAAAAATATCTGGTTAAAAACAAAATTCAAATTTATTTGCTCCTATGTCGATGTATATAAACCATAAACTTATATATCCCAAAAAGGCTCTCCTTAAAAACATCTTCTATCAAAATTATACATGTTAGAAATATGAACATGCTAGAAAACCTGGAAATATACATAAAATGTGTTCTGTTCAGCAATAAAAATATAAATCATTCAATTTTATTTGCCCTTATGGCCTTGATCTGATTATATGATCTGACCGAAGCAACAAATTCATTTGCATTTAGTGTAACGTCCTATGTTGTGGAGATTCTCAAAATGAACAGCAGATGCTCATCAGGCTAAAGGCTATTGTAATATCTTGCAATGCGAGAACTACCCAGCAAGTCAGGTGAAGCGCAGTTCTGCAGTTCTAGACAGTATTATGTAATCAGCGTTTCATATCAATGGGCCATGAATAGCAATAATGTAAAATTATCTTGCGGGCCAGATAAAATTTCAAGGCGGGCCGGATGTGGCCTGCGGCGTGAGTTTGACACCTGTGATCTAAGTTAAAGTGTGATACTCTACCTATGATTACTAGTATGATTTAACCTAAGCTCTAGCATGATATCTTATTGTATGATTACTGGTACTTGTATAATCTAATCTATACGGTAGTGTAATATTCTGTCTATTATTACTGATATGCAACTAACATGTATATGTAGAACAGTAATCTACATATGACTACCAGTGTGCATATCAGTTAAGCTAGAGCATTAAACCGTAGCTGTGACTAGTCATATGTATAGACTGTGAGCTGCAGTCTGGAGCATGTAATTCACTGCTGGTTATTGGTATATACCCTAAAAGATAAAATTATTTGATAGATTTAACAATTTGCGAGTTCGCGTACAGTCAATTCCGCAAATTTTTAAAATCCGTGAATAATTAGTGTTATTTTTAACACAAAGGAAAATAACTAGTACTTCAAATTAAAAACTAGCCGCTAGGCAGAGTTAATAAAAATGTAGAAGAGTTCCAAACTCTATTAAAACCATTGTCAGAGTTTTGAGTCAAGCCCGTTGCCAACGCATCATACTTTTTTACAAAATTATGCAAGGTTGTCAGAAGTTATTTGGAATTTGGCATGGCATTGTCATCACAAAAATCTTTTCTACATTTATTTATGTTAAAAAATCATTACTTTCCACGAGTTGTTGGCTTACCAAAGACCTCCAAATCTATGAATTTGTATGAAAACCTTTGGATACAACCAGAAATTTACAGCTTAGCATGATTGATCGACATAAAATTCCTAGCTAAATGGAAACTTAAACACGTGATGTATGCATGTAAAGGTTTTACTCCATTGCTATTGCTAGCTGCATGCACAGATTAATTTATTTGCGAATGTGTTCATCCGCAAATAAATTAGTCCATGAGTATGCAGGAAAACACAACTTTGTTGAAATTTAACTCCGCGAATAATTTAATCCTGTAGGGTATGCTATCCAAACTATAATTACATCACGTAAAAAATTATAAATATGTACACTGACACTTACATTTATATTACGTTACCAAAGATTTAACCAATGATGTAACCAATGATGTAATCAATGATGTAACCAATGATGTAACCAATGATCATCATCTGGTCTGTAGCTTGACAACTACATAAAAATGCTGATATGTAAGCCTTGTAATTTATTGTATGATAATTTATGTATGACAAATTGTACGTACATGTATCATAAAGGCTGTTTGACTTTTCAAAATTTTGATTGCTAATTTGAGTCAACTCAGTTTTTGTGTGAGATAAAACATTTAAAGTATCAACAGCTTCAATATCTGAAAGACACGATTTGTTTAGCTTAAGCCACACATTTTTTTATGCAATTAATCACAAAAATTGAGTCGAGTTTTTCAGTTTCATTCTATCATGGACATAAATCACGCACACCTCTAGGTCTATAGAAATTTAAATAACATTATGTGACCCGTGGATCTGTATGAATTCACTGAAGCATGCTGAAGCACTTAATTCACTAACACTTCAACACGTCAGGCATATGTATGCATATAGTTATGAAATCGTGATTCATCGATACAGCTGCACTGAAAATTAGTCTCTGTGTGAATCATTTGTGAACTTTGTAGTTTAGGGAAAAAACTTATTCCCAACTAGCGTGTTCTCAGTAACCAATAAGTTTCCACACCCTAAAAGTTGTTTGCTCCTTATTATCAGCTAAAGAGCTCTTTAAGGAATTTTTTAAGTCTTTGCTATTTTTTAACACTATTGCAGTTATTTATAATTTATGAAAATATTCTTATTGTGCATTTGGCAATAAAAACATAACAAAGACTAAAGTTATCACCAAAAAGATTATTGTCACTAGTTTTGAATTGCTTTTAGAGCACTCAACCACTTTTTATGTTTATTTTCATACTTTTGTCTATTTAATAGTGTGTTTTTGTAATCCTAGTAGTTTCCTAGAGATCTGTATCTTACACAAAACTTTTCACAAAGTTACACAAGCTCTTACACAAAGTTTTTTCATTTTTATAGAAATGTTATGGCTGATATTTTGAATCAACATTTACTACTCTTGTGTAAAATAGATATCATGAACCTAAAAATTCCCTGTTTATTCAAATGTTTTTTACTATTGAAAACTATTGTAACATTAAATCAAAGGCAAAGTTAATCCTCAAAGTGTAGTCTTTTACCTATAGCTTGCAGATGGAAAGACATAATTGAGTATTAAGTAAACAGAAACTACCGTAATTTACTGAACATCTACTTTTCAAATTTTTATTTCTTCTACAAAGTTTTAGTATTTAGCTTTGGTATTACATGTATGAGTATTAATTGCATTCAGAGCTGTCTTGCATTACACCTCTAGGTATCAAATGAGAACTAAAAGTTAAAACCTTTTTTCAAGCATTCACATCAACGAAGCTATAAATTATGTTGGAATACAGACAAAAACTTTACCTAACATCTATTTTCACGCCTTCATCAACACTCAGAGGCAATATAATTATTTCAGCAGTTTTCACTTTACCCAATAAAAAAGATTGAATGTTTCACTTTCAACATTGATAAGATCAATGTTACATAAGAAAAAAATGTCCATTATTGATTATAGCTTAGTACATACTGTTATTATTTACATTTATGTACAAAATATTCATATTATAATAAATAAATATATAAACTGTATATAGTGCAGAGGTAAACTTTTTATCAACACTACAATATTCAAACATTTAGGCTACGACTATGTAATAAATCTTTGTTGCCAAAACCTAATTATATGTTCAACTATGACATTGTTAAAAAGTGATTGAAAGTAGAATGCATTATCTCGTTCGATAAAACAACAATATTATTTGCCTTTGCTGTTGTTCAATCTTCTGTTTGACACTCCAAAAAGCTACTAAATTATCTTCCAGCTAGTTAGTAGCTTCTATACTGCTTCATTTATTTCTGTTAGCTAGCCTCTGTAGAACTAAATCCTTATTTCTCCATTTTTAGAAAGAGTAAAGTAATTATGAATAAAAACTTGAGCTGCTTGATGGAATCATTGTAAATCGCTTCTTTTGGGCCTCTCTGACTTTTCTGTAAATGTCGGACTCTTCCAGTGACTCCTTAATGTTTAGAGAACTCGGCCTAGTTGAACGGAGGTTGGGCAGAGCTTTTTGGTCTATTACACTGTCTCGCGGCACCAGTCTAAAAGGTTCAAAACAATGTGCATATATGTGTATAGCACTTTATAAAACAATCAAGAATGTTGATGCTAAAATCTGCATTAGAATATTAGATATGTTTCAACATATAAATAGTTTAGCAAGAAATTCATAGCTAATCAAACACCTTGGAAAATAAATTTGCTTTTGAAAGCTGGCTTACTATAACTGAGGTATGATGCTTATTGGTATAAATAATTTCTACTTTTTCATTACGTTAAATGCCTATTGGCCTGCATAAACTGTATGACTTTTACAAACCTTATATGCATATGCCTTCTACAAGGTTACCAAAAATAATCGGTTCTAAAACTCAGTATGGTTTCTGAGAAACAGCTTTTTGAATACCAACCAAATGGGTACCGGACGAAAAATGAAAAAAAGTTAGTGCAGCTCTTGGCTTACTGTGAGTCGCTTCTAAGCTACTATTATGTAGTGATTAATAAGTATAGTCGACATCTGAGATTATGTTGGCAATCACAAGATCTTAGCTCATTCTAACATGATTAATAATAAGGGCTAATACTGGTGAGTCTCTCCAAAGAATCACTCATCGAAGGAATGATAACGCAACCAAACGGCTGTATCACAATATCTAGTCTTTACTACTTAAATTGGCCAGATTTGCCCAGGAAGCACATAATTATTTTGGCCTAGATTTAGAAAAGGATTTAGACAGAGTTCAATCGTTTTTTTAGTATATGCTATCAGCCATGCAAACTTACAAATTTAAGTTACAAACAAAACTTCCTCAAGCAGCTTATTTTAAAACCTTCACAGTTTCAGCCAACAAATTTATCTATACTTTACTGTATTTTCTGATTAATACATTTGTTTTTTGATGTTAGATAATAAGTAATTTCAAAACAATCTACATGTACTTACTTTGCTATTTTTCCATCTTCAACTGTAACTTTCAAATCAGCAAGCAAGAATTTACTTGATCGTTTTTTCTTCAACACGCCTATCGTACTTGATCTTCTCCTGCCGAGTGCCTTCTTTGGTGGTAACTTCTTTTTATGAACTGAAGATCTTGAGACTTGCTTTCTGCTCCAGTCCGTTCTTTTAAAACTTGCCGAGTTTTCATTGGTTAATACAGAGTCAGCTTTTTCATTATTATTGTTATTGTTGTTGGTGAGTATTGGTTGACTTATATTGTCATAGTAGAACTCTCCATCACATATTTCTGTTTGTGTGTCTTTGTCTGATATATTTCCCATGTCGTAGCACTTCACAGCAAGTCTACTCTTGGTAAGTTTGAGTTGTGTTATGGTATACTTCTTTTCTCTGATAGTATTATATACTTGCTGAACACACGCAATATCTGTGTTGTCGTCACACGCTGTGATAAATGAGCTATTTCAAAATGCTCTGAGGTTTAAGCTTCAGTGATGGATGGTTGACGTATTCAAAGCGTAGCACTCTGAAAATAAATTATTGTCGCAGTTTGTGTTTCAACAGATTTAAACGCACTAGGTGGATTTATGACTATTTTAGGTCACGCACGCACATTGGCTTGATAATTAAAAACACACTGGTTGGTTACAAATACTGTGCACTTCAACTTTGCTCGAAGCAATTTTGAGATTATTTAATTCTAGTTTAAGATGATTCAATCTGTACATTTTAAAAGTCACTCATCTCAAACTTTGAAATGATTTATCAGAGTGTATTGACATTTTTCTATCTTTTGAAATTTTGTGCGCTGTTTTAGGTTATATGACTGTCAGGATTTTGCAAGATTGGAATGAGAAAAAATTGATAGCAATGAACAACTCAAAAGAAATACATGCAAGTGTCTCTAAAATGACATTGATATTTGCACTTCCTGTTTTTCTTTCTCATTAAAACATAAGCTATTGCATTTATGTTGCAATGGCAAAGGACCTCTATTAAAATAAAGTTTATTTTCTATTTGCTCATGACTGTCTGATTTAAATGTGAAACATAGTTTCAAAAAACGGCTGTAGATGATGCAAAGGAGTTGAAAGTAGATTGAATAGAATTTGTTCCCTTTTTACTCTAAATGTAGAGCAAAAATTGGAGTACCCAATGCTAATGAGACCATATATTTAAACATATTTAGCATAAATATAAACAACATGTATGACTTTCGATAAAGTTTTTTTTGGCAAGTTTGTGCACGTGTTTTTCTTATGAGCACTGAGCTGCAATTAAATATTGTCAATTTTAATCGTAAAACTTTCTGGCAGTAGAAATACCCTGAAACAACAAACAAGTTATTAAATAATAAAAAAACATCTACATGTTCCGACATAGTCTTTTAAATTTTAAAATGAGTGATCTTTCAAATGTTCTATGCTATAAAAAAGTATTTCAAATAAAGCCCCTATGTCAATGTTTAAGGAAAAACTTTATTCATAGGATGTGTGTGGATCAAAGCTGCAAATATGATTTTGTTAAAGTCATTGTGATAGTTTATTATGCTTTATATGAAGTCTAGTTTACGGAATCGATGTGCCAGTTTGTTGCAATATATTCACTAATTACAGTGTTTAACAGTGGTATTTAGCGAGCCAAATACAACCATTTTTATTAACATGCTGTTCTTTAGCAATATTGGAGTTCAATATTAGAGTGAATTTTGGCAAATTCTACATTTTCCTATTTTAAAATTAAAAAATTTTTATATAAAGAGAAAATTGGTTTTTCATTGCTACAGCTTTTAACTACAGATGTTTCTAGATAGCATATTGAGAAAGATTCTTAAATGAGATAAGAAGTCTGCATTTTACAAGAAAGCTGATTCAATTCATAAACACTGAATATATATATGCTAGCAAGTATCGCTACTTTATGGAATGTTAAGTTGGAATATAGCGCATAGTTAAGGCCTATGTATTACCTGAATGGGTGCTTAGCGACATAACACACATAGCAACTCTTATAAAGTTATATACGACTGACGACTGACGTAGAACTATAATCTTTTAAGAACATTGAGCAACCCAGGTGATTTATAATAATAAGGAAACTTCCTGTAATAACTGCCAACAAAGATTTGCATTCAGGGTTCAATAACTGTTTCATCAACTGAACAAAACTGAGCAAAATTTTAACCTAACCTACACTTTTCTTTTTATTTTATGAATTACTAGTTCTAAATCAAGCCAGATAGCAGACCTGCAATGAGGATGACATGATATCTGCTTGAAACCTGCAATACTCAGTAAAATATAGCACTGATTGTGCCCAGTATGGAGCTCCATCGTACATTTTTAAAAAAGCTATTTCTTTTTCACAATACTCAGAGCAATGTTTTTCATCTACGTGAGTACTAAAACCGTTCAGCAATATATGAGATGACTTCTTTCAGTGTTAATTAAAGATTTGTAACAGATCCTGCTGATATTACCACATAACTTTTGCACCTCTTTAAAACATAAAAACGGAGATGTTTTATAAACAAGGCACTTTTTTACAAATGACCAATACTTTGGCAATCTAGTGTGTCGGACATGATGTACCAGAGCTGCGTGCTAGAACTTGTTAGATATGTAGATAAAGCACATGGATTATAATTCCAAACTACTAGATGGTAATCTATTGATGCTGGGTTTAGTGCTGAAAGTTGTTTGTTCAAATTTTAATGAAATGATTCTTTTATCTCTACTTTCTTTTGCGGCTTTAGTCAGTTGAACGGACAGAAAAGTCCGGCACTGATTATAGTCAAGGTTGCATTAGCAGAATCAAAAAATGTAGACTATAACAGAATATTTACCTGTCTGTCACTAGTACACTTGTTCTCAATCACTAAGGTTGAGGTGGCCATCACATGCTATACATGCACAAAAAGCTGCATTCAATTGATAAAGGATGCCTGTTTTTTTTCATATGATGTAATATAGTTTTCTGTACCTAGATGCCATATAATAATGCAAAAAATAACCAAGCCTGCAGCTTTCTTAAAATTGTACGTAAATAATTCACGCCCATATGGTTTAACTTTTGGCTGAATACTGAGCGTCATTAAATTTAGGTTCAACACACAAAAAACCTCACACTAGATCAAATTTTAACAATAATGAGCATACAAGAAGAGAAAACCAAAAATAAATGTATATTTGGCAGAAGCTTAAGGTGACACTCATCATTTGCCATCAGAAAGCCACAGATGACAAGCAATGGTATATAAAGATGTTCATCACCATCTTTAACATATCCTGTTTGGGCTAAGATTTGCCACTAGAGATCTATACCAGTGTATGGACAGAATGAGATGATAAACGCAAAATATTTTAGTAGAAAACATATCTGCGCTCTGACCTACTGGCTCAACTTGAGTTAACACTTTTTGATGAGCGGAAAGCACCGATTCTTGTTTTACGATTAAATAGTTATTTATTTGGCTTATAACATCTTTACAAAGTATTTATAGAACTGCTGTTTGATTAAATATAAAAATGGTTTATTGAAAATATCATTTGCTTCAATCAATTGCATCAAAGAAAGCTCTGAACATGCATTCTCAATAATTCAGACCAACATATTATATCCTGATAGCATGACTTGCAACTTTGTGGATGGCAGTGTGCATAAATTATTTTCATAAAAAGCACTTTACTAAGAAAAGTAATTGTAGTCGGGGTGATATCATATAGTGACAAGCATGCTAAACTTAAAATTAGGGTGTCACAAAATTTCCTGGTAGCTCATGGACAGAGTTATTCCATTACCGATGATCCAATATGAATATCAAATCTTCCAGAAAGTTCCTGTTTTACTATCGATAAAGCAAATCAATGTATTTTTCTACTCAGAGGTACTTGGTATAAACACTTTAAGGCTAGAACAATAGCTACTGTGAGCGTGTTAGTCCAAATATGTTAATTAAAAAATATACAAAAGCTCGATAGTTCTGTCACATACTGTTCATGTGTAATGTTTAGGTTATAGACTTTTGAGCCTGAACTGGTTTGTTGTAGACCATTTGAAAGCACTTCATCAGCACTCAAGAAAATTGGTTTTTACTTTTTCAAAGGACAGAGTAGCTCATACTGCATGTAGATAGAATGCTGTTGAGCCATGCTACTTAGCTTACCAATACTCTAATCACACAGTTAATTACCGCTTTATTTGATTATGGTTTACCACTCATCATTTTCTATAATGATCAATTTTGAGCTTTTTGTTGAAAAACCTATCTGATGTATCCCAATTAAAATTTCTGCTAAATAACTTTTCAGTAATTGTAAGACATTTTTGCTTTTTCTCTAAATTATATTACAAACTGGTCAAACAATCGAGCTAGTAAATCATTTAAAGTCACACCTGTAGACAGTATAGCTTAGTTATATTCCTATAATTTTTTATCTGAAACACAAATACATTGTCTCACGACCAAACACGAGCAAAGCGGTTGTTTGGTCGTGAGACAAACAACCACATTTTTTACATCATTACATATAACTACTTTACTGTAATATCATATAAATATCAGCTATTCCTCACTATCTTATATTCTTTAAATAATCCCACGACTAAACACGAGCGAAGCGATTGTTTGGGAGATTTATGATGAATGCACATGTTCACGCAACTCACGAAAATTATTCATCAACACCGTCGCAAACCCTTGTACCAAAATCTCATCAACAAATTTAACCATTTTTCAATGAAGTCGTTTATGTATAATAACGATACAAAACACATATAAACCTATTTAAATATGTTACCAAGTCTTTAGTATTTGTAGACAATATCCTAAACCTTACCCGTCTGATCGGATTATACAAAAATAGACAGATTAATTTTTCCTGAAATCGCAATAAAACACTTGAAAAGCTTTTTTAATCATAATTAAGACAGGCCAACGATACGCCAATAAAGCCGTGCGGCAGATAGTAGAACTATTAAGCAGTGTGCATTTCACCAGTCTATGGCATTTTTCAATTGCCGAAGGTTTGTAATATTTTTCCGTTTTTAATATCTTGCAAAAATATTTAATTATAAGAATAATTGTTCGATTTTATAAAATTACTATAAGATTTAATTATAAAAATAATTATTTGAATTTATCCTAAGATTTCTGTAATAAATGTAGACTATTTGAGGCGCAGACCGATTTACGGGCACGAAATTGTGGTACACAGTTTATCAACCTATGTTTTTTGTCCAATTACCGAAGGTTTCATTAAATTATTTAAAACGTTATCAGAAATTCTTTACATCTTATGTAAAAGCTAGGGCTGAATTACAATACCCCTTTATGACGAGAACATTTTTTTATTTTGCTCCAGTTTGCAGAAAACCTCCAGACGCGTGAACGCTCATACTTGCTTTCTGTTACAGATCGCTATCAAAACCATTCTATATTCAACACAGCCAACTTTCAAATTGTGTATATTACACAGCAGCTTGCCATTTTACTTCTAATATTACATTTCAGAATTATAATAAACATATTTTCTTATTGCTGTTGTTAACTTACATACATTACAGTAGGTTAGGCCTACAGCTTTAATTAATATTTATTTTATTGTTGTAAAGCATAGGTTTGAGATAGTAGTAGATTATGTGTGAGTTTTTTACAACCTTTTGTTTTGCATAATTGACTTTTTGAATTTAACTTCAAAACAACTTGACAACTACCATGGACATACAACCTCCCAGAACACCACATCGTGGTCGACGCAGTGTCTCTCAATTGTTACAGCTCAATAAGAGGATAAACAGAAGGTCGTCACAGCAACCATCAACATCAAATGCTAAAGTTCAACAAAACGCTACTCAAATTAATAACAACAACTCATCTGATGCAGAGAATTATTTAGTAGATGTTGTAGGCGATGTAAATGACATGGACTTGGCAGCCTCTTTGTTTCCAGATGATGATCATGATTTTATGGACATCATTGACCATGAAAATATTGCACAAAACAATATTGCTCCTCCCAATGCTGCCCCCCTTCATCACATTCCTCATTTTCAATCTTCCTATTGTCCTGATTTTCAAGAACTGCATAACAACTTTCTAGGCAGACTTGACAACAACATATAGCATCTCAAATGTACTGGATGTAATGAGAAACATTTACACTATACTCTGTCAATTCCTGCTGACAACTACTTTTTCAACAACCAGCACTACCATCTCTTTTGTTCCAATATCACTTGTTCCATTATCAGGTCATGGGCTGTATGACAGGGGAATATCTAGTTTATTTCTGTTTAGTCAGTTTATCAGTCATGAATAGTGGTAAAATACTTTCTTTAGGATAGGTTTAATGCTTGATCAAAATAAAATCACTTTTTGTTTTTTTCAGTTAGATAAAAGAACTTGTTGTTGCATAAAAGTATAACATTACTGTAAAAGCATCATTGCAATAAATTGATATTTTTTGTATTAGCGACTAGCTAAAGTCTCAACCTTTATTGTAGCTGTTATTTACAATCCAAGCTACTTAGTTAAAAATATCTAACAAACTACAGCTTCGAATTTAAGGAAAAAGTATCTTTAGAGCAAGAAAGTAAGCAGAGCTATTTAAAAGTAAATATTTCTAATATTTTCAGTTAGTGAAATGTCTCAAGGAATAGCATGTGCAAAGAAAACAAACATTTGAACAGGACATATTTAGAGTGCAATTTATTCACGACTCATACGTAGAAGAATACGCAGCGTATATGTAGTACGTGTGTGGCATTAGAATTATAATTGCATACAGTGGTGAAGTATGAGGTAACCATATGAGTTTTGAATATCAAACATGTACCACATTGCGTACTCTCGTACACATGGTGAATAAAATGCACTCTAAATATGCCCAGTACTAATTTCCATTGGCTTTGCTTCTGTTATCATCCAAGGTGTTACCTTTTCGTTACACTTACTGTTAGCTGGTTTTATTGATTGAAAGTATTAGAAATATTTGTTCTTTGTTTAACTCGGTCTAATTTTTGACCTACTGTCAAATGAAGCTTAGCTTCCTTGACAGTAAAAAGGCTCAGGTCAGTCAAAAATCCATAACAAAAGAATGACACCAAATCATTATAACTGTTATAGATTTGTGTGCAATAATAGCAGAGTATTACTCAACTGACTAATGCATTCTCTATTTAGTCTATTGGGAGAATACTCCCAATTGTGTTGTTGGATTGTGGTCTTTATCCTTAATATGGTAGGGTAGTCATGATTTTTAAGTAAGTATTTTTAAAGCTGGAATGCCAAGAAAAAACTTTCTAATAATAGAAACACATAGGTCTATTCAAGCGCCTGACATGTACACCAAACGAAGGATAAACACATGCTAAAATATTTACAGCCGTACGTGTAGAGACCAAATTCATGTTTACTTTATGAAAACTTTGACCCGACTATATCATATGCTTGAAAATATCAAGGCCTTCTGAAGGTTAATATATTACAGTGATCCGGAGTAGATGTGCCGTTAGTGACACATATGCAAAAGATTTTATCTAAAACTTGCCGCACCCACTAGAAAAAGTTGCATAAAAGTGTCAGACGTCAAAGTCAATAAGGCTTGGCATTAAAAAAGAATGATTGGTTTTGCAATTGCCTGCAACCAAAAGTTGTATTCAAAAGAAGTTTAGAAAGCTCAAAAGTTTGAAGAGCTCAGCCATAAGTGTTTGAGGTTGGGGAGAGCAAGTTGAAGCAATGCTAGACATTATTGAATATTTGAATGTATAGGTTTTTCGATTGTCGAAGCATAGTTTCAAGAATGAAAACTTGTAGCCTGAACTCTCTTTGTGCACAAAAGGTAGGTCTTTGCCAATTGGAGGGATTTTGATCAAGAGCCTGCGACGACAGCCTTGTCCATGCTCCTGTCCAAAATACTTGTTAGAGTTTGGGATACAGGTTTTTTATATAGTATTTGATCTGATGACCTTCAAATGACTAGCCAGTGACACTAACACCCTGGCTAATCCTTTTTAGTCTGCATTTTAGAAAAATTGTCTGTATAGCTTTTCTCTGTGCTTTTCAGCATTTTATGATGATCTCCCACAGCTCTCTAAACTGCAAACATACAAGCTATAGAGCGAATAGCTATCAAACTTCCAATAATTATTGTTCGCTTGACGAATTCTGCACTACTGAAATATTCTAATGAAGCAGTTTTTTATCTTTTTTCAAGCAAAAATAACATTAGCTTTTTTCATTTCTGTAAAATGTTTTTGAAGAAATAATATGTGTTGCTTGAGAAGCTGTAATGTGCTTGGAAGAATCTATTTATCATTCAGGATGTGGTCAGTCAGATCTGAGCTACTTCAACACGTGTCACAAATTATGGTTGTCTCGTAGATGCTTTAGTATGATTTGTAGTTCTACCAAAGTTCAGAGACTTCAATAAACTGCATCAACCACTGCATTACACCAGACTTAGTTTAATCATAATCATAACATCTAAATTGACAAGCATTAATACATGCCTATGACCATATAAGATTTTAGTGTTGTGACACCATCAATACTGTGATGCTAAAGTTGCAAAACAGTAATTATGTTTACGTTGTGTTCTAGAATTTTCTTATGAGCAACTAATTTATGTGCTTACACAATCGAGTATTTAGATTCGATATGCGTTGTAAACCAACAGTTTTGAGAATGAAAATATAAGCTATCATTTGAGCTGTACAACTGATACCATTGACTTGAAAGACAAAGTCATAACGACTAAAGATTTGAGTCTGAACTGTTCAGGGAAATCAAAAACTGATTCGTTCAATCTATATTCAGCTGTTGATTTATATAACATTATAAAGTTTAGAAGTCGTTTTACATATGCCTACTACATGTAGCTTGTCTATTGGCCATTAACTTTATTCTGGTTGAATATATTTTTGATAATATGAGCCAACAAAATCATTTCAAAACGATGCAGTGACGTCTCATTGCCGATGCAATGCTAACACATTGACTTTGCAAATGATGCATTAAATGCATCATCACTTACTAACGAAATTGTTGTTAGTAAGTGGAGCCAAGTCTTAACTCACGCATTATCTGATAGCATTATGCGCTACCTACCAAAAGTATGCATATAATTTATTTGAAAGCTGCTGTATCTATCAGATGATGTTGTATATAGCACTCAGCTGTTGAAAAATGTATTATTCTGATTTTGTGAAAACAACTTGAACTAAATTGGTGAATTTTAGGGCCACATCGTAGACTTGATGACTCTGACTAAAGAACTACTTAAATGTCTTTTCAGCCATGTCCAAGCAAATTGATCTGTAAACACTGTTCTTTTAGCCAGTGTTTCATGCATACTAATCAAATTTTAGGTCAATTGGATCATCTGTTTTCTCATTTTTGGTGGCAGCTCAAAAAAAACTGCTGCCTCTACCATGTATGCAATACGGTGTATACGGAATTCCATATTACTGCTTGTTAGCACTAGTTTAAGGTCCGTAATGCTTCAGCCAATTACGATCTATTTCCAGAGTAAATTTGTTTTGCTAGCTGTGCGTGTCGAGCATTTTAGTAGTAAACTTAGGCAGGTAATGTTTAATAGAGCTCCTGACGAGCTTAATCTTAATTTACAAACTATGTCCATAAATCTTTATAATGCTTTACTTTTAAGAAGTTTCTTAATTCCTTAAACAAGAGATGTTAATAGACATGATCAAAAAATATGCAGGCGAAACTAGTTGTCTGTTTACTAAAACAATAATTCAGCTTTATCCTATGTTTTATTTGTAATCTATTTGTAATTTGGTTTAATTAATTCAATTTATTTCAATCCGGTCATTAATAAAGTCCTTACCTTATAAACAGTAACACATACTTTTATATATAGATTCCATCAAATAGTTGATCAATAAATGTCTTTCTAGATATGACTAAATATACATGTACATTTTTTCCAGTTAGAAAATAACTGATGATTTAAACGCCCGGAAATTTAGTGATTCTAATATAAAACATCTGTATTAACAGATTTTTTTAACTTAGTTCTGCCTAACTGTGCCAGGAACATCTTAGATATCAATTATATTGTAGTTTTCCAAATCTTTTGTTAGTGTTGACATTTGTTAGCAACGTAGCGGTGCAGGGGAACTTGTAAAGTTTTTTTGAGATATATGAAGCTATCTTAGGTATGGGTTAACAAGGATAAAATCAATTTTTATGTTAAAACTTACCTCATGATATAATGATAAGGCATGTTTGACGTGCTTTGAGGCTAATATTTAAACAATTGTGATAGCACTTTTGGTGACCACTCTGGAACCAATCTTTGCAATTCCTTTTTATAATAACTACATGTATGTGTACATACTGGTAATAGTCTAAAACAGTAGAAATATAGTTTATATTTTTTATTAATGATTGATAGTACTCTAAGAGAGCATGGTAAACTATAATGACAATTTTGCCTAAACGTACACGAAATTGCAAACATAAATTTTAACCATTTTAAATTTTTATTAATAAGTTAGACATGTAATCACATTTATAATCAGTTTGCTCAGTAAATTTTTATTTTTATGAAGCACAAATGCTTTGCTAAACCGGGTGTAGTAGCCAGTTTGCAAATTGCAAAGTATTATCCTTAAAAACTTGTTTACTATGAGAAATATCGAAGTCCGGCTCTTACTACCTACATCTAGTTTCAACTTGCTTGCAAGAACCAGCAACGTATTTTAGCAATTAGATCATAAAAAATAATATATTCAAAAGGTCAAAAGGAATTGCTTGTCCTAATATAGTCATATTATAAAAAAAACAGCTACAACGATTTCCTTGAGCGCTATAAAGGGCCTATTTTCTAACCACCGCACAAAATTTCAACATACATATAATCTTCTTAGGAAACCAAAATAGACTTCATTTGTGCAGGTGCATTTATGTATGACTAAAGCAAAAACAGAAAAGCTTGACCTGAAGCTCAGTATGAATCATGCATTCGATGAAGGCTCACGCACATGATTATGATTGCTATGAGGTTATTGTATAGTTGAAACCTTAAAGACGTATTTTTTCCTGAGACCATACTCAGCTCAACTGAACTGAAATGAGGGGAGAAGGTAGAACAAAACTTAGCTAGTGTTTTATTGGCCATAGTAGTAGCCATGACAACAAGGGAATAGAACCGTCACTGGAACAAAAATGTTCTTAATAGGAAATTATTACCGCTATTCACTCTGCTTTATGTAGGTTTGCTTTTTCCTTTTTGTTATAAGATTCAAAAAACATAATTAAAAAAAATTGCCTGCTGCTTTCATTAAAAGCTGCATCTCTTGTCTCAATTTTATAATCGTCTGCATCAAATTTTTCTGTAAAATATACAACAAAGATGATAATTAAAAATGATTTTAACTAATAGATAAAGTGATAGTTCATGTTTAAACACACAGAGCTAATTAACTTTCATGTATAAAGCTTGCGGCTGTTCCATCTTAAATTTTAATTAATAGCATTTTAAAACTTCATATATTTAAACCAACATAATCATAATTTTTCATTTAAAAAAAACCTTACCGTCACAAGAACAAAAAACCGGCTCCAAGATGGAACATAAAAACAGTATTTTTAGCAAAACACAAATGAATGATATACAGTGTCAAAATTTTCAATTAGCCAATGCATGAACAGGAAAAAAAAGAATTTCGTTTGTTTTTATTTTAGTACACTGCTCCCCACCAGCTAACTACATGTGTTGCTTACCCAATATTGCTAATAGCTTTAAAAAGAATTACTGAAAAGGTCTGCTCCGTATTTATATGGGAGGTTATATATTTATTAGAGTAGTAGTTATAAAATTACACCACTCAGCTTGTTTGTTCATTTGGTGGAGCTAACAAGAAATTTTTCCTTCACAAAGATTCGAAATTTATTTAAAGATTATCTGTAATTGTTAGGTGTTATTAGAATTCACTTGTTTAAAACCTTCAAACACAAGTTCTGGTTGCATGAATAAGGGTGTATATTAGGCACTTTAAAGTAAACTAGTTCATAAAATGAGTAATTTTAATACATTTATGCAGCTTGTATATCACTAGTGCATTTAGAGATTTAGGTCGGCTTTGTGGCTTTGGAATTGAAATATTAATTTAACTATTAACTAATCAGTTAGTTTAAGTAGAGGCTATGTTCAGAGCTACACATTTACTTTACCTCCCTTCAACCTCATTGAATAAGAATTCCGTATATTTACTTTTTAGACAAAGTTGCGAGGTTTTTTACATTTGTTACAAGCCAAAGACTACTAATAATAGGTAGTTCACAAATTTTTTATAACTTGTGCGTATTATGTTTTTTTCAAATTTCTGCTATTCAAATTACAGATAACAAAACAAACAGAATTACTCGTATCTTCAGCAAAATGCCATGTGCAATAGGGTAGACGCCTCTACAATGTAAATAATCTATTCCAGGAATGCTTACGTTATATAGGGATTTGCATTATACAAACGGTAAAATACCTATAAATTAATAATCCGTTATAAGATCTTTCCAAATTTACCCCTTTGGCCACACAAAACACTAGACTCAACTTTTTAATTTGTTTGCTGTCTAGTAACTGTAATATTATTAGTTTGCATCAATAAACTGTCTCCTTTTTCTGATTAGTTTCATTGAACTTATAATAGACTATGATTGTGGTAATTTTACAATAAGTTGATTGGAAACGCACAACATCGCCATTGAGTTACAACCATTTGCTCATTTTTTATAACACAAAGGCTATTCTGGAAAGTAAAGCTAATACCAAATGTTTTATACGTCTATAATAAAGCAAAACAAAAGAATATGTTTTACTATAAAAAGAGCTGTGTCTACCTGTCTGCCAGTTTTTCTGTATCCAGAGGTCAAGGTTAGGATAAAAGATGACTTTTGGTGATTCTCCAACCGAGTGTCATTCAAATTGGTAGACCAACACTGTAATACCTGCACCAATCGATCGCTTTTAAGGATTTATTAACAATTGCACAGCTACCTGGATGTATTCTCGGCTTTGCCTACACACCTGATGATATATCAACAAACTAAAATGTCATGGAAGCTGTATATATAATAGATATAACGCCATACATACAGCATTTTTCCTCGCAAGAACGGCAAGTTATGTTGCCATTTAAATCAAACTTCATGTTATATGGATTATTTTGTTACCTGGAATTTTCATTACAGGAAGTATGCTTTATAGAAATGTCTACTGTACAACGCTACATTAAACCATAAAAAACCAACGTACTTTTTATTTTAATGGATATAAATTGCAGGTACAAATTATGCTATCTCCTTTCACCTCTAGCGCTTCAGAACAATCATGTTTACTTTATTTCTGCAAGACATTATAGAACAGAGAATGCCTTTAAAAACCACAACTCAGGGTTGCATTCTCTCTGTTGCAACTGCTAGTACATATAAAATGCCAAACGAGAGAGTGACCTATGATCTGTTAACATTGACAAGTAACAGTCTCTCCTTTGTTTGTAGCAGTTCGGCACTAAAACTGTCACACTCAGATGACCTTCTACAGCCAACTACTAGCAACAGTAGTCAAATGAGAGTAATGCATATAACTGTCTTTAAATTCCTGGTTAGTGCGAATCTGTACATCAATGCCAATCAAATGCATCTCACAGTTGTAAAGAAATCACATAAGCTTTTAGTGAGATCGGTGCACACAAATGGAGACACAACAGTTGAGCCTTTTGCTATGTTTTCACGGTGTAGTCAATTTGCAAATTTGCATCAATCGCAAAACTGAAATGGCAAAAATTAGGAAGTCTAGCGAGCTTTTTTACGTGCAAATTTGTATTGAATGTTTCATGTTTGCAATTGTTGGAGATGATTCTTCTGAAGGATGGACAAGAAAATATCAAACAACCGATTATATTTCAAGTACTTCTACAATTTTGTTGTTCCTATTTCAAAATTGTGTTGCTAGGTGAGACGGAACTGTATTGCCATGACCTTTGACATAGAATTCCATATATTTTTTAACAAAGAGCCCGCATTAATCCGCAACATACGAATGTCTATTGATACATTATTGCCTGGTAACTTAATGCGCTCACAATTCTAAATCTACACAAACTCTACGATAGAATCTTAGTGATTGAGGCCAAGCTGGCAGTTGGGAAATTATCATTTTCTATGCTTTGTTAGAATGTGACCTGAGGTCTTTGTTAATAGCTAATATGTGTGGGCAAACTTTGTATGACTAATGATGCCTAACTGTATAGTAAACATGTTAGATGAATGCTAAATTATTGTTACTAAATGTGTAAAGGGTTATTCCTCCTTCATGACAATCATACATCATGAAAAGCATGACGGTAGAGAATAACTCTAATTTACCGTTGATCACATTTATGTAATCATCAGTACCGTGACTGTGGACTTTTGCCCACGCCCCGATTTATACATTACGACGAATTCAACCGTGCCCAAGTTTTGTTGACTTTAGCCTTAAAAATACTGGCAGTCAGATTGCCTCAAACATTAAAAACATTTACAAATGATAGAATAATATTAATAATTCCTATTATTATAAGAAGCACAAATGCAATTTTATGTATTACTCTAATTTGACTACCGCTGCTGGTAGTTGGCTGTAGAAGGTCATCTGAATGTGACAGTTTTAGTGCTGAACCTCTACAAACAAATGAGAGACTGTTACTCGTCAATGGTAATAAATCATAAGTCACTCTTTTGCTTGGCACTTTATTGCTACTAGCAGTTGCAACAGAGAGAATGCAACCCCAAGTTGCTGTTTTTGAAATCATTTCTTGTTTTATGTCTAGCAAAAACAAATTACACGCAATTGTTCTGGAGCGCTAAAGGAAAAAGGCAATGGCATAATTTGTAATTGTAAATTAGATAAAAAACCTTCTTTTCTTTATTTTCTATTTAACATAAAGTTACACAGCAGACGCTCCTATAACAGATATTTCCAATTACATGTAACGTTCTTATAAAATCAACAAAAACTTTGTGCAAGTAAATTTTTATGTGATGAGTTTTTGAGGTCTGCATTGGAATCCAAAAGCAGTCTTATCTATCGTGAAGGTGCTAACACCCTAATTTCAAGCAGTCAGTAACATATAGTGTAAATAAGCAGATGCTTTAGAATGTTTGTCGAGGTTTTTTTTTAACTTGTTTGATTAAACCATAACTGCCATGTACAACTTTTATCGTCTTTACTAGGTAAATCAGACACGCTGATTCCAATTTTTTACTCAAAAGAAAGATTAGTCCACTAACTTTCAGAGTAATGAAGGCTTTTTTACAGTGTTTTAATATCGGTCTCGAAAACAACATGATCGGCACAACAAGCTTCGCCCATAATTATGTGACGTAACCTAGCTTTTTAGGAACGGAAGTTAGGGATGTTTAGACCGATTTAGAATAATAGAGATGGGTGTTTTAAAGTCCCTTCTTATCTAAATTCAGCCTTAAAAATAATCTCAGTCTTTTCTGAAAGGTAGATAAGCTACTTAGTTGCATATTTAAAATGAGCTCAAAAAGCGCAATAACTAAGCTAGCCTGCATGTGATAAAACCGCTCTTTTTGAGCTCATTTTTCTTGGCGTTAAGCCTATTTAAACATAATATAACAAGCTATGAGTAAATTTCAAATAGTTTAGGCCTATAGGGCCTATACCTTTCATAAGACTGAGATTATTTTGCAGGCTGGGTTTAGATAATAATGGGTTTCAAGACACCCAACTCTATCATTCTAAATCCTAACATACCTAACTTCCGTTCCTGAAAAAGCTAGGTTTCGTCACATATTTATGGGCGGAGCTTGTTATGCCGCAAGAAAATATTGATATTTTCTTATAATTTTCAATTGTTGTTGGTGTAAGAGGTAGTTTGAGTGCGAAGATATTTCAAGATTAAAATTGACAAAAACTTGATTGTGATTAAAGCGCTAAGACCAAGACAAAGTGTTGTTGTGGCATCTATAGTTGCAAAGAAATGGGCGGAATTGAAATGCGTAACGCTGCAGCTTGAACACAATAGCCGATACCAAATATAGCAACGATAACAACAAATGATGACATTTTGCACATGTTATTTTACTGAGTGTTTTAACGGCAATCAATTTTTTGTAGATTTTTATCTTAAAACATCCTGGTTGTCAGATTACTTCAAAAACTTAAAACATTGGTAAAGGGTAGTAAAATTCCTTTACTTTCTGATAAAATCTACCCAAAAATTTTATAAGTTCATTTTCAAAAACAGTGAAAAAGTATATTGATCTAAATGTGTACATAAGGGATTAGTACTCTCTTTTTGTAAAGTTTAGCTGATCCTAACGATCTTAAATGTGCATAACTGGACCAAGGTCAACCTCATACATGTTGGCTATTCTATTCATTTAACCCTAAAGATTCATCTGGCTATTCAGATTTTATACAAGTTAAAAATATTTTATTGAACGTTATCTATGTTATGCTCTATATGTTATAGAATGAAAGTTTTTAAATGCTCACTAACTGGTGAGCATTTGCCTTCTGCAGTAAAAAAACTATAACACAAGAAATGTTCTGCAGGTTTCATGCTGATCTATAACAACTACGAGCAAAGTTATTACTTAGAGAAATTGCAAACAGCAGGCAATTCCCAAGAGAACATGTGGTGACAGGAAAAGCATCCAATCTCAAATTATTCTTGCTCTCCCTTCTCCATCAACTCATTTAGATTAATCTACACTCAGACAATCGCATATGTGGATTTTGGTATAAAATGGCTGTAAATAGCAGAGCCAATCAAATGTGACTGCCGCAATGAAAAACTACATTTGGTAGCACATCAACCAGCAGACATTTTTTGCAAAAGTACATGGTATATACATGTGAATGTTGATCTTCTCTCGATAAGACTAGCAGATTGTTATGATAACATAACTCTGTAAGGCTAAGGTCAAATAATAATTACTGTGTGTTATCAATAACTCTGATTATCTCTCTAGTCAGCATCCTGTGTGCTGACTAGTAAGAATGCCACTATGGCTACTCTCATTATATCTGTAGCTGGTTATTGCATGCAATGAAGAGGTTCCATCTTAAATACTCAGATTTGTTTCAAAAAGGGGCTCTCTATTCATAGAATATAGGTATGCTGCATTCAAAATATCTGTGGTAAATGACACAAGAATTTAAAATAGAAAGTGAGCAAGAAAGTTCCTGGATCTGTTTGGAGTACAAAACTGCTTTACGTGTGCAAAAAAAAATTTTTCTAACTATTCTCCCAAAATAGCCAGATGAACAATATTCTATGAGCTTTCTAGAATGATCAATATTTTAGATTCAAAATATAATGATAACAGTAATGATAGAATTAATAAAGTATTATAATCAAGCAATTGTAAGATATGAAATTGTCCTTTTTAATCTACTGTCCGTTAAATCAGTGGTAAAATGACTTTTATTTTGATTCCATCGGCAATAGAGTATTTAATATGACAGTGAATATTTTTGATTGACATGGGCGCCTAAACCTCAAGCTTTTATTTTTAAAAAATGACATTGAAAAATGAAAAATGAAAAGTAAAATAAATAGCTGACAAAGTGTAAAGATTTTAATTCATTGGTGACGAGTTAAAAGGAAAAAACACATTCAGGATGAACTAATTGTTAGGACGAAAATCTGATTGCGGGAGCAATGCCTCAAAAATTAAGTATTTCTGCCTAGCTTACTGCATGCAAGAACTGCTCTTGTTCTACAAGCACTGTAACTCAAAAAACGGTTCTGTTATCTTGACTTGACATGTCAAAGTTCAGTGACAAGGAAACATGAACGGCTAGAGACATGTGCAGTCACAAAGAGCAATTTAAGCTTGGATTTCATTCTTGCCACCATGAGCAGCTTTTTTGGCGGTTGAACCCCAAATTTTTGTTTGCAGGTCAGCAGTTCTAGACCTCTAGGTAAAGATTGCATGAGGAATGTTCAAATAGATGGTTATTTAGTGCACAACTCACATCTACAAATGCTACCTGTAATACGAGTTCATATTTTGTTGAATACTGTTATAACATGTCTGCTGAAGGTATTTGCAGCAGCCATGACTTAACGATACAATATGCACAGTCTTTGATCTTCTCAACTTCCTTCAGAAGAAGGCATGCCTCAACAAGATAAGATATCAAAGGTTGTTCAGGCAGTAATTTAGCAAATTATAGCTTTCAGCCGCTAATTAGTGGTTTGGCTGAGGCAGCAGTTTTAAGGACAATCGAAGGACAACGGAATTTCTACTGAAGAGAACAACACTGTCTTAGTAGTTAATGTAGCCTTTCCAGAACTGAACTAGGACTAAGAATAAAGCAGCTCTTTTGGAAAAAAAACATCATAATTGTGCCGATTGGTTTCAAAACTTCTTTGGAAAAGTTGATTGGACAGATCAGTTATGAAAGTAGTCAAGGGCACAATCGGGCTGATCAATAAACAAATTTACAGGGCAATTCAGAAAGAAAATTGTATGATTAGTCTGTATTTATTACAATAAAAATTAAATAAAATATTGGTTAAGTTGTGCCAGCTGTATAAAAGTGAAATTGTGTTGCTTATGCTGTTAATCATGGTGTTTTTAGGAAAAAAACAGTTTTAATGAAAACTGTTTAGCTTGATTGCAATTAAAATTGGTACATTATACTCAAGTTCCACCTACATGTATTTGTTGTACAACTTTTATGTGGAATAATTACAGTGCTTGCAGAGCTTGTATGAACCACATTAAAATCTTGTAGCTTTTAAAATCAGCGGTGTAATAGTCTTACCAATGTTATAAATACGGATTCTCACTTTTCCTACACCAATCTTTTGCGCTGAAGACGTTGCATTTCCTTTGTGACATTCCTAAACTTCGATACATGTATAAACTAATCTAGAAAGTTATCTGCATGTATGTGACCACAAGTTTTACAAATGGGCTGACCTGTATGTGCAATTAGATTTGGTACAAGTAAAATTTCATTGCAAAGGAACCTTAAATATAGTGTTTATTTGGTTCAAATTTATTAATATATCACACATTGTCATGGAGTATGTGTGAGTGCCTGTGTGTGCGTGCGTGCATGCGTGTGTGAGCGTGTATGTGTTTCTCTGTTAGTTTGCATAAACCCTATGCATTTCTACGTGTTTGCCAGATTTTCTCCAACCATCACAATCATGTGTGCTGTACCTTCCACAAAGTTGCAAAAACAGTTTAGTTTAACAAAATGTTAGACCAGAATGGTTTGGTTTAACAACTCCATCTGGTATCAGAAAGCAATCTCTGTAAGACTCACATGAGAGCTATCTGATAGAAATCTTTGGCATCGCTGATAATACTGCTAGTTAATAATATACCAGGCGCCTCTCTCCCTCTGGTCCTCTGTATCTAAGACACACCCACAGCCATGAGTATACACTAGACTTCAAAGCACAAATTTAATTTGGAACTACTGGCTAGAAATACAATAACTGTAACTAAGTCAAAACAGAATAGCTTGTGATTAACCGATTTTTGATTCACTATGATTCAAGAGTTTCAAAAAGTTCAATTCCTTGCTTCGTATTGCATCTGCCTTTATTGACAGCCATTGGCTAGGCTTTGTGAAGTAGTCTTTACTCCTTCCAGTCAAGCCACACAACCATCAAGCATATTACTTGTAGCAATTCATATTTACTCAGACAAGAGGAAAGTATGGTAATGCAATGTGTTAGGAAGAGGTAATTGGTTTTATTAGAAAGACATTCATTTGTGTAACACCGCTTTATTGAGAACACATTTCCCATCTGGCTGTAAGCCATTGCTCTACGATACGATCGCCTGAGCACAATCTCTCTACCTGTACATCTTCAACTAAACAGCTAGCCTATTCTGGCATCCAGTGCTACTGCAGGCGTGTCAAAAAGGTCAAAGGTTGCAATCTTCTGCTGTTTGTTGTTATCTTAGGAGGTCAAGTTTCATTTGCATAGTGGAGTATGAGGTTATTTCCACATTCATCTGCTTGTAGCTGCCCAAAGGCAGCTGTGGCCAGCATTGTCTGCCGCTGGATTTTGCCGCACTACTTTTCGACATTTGCAAGTTTGAGAAACTACTAGAAGTAGGTCATTGACTTCGTTATGTCTGCTGCAGGTGAGGCAAGAAATATGTCATCTTTATTGTGTTTGGGTGGTAGATACCTTTGTAAATTTCACTAGCGTGGGTTTCAATTATGGGCCCCTCAGGCTACTTGACTCAGCATGACATCTTGAACGTTTTAGTTCCCCAAGCACATTGCTTTAGTATCTATACCTTTGGCTACTACAAGAGGCAAAACGCTTATTAAACGTTTAGGCATTCTGAGGTCAAACATCGTAGTTGGATGTTAACATGATGCAAAGCATTTTGTAGCCTTTTTGCCCAATTAAAATCAACTTATACCATCTTACGAGTTTTGATCTTGTTTTTTAAGTTGTCATGCACTGAATATTTTATCTATACTACAAATTTGTGTGAGTTAAACCAAATCCAGCAATCATTGGCTAACAACTAGAAATGACTAGTTCAAGCAGAGTGCCTCAGCTGCCTTGTTTTAAGTGATGCTAGCGGTGAAGGATGAGTTCAATCAAATTTTTAGTAGATTCGATCATGAAGTATTTTGTATTACTTGCAATCGTTTTTAACATTGGTGATGATCGACTGTATGGATGTTCAAAGATTAAAATTGAAAAAACTTTATTTAGGTTTAAACGTTCAGAAAAAGTATGTGTGAAATGTCGTCACAAGTTGCTATCATTGCTGTAGTTGATATTGGCTATTGTGTTCAGTATGCAGAATCGCGTGTCTCTATCAATCGGTTTCTTTTTCGTAGCACAGCTATGGACGTCATAGTCGTGTTTTAGCTGGATTAGACCGTTTTTAGATCTATTTTTGTTGAGTTCAATTTGAAAATATCCTGGCAGTCAGATCACCTCAAACATCAAAAAAAGTTGCCAATGATGAAAAATACTAATACTTTTTGATGAATTTTACATTTTACAGTTTACATTTCTAAAGGGGTAAGATTGAATAAATTTGAACATTGAAAAAACTAAACGTTTTGTCTTGTGACTACTACAAATATATTTTTGGAGCCTGCTGTTTTTTGTGTAATTTTAAAGTGACTCCTTCACTAGGCCACACCCAGTCTGAACGATCTGCAGGTAGACTTTGAGCATAAACAATGCAGATGCCATTCTAATGACACACATAGTTTTGTAGATTGGCTAGGCTTCTATGTACAGACCAAAGCGCAGTAGAGAAATGTTGCGCAATATAGCTGGCACTTCAAACATATCCAAACATATATGACTGTTTATGGTTAAACCATAACTGTCACGAACAACTTTTATCGTATATACTAGGTAAATCAGACACGCTAATTCTGATTCTGTAATCAAAGTAAAGATTAGTCCACTAACCTTCAAAGTCATTTAGGCTTTTTTAAATCGTTTCAATATCCGTTTCAAAAACAACACAATCGGCATTACAAGCTCCGCCCATAAATATGTGACAAACACCTAGCTTTTTCAGTAACAGAAGTTAAGAATGTTTAGTCCGATTTAGAATAATAGAGATAGGTGTCTTAAAACCCATTATTATCTAAATCCAGCCTGTAAAATAATTTCAGTTTTTTATGAAAGGTATATAAACTATTTAAAATTGCTCGTAGCTTGTTACATGATGTTTAAATGGGCTGGACGCCGAGAAAAATGAGCTCAAAAAGCGCGGTTTTATCACAAGCTAGCGTTGTTATCGCGCTTTTTTAAATATGCAATGTTAAATAGCTCATCTACCTTTCAGAAAAGACTGATATTATTTTTAAGGCTGATTTTAGATATTAATGGATTTTAAAACACCCATCTCTATTATTCTAAATCGGTCTAAACATCCCTACGTAACTTCTGTTCCTAAAAAGCTAGGTTACGTCACGCATTTATGGGCAGAGCTTGTTATGCCGATCGCGTTGTTTTCGAGACCGATATTAAAAGGCTGTAAAAAAGCCTTCATTACTCAGAAAGTTAGTGGACTAATTAATATTTTGAGTACAAAATTGGAATCAGCGTGCCTGATTTACCTAGTAAATACGATAAAAGTTGTTCGTGACAGTTATGGTTTAAATAAACTCAACAATTTATAAGTTTAACATTTACATTTTTGGAATTGCTTTCTGTTTGGCAGTAAATTTAGGTAAAAAAATCAATAATGGTTCAAAAGAATTTTGCTTGATACAAAAAGCTGAGTCTCACTGAAATTAAAACGGTTTCTCATCAGAGTTTCTCAAAAATGTTTCCTGAAAGTATTCTTGACTGAATATTTTCAAATTATTTCAGATTAATATAATAAAATGTGGAATGTACCAATATCAAGGATGGACCTCTCTTTATATGCTCCGCTGAGCAATATCTACAGACTCACCATAACTCTAACACTTCACATCAATCATAATCTTTATGAATGCTAGGAATTTGACCAGCTGTCACTTCAGGCAATTTTTATGCCATGTTTCCATTATATACATTAGGTAATCCAAAAACTTGGGTCATGTGCAAGATTAAAAAGGCACAATCCAAATGTCAAACGAGTTTTATTACTCACAAATTTTTATTGAATGCTTCATGCTTGCGGAAAATGGAAACAGCAGTTGCGAATGATGCACAAACAAATGCTGTGTCCGTTAGTCTATTTTAAAAACTTTCTATACCTCAATTAGCCCTAGTTTTAATTTAAGCAGCAAGATTGTGCTTCATTAACATCTTTGGCAGAGCATTTTTATCTCTTTAACAAAACACGTGTACTAAACCGCAGCTACTTATAGCATAGTAACTCAAATTGAACACAATTTCGAATCCACAAGATAGAATCATAGCGCTGGTAGACTAATACTATTCTGAGTTATATCAAAACCTACTCCGGGTGTGACCACATGAGAGCATCTGCATTGCCAAGTCTTAGACTCACCTAAAATTCCAATACTTAAAGTTTTTTAAACAAATTGACTAGACAAAATCTACAGTTTTGATATTTTTCAGTTGGTCAAGCACCTTTCAATAAATCAACCAGTTTTTATTCAATGAGTGATATACAGTATATTTGGATTGATGATATTCTTCAAGGTAATAGCGGTAGTCCTTGCGGTAGATTGATGATAGGGTTGCTATCACAACTTAGGAATTTTTATGACTTACAGTTCCTAGTTTTATTTTTAGTTTTTTCAATTGCCAAAACGTATTATTATTATTACTAAAGCTGCCTTCTTGTGTCTGCAACTAGTTTACCATATTTATACTTTTAAAATTCTTCATCTGCTATTTGGCAAGCTGTAGTTACATAATCTTTCATGTGCCAAGAAGTAATCTTTCCTTTTGCTTTGTTTTTATAAGTCATATCATATCACCTGAAATCAACTTGTCAAGTTGTATGAAATAATCTCATTGATCTAGTCCCTACTAATCTTTGCTAGTGCAATGTTAGTCTACAGATGCTCTCATAACATTTTATGTCATGAACTGGGGTTGATCAGCAAGTTGCTCCTGCATTCTAGATTTTTAAAACTGAATATTTCAATATTGCAGCTACGTGTAATTGTGCAAGTAATAGTGATAGGCTGGGCAATGAAACTATTACTCCATATTATTTCTAAACTTTTGTAGTGATGGTTATTTGTATTTGTTATTATTAGTTGTATTCATGCTACTAGTGGATGTGTCACATTCAATAACTTGAAACAAAAGTAGTCTTATTGGCAATTACTTGTGGCAGAAATACATATTGAGCAAATATTGATGCGATAAAACAAATGTAGTCAAACATGAATGCTAAGGACATGGGTGCACTTCTGTCTCTGTGTCATCTCTGATACTTCTACACAAATTCTCCATCAGTTTCCTAGCAAATGTACTTACAGCTGTTCTTTTGTTGTTTATTTGCCATGTTTTGATATTTCAAACCCGATGTAATCCTTCACTGAGAATAATACAACCTAGAAAACTGACAAAGTGGTTTTACGACCTCATGATCATGTAGATGTCGCTGCATGTACCTCCAGATCTGAAGCATAACAACCTTTTTAGAGATTACGTCAAAGACAAAATTAAATTGTGAATAGCTGGATAAAATTCAAATTTACACAATGTTATTCCAGTATAAGATAACTGGTTAAATTTGGATGATAACTTATTGAAATAAGGTAATTTTTTGTCTAATTGTGGTACACTTTTAGCCATTCAAGGGTGTTTGTATTGGTACCTTGTGCTTATTTTGCTATCAAATATTTTAATGTCTTATACTAAAATAGGTTAGCAAAATTACTTCAAAGGGTAAACTTACGCCAACAAAGCCAACCATAGGTGAAAAATAGTGACTGGCACATTTCCAGTATCACTAGCTTATTTCAAGCTGATAACTACGCATGCATTTTACATGTGCCCATAGCTATTGATTTTATATACAACAAACTAATGTCAACATCAATATTTGGAAACAAAATAATGACTCAATACATTTATCCTTGCTTTTCTAGGAGGTCAAAGGTTATATTGCTAGTTCATGGTTCAAACATCTCTAACTATCAGAATTTGTACATTGGTATTTATGGCCATAAGTTAATTTGTGGTGAGTCTAGGCTTTCATGTACTTGAACAGCTTTATCCTTGTTTATGTTTGCTCTGTTTACTGCGCAGTGTGGTTATATTCAAGATAATGGCTCATTTCCATAAACCGCCCTAGACCAGAAATAAGGTGTTTTACCCTATTTCACTTCAAGTATGGCCATCAGTTCAAAAAATCTTAGCGTTTTTAATCTATGATGCATCTCAGCTTGAACATAAACTTGCAAAGAATATTTAATTTTTTAAAAGTATGATGAACAAATATGTGGGATGAAATTATTTTAGCAGCCATCAAACTGTGTCTGACAATAAATTGTTTCACTAGTGATAACATTTCAGTGATTTGTCAGCTTTGACTGGATTGACACAAGGCAACATTTTTGGGCAAGTGGCACTTGTGAGCTGTGCATTTTTTGTTAAAGATAAACTTGCACACAATTTTAGTAGACTTTATTAGAAAGTATCGGTATTTATCTACATGTATCATTTGCAAATAGTTTTGACATTTTAGTTGAAATGACTGCCAGGATGTGTCAAGAATAAAATTGATAAAACTTGATCACTGTTAAAATGCCAGAAAATTCACCGATGAAATAAAATTCATGTTGGCTTATGCAGTATAAATGTTTTTTTCTGATTGGTCATTTGCATTGATTTATTAGCTGTTATTAAAATTATTTCAAAATCCTAAATAAATGGTCTAACAATGAGTTTACATTTGTGTACATAGGAGTACACATTGGCTTACATATACAGAGGTTTACTCGAGTACAAATATGTGTATGTACATATATTTTGTTCAGTATGTTATGTTCCTAGTTCATAGTATTTTTGCAGTATTATGCAAGAGCGGACAATTGAAACGAATATCAGTGCTTGACATCACTAAAACACGTTCACATATGTTCATTCGTGCAAAATGCTGTAAACCTTTATGGATTGTCTGTGCTAATGTATGAGTTGCAGAAAAAAATGTGTAGCGCACAAGTAAAGCCTGATTCTAATTCTAACATCGATTATTTCCAGTCATCTGTTAAAATAAAACGGCATAAATTCTCTCAAAAATTGCAAAGAAAAGCATTTGGGTAGACAATAAGTCAATATTCAGGGCAAAACTTTGGTCAGCAAAAGATTGATACGTGAAAAGATCAATAAAACTATAGCCATTAATCGACATGGTGCTAACAAAGTTTGAAAAGAACCAGATAGGCCCAAATAGATACGCCCCACTATGTTGGTGAAGTTTGAGAGAGTGATCCAATCATATAAGGCTACTGCTCATGAAAAGGAATCAGTCCTAAAGAAGAAGTAACATGCTTGCTTCAAAATGTAGCTGTGATGTCACTAAGCAATTAAAAAGGATGATAAAAGCAGTAAAAAAGTTTGCAGACTCACCAATTACTTCTACCAGCCCCAGTCTCATAATTTGTGTGACAGCCAGAGATTTAACTTTTTAGTTGGATTTTGGCGCGTAAAATGGGGACTCATCGATTCAACTAAACATATTAAATATTTAGAAGTAAATATTGAATATCAGAACACTAAAGGTTACAATTATCAAGTTTTTGAAAGATTGATTGGATTTTGGTAATAGAAAATGGCTAACTGAAGAGCTATGTTTTAAAATATTTATGTTGAAGCATTTCACAAATTGCTGCGCTAGTCCTGGGTGTGGCCATGACTCATAACACTAGTTTAAAACACCCTACTTGTAGGGTGTCTTAAACTAGTGTACCAGACAGTTTTAAACATGTACCAGACAGTTTTAATTAAGTTTAAATTGATTTTCTCTAAAATTAATCATACAACGGACACATTTTTTATATAACCAGTATGCGCTATTTTAGCCAAAAATATATAAAAACACTCATGATTTTGGTTTTGCTTGTGCATTGATATGTATAAGACATGCTACTGACTTTACTCAATCTGGTTATTGTGAACCATCATGTACTTCCAGTATAACAAAAACTGGTGGTTTCCTATAAAACTATGGTGGCGTGTGATTGGAATGTGAATGTATCATGCCTACGGCGCTATAAATTATAGTTGGTTCACACTATATCATAGCCAGTCTTGACAAACTGTTGTTGTTGCAGAGTTGTCTCTCGGCGAGCGGGGCGAGCAAAACAACAGCTTGTCACAAGACGCATTGCACCTGATGCATCAGCTGCACTGAAAGGGAGTTGTTCTCTTCCGTCTATGCAGCTTGACTGCGTTGTCATGACGGTCGCTCCATCGTTAATCATAACGGATTTTGCGCAAAAATTTATGTAGAAAAAATAAGATGAAAACATTTAACCAGAGACCAGCATCTGCTGTAAACTTTAGTAGATAAAATAAATAAAAAATAAAATCAATAAGAACAAATAAAACTGACTGAGCGCACAAATACCGTAACAACATGTTTAGTTGCTGCCTAAGTTCTTAAGTTTCTTAATTTCTTAAGTTTGTCGGAGAGACTGGTTAAACGTTTTACTCTTATTTTTTCTACATGAATCTTTGCGCTACATCCGTTATTATTACCAATGGAGCAACCTACATAACATCGCAGCGAAACTGCATAGACGGAAGAGAACAACTCCCTTTTAATGCAGCTGATGCATCAGGTGCAATGCGTCTTGTGACAAGCTGTTGTTTTGCTCACCCTGCTCAAGGGGGACAACTTTGCAAAAACAGCAGTTTATTAAGACAGGCTAACTATATTGTTGTATTTCGGAGTTGATGGCACAATACTTTGGTGATGGTTAATATTCAAAAACCAGTTACAATAGCAGTTGATAGATGCGGTGTAGTAACTAATAGCTGTGGTATAGTTAAATGCATGCCAGTGATATTTATGCATTTTTTGGTACGTACAGATGTGTGAGTAAAGAGGAAAAGGTTGTCAAGAATAATTTGGTTAGTTTTTGAGTTTTACTGCACAACTTTCTAAGCTTAGCTGCATGAGATGATGAGTCTGTTTGAACAACCTCTACTATGCATTTTTTGTTATGTTTGGAGCACCTTTTAATTATTTCAAATAATGGTAAAGCATATCAGAGTATAATATTAATTTTAAAAAATACTAACAATGCTTCCAAGGCTAGATGAAAAAAATTTATCTCAGATAAAAACAGCCATTAAAGTTTTCCTCCATAGCCTACTTTAAAAGTACATTTTTGCTCTTCACCACCGTGATGCATTTAAAAATTAAACTAACAAGCACTAAAACATTTTAAGCTCAAATTTTGGCTTGCAGTGAACTTTTATTCTGCAATCTTAAAATATTGTGTTATATTAAACTGATCCATTTTTCAGTATTTTTTTTATCAAGACATACTCCTTTCTTTGTGGTGTTTTAATAAATCATTTAGAACCATCCGCTAAAATTATTAAAATGCAGCGAATTTACTAAGCTTGCGAAATTAGAGCTTGTCCATACTATATAAGATAGATTCAACTTAAGGCCGGTTCACACTATGTCACCATTTGTCAGCATTTGTCAGCCATTTCGGCATTCATCGTCGATTAGGTGAACCGTGAATTGATGGCATTGACGAAGCATCGCAGACACATCGGGAAAGCATGCAGCTGTCAAACTTTCCCGATGCATCAACGACTGTCTTTCAAATGTGAACCAATTCAGCTATGGTAGTTCGCCGTCGTGTATAGCGTGATTAATTCATATATATTTATAATAGTCACTGCGAGACTAGTTTTGGTTCTCTCATGCAAAAACCAAGAGGTTTCTTTGTGAAATATTGAAAAGATAAACTGTCACAGAGTATTTCCTGATGCAAACTCAGATGGGTGTGTGATGGTGTGAACATGGTTATCATCGACAGTCACCAAAGGATTGTTGCATCAACTCCGAATTATGACGATATGGTGTGAACCAGCTTTAATTTATTACCTGTAGGCATGGTACATTCACATTCCAACTACACGCCACCATAGTTTTATAGGAAACCACCAGTTTTTGTTATACTGGAAGTACATGATAGTACACAATAACCAGACTGGGTAGAGTCAGTAGCATGTCTTATGCATATCAATGCATTAGCCAAACCAAAATCATGAGTGTTTAAACATATTTTTGGCTAAAATAGCAAACACTGGCTATATAGCAAATGTGTTCGTTGTATGATATAATGTTTAATTTGATCCAGTCTTTTAGTGACTCAGGCTTTCAATAGAGTAATTACAATTTTTGACTCAGAAAACAACATTTAGAAGATAAATCAAAGTGGATTGATACACATTTGGCTAAATGGTTGCCTACAGCATAGTTTATTTTACAATAAATTTTTACCACATTTTTTGCCTCCCCATTTAGAGAAGTTCACAGCCCTCTAAAATCTTTTATGAATTGCTTTGTGCTAACAGAAATAATTTATGGAGGGCATGCAAAAATGTGTAAAACTAGTCAAAAATACTTAAACTCTGCAGACAATTTTTAAACAAAATTAATATTTAACACTCTGAAGCCTGACTTTTTAAATATAAGCAGATCCCCTGGTTGTAGACCACAATTATTAAAAACTTTCTATTGACTGTGAAAGCACTTAAAATATTATAATTTCATTTAAACTGAATATGATACTGAAGTTGTAAGCATGCAGATCATAACGGAAATCAAATAAAGCAAATTTTTTTATTCATGCTCTTTCAAAGAAATGATGTTTTACTAGTATGTGAAAACATGACTGATGTACAACAAATCTGATAGTGTTTATATTTGCTATGAATAGAAAACCAATAATGTTAGTGTAAAGATCTTGTTGCTGAGAAAGAGCTTTTCAGACTTCTTTATTCTTCATTACCAAAAATCTTTATCCATGTGTCATTAGAAACTAAGGTTTAGTCAGCCGCCATTTTTAATCTTAGGTTGGTTAGAAATAGGTTCTGTATTTGGGCAGCATCTCAAAACTATTTGGTAAATCAACTCAAAACTCTGCTGTTCAACTGAAAACCTAGTTCCTAAAATCTTATAATCCTACATCAATAGAAAGAGCCAAAGAACTCAGCCCACACAAAGAATCAGTAGAAAAACAATTCCGTTTCTGGCCCAGTCGTTGAAGCGTTAAATCTCGAAATTGCCAGCTAATCAACAATGGATTTTTATGATACACACGTAATACCTTATGATGCTTTCAAATTCTTGTCGTGTATTTTAGAGGGTTGGTGTAATAAATTATTGAAAAAATATCTATCGTGTCATAAGGTATGCAATAAGCATTAGATTCCTTTTGCGCACATCCATAGATTTGGTGTTATCGTCTATATTCACCTTTAAGCAATATGTGAACAATACTGCAATTATTAGCTCGCCCAGTACTCTGTCAGTCTGTGGGGCTGGGAGAAATTTTTAGTTTTGCAGACAAAGTGCAGAAAATAACTATTTGTAGTTCTGCTCAAACCCAGCACTAGGCAGTTGATTGGTGTAGGTGTTAGAGTGTTGGTTCATCAAACGGAATGTCGCCAGTCAAATTCTTGCTGAAAACTATCTCTTATCTTGTTTTTCAATACTGAATGCAGACAGAGTAGTACCCTAAGGAAGATCGTCGGATATGGCTTTAAATATTGTTCTCGCAATATGGTTCAGATTTCCAATAAAGTACAGAAAATAACTAGACACATAAAAAAATCTATGAGAGTAAATGATTAGCATAAGTGGTAATGCGCATCGATAGTATGCCGAATGTCATGAGTTTGAATTTTGCCCAGTGCAATCTTTTTTTTCTACTGTTAAGGTCAAGCGCCTTCCCTTAACTGGCTACTGCAATCCACCCCTGTTTCAGGCAGAGAAAGAGTGTATGAGTTCAAAGTGAATAAGTTTGCATTTGACTGTAAGCCCCATAATCAATCTACAACAGAGTCATTCACAACTCCACAGGGAGCCAAGTCACCCAATTTACTACCATATAAAAGGAAGGTGGATATGTACAAAAACAAGTAAAAACATAGCCCATGATTGAAACTGAATATAATAATAGTATAAAAAGAAGTATAAATATGATTAAATAATTATTGGCGTCGCCGAATAAAAACGTACAGAGTAATAAGAAATAAGCATATACAACAGACAGGGGAGACGAATCACGATATTTAAAAAGGACAAGACAGTATAAGGCATATAGGAGTAAATAAAGTAAATGCAACGTCCGCCACACTACCCTCTAACTATGGCTTCAGACAGACTTCTACTTTGGCAGTTTTGTGTGTCATGAGAGATCATCAGGTGAGTTAATAAATTACTCTGAAGTTGAAAGAACAGTGCTGGTGGTAGTGTGTTGGATGGTTGACCCACCCATTGTGTGTTTAATCCACATATGATACCATTTGTTGGCAAATAGCAAGACATAGTTACTGCTATAGTAAAGATTACATAGTACGAAATCCAGTAAAACATTTAGCATACATTGAAAATCTTTGCTGGAAAGAAATTATTTGGTTGCCATAGCTTAAAACATTAAAATATTTACTATAGGCTGTGTTTGTCCGCTCAAAGCCATTATTGGATGTTAGAACAGAATATTCCAGTATACGGGATTTAAAGTCACTACATTCAGATTGGTGGATCAACACTGTAACAGCTTTACCACCTCATTGAATAACTATGCAAATAGTTGTTACATTTGATAATCTCTCACGCAGGCTGGAATGATAGTGTCTTAGTATTTATACAGATCTCATACCACAATTTTTATGAATATTTGCAGTCAGACCCTGTCATATTTCTCATAAAGCTACGAGGGAACAGGATGAGCATCTAACCCTTGTTTTTACAAGTCAAAAGAATCATGGCTATTTCTGTAGCTTACAGCATTATATTATTATTAGTAGTATTGTTAAAATCAAATATCATTGTCAATAGTATTGGAACTAGTCAATGGAAATCACCAATTTACTTTGATTGATGTCCCATAACTGTGCATATAGCTATTGTATGTGCTTTATTAACACACCTGCCAATCTCCCACAGCACAGGTGAGACTGTCAGAGTGCTGGTCAATGTTTGAAGTACTAGCCGATGTTCGAAGTACTAGGCAATGTTGTAGAATACTAGCAATGTTTGAATTTAAGGTTAAAGGTGGTAATAAAAAACTGTTTTTGATGGGACTAAAACTCATGATAAGCCAACACTCTAGCTGTCTAACATATATATTAATCAACAGCCTAGTACCACTTCATAACCACATATCCCTATCCTGCACTCATTCAGGTAAACACCTTAAACACCCATAGTGTATTTCCATTACTAGCATAATCTATTCACAATCACCTCCAGCTGCTAGGAACAATTGTGTTATCAGGACAAAGGTATTTGGGTCAAATCCTTGTTGTCTTATCCCGTCCAATCTCCTTGTGCTATTTCACAATTAATTAACCAGCCATCAAAATGATTATATGGCCAAAATGTAAACAAATGGAATATCTAAGACTGATTGTCGCTTACCAATAACATTCCTCCAGATTTCTTACAACAATCAAAACCCTATTGCCTAGGTAAAGCTAATACCTGTGCTAGCCGAGAGCTGCCATCAAACAACTTCCAGTTGACCTTTGCCTCGTTGTTAATCAACTGCTGTCATAATTTTGTCAGCCATTGATTGAAGCAGTAGTCAGCATGTTATGTAATAAATCATTGACGTCCGGAGCCGCGGCTGTAAAGGAGGCGTCACTTTAAAGAAATGCTGCCCTGTTAAACAGGCAAATTTACTGTTGCTGACGCCAGCAGTGAAAGAAAGCAAATTCACTTGCATATTTGATATTTTTGTTAGATGTTTTATTACCAATAAGTATCTGACTGCCAAAGAATATGTTTTATTGCAGCTTTTTTTGCAATGGCCACACACATAAGACCCTTTACTGCAAAATAGTTTCAGAACTATAAGATCAATAAACTTCAAATGATTATCTATTAAGTAATAGTACTGTTGACAGTGAATACTTGGCTTTAACAATCATAATAATTGTAACAATAAAAATAATAATAGTACTAATAAGACTGTGAGCTATAGTAATAATCATAATTCTTTTGACTTGAAACATGCTTAAGTTGCTCATGATAAGAGTGAATAGAGTAGAAAAAGTGTTTAAGCTTAATCCGCAACATATTTGTGTGGTTGCTCTATGGCGTCAACTAGTATACATTTTTTGCTGAACAAGTTTGTTTCAAAGCTTTATCATAAACCATGTGACTCAAACGCTATAAAAACGTGCATTTGCCAATTTCAAATACTAATTTTTAACATATAAGGCCTATTCATTTGTCACACAAAAATAACTGAGTAGCAAAACAATTATAACAGCCCAAAGTGCCGTCAAAAAAGTAGTTTAGTCTACAATAGAAATGGAGGCTATAAAGTCACCAAACACTTTTTTTAATTAAAGTTGCTAAAACCAATACAAAATATACGCAATTTAAATCTTGAATAGTGCAATGAAATTCAGCTCTATAGATGTCAAGAGCAAAGAGGTTTTTCTTGTTTCTGTTGCCGTCAGTGCTCTCCATAAAGAAGAAGTTGAAAAGCAAAGGCTAGGGCTATCGTCTTGCTACATGTCTATGAGCTTCACCTTTGAGAATAATACTCATGGTACTGAAATCAAATATTTTGTGGCACCGGATTGTCAGCAAAGACATTCTTTGACATTTTTTTGATTATTTAGGTTCATTAGGATTGATGCTCTTTCTTTGCAATGCATTACCCGAACCTGTGGGACTTACTATTGGTATCAGGTTTGCTGTTAATTTGTCATTCTAGCTATATGTTTGAGGTTATGTTTACTCAACATGTTATATTTTAATTAAGAATAAAAATGCTATCAAAGCTGTCAGCTTCTTAATTTTAAATTTTTTTAAAAGCTATGAAATATGTGCATTTCTCAAACATAATCAACTGTGTGATTTTCCACCAGGTATTTTTGTGACAGATCATGCTGATGTGTGTAGCCATGGCCAAAGGTGCCTATGCTCTAACCAAAAACATGCTAAGGTTATACACAGTGCCAATTCTACACTAAAGCAAGTGCCAAACTCAATTATTTTTTGACATATCTGCTCAGATCAAAGCCAAACCTACAGTTATTTTCTTTTTTTAGTCTTTGTTCTCTTATGAACACCGTCTGTCAACACTGCTTTTTGATACTGCATTCAAGCAATTAGAACTGAAATAAGCCAAAAGTTAAAAGTAACTAGGTCAATTACTTGCTGAGGAGGTGTGGGTTTAGCAATGGGTAATTTGTAACGTGACAACAAGTTTTTGCATGTATAAATGTTATGTGACAGGTTCCTGATGACTTAGTGCACTCAATTAAGATACATTGATGATGGTAGCTTGCGAATTGTATGAAAGTAGCTAGTAGATAATTTTATGAGTTAATCATGTGATAAGTTGGTCAATAATTGAGTTAATTAGTTGATGTTTTGGGCCGATTAGATAGTGATTTGTTAAGCTGGCCAATTAAGGAAAAAATCGAAGACTGAACTGATGAATTGATAGCATAAAAAGTTTATTATAAAATGTGTTGATGAGTTGATGTATTAAGATGATCATATGTTAAGTTTATGATATAAGGAAGAGATCATATAATGAATTGATAGGTTGATATTGATATGAATGTAAATTACATCAAATTGATTAGTTAATAATGAAAGGAGTTTATCATATATTGAGTTAATCATATGATGGTGTATTAAAATAATCTCACATTAAGTAGAGCAGTTAATAATATGCTGAGTCAATCAAATATTAACTTGATGCCTTAGTGATGTAGCCTGTCTTGACAAAATGTTGTTTTTGCGGAGTTGTTCCCCCATCGAGTGGGCGAGCAACACAACAGCTTGTCACAAGACGTACTGCACCTGACGCATCAGCTGCACTGAAAGGGAGTTGTCCTTTTCTGTCTATGCGCCTTGGCTGCGATGTTATGTCGGTCGCTCCATTGGTAATCATAACAAGCTTTGCTATGATGCTATGCTTTGCTACGAACTTCGTTATGATTACCGATGGAGCGACCAATCTAACAACCAAGCAACCAAGTCGCATAAACGGAAGAGAACAACTCCCTATAAGTGCGGCTGATGCATCATGTGCAGTACGTCTTGTGAGAAGCTGTTGTGTTGCTCGCCCGCTCGACGGGGGCACAACTCTGCAAAAACAAGTTTGTCAAGACAGGCTATTAGTGATACTATGAGTAAAATCGATTAAGATTTGATGAGTAAATAGTTTTTTTGTTTTGCTTCAATGATTTCTCAAATTTTTCAAATTCATTGTTGTCCTTGACTCGGTATTTAGGCAAAACTTATTCACTATCTAATAGGTAATGCTGATAAAACCTAAACATCATTCACAAAAGAAATATAAAGCTATAGAACATACATTGTCAAATTTTATTGCTACATACTTTCTAGCGAAAATCTCATAGGAGATGAAAAAAGTATATTGATTGCAAAATTTAGCTTTGTATGTTTTGAGTAAAGCCGAAAAGCATAGAATGTCAAATGCTTTTTATGACAGTTGAAGTGAAGCTTAATTCAGAGTGTAAGCAATGCTAATCGATTATACTACTTTTTATGCTTTGGTTCTTCCATAGGTTTTAAGGTACTGTGCAAAATTCTAAATGTTCCAAGTACATAAAGCTTTGCTTTGGCGTTTATTTTGATGCTCTCTAAACAAAGTTTGCAACAAAACTAAAAAAAAGTTTATGCTTTTTAGCTCACTGTTTCACTTTTTTTCATCTTGTTTTTACACTTTTTTTAAACATAGATTTTTATAAATTTGGAAACTCTCAACCCTGTTTTGTTTGCTAAGCGTTAAGTAATATGAGGGTGGCATTCATCTAATTGCTAAATTTAGGTTTCATATTCTTATTAGTGGTAGCACCTTTTTGGCTAATAAAGTTTTGTATGTCTCTATTCATAGAGGCCTTCATAGAGTACTCATAAGGCTTTATCGTTATTCATAGAGGGTAGATAATTGCTTCTCAGTGACATCATTGTAAACATTAGCTAGTTAACTTGTGTAGGTTTTTATAACTGACTACTTCATTGTTACAAGTTTGCTCTGTGAAGATCATACTTTTTGGGTAAATTTTGTCTAAGTTCACTTCTAATCAAGAAAAGTATTCCCGCTTCAAATTCACTACCTTGAAATTAAAAGCACTACCTTAAAATCAATATATATAAGAAAACTAACTACCAGTCGTTGGTTGTACATAGGTCTTAAGAACTTTTAAATTTATTCCCCATATCATTAGAAAATGATAAAAAATTGTGTCCGCACGGCCAAAAACGTCCTTCATCTCAAATTTGGTGTTCCAAAGTCCTTACAAAACGCATGATTTGAGACCCTCTCCTTTCCACAAGATAATATGGCTGTGTTTGCATGACCACACTGCTGTACAAATAGGCTTTGCATTGCATGGCTCCACCTTTTGCACTTACAGAGAGAGAGGGGCCAAGAATAAGGGCCTCAAACAGAAAGGGGTGGATAAAACAGTTGAGTGCAAGGTACAGTGGAAGAATAGAGGAAGTGGCAGAAGACTCGGTACTCTATGAAGAAGGTAATGCCAGCTGAGAATACACGCTTCATCAACGATCTCTTTTGTCGTGTAATTTTGCATACCAGAAAATTATACAGAGAGCTTGAAAATTGCAACACAAAGGAGAATATTTCTAATTTAGGTTCAAACAATTTGGTTTAATTGCCCTCTTTCGAAGGGATAGTTTTTCAAAAATTTCCCAACTGTAACTCATCTGATAAGGTAAGTTCTATGGTAGCCACATTTCTACCTCAAGTGGATAGGGTGCTTGCTCAAGTAGCCATAGAGCCATCTAAGGCTGACACATTGCTCTCTTAACTAACAACATGCTACTAAAGGCTGGTTCACACTATATCGTCGTATTTCGGTGTTGATGCCACAATGTTTCGGCGATTGTCAAAGATAACCATGTTCACACTATCACATACCCATCTGTGTTGGCATCAGAAATTGCTCAGTGGCGTAGTGTTTTCATTTATCTTTTTAAATTTTCATGAAAAAACTTCCCTGTTTCTGAGTGCTTAGTCCCGCAGTGACTATCATAAGCGGATATGAATAAATCACTCTATCCGGCACCGTGAATTACCGTCGCTGAAATGGTTTACATTTGAAAGGCAGTCTTTGATGCTCAGCGAAATATCAAAAAAGTGTGACAGCTGCAAACTTTCACGACGTGTCCGCAATGCTTCTTCGATGCCATTAATTCACGGCTCACATAATCGACGGTGAACGCCGAAAGGAAAACCCTGACAAACGGCGATATAGTGTGAACCAGCCTTAAAGTATTTATTTCGATGTCTCTGATGTTCACTGATTTCCCCCTTTCACAAATACATAGTTCTAATTATTCACTTATACTCATGCAGTCATGATTACAGTTCAAATATCTTTGTGCTAAGGTCAAATACCGGCTACATTTGTTGTCAAAACACATCATTTCCATAGTCAGCTTATTCCAACTTGTTACTAATGACACTATGGCATGCTGAGTAGAGATAAAAATGTTGGGTTATGCCAGTAGAGAGAAAGGTTTTCAGTGGTTGTCCAAAAGAGTTGAAAATAATTCCTATTCCATTTTATGATTACAAGTTAAATTGATTTGTGATTTTCTCTTAAATGCTAACAGAAGAGTGTGACACGGCATCTATTTATACAAGAGCAAAGGTAATTTCACATTAAAAGTCAATGGTATCATTTATAAGTGCTTTTCAAACTTTAAGAGCACTTCATAAACTGATGACGTTTATTGAAATCTGTGAGTTTATTTTTGTTTAATTTAATTAAAAACCTATGTTTTTTGTAGTTTGCAGATTTTCAGTGTTCATAATGAAAGCTTTCTGAACAAAGTATAGCAGGGAAAATTTCTGCATAATATTGCTTGACATCTCAGATTATTGATGATTCATAATAAATTGTTACTACACTGACAATGTTTTCGAATGATGACTATAACCTTGGTAGAAATATCACAATATGGTTAATATTCTATGAGCCAATGTCAAAAATTGTCTCATAAGACAGTGTATTGCCACAAAAGATATCTCTGTGACACATCCACTGTACATTTCGCTAATGGTGTAGCAACAGCAAAGGTAGTTAGGCTGTCAAGACTTTTATTACATCACTATCAATATCAGACTTATGTATCATTTAATCACTAGCACTGCTGCTGCCACAGTCTGGAGTATTACCTATCTTAGCATTACTACTGAATCACTGTGTTTCCATGATGCTCATGATTTGTAAATTTGAGCCAATCCGCAAGTGATCCGCGCCATGGACATGGCATAAACCCGCAAGTTTTGTGATTCACAAAACTTTATCGAATCCATCATGCTTGCGGAATCATGGAAATGACACTTGCAAATAATACATATTAAAATATCACTGGCTATTCCATTCTGAACATTCTCACGTTTCAGTCGGTTTTTATTTCGTTTTGAGCAGTAGCAATGCACCAATGTTCCAACGATTGCTGCTGAGCTTAGCGTGACAAGACTCTATAGCTATTTATAGAGTCATTAATTTGGCTAATACTTGACCTATGGGGTCAAGTGATGGCGTGAAATGTACATCGTGCAGGTGTTCATTGAAACGCTCGATTGCCAAGTAACTGAACTCGTGCACAGCTACAAATGTGGATCATGCAATCATGGGAACATAGTGATGGTAACCAACTTAGGATATCGTAAATCATACAGTCAGTTTGCAAGAAGTGTTATGCTTGAATGCCATGTTCCTTGCCCTACTTTTCCCATTCATGTTTGCTTATATGTCATCCATACAAATTTAAAAGGTATTTTTAGCTTATTGTTTTAAGTTGCAGTGTAGTTTTGCAGTTGTTTTGCATGGGAATCTAGGCAAAATTATTTCCTCAACCGAGAGCTGTTTACCGATTGTACCAAAAACCGTTTAATACTTACCGTTTCGTTTGGATATATTGAACTTTTTTAATCATGTATTTAACCCTCCTTATTTGATGATTATGGAAAAATAAAAACTTGCATAATACGAGCTAAACATTATTAAGCCTACAATAAATGTATAGCCTTTAATATTAATCTGAAGTTAATAACACGAAATAACTAGTTTAATTTTATGAGCTGTGTTACATTGTAAAAGATAATAGAAAATTTATTTTATTAAACATGCAAAACAATGGAAGCTCATGCAGTATCCAGTGGCATCTACCTACAATTTTGCTCACTGAGATAATCTCACTTAGAGTCTTACTAGACATTTATGCAAGCCATAACATATTGGTGTTTGTATGGATTTGATTTTTCCTTGCCATGTCTTTGACCTTTACCAGCTTCAGATAATGTTTTGATCCAGCCCGGTATCATCTTCAGTTCAAGTAAGAGAATAATCAGAATCACATCAGCAACCTATATTAAAACTGAGTGTTTGTTAGTATAATACAGGTTTCATATTATATATCTTTATACAAATGTGTGCGAAGACAAATGAGTATAACATGCTCAAATAAAAAGTACACAATGCACCGAAATGTCTCATGAAAACAAATCTATTCTTAGTTTTGTCAGTCAGAAATTTAAACAAAAGCCCATATCAGAAACATGGCAGTCAATCTAATATCAAAAGCACATGATTTCGTGGGATTCATAACCGGTGTAGATCTGTAATCAAGGTTTTATTTTAAAGTTATTATTGAAAATATGTACCTGTAGCTATTTTCAAAAAGAGGTTTTCAATTGTTACTATAGGTATAGCCACACATAACAAATTATTCGGTAATCTGACCGAAATCATGAATTTCCCAGAATTCTCAGTGTTACTCGGTCGAAGATCACAGAATTATTTAAACTGTACGCGCACACCCACCGAATTCGCTGACGGAATGCTTTTTTAATTGGCTAAACAAGTTATTAGCGAGCATGATTCTAGCAGCTTTTGCAATTAGTATAGTCCAAGACACGTATAACGCAATAAAAGTACGAGTGCAATTCACCATAGTACACACAATGAAATTGCTTAGGTTGCGCAATTGTTGGTTAGCGATTACAATTCAAACAGCTTTCAAAATTTACATAGTCCAAAGCGCATAAGGCAACACGCAAGAAAAAGATTAAGGCACTGCGTCATAGTAGATACGATGCAACTGATTTGATTGCGCTAAAGATGGCAACTTTTTCTACAACAAAACATTTGCTGCTAATAAGAAAATTGTTATTATTAAAAAAGAAAAGATTTTTAGCCATAGTGTCCAGACGATAAAAACAAACAGTAGCAAAGCAATTGCAATCAAACAAAGCAATTGCATCGTGTGCACTATGTTGAATTGCACTCGTACTTTTATTGTGTGCCGTTATACGTGTCTTGGACTATACTAATTGCAAAAGCTGCTAGAATCGTGCTTGCTAATAACTCTTTTAGCCAAGTAAAAGCATTCCGTCGACGAACACGGTGTGCGTGTACAGCTTAGATAATTCTGTGATCTTCGGCCGAGTAAAACTGGAAACTCTGTGAATTTCGTGACTTCGGTCAGATTAACGAATTATTCGTTACTTGCGGCCGTACCTTAAACCATAACTGTCACGTACAATTTTTATCGTATTTTCTAGGTAAATCAGTCATGCTGATTTCGATTTTGTACTCAAAATAAAGATTAGTCCACTAATCTTCAAAGTCATTAAGGCTTTTTTAAATTGTTTCAATATCCGTCTCAAAGACAACACCATCGGCATAACAAGCTTTGCACATAAATATGTGACGAAACCTAGCTTTTTCAGGCACGGAAGTTAGGGATGTTTAGTCTGATTTAGAATAATAAAGATGGGTATCTTAAAACCCATTATTATCTAAAATCAGCTTGTAAAATAATCTCATTATTTTATGAAAGGTGTATAAACTATTTAAAATTGCTCGTAGCTTGTTACATGATGTTTAATTAGGCTGAACGCCGAGAAAAATGAGCTCAAAAAAACGCGATTTTATCACAAGCTAGCATTGTTATTTTTCTGGGCGTTCAGCCTATTTAAACATCACGTCACAAGCTACGAGAAATTTTAAATAGTTTATATACCTTTCATAAAATACTGAGATTGTTTTATATGATGGGTTTAAATAATAATGGGTTTTAAGACACCCAACTCTATTATTCTAAATCTGACTAAACATCCCTAACTTCTGTTCCTGAAAAAGCTAGGTTTCGTCACATATTTATGGGCGGAGCTTGTTATGCCGATCGTGTTGTTTTCGAGACGGATATTGAAACGCTTTAAAAAAGCCTTAATGGCTTTGAAGGTTAGTGGATCAATCTTTATTTTGAGTACAAAACCGGAATCAGCGTGTCTAATTTACCTACAAAATACGATAAAAATTGTACATGACAGTTATCGTTTAAGACTGGCAAAACAGCATAAAATGCAGATATCCTAGCTTCACCTTATTGTAGACAATCTAGCTTGGGTTATTCTTGTTTGAATCAATCTAATTAAAATCATAAAGTTATGCCTCCAGCTAATAATTGGTGAGTGTTCTTGCTGATATGTCGAGCTCCTTTAATTTAATAAGTTTTGAAATGATTTGTTGATCACAAAAATGTGTAGTACATTTACCTAGTTTTAGCTAAGGAAGGTAGTGTGCCATTTAAAGGGATTTTGGGGAACATCGTTGTTTGTTGTTAGCCTTGATTATAGATTTTGCTTTTCTGGTTTATAAGTTTTTCATGAATGTTAATAAAGCTAATGTTTTAACCATAATCAATTATGTTTTTAAAACAATGCTAATCTATATATGAAATGCCTAATTAACCCTTTCACTGCCGTAGAGGCATGAATGCGTTTTCGTGGGACGACTGCCGTAGACGCATTATTGCGACTTTCCCAGCAATTGCGTAGTTACCTAATTTTATTATTCGTTGACAACATAATCTACAGTCTTTAAGACTTTTATGAACTTGACAGTGTTGTCCGAAGATTGGTCTATAAAATTAGCCTAAAATAATGAAGCAATTTTAAAGTTTTGTCTGAGAATTTCAAATTTAAAAATGAACGTGTTTTTCGTGTGATTTCATTAATTACCACCCGCGAGTCAGAAAACAGGTAAATAGTTATGTTGATGACATTATAGCCATTTCAGATTCATATTTTCGTTATTATACAGATAATTAAAGCAGCAGCACTGTCTCTGATAGTGGTGAAAGCAATAGTTTTGCAAGAGTAAGGAACATTGTAGAAGATCGTTTTAGTTTCGCATTGATCATAGCTTCACATAGTTTTATCATCGCACAAAGTATAAATCCATTGAATTTTTGCATAGCAATGTTGGTTAAAATGTTGGCAAAATAAAATATGTAACAAAAAGGTTCTAGATAGAGATTGAAATTGAAAAAAATACTGTTTAGATATCAGGAAGCAGTATTGGCAATTTTTGGTAAAATGGCTGGCAATTGGCAGATACCCGAATTTGTACATAGTTGGCAGTAAAAGGGTTAAATCACTATGAGGTTTGAGGGAACATTCAAATGTAGTAACTAGTAAGTGATTACAGTGAACCCTAGCCACACAATTTTAATTTGTTCCTATGCTGGCATTGTAAAGCCAAAACTATGTAGAGTGGTATAAAAAACCATAGTAAATATCTAATGCAAACAGCCCTTGGTAAAAATCATCAAAATTACTTATTACTCCTTTGGCTCGGGAAACGACCAAAATTTAATTTATCGGTTGCGTGGAGAAACAACATTTATGTCGCTTTCGGTAGAGGTTTATAAAGCTGTCGTCTAGTAACGTTAAACAAAGGATATGAACACGAGTAAGTTTTAAATATCATCAACAAGATACTATTTGATGATTTACAATATGAAACGATTATATGAGAAGCGTTGCTTTGTGCTAAAAGCTAAAGAAATCGCGCCTTCCTGGAAAAGAATAAAAGTTGGAAAAATCAGTCAATATTGGCTCAACTTTCAAAACAGTAAAATAAAAATTTATTTGATCTTGTGATCGTTAGTGATTTTTGTCTGATCAGAATAAAAATAATCTAGATGATAAAAGTGATGTAAACTTTTTAGACTTTTAATATACTTGGAAAGTTGGAATATACAGAGAAAAATGATCGGTATGGTAGCTCGCACGACTACGTTATAGCGCTTGACTCTACCGAATGAAATGCTTCCAAGCATTTCATACAAGGACAATTGCACATGGTTGAATTTTTTTGTAGTAGTAGATATGTAAATGAATGTTTATGTCCAAAATATATTGTTCATATAATAAATATAAGACTTGAGCTATGCCTGTTCATAGAATTCCGATTTTACTGAATTTTGAAAAATAAATTACACGACTTTTGGGTGTTTTTGCCGGGCTTTAACCCAGCCAAAGGGTTAAAAATTAGTAAACTAATAATATATGTTAACCCTAATAACTATAGTTAGATACGATAACTCGAGTGTATTTAGTAGTTATGATCTGTGATAAAGCGTACAGTGTAATATGTGCAGTATGTACCATAGGAAGTTTTTATTTTTGAGGCAGACGCATAACAGAAGTATTTTATAAACGTTGATTTCAACTTTAACAAACTTAAATTACTGAGCACATGCTTAAAGCTATGTTTTAGTATGTAATTCTAACTATTTTACTGAACTTCAACATTTTCATCGCTAAAGTTAATCAAATATGTGTTTCTAGTTTTGTTTTCACAATAACTAATAACGAATAACTAAGTGATATCAAGTATCGTACCTTCTTCATTAAAAGAAGAAAATACCAAGATCTCTCAAGCAACAGATTATGTTGCTTGAGAGATTTTGGCAAACAACATATCGCATACTTGTTACTCCGATAAAATCAGCACACCGACTGCCAAATTTGAATTTCGAGAAAAATTGTTGTTGGTTACATTTGGCAATAAGATTGTATAGGGAGTGTGAAAAATCAGCGTCTTGTACATTACAGGGCAAAAAGTTATATAAAAGGCTTATCGTAACCCGAGGGTACAATGCATAGCATAATTTGACAATTCTAGTTGATTTGGTATTAAGGAAGACCAACTCGGTGGAAAGAGTACTTAGTACATTAGTTCAGCAAGTTTTATTTTGCTCCAGAGATTAGTATTGCATTGGCCAAAATTCAGGAGAAGGGTCTACAAATCCTGAATGGGGATCTTCAGGCGCTTACAAATACCTTAAATAATGGTTAAATGCATTATAAGCTTTGATATGGAAGTTATCCACAATGTTTATGCAATGTTATGCATTTGGTTTATAATGACATTCATGCTGTCAATAAAAACTTTTGCATGCTCACCTACTTATAAACCATCACCGATGATTCCATAAAACTAACAGCTAATAAATATATTCCTAACTTTGGTTATTCAGTTTTTCATGGTAGCAAATCTTTTAGATAATCCCATATTACTAAAAACTATTTTCAATATTTCATTTCTTTGATTAGAGTAGAGATGGTGTTTTACTAACTCGTGTTAAAAAGCATCTAAACATATCCAGGTTTTTCACTTTGTTTTTTCTTTAATTATAAAAAAGTTGAAATTAAAAACCTTTATTCTATGAGATATTTAATTTTGAAAAACTCTATTTGAACTGAGGTTTGGTATGATATTCAAATGATTTAATTTAAAATCTTTAACAGAACATGAGTTCGAACAAATTACATACAAGGCTCAGCATGAACACACGCATCACACAGAGATTGTTGGCAGCTTAGATCCTCCCGCAGAATGGCAAGATACCACTGATCCAAAAAAGTCAACTGGATTTGACAGCATTTCAAGTGAAGAGGTAGACAGCACAGTGGAGACAGATTTGGCGGAAGGAGACGCGTGGAGACTCACAGAGAGAGATAACGAAACGCTTGAGGTACGCTTGACTTTGAAGTACAACTATCATAGCCCTAAAGCAAACCTGATCCAATTTATATTAGCATGTCTTACCAAGCCAGGAAGGCCTTTGAAGGATTTTTATAAAACCATGGCGAAATCCGCTCCAGGTGTAGACTTAAAGAACTAGATAAAAAAATGAAGAGAATTTATTTCTGGTGTCACTTTTAAAGCATCCCTTTCATGTAAGCCTAAAATAATTAAAGCAACTAGTGTAACGAAGCTCTGACAAAGCATGACATGTGTGGCCTTGATTAACTAACACATTAGACCGAGGCTTTCGTGGCAAGATGTAGGTCTGCCAAACTTGGATTTGCAACTTTGATCTGTTAGTGAATTGAGTTAAATCCTGTTCAACTAGTAAGTGTATGGCTGCAGAAAGCACTTAGAGAGATTTCAGCTCAAACAAAAATAGGTGCTATCATCATAATGTTTTGGCATCAGTGGGCGTGGCTGACATGACCAACCCAACCCTTCAATACACACATCCTGCTGGGCAATCCTTCCAAATCGTCGTGTGATATTGGCTATTTCCTAGCTTTTAATATTTTCCTGGACAATCGCTATGATTTTTGGGAAAGTATGCATTCTATTTATAAAATGCTTTAAACTGAAAATGTATAATTACATTTTGATTTTAAGTAATAGTTTTTTGACACCATAAAATAGATTAACTTGTTACTACTTTCAAAATTTCAACAACGCAGAGTTTATTTGAAAATGCGTTTTCTACAATTTTGAGCTGGTTTTGCTGGGAGCTGCAGTTACTTCTCAAGGGCTATTAATATTAAGAGTTTAAAAACACATTCCTGAAATTAATGCTGAGCTACTAATTTTGAAACTGCTAGTAGGTTTAGCTTTTTTAATATTCAACTCTTTTGCTACCGTGAACTGATGTATCGGTAATCGCAGTGTTAGAGATACTGCGTGATCATACGCGAGAGGGAAACATAGTGCATGGTAACTGGCGAACAGTAACCTTGTTATGGTACAAATCATTCAACTTTAAAATGAAAATGTACCTCACTTAAAGTGAACAAATCGATGATCATATTAAGCAATTTTTTTTACAAAATCACCTTGCCATAGTTTCAAAACTCTCAAAATCGTGAAATTATATTTCAATTACATCGTCAATTCAACTCAATATTTCTAGCCATATCATAGTTTGCTGAAAACTTGTGTTCTCTGGACTAAAACCTAACTCAAGGACTGATGAGAGTAGTGAGAGAATTCTACCTCCAATTGATTTTTTACAAGATGTCGGCGCCTGAAATTGCTCTGCATTAATAACAGATATGACAGAGCGGTGTGTTATTTGATTTAATATTTACATTTTTTATGTCGTGAATCTCAGGTTTATATCAAGTTTCCTGTTCAAGATTGCACTGGTCAAGCTATGACAGGTCTGCAACTTCTCAAATAACCATAAAAAGGAAATTCCATCTTACGGTTACAATCACACAATTTTAAAAAGTTTGATATTCAGTAGATAGAGCAGCTTTGCTTCGCATTCCCTTTGGTCAGATACATATTTGCCAAAAGTATTGAAAAGACTGTTTGTAAATGAGGTTCATGCCATAGTATCTTTTTGTTTATGAAAAAAAAGGTTTGTGTGTTAAAACAACAAAAAACTCACATAGCCGATTACAACAGCAATTTCAGAGTAAATATCAAAAGGTCAGCCCTCACTCGCGGTGGGGGTTAAGGCAGCCATCTAAAATGGCATTTCTCCATTCAATGTCTCAAGTACCACAGCCTACAATTACAACAATGCAAGCTTAACGCTTTCGCAGGCAAGTTTTTTGGGCTATTTGAAACCCCCTGGGCAGATTAATTTCTCACAAATTGGTTTAAAAAAATCATTGATACACTTTTATTTATGATATTGTACATGCGTACTGTGTTTTTATTATACAGGTAAATACAAATAGATATTTATAAGTCCAATTTTTATATAAGTGTTTCTCTAGCTATAGTAATTTTGGAAGCATTTGCCCTTGCAGAGGCCTAAATCACAGTCTTGACATCATGCGCTTATTATTGTTCCTCTATTGCTTTGCCTTTGCCTATAATAGCCTTTGGAGGACGCCGTGACAGTAAAAGAAAGTTGTTGCACTCTGAAAAAATATTTAGAAAGCGGTAATAGAAGCATAAACAAGCTACAAACCAAAATCCCCATTTTATTCAAATACGTTTTGACTTGAGATTTTTTGTTCGTTTAATAGTGCAAAAACGATCGTTTTTTTTCTCCAAACGGCTAATTTTTTGGTTGCTAACAGAGACCAATTATATATTTTAGTTTACTATTAGTAAAAATTAAATTAAAAAAAACAATAAGCTAACCAGAAATCAATTTAAATAAAAACGTTCGCGTGGCGACGTAATAGTCGCTCTGCCCATTGGCGTCAGTATCGCGAAATGACAATAATGTCGCTCTGCCTGCCAAAGGGTCGCCTTTAGTATTTATACATAAAGGAAAGTGTGCAGAAAAATTCCCTTCATTAAAAAATAAAAATAAACTTACACAAAATGTTAGTAGATTTTATCAAAAAGTATTAACATTTTTTACTGTTTGTCATTTTTGTCGTTGATGTTTGAGGTGATCTGACTGCGAGGATGTTTCAAAATTAAAATCGACAAAACATGATGGCGGTAAAAAAGCTCAGAAGAATTATATGTGCCCAAATGATGTCACTAGTTGTTATTGTTGCTATAGTTTATACGTTCAAGTTACAGCAGTACACATCCTTATTCTATCAGTCCCTTTGTAACTATATACGTAATAATCAAACTTTTACTTGATTTGAGCATTTTACCTGCAATCAAGTTTTGTCAATTTTAAAATATAAGCATTCTGGCAGTCAGACCTGCTTGAACAACAACAAAAAAATTGCAAATGGTAGAAAAACGACTACTTTTTTGAAAAAGTCTACTAAAATTCTGTTCAAATTCATTTTTATGTTTTAACTCTTTTGCTACCCTTTTAAATCGATTTAGGAATTACGGCTAGAAACTCACAAATCGTTATCTTTTTTAGATCTGACCAACAATTTGTGGTAATATAAGTACAGACCCTAAGCCAAAGTATCGGCTTATTAATAGGGTTTCACTTTTTTTTTTCATTACAAAGCCTACACATTAGCTAGACTAATCATATTTGGTCTCCGATGAAACAACTCTGTTGCCAATCACGTGCAACCAATAAAAAAAATTTTTGGATCAACATTTCCAATTCTAATTATTTTGAAAAACAGCAAAACCAGATCGTTATCATCATGGAAATAAGGAACACACCGGGTTCGATAAATGCAAAGCAAGCGGCAGAAAAACTGAGAGTGAGATTCGCTAAATCATTTTATACTTATCTTGCAGAAATTTTTTTCTGAATAAGATGAGTTTTGCAGTAAAACGATATCTGGTTTTGTTCTCAAATTATTGCTTAAATAATGGCATTTGGTCAGAATTTAGTGGTGTAGCGAAAGAGTTAATCGTTTTCTGGTACCGTCTAAGCTTTGCACCTTTTACTGGGGAAGCGGTGCTCATGCTGACAATTAAAAGAGTTTTTTTATCTACGCCAAAGCATCAGACCCTGTCAAACAAGGGACTATTTAATACAAAAAACTAGACTGATATACTTATTACTAATTTTAAGTATTACTTTCAAAATTTCAGAAAAAAACTGAATAACTTTTTATTTACAAAAAGAACTTTTAGTCGTTGTCACGATGGTGTCGATGGTGCATCTCAAAATCATTCGGATCATTCTTGAAAACATGTTTAAATCTTCCTAACCGGTTTTAAACCACTTCATAAAGGAATTTAAAGGTAGTGAGTCAGATGTAGAGTTTAACGAGTGAATCTGGGACTGTCATTCTGGTTATTCTGACGGCCTATCTTCACCAACATATTAAAACCACAGCAACAACGAAAAAGGAATTCATGTATACTGACATAATCTAGTCAGTATTATTATTATTTCAAGGTTTTTTTCATTATTTCTTGTGATGACATCACAAGTATTAACCAAACTGATTTGTGTTATGACCATAGAGTTATCTCCCCCTAGAGTGATAACTACACAAGCGTTTCCGGTGCCGACAAGGAGCGTTTAGGCCACGCCTCTTTTTTGTGCTAGTCAGTCGTAGTGATTGACTAGATCAATAACATCAGCCATGAGAAGGGTTAAACAAGGATCATGAATTCCAGTTGAGATAGTAATTAATGCTCATATTAAAGAAATGATGATTATAGTTTATTACTTTAATATATGCTTATTATTTAAAGCAATTCAATACCTACCAGGGATTGCTAAACATATTATGGAAATGTTTACTTTTTCATTTCCATAAACAAATATTTCCATAATTTTAGGGAAATGGAAATTTTATTTTACAAGTATGGAAATGGTATGAAAATAGAAATAATATGGAAATGAATTATGGAAATGCTAAGGAAATAGAAAAAATATGGAAATGAATTATGGAAATGGAATTAATATGGAAATGAATTATGGAACTTTTATGGAAATGGAAATAATATGGAAAGGAATTATGGAAATGGAAATAATATGGAAATGGAAATACTATGGAAATGAAGCAGGGAAATGGAATTAATATGGAAATGAATTATGGAAATGGAAATAATATGGAAATGGAAATAATATGGAAATGAATTATGGAAATGGAATTAATATGGAAATGAAATATGGAAATGGAATTAATATGGAAATGAATTATGGAAATGGAAATAACATGGAAATGGAAATAACATGGAAATGGAAATAACATGGAAATGGAAATAACATGGAAATGGAAATAATATGGAAATGAATTATGGAAATGGAATTAATATGGAAATGAATTATGGAAATGGAAATACTATGGAAATGAAGTAGGGAAATGGAATAAATATGGAAATGAATTATGGAAATAGAAATAATATGGAAATGGAAATAATATGGAAATGAGTTATGGAAATGGAATTAATATGGAAATGAATTATGGAAATGGAAATAATTTGGAAATGGAAATATGGAAATGAATTATGGAAATGGAATTAATATGGAAATGAATTATGGAACTTTTATGGAAATGGAAATAATATAGAAATGTTATGGAAATAATATGGAAATGAAGTAGAGAAATGTTATGGAAATAGAAATAATATGAAAATGAATTATGAAAATGTTATGGAAATGGAAATAATATGGAAATGAATTATGAAAATGGAAATTGTGACATACACGCAATCCCTGATACCTACATGACTTGCCAAGGCACTGAATAGATGAGTGAAAGTGAAGGTAATGCAAGCAGTTACTCATAGATAAAATACATAGTCATACTGGGGTTGTATTACATTGGTGTGATGGGAAGCTAATCAACTGCCATCAACTATGAGCTGTACTACCCGGTGTTGCCCGAGTAATAAAAAAGTATTTGGACAGAAAATTTATTTTTATATAACATTTACTATTCTAAATTTTAAACTTCATATCATGAGAAAATATTTTTAAGCAGTTTAAATGAATTAAGAGGAAAAAGAAAACAACTCTGAAGGTTTGCAAGCTCTTTCAAACAACTACAACTTTTAAATTTCATATCATGAAAGAAGTGTTTTGTTGAAATAAATTAGGAAAAAAATAAAACTGTAAATGTGTTTAAATGTAAAATAATTAGCAAGTAATGGCTAAATATAATCTGTTTAGCTATGATTACAATGGAAAATTATTTAATAAATAAGGTAATAAAAAAGTATATTTTATTTTTATATAATTATAGTTAGTAGAGTTAAGTATAATTTATTTTTATTTAACATATAACAACATTTACCACTTTAACTTTCAAACTACATATTATGAAAAGTGTTTTGTGTAATTGAAATAAATGAAGAGAAGAGAAGAGAGAAAATAAAAACAACCATAAATGTTTTCAAACTTTTTCAAACAACTACCACTTTTAAACTTCATATCATGAAAGACTTATAATATTCTTATATATAATACTTAATACTAATATTAATACTACTATACTACCACTATACATAATACCACTATACTAATATTACTAATACTTAATACTAATAAGACTTATATATTCAAACAACTACCACTTTTAAACTTCATATCATGAAAGAAGTTTTTTGTTAAAATGAATTAAGAAGAAAAATGAAACTGCAAATGTGTTTAAATGTAAAATAATTAGCAAGTAATGCTAAATATAATCTGTTTAGCTATGATTACAATGAAAAATTATTGTAATCATAGCTAATTTTTATTACTTTATTTAATAAATAAAGTAATAAAAAGTCTATTTTATTTTTAAATAATTATAATTTAGTATTATTAAGTATAATTTATTTTTATCTAACATATAACAACATTTGCCACTCTAACTTTCAAACTTTTTGCTTGCTTACATCAAGCAAAGATGTCCATTAACTAGTGGACATCTTTGCTTCAAGCTAGTCTATGTATTTGATTGATATGTATTGAAATCTAAGATTACACGCAAGGGCTGTTTGTGAACTGAGGTGACAATGAATCACTCTGTCACCATACAATGTCAATACTTTCAGTTGATGGCAGTCGATTAGCTTCCCATCACACCAATGTATTACAACCCCAGTATGACTATCTTATCTATGAATAACCAATGATATACAGCCCCTCATGTGTGGGGGCTGTATATCATTGGAGTAACTGATTGCATTAACTCACTTACTTAACACCATCTATTCAGTGCCTTTGCAATGCATGTAGGTATTGAATTGCTTTAAATAATAAGCATATATTAGAGTAATAAACTATAATCATCATTTCTTTAATATGAGCAATAATTACTATCTTAACTGGAAATTCCTGATCATTCTCATGGCTGACGTTATTGTTCTGTCGATCACTACGATTGACTAGCACAAAAAAGGGACGTGTCCTAAACGCTCCTTGTTGGCACCGGAAACGCTCGTGTTGTTGAATGCATAGTTATCACTCTAGGGGGAGATAACTCTATGGTTATGACCACAAAAAACTTTTCGATAATTTTTTATATCATCTAAGAAGGTGGAACTAAAAACAAATTTGCCCCAAAGGGTAGAAAACAAGTTTAAACGATCATTTAGTATCAATAGGGTTCCTTTGCTGTCAGAGGGTTAGCTGCATCTTTTGTAATTTGGCATCAGGCAATCAGTTTGACAGTTTTTATTTTGAAAGTAAATTTTTCCAGTATGCTGAGCATAAACGAAAATAACTTTCCTAAAAGAGAACCCCAACTGAAAAATTTAATAAAAAGTCAAATTAATCTGGACTGCAGTAGCAATGGTTTAAGATGGTTTATAATACTTTTTTAAAAATATATTATATAAATTGATACCGAGATGTTTTTATACTTAATAAGTGGTTTTGCGTCATGTCTTTTGATAGCTATGCAATAGCTATGTAATCTGACTAGGAACTATTCAGTTGTCCAAAAATGTTATAATTTAGTCTTTTGTCTGTAGGCTGACATGAAAAAAGTTGTCGGAGAACTCAAAGACGCTGACCTTGCTAGCGACGAAGAATCTTTGAGAGCTGATGCAAATGGTAACCTTGAAAAGAAAGCAGAAGAAAAAAAAGCAAAAAGAATTTCTTCTCCTACTGCTTTTCCCAGCAACTTCACTTCAATAAGGCAAGATAAATGTTTACCTCTTCATATACCTGGCCATCACAAAAGAAATATTGCTTCGTGCTGAGCAAATATATTTACATTTTTTTGGTTTTAAATTGGTATTTTAGTATATTTTTATTTGATAAGTTTTGATATGTATTAAGAATAAAACAAATGTGTGTATGAGTTGCAATTCCATATCTAATATGAGAAACAGCATGACATTTTTAACATCGATTCTTACGATCTCAATCTCACTAACCTCTGTAAGTTTTCTAAAAAGGTATATTTACACATTGCAGCTGCTCATTTTGCATCACACATTCTGTAACTTTCATATTAAAAGCAGCATCGTAACATGAATCGTTTTCTTTAGAAGTTATAGTGCTAAACAAACTTGCAAATGCAATGTTTGTATCTGATACATTTCGATTACTTTTAATGTACTCTCACAGTCATTTGCAAAGGCATGTTTTATTTGGGTGAGAGTGACATGCGCAATGGCTAGTAGAAAACAGTAGCGAGAAAATACATTGAAAGTTTTTATTTTTGTATAAGTTGTATCTGACCCTTTGGGCGATGTTTGGATACAAAAAGTGAAACTTATGCTTGAATAAATATGGTAACTTTATAGCCTTTATTTTTTCACAAATTTGTATTCAAATTTGCACAAAAAACTTTTGGTATAAAAAACAATTTAACACTTTTTTCAATTGGCCTTTTGTCAAGGATGAATCTAGGAACTGTGTGCATTAATAACTGTTAGTTATTCCTAATTAGTCATTTAAAACTTATTTAAATTTTTTTACATGCACTTAACAGGGCGGGAAAAGCCACAGAAATGTTTACCGAAAGAATGAAGTCTATAGAAAAAAAGAATGACGCAAAAGCGAAGGCCAAGCTAAAACCAGTCATTGCTACAATTGGACGGTTCTCATCAGCATTTCGAAAATTTGAAAGCAGTAATGAGAGAAGACACTCTCTAGAAACTTCCACCTCCATATCAGAGTTTAAAGCTCAGCATCCCACAGTTTCAGCATCAGCCTCGATCTCCACGAAAACTAACATTCATTCTCCTCCGCCTGCAGAATGCAAAAAGCTTCCTCGAACTCCTTACAACTCAACATTATTTGAGCCACTTACAAATGGAAAACACGGCACCTCAGAAAAAGTAAAAGCTTCACCAAAAAGTCCAACTTCTCCACCAATTTCTTCTCCTTCTAAACTCATTCGTACTCCGCTTGATCTTACGGTTGTATCCGGTCAAGTGTCTCCAAGAATGAAGTCTTCTGTCAAAACTAGTCGCTCTGCAGCCATACCTTTAGAATCATCTCGTCTGATGAGAAATGTTTGTGAGTCGGGTAATGCACCAGATGTTGTTGCAGCAACCTTTCTACCTGATCTAGCAGATAAAACATCTTGCATGGATGGTAGACATACTTCTACTAACATAGCCATTGCTGATTCTATTTCGGAACAATCTAGAAGCACTCTCGAGTCTGGCCCTTTTGAGTCATACCCAAATGACACAGACTGCTCATTAGCAGGTGTTAGTAGAGACCGGCCAGACTATCGGGTAAAATTTCATTTACTCACCTGACTAACTTGATGCATGTAAAAACAGTTTCAAGTACCTGGAAGGAAAGTCTAAAAGCAGATAAATTTTCTCAATTTGAATAAACCTTTTTATAATTTACATAAATAGTGTTTATCTGTATATACTGGGTTAGTAATTTTATATAACTTTGTAACTAACTCATGATCAATGCATTCTAAGTTATTAAAACCAAGACTGGTTCATAGCCAAAAAACTACCTTCCTTGTTCCATGGGACGGTTGAAAAGCTTAAAAGAACTACATTATAGCTGGATGGAAAGAAACTTGTTCAAAAAATTTATCATTTTGCTTTAGTATAATATGGTTTTCACTTATTGTATATATTTAAGCAATGTTAAGTGTTTTTTTTTATTTACAAGTTTAATTAACAAACTTTAATAGGTACTTTAAACTTGTTGTAAATCTTAAAGTACCACCTGTCAGTAATTAAGTATTAGTAAGCAGGTGATTTAGAATTATAGACTGTGTGGTAAACTGACGTTTTCAAAATGTCTTGAAGAAATTTGTTTTGCTTCCTATAGCAGATAAGCAAACTGGCTGAAAAGGAAAGTCCTCATTTCGACATTGATATCGTCATACAAAGAGATCCACTTCCCGCTACAACATCAGCAAATGACTTCTCCACTGAACCCGCTACAACAGCCATTACTCTTGGTAGAGATGAAGTTACAGTGATGAAAATAGATTCATTCAATCCTAACTCAATCGTGGCTCCATCTGAAGTAATTACTGTTTGGGATACTGAAGTGCCCGTCAAAGACACACATGAAAAAGTGAGGCTAAAGTTACAGGTGGAAAAATTCACTTGATGCTGTATTTCATTTCTCTTTTAAAATTTTTAATATCTGTAGCAACTCATATCGATATGCCTTTAGTTTTTTTATTCTTTTCTCATTGGCTACATATCTCTTGATGGAGTGCAATGATAGAACAGAAGTTAAGGTGATCTCTGTGAAAACCGTAGCAACGAAGGCTCGACTAAATTAGTTTGTACGCAGCGCGCCAAACTTTTACAAATTTAAAACATACGAACATAAGCTAAAGCAACTTTCTCAACACAAATCTCAAGTTGTTTATCGATATTCCTAGACTTGCCATCATTATCGCTGTTTATGTTGTTTTTTGCCTAAATGAATATTTTTAGACTGACGCAGACGAGAGTTGTTGTAAAAGTTTTTTAATCATGATAGCGATTGATATCTTAACATATATATATATATATATATGATATGTTAAGATGTTAACTGATGTTAATATGATATACTAACATTAGTTGTCGCGACTTAATATAAAGCTTATCACTTATTATCATGAACTATCATTTTTTGCTATTAATGAGTGATGACTCATACTATTACCAAAATAATAATATAATTCTCTTATTAATTCGTCAATCTTGATTGCTAATTTCTGTGCTAGCTGTTACTGATGTTTGTGACCTAACACATTCCGTTCATTATTTTGAGATTTTTTGGCAGCCCTGCTTAACTACGTTGTTGTTTTTGTGTTCCTCATGTTAATTTAATTGCGTTAAATAAACGAAAAAACCATTTGTGCAGCTTATACAGACTGTAAAACTAAAACTCAAAAACAATCTTCAAATTTCAAGGTATGGCCTATACATGGTGGCAGCTAATACATTATGATTTATGTAATAAATATCACGCTTTAGGTAATTCCACCCACCAAACTACATGTCACTCATTTGAACAAGGACATCCTACCTCCAAGATCTATAGAGCAACCGATATCTAGAGATCAATCAATCGAGCATCATGCCTTTAGCCAAGACAGTCGAGTCAATTCTCTAATCGACTACAGAGAGAAAAGACATGACAACGAAACTCAGATGGAAGTAAGAATTTATTGAATGCTCTATGATTTGCATCACTACTTGCCTAAACTTGTGAAACCTCTTATGAATCTCCTCCATGTTGGATAAATTATCAGAGCTCACTAACCAGAGTATTAAAATGTGTCCAATAATTTCACTTTGAATGGAATTATCTTCTTTTTTGACAACAATAAATAAAATATAGCTTGCAGAAATTTTTTAGTAAATTTTATCAAAAGGTATGTGTAATTTTCTATAACTTGTGGTTGTTATTTATGTTTGAGGTGATCTGATTGCCAGGGCGAATCAAAATTAAGGTCGGTAAAAGCTGATTGCGATTCAACCACTAAGATCAAGCGAAAGAGTGAATATGACATTTGTAGTTGTAAAGAAACTGACAGCTTAGAGCCGCATAATGCTGTTACCTAAACACAATAGTCAAAATCAACTACGATAATTATAGCCACTACTGACATAATTTTGCATGTATTTTTTTCTAAGCATTTTAACTACAATCAAGTTTTCTCCATCTTAAAACATGTTAGCAGTAAGATTACCTCGAACATCAAAAACAATCGCTTTCGACACAAAAATACTGATACTTTCTGATAGATTTTACTAAAATTTGGTTTAAGTTAGTTTTCAATCTTTTTACTAATTTCTAGTTTTGCAAACCACAATTTATTTGTAGCCAGTTATGGTAACCATTCGGCCACATCCTATCTCCCAGTGGCCTAATCACGCCAGCGAAATCAAACGATCAAAAGGTTCTGAAGAGCAAAACACTAGGCAAATGCGCAGCTCCGTGGTAATTCAACCAAAGTTGAAAGTCTTACCACTTGAGGAAACTCCAGATGGAACTCAACTCTCGTTAAGGTATATTTGCTAAAATTTTGTTTATGAAACCAGAAGATAGATGAGTGAAGATTTCCATTTTTCTTATGAAAAACTGTTTTATTCAGGTCTCAAATTACAAAGAAGTAAAAGGACTGCTGAAAACCAGCACTATATAGATGAAAATATACGTGTACATGTTGTCTTTCTTTTGCTAAAAAGTATAGAGACGTTTCATTTCCTATTAATATGTTTTCTATCTTATCAAAAAGCTATTATTAACAGTTTTACAATAAGCTAAAAGATTTGTATTTATTTTATGGCAGTTTTTATCCTTTTAGTTATTTGGTTCTTGAATATTTTTGATAAAAAAGATTTATTGATAGAGAAAGAGCAAGTTCAAAGAAAAGGCCAAAAGATTACAATGCACCATCTACCGATTTGCCCAAAGAGCCAGACCACGAATTCCGTGACTATCGTTCTCAGCCTAAACATTCGCATCATAGACCAACCACCTCTCGCTCTCGTCCTGAGGCTTCCAGTTCTGCTCATGGCTACCCCTACCATCATCAACCTCAAAGAGAACATATTAGGACCACTGAACAGCAAAATGTCGCCAGCCACCGACAGCGTGAGACAAATGAATCATATTACCGTTCAAATTATGGATATGATAGAAGATGCGTCGATGAAAGTTATGAAGACTCTGCTACTCTTGTCCCACCTGTTGTCAATGAAAAGATGAAATCAACATCACTGGATGACTTGCGGATGCTCAGAGAAGGACTTGTTGCTGACACGAAATCAGTTTTCTCTTCTACCAAAGAACCTGGCAAACAGGTGAGTAATGCAAATCTTATTAGTTGCAACAGTTGTAATGGCTGTAACAGTAATAGTACTAATAATTGTATCAAAGAGTATAGTGACTGCAATAGTGATAGCAATGTTGACAGTTGCAGTCACAGCAGCAATACTAATGATAGTAGCCACCAAAAGTAAGAGTGACAATAAAAACGATGATAGGAGAAACAGGAGGAAAGGTGGTATTGTTAACCGTAATAAAGATGACAATAATAACAGTAAAATCACCGGAAATTGTAATAGTAATATAAATTGTAATAACAATAGTAATAGTAATAATGAAATTAAGAGCAATAATGAGAATGGCAATATTAGTGCTGTCAAAGCCGCAGTAATAATACAAATAACAATTCTAATAGTAATAGTGTTACTAGTTATCATGGTAGGGCTAGTAGCAGTGTTGAAAGTTGCTGTAAAATTAATAGCAATTGGAATAGTAACAATGGACTAGTAGTAGCAGCGGGAGCAGCAGCAATATTAGTAGAAGTAGGAGGCGTAGTAGCGGCAACAATGCAAGCAGTAACAGCAGTATTCATAGTGGATGTAATAGAAATATAACTAGTAGTAGCAGTAGTGTTAGTACTAGTAGTCACAGTGGCAGTAGTAGAAACAACAGTAGTTGTATAAGTAGTTGTAGTAGTATCGGTAGTAGTAGAGGTAACCCCTTCCACTCTTCTAGCAAATCTAGAACAATCTGTAGCAAGACATGTTTGGCTAGTTCTACCCAATCAATTCTAGCATTCATAGCCGAGTATCCTATTAGGTTACTATACTAGTTGTTGATGATATATTTCACTTGCAGTTAAATTAATAAAAATTGGCCTACTATAAAACACACTCATTCACACTCAATATGAGGTAGATATCATTCATACGTTGAAAGAGCCAGAAAAACTTCATTTTGAGTGAACGATTACCATGCCCGCGTATTTCCACATGTAGAGGGCTTCACATCTGTTAGCAGTGAAGTGATGAAATGAGCAGAAATTTCATATTTAGTGGTCAGGTCAATAAGTATGCTGCTCCTAGAGCATTTGTTCCTACACTTGACTGTCTGTGATTAATGTGAAAGTATTTGAATTGCATCATAATTCAATGCCACTATATTTTAGTATTTTGGTGAGCGACTTTATGCAGCATCTACACAGAGGCCACCCAGGTCAGTAGAGGAATCTGATTATACAAGGGAGTGGGTAGAAAGAGAAAGCTCCAAACAGCCTTTACCAGTAAGTCTGAAGATGTCAACTAATATTTGTCGACATTTTGCTTAAAAATTCTGAAAAGTTTTTCCTGTTTGTACAAATCTAATTAACAAATGTTGGTTCAGAATGTGTAACATTTTACAAAAAATCAAAGCCAACTTTTAGTGGTTTGATTATTAATTCACGTTAATGATGATCAGAATAAGAAGTGATAGTTGTGAAGGACACATGCTAGTAAAATTGAATAGTAAAGCCTGGTTTCCATATGACAGCGCAAGGATCCAACAGAATGGATCCTTGCGACGTGTGTGTGCGATGATGTATCCCACAATACACCGCTCGACCTTTTCAACCTATCCCACAATTCAAACGGAGAGCTGGTTTCTGAAGAAATCGGTCTCCCCTATGAAAGAGTAAGCCTGATTTTCCTATGACAGCGCAAGGTCGCAACGGAGGGCTGTTCTCCGAAGAAATCGGTTTCCCGTACGAAAAAGTATGGAAATTACCCACCCTGTCCAATGCAAGCATGGCGCCTACGCGTGCTATGGAAACACTGTGTCGCAGCCCAAGAAATGCATTGCGCACGATCGCTGGGCCGGGCAAGATCATTGCTCTGTCATATGGAAACCAGGCTTAACAAACCTCTTTGTTTCAGTGATTTGATTCTTTTTTCTACACCCGAACACATTCTTAGCAGCTGCAGGTTTGCAGTACCTGACCAGCCAACAACAGGTTTAGATTTAATTCCCAAAAGAGGTCATTGATAGCAACAGGCATGACATTCAACTTTAGATTGCTATTTGCATTTCTCTAGTTGTCAAGGTTTCCTTGTTACTGGTCTCAGACATGTCAAGCCAAGATCACAAAGTGCTTGTGCAACAATGCTCTTAAAAACACATTATTAGCAATATAATATTTAATTACCTGATCAATAGATGCTAATATGGTGGCATCATGTTTCAGTCCTATTAATAATTTCAAAGTTAGTACATCGATCAGTTAAGAGCTGTTATTGCTAACAATACTTTTGAATTTTATTTTTAATTTAATTTTAATTTCACCACATTTGTGGTCTATTACAATTTGAAATGTGATAGAAGCCTAATAATCAGAAGTGTTTGCGTTTATAGGTTTATTTATTCAATTTTAGTAAAATCAAACAAATTTTTTGTTTTTTTCATTTTTGTAATTGAACGAATATTAAACAGACTGATTTCAACAAAAATTACTCAATGTTTTACTCTGTGCACAGTGAAACATTTTGCACATAATTTTTAAAATCCCCAGTTAGTAGAGAATAGATATGAAACAAATTCAGCTAATTATTTTATTTACAAAAGGAAAACCACTAACTAAAATGTTACAGCACATAAATTACATAATTTTTTTATTATATATTTCAATACATCAGAGCCTTGGCTTTCGAATGAGCCTATATTCAATACACAAAGAATAATAGAACTATGAAAAACGGGGTGTCAAAAGTACGTCCTGCAAAAAAACACTTGGTACAGGTACTCAAAATGTGGCGTCATTATTCTCATTTAGCCTTAGGTCGTCGATCCCTTTCGCTGCCATTGAGGCTGTGTTTTTCTGTGACCTTCGGTGCTGTTAAACTCGGAGAGCGCTAATAATAAACTAAGATTCTAGATAATCAACAATGCCCGCGATTGTGCTAACCCCCAATGCTTGAAATTAATTAGTCTCAGTTGTCACCCTTAACATCGCATTAAAAAATAAAGAGCTAGTGCATAATATTATTGGGAAAATATAGTATGGTTCTTGGAGTCTGAGGTACTTATCATAGAAATAATATGTACATGGAGAACCAATGACACTGATTCCTTTGTCATCTTCATTCGTTCTCTGGAGTTGTCCTACCTTCGCCTGCCACTAGCGTCGTCATCGTCCCTTTCGTAGTTGATAAATAAGCGGTAAGAGCACACAACAACGAATATGAGAGTTGTGACGCCAAAATTTTCGAGACTATGCCAGTAAACTTTTTCGCGGTAGAGCTCTGGGGAAATCCTATGAACACCAACCAATGTCTGTCTCACCATGGCAAACAATAGCTCATTCAAAAGCCAAGACTCTGATGTATTGAAATATACAATAAAAAGATTATGTAATTTATGTGCTTTAATAACTCACTGTTAATATTTATTATTTTTAGATGTCTATTAACAATAAAGTACAATCTCCAGTTAGAGAGGAAAAGAAGGATTCATCATGGTGTGTTGATAGAAGTTACGCTTCTCCACCTAGGTGAGATATATTTGTTTTTACAAGCTATGCAAAAGGTTTATTGGGCCTTTTTACCGGAAAATTGGACTTGCTAAGCTTTAACAATCAAGCAAGTCAGAATAGTTCATGGTCTACTAATACTGCGCAGCAATAATACGGAAGATGAGGGCTTGTTTACAGAATAGAAGATTCTCAGGCTAACTTAAACAATTTCCTGATAGTTTTTTTTAATTAGGCAAGTTAAATGTTTAACATCCATGATTAGGTATCAGAATAATTGATTTTTACAATCACTACATGTATAGTAAGTTACTTTTTATGAGAGTTTAAATTTACTCAGTTATAGTTTTCTGCTGATTAAAGGGGTAGAGGAGGCACTTATCGTCGAAGGACCCGATCTTTAGGCCGAGCTGCCCCAAAATCTAAAGCCATTCTCCAGATGGCAAAATTCTTTCAGGATGAAGCAGAAATGGGTGCTACTCATAGGGAGCCCAGTGTATCTGAGGTAAACAAAGACTAATATTGTGCTCCATCTCAGATTTTTTGCTGATATGAACCTGTTTCCTTTTTAAATAACTTATGTCGATAATTTACAAAGCAAAAGGTTACAACATTTGTGATTAACGTGCATGAACTTAAAGAAAACTTTGAAAATGTTTGTTGTTTATAATTCTGTCAGAGGCTTGTCATTAACCAAATATTTTGTCAGGTATAGTCTAAGAAAATTAGATTAGTTTTACTTCTATTTCATTTTGGCTAATCAAAAGATTTAGCTTCCTTTATCGCAATTGAAGTACTTTGCTAGTTTACCCAGCTTAAAACATTGTCCAATAGAAATATTTAAAAACATGTATAACCTGTTCCGAGAACGTTTAAATGACAAAGGTTTCACGTTATCCCAATAGTAAAATACATGTAAATAGCATTATTTGTTTTAAGATTTACTCAAACTTACTTCTTAGTCTGATTCAATTAGAAAAACTGAATTTAACATCTCAATTTAATGAGGATACAGTAACTATTGCATTATTTGTTTGTACCGACAACTTTTCCCATTTTTATCACGGACATGTGGTTTATTGCCTATGATTATGGTAAGTTTACATCAAGTTAATGGGAGCACACATGTTTAATTTCAGTTTGAATCAATTTTTTTCACATTTTCTTTAAAGAATAGAGAAAGCATAATATTATTATGCTGTATTATTTATCTTGAGGTGTTGACTGATGTTCTAAAAAAAGAATCAAGGAGATTGACCAACCGGAAGCTGAGATATAGTCAGCCAAACACAGGTCTACCAAAAAACATAAGTGTTTTGGTAATAATCAATATATGACGTATGAAATCGACTTTTGTGCCATTGGTCAATTAAGCCAACTAATGCGCTCTCCTATAACAATCACGGTGTTTTAATTGGTTTAATCCCTGGAAGTATAGAACAATCAAATTGGGCCTAACAATCATTGCTCTGAATTCCGAACTAGTCCCTCTGACGTGTAGATTAGTTTTAGAATAAAATAATTACACGCATCTATTATTTCGCAACATTCTGCTATCACTTTCTACAAATTATATTAGTTACATCATTTATTCTATACGCAGTTATATTATTATCTTGTATAATATGCATTATTATTATATTAATCATAAAAAATAATCATAGATAAGATAATAGATCAATAGAAAAATCAAATCAAAAGTTATCGTTTTCTTTTCTTACAGCAAGAGCAGCACAGTCAAGTTATTCTTTTTAAAATTATGACTGTAGTGAACTTAAAGTATGTTAATAGTGACGATAATCATGAAAATCAACTGAATGCTGCAATAGATACACAGTAGAAAAATGATGAATGAACAAAAATTCACATTCCATTTCTTATTCTAAACGAACTGCAATCGCGGATGTCGCATATAGACTATACACGCGCCGTTCGTTGAACAGAGGATCTTCGGAGCATATCCGTGGCGATTGAGTTAAAATTTGAAGCACAATAGTCAAAGTTTGCTCTTCTGTTTTGAAAAATCACGGCGAGGGGTTGTGGGCAAATGCCTTTACCACACAATGTTTGCTTGATTTTCCTGAGAAACCAGAGCTAGTCTGTAAATATTTACTATCGCGAGAAGCGTTTCACATCTCGTAGCCAAAACAATCATTATATGTAACGGCGGTAAGGGTGCGCAACTCCGGCACATGAACATTAAATCGATTTCAAACGTCACAGTTGTCGGGATTTTCGAAGGGTTTTCCTCTGATTCTTTATTAGGTAGACCTGTGTTTGGCTGGCTATATCTCAGCTTCTAGTGGGTCAATCTTCTTGATTCTTTTTTTAGAACATCAGTCAACACCTCAAGATACCTAATAAAGCATAATAATATTATGCTTTCTTTAATCTTTAAAGAAATTTTTTTTTATTGTATATGCATAATATAAATTGGAACGAAATTGCAATTGATATGCTAAATACACCCTTGCATCGTTTTCTCTTCCTTGTGCCTCAGGAGAAAAAACTGTATTTCTAAAGCTAACTATGAGAATTTTATTATTCATTTTTCGTCTATCCATTTAAATCTGGAAACTTGCGCAAACTTGATATCATAGATTTTATGGAATTTATTGCATGATAAAATAAAAAAACTTTGCATAAAGTTTTTACATCGAATAAAATTGACTTAAAGATTGACTTACGCAGGTTTTTTGTAGATTTCATTAGAAAGTATATTCATTTTTTATCATTTGCACTTGTTTGTTCTGTTTTAGGTAACCTGGTTACTTGCATGTTTTTAGATTAAAATTGATAAAACTTGATTGCGAGTAAAATGCTCAGAAGAAAAAAATGCGAAAAATGGCATCAGTAGCTGTTGCCTTTGCGATAGTCGATATCGGCTATTGCATCGACATTGAAGCTTACAGGTTTTAACTTTTTTGGTCTCTTTGCAATTATAGACATCATAGCCACACTTTTTTTTATCAGACTATTTTAATAGCAATCAAGTTTTATTTATTTTACTTTTGAAACATTCGGATTCAGATAACCTCAAACATCACAAACAATCGCAAAGGATAGAAAAATGCCAAAACTTGTAGATAAAATTTACAAAATTTTTTGCAAAGTTTATCTTTAATAGGAGGTATGTAATAAGGATGTCTACTCTACTCTGTCAAACTCCATTACTCAATTAAAACTTTTAACTGATGAATATAGGTTTGTGACTTTTCATATTATTCAGGATGAGCTCCAATCAGCCTCTGTTATTGATATGGTTGAGTCGACCACTTCACGGACAGCTGCCTCAAGGGCATCTATGGATGATATTTATCGTCCACGTACTAGTGCTCACTGGCAGTCGCATGAAAATAAAGCACCCATTAATCGCAAACCGCACATAGAGAGAAAGGTTGAGCAGCAACATATGGAACCTCAAAACAAGAACAAAAACTTGCAAAGGTGAAGGGTTTCAAAAGTTTAGTGATGATTGAATATTTTAAGCACATTTTTGCTGTGAGAATAATAGCTTGTCATGATGTCTTTGTTTGACTGTTTGCTAGTATTAACAGCAAACATGTCTGCCCTACTTGTCAAAACACTAACGAGCCAGTTTATGCCGATTCATCCAAAGTTTTCAATAACCCTTTGACAGGGGAAACGACCAGAATGTCGTTTACCGGTTGCGTGGGGAAACGACATTTATGTCTATTTCGGTAGACGTTTATAAAGCTGTCGTCCAGTAACGTTAAACAAAGAATATGAACACTAGTAAGTTTTAAATATCATCAACAAGATATCAGTCGATGATTTACAATATGAAACGATTATCTGAGAGGCGTTGCTTTGTGCTAAAAGCTAAACAAATCGCGATTCCTTGGAAAAGATTAAAAGTTGGAAAAACCAGTCAACATCGGCTCGACTTTCAAAACGGTAAAATAAAAGATTATTTTATCCTGCGATCGTTAGTGATTTTTTGGCTGATCAGAATAAAATTAATTCAAATGATAGAAGTGATGTAAACTTTTTTGGACTTTTAATATAATTGGAATATTCAAAGAAAACGATCGTTGTGGTGGCTCGCACGGCTACGTCATAGCGTTTGACTCTACCGAAAAAGATGCTCCTCAGCATTTCATACAGGCACAATTGCACATGGTTGTAATTTTTTTTGAGTAGTAGATATGTGAATGAATGTATATGTACACAAAATTTTGTTCATTGAACTAAATTTAAGATTTGAGCAATGTATGTTCATAAAATATCGATTTTATTGAATTTTCGAAAATAAATTACACGAGTTTCGGTTGTTTTTGGGGGGCTTATACCTGGTCAAAGGGTTAAATCACAAGATGTTTTTTCTAAGGGATGTTGAGCTGTCTATTGAGTTATAAATTTACTTTTTGGATCACGTTTTTTTTAAGAATGTCTTGCTTAAGCCAACCTGAACACTATATGAAGTTTTAATAGTCTTTGTGAGGTTTGATTGAGAAAACCTTTGTCCAACAGTGGCTCAAACATTTTAAAGAAATAAGCTAAAAATTATTGTTAGAAAGCCAGTGAGTTGTTTTGGTTTTACTGATGCAATATATATAAAATCACAAATTTGGCTATCTCAAAAGTATTTCAATAGCTTTTAATGTTGCTAATATTGATTATATTACTTCTGAACAAAAATTGAAATTGGTTTGATTTATAGCTGAATAACCTTTTCAGCATTTTAAGAAGAAGATAATCTTATAATATGGTTTTTGAATAAAAGTGTATGACTAACTAGTAATCTTCATCGGTGCTACGGTACAAGCCTTATGAATTTAAGAACTTGCTGATGTAGCATTCGTAAACTAAACTATGCCAAGACTATGCCTTGCAATCGACACGAGAGTACAAAACAATGAAATAATTGCTTATAATTTCCCGACTGATAATCAAGTGTATTTTATATATTACCTCATTGGTAATAATTTCACTTCAAACATAAAAAAGTTTTCAAATTATACTATACAACAATCATAAAAAAGGGCAGCAGCTAGCCACTAAAATAAAATAAATGGTTTGACAAATAGTGTTCAAAATACCTTTTCTCTACTAAAAAAGCAAAAATTAGGCAAAAGATTGCTAAAGCAGCTAGTAATTATGTAAAGCTATTATATTTAGGCTGATATATAAGCTAAGCTAAATTTATCTCAGCTGATATAATGATTTTCTTTCGCAAAATACAGCCAGCTATGAAAGAGTTCGTAAAGGCAACGGGTACTCTTTTGTTGGGGTTATAAATTTCACCCTGCTAACCAAACTACCAATTTTAATCTGATTAGTGTCTTTCTTCATAGCAGCTCGTTGATGACTATCATTAGTAAACAGTTTTTTCTGTATAAACCAAAATGTTTTAAGCCAAAGAATGCAAATGAAATTACAATGCTATATTTATTATCACCTGTGGTGCATGTAACCGAAACATTAAGATATATACATAGTAATGACTAGTCTCTTCATCGAGATGTGTCAACTCCTCATCCGGCGGACAAAAAAGTAGTGCACACAGAGTTTTCTACTGATTCATGTCTTTGTTAAATGGCCATAAATTTATATTGCATTGCTTTGTAGCATTAGTACTACATGTAGCTCATTTTTAAAGAAAATATCTTGTTATTGAAACTCACATTTTTTTTGCCAAAGTGTATTGGTGATCTTACTGGAATCTACAGACTGTATCAAGTGGTGCGTTAAATAGAGGTTGAAGTGGCTGGTTTTAAATATTCAAGGTGCATTCAGTTTTTATATTTTTATGGTTTTAATAAATCTCAGTTCGCTGTCACCATTAGCAACTTCCATGTTCCCTTTTTAGGCAACAGCCAAAATCGAGCATGAGTGGTGTTGGAAGTTTCATCGATGCTTACAATGAGCTCGATGCAGAGGCGCAGGATGGTAGTTTCTCTAGAAAACCAAGGAAGACTCTCATAGTAAGAGAAGAGAAATTACGAGATACCAGAGAGAAGAAAACGTCTCATGCACCTAGAATCATACATCCAGCAGGTAGATACAACTTTTAAAAAACTTTCACTGAGCAGAATTTCGATTAACATATTTTAAACTTACTCAGTCATTCATTAAACATGTGGATTTGTCTTACCCAAAATATTTCAGTTAGGCACTAAAACTTAAACAAATGTATTCCAGCAACTTATATATAAATTTTAATTTATTGATACCAGTACCCAGGCAGTTTGACTCGCCACATAAGATTGCCAGGTGTAATAATTGACTGCACAATAATTCTAAAATGAAGCAAGGTGGTTGGTTGACGCGGGTGACAGTTACATTTGCCAAAACCAAACGTTTGAGTTCTGATGCAAGCAGTATTTTCCCCAACCTGTAAGTGTTGGTGCAGACAGAGGGACAGACAGACAAACACTGTTCTTATTATGGTAAATATTATAGGAAAGAATGTAGTAGAAATTAGACAGTCAAATTAAATTATAAGATTAGCTGTGGGATGTATGTTAGAGCTAAGTATTCTTCCGAGTTCGTGTTGACATGAAATCTTTTTTTTATCAGCAAGTAATTGTGCAAATAAATATTCATTAAGTTGTTTAAGTAGATTAATAGTTATAATTTTTAAATATAGTAACAAGCTTTAGCGAAGGGCATTAATTATAGAAAAGTTTTTTAGTTTTTCTGAAAATTGCATAGCTCTTGTGTTATTGTATTAGTTTAAAATTTTTGGCAATCAGCTTGAAGTACTGTCATTCTGAAAATGATTAATTATTTGCTGGAGTTTTGCATCAAAAGTTTTAATTTTTCTTTGTCGTTTTATTGCCTTCCTTTAATTTTCTAAACAAAATGCATAAATTCAGTGTGAAAAACTTTATCTTGAGAAGATAAGAAATTTGAATGCCTAGATCAGCTGGATCTACATGAGACAGCTATTACTCTAAAAACAGTAAATTTCAAGTATTGTATGTTTCAGTTTTGAATGAAACTTCTCTAACCTCAAAAGAAAAGCACAGATTTTCCGTATGAAATTTTACCTGAGCATATTGTTTTAAAAAGGGCCACTAATATTCCAAAATCTAATTCATATTGTGAAGCCAAAAAGATTGAACGCTGAAAGACATTTGAATTTTGGTTCATGTTAACAATCTTGTTCGAAAAAATTTGATTTGAGACCTTGAGGCCCTTTGGAACTCTTGTAGTTGAAACAGAGACAGATGTTGAAAGTGTAGATGATCGACCTCTGGCAGCATCAGCATTTAAAGCATTTTTAGGAAGTGACAATCATTTGACTCCTTTGGAGCAGTCAGTAGAGCAGGCCTATCAGACTAGCATTCGACTAGACAGAGAGCAGAGAGTCATGAAAGCGAAGGTTGGACAGAGACCATCTGTTCAACCTGCACCACCCAAGGTATTTGTCTCTATAGTTTTGTCACTTTGTTTTATTTTACTAGATTGATGCATCAACCGTGTTAGTAATAAACAATGAAATTATGCTACCAGCTACCAACTACAATATTCACATTTTATCTGGCGCAAAATTCTAGTAGGGGACTCGTGAGAGACCATCTGAAGGCTGGTTCGCACTTTGCTGTCATATGTCGGTTTTGCCCTTTTGAGGATTATTCAGCGATTGTGCATACAGTGAGCCGAATAGATTATTGCGGCATTGCAAACACTTTTACAAAGATTTCAACTACCAAACTTGCCCGATATTTTCCTGAGCACCCACTACAGCCTGTGCAACGCGTACCATTTTGACCATAGCTATTGGCCGTCACAAATTGGGCTAATATTTTATCGTTTCAGTGGCCGCATTGTATAATTAAAAATGCTATACCACAAACAATGAAGTATTGTTTGATTAAGACTGACATACGGGGTATAGTGTCAACCAGCCTTAGTAGTAATGGAGGGGCTCATTTAACAAAATGTTCCATACAGTGAACAAGGTTTTGTGCATGAAGCAAAATTTGGCTTCCAAACTTTTTGAAACATTTTGAAAAACAAAATTAAATTTTGAAACAATGTGGTCCATGATATTTGTACAAAGTGAGACAGCTATGCTGATATATAGCATAGGTAATGCAGGACATGAAGACATGCTTCTCTGTCTCTCTAAATTAGTTTATATTGATATTTCGTTGAACACTGTATATTACTTGTAAGTTCTTGTCCGTAGTAGTAGTGAATGCTGACTAAATAGCTAGTGCTGTCATTGGAGATAATTTCGCAATGAGATGTTTGCAAAGGTCACGGCCAGCTTAGATGAGTTTGCTGTGTTTATTTGTGTAAAGCTATCACTCAGTTTCATTCCCAACTTATTTTATTTTTTTTAAATGTATAAACATTATAAAAACATTGTTTTACCCAAGACATTCCAAGACATTGTCCAAGACATTGTCCAAGACATTGTCATACACAAGACACTTTTTTTTAAATGTGCAAACATAATGAAAACATTGTTTTGCCCAATACATTTCAGGTAAACACTAAAACTTAAACAAAAATCTTTCATCAACTTACATATGAAAATGTTTACACATTTTTTTAAATGTGCAAACATTATAAAAAATAAAATAGAATATTTTTTTGATCTTTTGTATTCTGAAGGCTGAACCATGGTGGAAACAGGAAAATGAGAGAGCGAGACAGCGTCAAGCATCTGAAGAAAGGGCAAGAGCAAAAAAGAAACCTGCATTAGTAGCCAGCTCTAGTCTAGATAGCCTACCAGTACACCAGGTGCGTATTTCACCTGCATTCAAACTATCTGGAGTGGAGTTTTCTGTTTTAAATACAGCTTGATAGACTCAGACACCAAAACTCATAAATTACGGAGACAGTTTGACCTTTTTGAACATATTAAAAAGATTCCTTTGTTAAAGCATAAATTTGTCTCATTGTTGAGTATGCTTTTAGATTGAGCAATTAGTGTCATACACATATAGCCTTGGCTTATTGGTGGGGTTATGTTACCCCTCACTTCGATCATTCATTGCATACATGTAGGCTATATACATCGCACTGCATTTCTCCACATTTGCTTTAATGCTACTTTCTATTGGGTTTTTTAATATTAATTGTAAACTTTTAATATTGACCTTAAATTTTACCTTGTTTTGTTTAGTCTAGACATGCACAAACGCGTCAACAAATTCCTAGCTTCCGTACATCGTGGTAAATGTTATGTATTTTTACCGATTCTTTGTGTTTACCTTTTTCAGAATTTTTCTTGTTATTTAACATTTATACATATTATAAGCCTTTTATAATGCTTAAACAAAAGCAGATATTAGTCAGATGCCCAGTACAATTGTACATGTATCAATGCAACGTAATCGCTAGCATACACGCTTAATATTTATACCCTCATGCATAATTTAAGGGTTTTTAGAGAAACATTTTATTTTTGTCTTCAATTAGCTTGTCTTATGTATACTTTTGACAGTTTTCACAATTTTTAACATGACGTCGTAACTCCAAGTCATCATTAAGCGAATGCATCGTCAAGCTAAGATTAAAACTAGTTTTAAGTTTTTAAAGACTAAAGCTATAAAGACTGTGAAAAGGCAATATAAAAGATTAAATCTGATAGCACCAAAGCAACCATTCAAAGTAGGTTATTACAATTTTAGCTAAGATGTTATTAGTTTCTAATACTCTGCCAGTCCCATGAGCTGTGAGAGATTGTCAGGTGTGCTGGTAAAGCACGCATAATCTCTCTCTGCACAATAATTCATGCATTGTCGATCACATCTTATTGGTACAGAAGACAGTGTGCTATCCTATCAAGCTGAGTGTAGTAAGTTCGAACCTCCTACAATACAATATTTTTCTCAACTTTTAACCATGGCTTGAGAAAGGTGGAAGGACAAACATGACTGTTATCACTGTTAAGATTTTGCAATAACTAGCATCTCTGGGTGAAGGCCGGTTCAAACTATATAGCCTTTGTAAGCATTTCACTTTCGGCAATATGTGAACCATGAATGGTTGGCATCGTTGGAGTATCACAGACACGTCGGGAAAGTTGGCAGCTGTCAAACTTTTCCGATATTTTGTTGAGCATCGACAATCGCCTTTCAAATGTGAGCCATTTTGGCGATAGTAATTTGAGGTCGCGGATAAAGCGATCTATTCATATCCGTTTATGATAGTCGTTGCGGGACTAGTTTTTGATTCCAGCACGCAAAAACAAAAAAGTTTCTTTGAGAAAATTTTAAAAGATAAATGAAAACACTATGTCACGTAGTATTTCCTGATGCCAACGCGGAAGGGTTCGTGATGGTATGAACAAGGCTATAATTGACGATCACTGAAGTTTTGTGGATTCAACTCCAGAATACGGCCATACAGTGTGAACCAGCTTTAATTTAAGAAAACTAGCAACGTTCACTTTTTATGTCCCTCCTCTCCTCCATCATTTTTGTCAGATGGAAAAGCAACAAACAACCTAAAGTTTTTACAACTGTTTTATGCAATCTATTTAATTCCAGGCACATGCAGGCCGAGTCAATGAGCCACCATACGCCAACTACCACGCGCAGGTGGACAGATACAACGCTGAGGCAGAAAGAAATGAGCAAGTCGAAGACTATTATGCCCAAATAAGGAAAAAGCCTGCTGCAGAGCGGACCGTATCCCTCCCAACCACGTCCTCACAAGAGCAGCAGCTATATGTACAAGTTGCTCCACCAAAGCCTAAGAGAAACTCTGCGTACCAGTCAAATACCAGTTTGAATGATCAGCATGCTCCAGAGTTACCAGAGAGGTATCACTAATGGCTTATTTTAAGATTCTTTGCTAACTTGCGTAATTTTTTCATTTACCATGTTCCAATAATGTGGATGAGGAATTATACCAGTGTTGAGTTATGGTGCAATAAGCATTTTTATAAACATTCTTGCATGTTGTGGATTTATGAGAGCATTTTGTTAAAAAGATAATGATTTCTGTACTAGAGGTCATATCAGGGCATTATAAACTATGGAAATCAATCTAGGAATAACTGCAGCCTGAAAAATGCTGAAAATAATATACCTTGCGTGTCATTTTCTTGCGCATAATTTGCAAGAGCCGTTTTTTCTTTTGCACGCATGAAATATTTGATGAAAATCTGTGAGTAACAAATTGGGCTTAACTTGTGGACTTTTGCCGTTTCTGTCTTGCAGATAAGACAAACTTGTGAATTAACCAGGTCAGGGAATATAGTGATAAATGAACTAATTAAAAAGTTCTACGATGATGACATTATATCCAATAGCATGAGTCATAAAACTTGTGCAAAAAACTTCAAATTTCCTGAATATAAATTATCAAACTTTTCACTTTGCATAGTTTTTTTTTCAAATAATTTTGTCACCTAATGTCCACATGCATTAGTTCAGCCTGACGGGTTACGTTTTTTTCAAAATAACTAAAACTTCATTAGAAGTAGGCTTGTTACCTCATCATAATGATTGATATGTATTTGCTTGCAACACGTTAAAATAGTTTCGTGTACAGATGTGTACAGAAACATGTGACTGAAAAAGTGAGGAATAGGCAACAGAAATTAAAAATTGTTTAAAAGCAAAATCTTCAAAAGTTGTTTTTACTTAAACTTGTGAGAATATAACAAATTTTTGATATTTTACTAGCAATCAATCACTGAAATATTTTTTCGATAATGCTTTTTAGAGTTGCCTTGTCCTCTCTTCAATAACTAGTGTTTGTATTTAAACTATTGAACTTAATAGGTTTTTGCAGCAGGCAATGTTGTTATAGAGTTGGCAATTTTCCTAAATTTTTGGATGTTTATTGCCATTTTAATGATAACGTAAAATATATTTTATTCAGAATTAAGTTATCAGCAATATTATACAATGTGAGTTTTGTGCATAAATACTAAAAAATAACTTCTGTGAATCAAAAAATTTATTGCTAGCCATGTATGTACATGAAACAGAGCTCTTCATCTGGCAAATTTTCTTTTTAGCACTAATTATAAACTGCAATCTGACTTGAAGAATGCTGAGTGCTTTAAATGTTGAAAAAGAAAATCCAAGCTCCGAGCGTCTCATGAAAGCCAATTTATCTATATCCAGCACATGAGAATATTGACAAATTGTCTCAACGCACTTTTGAAATTTAAGTTTAAGGAGTGCCAGGTTATGACAACCAAGTTTATTGACAAAAAAGCAATCAAAGTTATGGCCAGTAGCATAATATATGATCAAAGTTTGTTTTCCGTCACAAAAGAATGACAAGTGAATCACGAGCAACAAAATATTTTGCAACTGATTTCTCCAACCTTGGTAAATTCATCATGTGTGTGAAAAAGAAAATTTTGAATAGATAATGAACTATACCTTTTACCCATTAGTTTAAGTTGCCATACTCTCTCCATAAAACATGGAGATTAAAAATAAAGTTTCCCAAAATTTTGGTATATTTTATCAGATGGTGTCAATATTTTTTTATTCTTCAGACTGTTTTTTTTATTTTTGAGGTGATCTTGCTGTCAAGATATTTCAACAGTACACTCAATAAAACTTGATTACGATGAAAGCGCTCAGATCTATCAAAAGTGTGATTATGATATTTATCATTGCAAAGAGACCGACAGAATAAACACGTGTAAAGCCTCAGCTTGAAAATGATAACCAGGATCAACTATCAGAACAATAACCATTAGGGGCGTCATTTGGCACGTGTATCTTTGTTGAGCATTTTAATATTGATGAAGTTTTATCAGTGTTAAACTAGAAATGTCTTGGTGGTCAGATGACCTCAAACCTCAAGAACAATCGCAAATTATAGAAAATGCTGATATTTTCTGATAAAATCTACAACAACCTTGTAAAAGTTGTTGTATCTATAATATTGCATTCGAATTGAAGGCAAGAGCTGATGCAGCCATTACATGGTGATCACCAACCAGAGGTGGCAGACGATAGGATGTACAGTAACCCATATAGTGAGCCAGAAAAACCTACCGACCAGCTGGTAGACCAGCAAACGCAACAACCTGCAGAAGAGTTTGATAATCGTTATGCACCCCAACCTGGGCCTGCTGGTGTTGAAAGAGGTATGGCAAGAGAAGGGTATCCAGAAGAGAGACAGTCCTACACAGTAGAAGAGAGGGTAAGCTGGCAAAGGCATATTTAACTCTTTGAGTGCCATTTTCGCATTTCTACGAATCTGCAATAAGTTCGATTGATGACAATTGATCATCCGCAAATAAGCATAATATGTTTACAAAATATCCACAAACCTCACAAATTCACAATAGAAGTCTCTGTAGATTTAGATACAAATTTATTTGTTGTCGACCATACATTTTTCAGAGTTTTATTTCCGACTGGTAGTATATTCATATTATGTTATATAACTTTGCATCAATTTATTCTAGCTTGATCAAACTGATCTCACATTATCTTACAACTTTTAGCATTAAAATAAAATGTCTATCATTTATGAAATATAAACTAGAGCTCGCATAGTTGTATTTTCATTTCAAGAACAAGCTTCTTGTATTCGGCATCATCTAGTATGCTATAAAATCATTCAAGGTGTGCACTATTGGTCACATTCTGTTGTTTAAAAGGTTCCGATGATATCTTGGTTATTTGGGCTAGATAGACCAAGTAATAACAGAGCAAGCGCCAAATAAATGCTGTGTTTTAAGGGAAAAAATGTGGCACTGTAGCATTTGGTACAACATTTGGGTTAAATTAAAACAAGGATAGTGAGTTCATTGCTATCATAATTAATTATTTGTTGGAAAATCTGTTGTAATAATATGACCTCCATCCTATCTCGCTTACAAAGCTATCAAAAAGAAACGAGTAAAATATGGAAAATGTTCAAGACGGAATAGCTTTCACGATCTTTTTCTCCTCAACATTCACAAGTTTCGTTTCTATTTTTTGCAAGTGTGAAACGGTCGGTGAAAATTTGCGAGTAACAAAACTCGGTTGAGTGCCTGTTTTTGGATTTTTTGGTTTGCATATGATATGATCTCACACTAATATGTGTTTATATTATAACCTCACATGGGTTATAACCTCACATGAAACAAAATTAACTGTTAGCTACTTAATTTACGCATAATCTCATAAACTATAAGGGATTTGAAGCAATGTTTATAAAATATCGGTAAACCCTCTAATAGGTAAATCACTCTAATAAATAAAGATTGAATATAGCTGCGGTAAATATTTTCTATTCTTTGAAACTATTAATTTGGTTATAACTTGATCATGTCTCCGCAGAAATAATTTTAATTTACTAATATACTTCAGAGCAAATTGAAATTTCAAAAATTTTCTATGTTGTTTGATTCCTTACAAGCATAGGGTTCACATTTAAAATACAATGTGATGCATTTAGATTCCAATTGCTTTTTCTCTAACAGTTCTGGGAGAACCACTGTAGTTTTGACCTTGAACCGGTTACATAGGCTGAACCAGTCAGAGTTTTCTAGCCATAGATACGGAATGCTCTATTTAAAGCTAACCCTCTAGAGCTAATTAATTAGCACAATGTTTTCAGAATCTGACAACTAAATACCTTTGCTAAAATACTTTAAATGCTAAGCAACCTTTAGATAAACTGTCATTAAGCTTGCCTTTGCCTGAGATGTCCTTTATTTCCAATCAGATAGCCCGCTGTAAAATTGTAGATTTTGCGATGCAAATTTCTGTGGCTCTATCCCTTTGAAACCTGGTTTTCCTTGTCAAAGTGTGTAAGTATCGCTGGGTGATCTGTCCCACGATAATGAGTTTTTCAACTTTTATTAAATATATCTGAATATGTTCATAATATAACGATATTTGGACAAACTCTGGTAAGAAAGTCAGGCAACACACAGCAAAGGTCACAACAAAGGAAAAAAAGTTTGTTTAATTCTTAGGGCTAAAGCCATAAAAACTCGTATGATTTTGAAAAATTGAGAAATTATTTATAGTAGCGTCATCATATTCTTCTTGCACACATTTATCTTTGTTTCATGACTCAAAATAGTCTGGAAAAAATACGGTTAATATTATGCAATTCTTCATTTGCATCACAGCCGTCCATGAGCTACCAAAAAGTGAGTGGTATCATTGTTTTTGTGATGTCGATCCAATAAAAATTGTTATTATAATGAAGTAGATGAAAATATTGGACAACGGTTAAATGTGGAAGGAAAACTATTGATGTAACACCCTGTGCAAGAATTAAGCTGATTGGTTTACGCCGTTACTTAGAAACAGCTTTGTAAGCAGAGCCATGTGAATGGCAGTATTACGACTGGAAGGGTTTTCTGACACACCCTACGCAATGCTGGAATACCAGCCGTTAGGGTTGAAGGGTTTAACAACAACATTTTTTTCCGCATGCTTTATTTTCTAATCAGATGGGTTCAACAGGCTGGTTCTCAGAAACCAAATGGGGTGCTGAAACCAAATGTTGTTGGTGACTGGAGAAAGTCACAGAACATGTGCATGGGAAGTTTAGACTAATCTGGCCAAAATATGTAAAAATACATAGCATTTACACAGACTAACAGACACCTGCACACGCACACACACATGTTTACACACACGCACGCACGCGCACACACGCACACACACGCACACACAGACACGCACACACGCACACAGACACACATGTTTACACACACAAACTCGCACACACACACGCAGGCACACACACGCACACACACGCGAGCGGGCACACACACGCTCACACAGACACACATTGACACACACTCGCCATAACAAATTGGCATTTTAATAGAAATTTGTTTGGTGTGTACTAACATATTTTATGGGATTCATTCTCACGTCTTGAATTCATTAACTACCCTGTTGGTCCAGTATAGCTAAAATCAGCATGTAGAAGGTAACTCCAAATTTAAAGGTATATTCTGACCTAAACAAATGCTCACTGCATACGCCGCCATTTTAATACTTTGTCTGTACTTCTCTAAGGTAAATATAGAATAATCAAAAGGACTTTAACTTCCCAGCTTGCTAATTTAGTTATTCTTTGAAATACTATACCGCAGGTAATACCAAACATAATATAGAAAGAAGTCAGGCATATTTCATCATGTAAGGTTGAAAAATTATTGTCCGCCGTCGTTTTCTTTCTGACTCGATCTAGCCTGGATGCTCAGTGTATGCATGAATAAGTAGTTGTATAATTTATTTTCAGAGGATTTACCAGGAGCAACTTCCGAGGGAGAACAGGCTGTATCGTCAAGATGAACCAATGCCTCAATCTTATCCCAGCTGGAATACAAGGTTAGAGTAAAGCAGCCCCTTATCAATACTAAAAATATTTGTTGGCCCTGTCAGTGTGAATAGTGGTTGGTGCTATTTCTTAACACTTTGAAGAATCTCAGCAATGCATGAATAAGCAGCTTTGTTGTATGTTAAAAAGGATTTCAGCAGCGATATGCAAGCTGGTGCTAGAGGATATTAATATCTGCCATCGGTATCTAGACTAGGTATTGATGTACTGGACTAGAGAATGCTGTGATTAGTTACATGTAGGTAAGCTAGGAATGCATGCTAACTTATTTTGGAGTTCTTCAGAAACCAATTTTTTGTACCGCTACTAGAATGTTTGCCTTTGAGCTAATTAACTGAGGCATTGAAGACTTGTCTATTTTTATTATTCAAACAAAAATGCTATCTCTCTGAAGTTATCTTTGGACAGTTTTACAGTTTCAACATTACCTTTCTGGTGTTGTTAATTTTTTTGTCAAATTTTCTAATTTTTTAAAATTTGATGGCGATATATTACAATAAAAAATCTAATCTTATGGCCTAGCCTATGATAATAAAATTATTATTTTCAATCACAATACTATTTCCAACCAACTTTCGGTTTTTAGCCGTCTTTTTCACTATTTCTCCTACAAGCTTTCCTTAATAGCTTTAATAATCAAATTGATTATTCTGAAGCTATGAGCTGTAATTATAAGTAGTATGGGCTAAAGATAACTTATTTTATTAAGGGATGAAAAGCTCGCAGGGACATTCGCTAACATTAGAAAGTTGCTTTTGCAAAATATGTAGTAAAGACAACTTTATCTATATCCCTATCACTGCTTTTAGTTTCCTTGAACATTTTTAACGCAGTACTTGTTTTCGTCACCTTTGTAATTAGCCAATGAAAAATGACATAAGACTTTTGTCTTCACTAAAATCCATTCAATGAGTGGAATCAGGAATGACAGTCATCTGCAGAGTAATTATTGCGTCGCTCATACATCGATGAAATTAGAAAGATAGATGAAAGATCATGTTATGAAAGATGCCAAGATAAATTCATGGTTTCGATAGAGGGAAAGACTACTTTAATTATTTTTTGGATACCATTGAATGCAATATCTTTTGAGATTTGGTGACTCTAAGTTATATTGCTGTGGACAGAAAATATCCACATGGGAGCTGGCAGGATCTATCCACCATGCAGCCCCAACCTGCCGACTACAGGTGGAACAGAGATCCCGGTCAACCGGATTGGAGGGTGCCAGTTGATTACAGACCACAGGAGAGACCTGCTGAGCTTCGCTATCCCCAGGTATTTTCCTCCTTATATTTTCGATAAAAGGACTTCTATTGTAATGGGAAAAATTTTATTGATTGAAATTTTACATCTATTAGCTTATTTCATATTTTAATCAAATTAAAAATATGAAGAGCCTTTTTTATTGAAGTAGCAGATTAGTATAGTAACTACTGTCCAAACTTGGGTTAAAATTGATCCATTCTAATTTTTGCATCATGTCGTCACAACTGTCATATCTTGAGAAACACTCTTAAAGGCGCACACGATGTTATTTAATTTTTTTCCAGTGCTAAAAACAACCCGTGGTCATGTAGTCAAAAATTTGCTACATAAAATATATCAAAAAAATACAAGATTAATTTTAAATAAAAGTGAGATTAATGAAGCGGTAATAAGTGAAACCCGGTTTTTATTGGTACCATTTCGATGTTCGTAGTTATTCCATCACATTTCATGTTTGTGTGCCTAGACATTTATTACCATTCGTTTGCTTAGTTTAAGGTTAATTGACAGTATATCTAAATTACATCCATTTATGCCAATATGATCCTGATATTTCTCTTTTTAGCAGTGATTTTAATGTTAGAAAAAGCAAAAAACATTGTTAAACAGAAGCAGTTGTGATGCAAGTTTTAACTCTTTCACTACCGCGAAATTCGTTATTCTGACTGAATTAATTTGGATTTTCAAAAACTTGATACACCACTAGTATTTAGGCAATATCTCGAGAATCATTGCAGATATTGCTTTACCGTAAAATACATATTATTCAGAACAAAATTTTCTACAAGATATGCATAAAACTGTTTAGCGAATCTCACAGTGACTCTTGCAAAATATCTTATGCTTCCTTTGCATTAAAAGAACGCGGTGATTTTTTTATTGCCATGACGATAGCAATATGGTTGTCCCGTTTTGAAAATTACTTAGAAATGGAACTGCTGAGCAAAAGTTTTTTGATTGGTTGCACATAGTTGGCAACATGGTTGTTTCGCTGAACACAAAATTTGTCACATCTTTGTCACAATTTATCTATTCAGCCGGTCAGGGAGTGGCACGACGCCAGACCAGATCCACGATGGCAGGACCCAAGGCAAGATTCAAGATATAACACGTGGTCTGATAGAGAAGAGTATGACAGGTCGAGACTCGCTATGCCTGATTCCCGTCAACATAATACTCTGCCATATCCTGAAGCTAAAAGCAACTCATATCGAATGGCCCACCCACAAGTGAGAAGTCTCGAGGTAAATACAGTAAATGCTCCCATAATACAAACCTCATATGAAGTGAGATTTACAAAACGTAAAAATGTTATGTAAAGTTTTTATGTTAAGTGATATAAAAATTTCTATGCTGCGTAAAGTGGTAATTTGGTGCAAGTTTTCTAATTTGATTTAAATATCGATAATGCCATAGTTAGCCTTAAAAATATCATTTTTTTCTTGCCGCTCTTTAGAGAGAAAACAACGTACTAAGGCATATCTATTATACATACTAGTACCCTGGTAGTCTAGTTTGCCGTAGAAGAATTTCAGGTGTTTTGATGAAGTGCTGATAATAAGAAGCTATACAATTACTCACAAATACCTAAAAGCTATCAGTCGGCGCGACATGTACTTAAATGTTATTAATTTTATAATATCAGCCTTCCACAATATAAGTTTGCTTTACCAGAGGTTGTAGTCGTAATTGCGGTAGACAGATGCTAAAGGGGTAGCTATGTAGGCCGAGGTGGTAAGTCACCGATGTCTGGTAGAGGCATCATGACAGTATTTTAGTAGTTTAGCAAGCTGACCATGCATGTTGAAGTTTGATTCATAGTGTTTTATTCGAAATAACTATAAAATTACAGATTAAAAATGATTTCTAATATTATAAACAAATCAATATTAAAATATATAATATATTTTAAAATTTATTTGTTAAAAAAGAATTGTCACAATGATGAGCTCGTTTGGTATTTTTTCAAAATAAAAAAGTGTTTTATAGTTGCTCAGAGAAGTAATCAAATTACCTTGATCAGATTACAGATCAATTAACAAATTGAAAATACTGTGTTGATGTCAATATAAACAAGTGAACAAGATTTGGAAAAAAACATTGAGACCTGCATTGGTGCCAATAGATGCCACCTTAAAGCAATTTTTTTATTCAAGTACACCATATAAATGGATAGCATGCATTTATTGCCTCTTGATTATACAAAGCCTGTAACATAGATAACCTACAAGTTTTTTTCACAATTGTCAGACAGGGTCGATAATAAGCAAATGAATCAATTTTGCATCCATTAAAACTGCGAGAAATTTAATTTGAAACAATAGGTATTTTTTCTGAAAAACTGTTCGAATAATGGTTCTAAACCAGAAAAGATCTATTTTCGGTCAATGAGTTTCAAGATGTGTAATAGATTAATGTTGACGAATTGTCCAATGACAGCATTTATTAAATTATCATGAAACAAGGTGGATAATTCTGGTATTTCTGTACACATAGCATGAAAATATATTGAAAGAAAAAATGTAATAAAATACATGTAGTTCTACATTTTCTATAGAGACACAGAAATGGTGAGTTGAGACCAGATGTGCTTCCCGCTGAGAGAACTGCAGATAGGAGGCCTCGACGAGCAAAATCAGTACCAATAACCCGACCTTCACAACAAAAGCACAGCAAAGGAGCTGATACTAAGCAATCAAAGCATAAACATCCAAGCAAGCATGATACGCCCAGACTATCCAGACAAGATAAGCAAGATGATAAACTTGGCAAAGGACAGAAATTCAAGGAACGACCATCAAAGAGTGGAGGTCACAAAGAAGGGATGATCAAGCATGTACCTCAAATACCGATAGACACTGCCCCAATGCCAGACTTCATACCTAGTCACTACTTCAGTGAGCAGCCATTTGGTAACCCCCATCAACCTAGTTATGGGCCTCAGGCTATGCCCGGGCCTCAACTTAATCAAATACCGCCTCAAATGACTTACAACCAGCTTACTTACAATCAACCACCCAATCAAATTCCTTACAGCCGCCTATCGACCAATCAAATACCGTACAATCAACAACCTTCAAACCACATGCAGTATAACTTGGAGCCATACAGACGGGCACCAGCGAATCAGCGGCCAATGCAACAAAATCCACCTGATCAATATTTGGCCAATGAAAACGCTTATAACAAACATATGGCTTATACAGCCCCAAATGATAGGCCTCGTCCAGGCGTAGGAGTTATGTTCGACCCAAGGGTAGGGGCAACAGACTTTTAGCTATTAGTAACTATTGCTACACACTTCTTCTTTACACAGGCTTCTATTCACTATATTGACGGCCAGCCCTTTATCTATTGACATGTATAATAGTTTAAAATTAATTCTAGGCTTTGCTTATGTTATGCCTGCATGCTTGATGTATGCCAAACTTGATATTTGATTTATAAAAATATTTTAAAATATTATGTCAATTTGTCAGTTAACTTAAACGGCTATTACACACTTTCCAAACACTATGATCTTATATATTATATAGATATATCTTGATCAAGTATTTACCCGCAGTTATTCTAAGCTTTTAGACTTCAGTTGTAAATAGTCATGATAGCGTTAATAAAAATTTAGCCTTAGATCTGATTTTTATAATTTTCTTTAAAACAAACTGGTGGATTTATTCATCTATTTGGGCTTCTATTGGCTCCAATGTGGGTAAAACCAGGTGACCCGTCCTCGTGATAGGTTGGCATTTGAAACACCAAACAATCCAGTTAATAATTTGATTGCTTAAGGCATAATATACTGGCAGGTGCAGCCGTCTTTGCATCGTCATTTCATTATTTTTGTGAAAATAGGTGAAAAGATATGAATTGCAACAGAATCTACCACTGGTGCACTATATTTATGTTCATGGTTTCCAGCAGGTCTCTTTTCTGCACAAACAAGCACCCTAAACTCATTTTCAGTTTGTGGTACACTCAATAACAGTTTTAGCCTCTTGCACATCTTTGTCGTGTTCATGGTGTAATTTATGAAGCGCAAAATTATTCCCGCTTACACTCCTTCAACTCTTAATTCTTGCCCATGAAATAAATTTGAAGAAATTAGGGTTGTTCACCTGATAATAGAAGTAAAGAGCCAAGTAAATGGCCTTGAACTTGAAACATCAAAAATGAAACTTGACCTTGATGGCACTGAAGCCAACAACCTGATTTGTTGTCAGATACCTTATCTGCTCAGGCATAAAGAATGTTTGGTTCATGAAGTAATTTGCATTGGTTGTGCTTTTGGTCTTTGAAGGCTAGCAGTAAAGCCAATCGGGATAGAGCAGACAAACACGCATACAAACAATTTGGGATTTTTATATACATTATATAAAAGTAGGTATTGTGTGTGGTAATCATGCTGCCAAGGTCAAATGTTTTGATAGATAAAACTTAATGACTGTCTAAATATAATAATATAATAGGCTTTCAACAGCAAGTAGATAGGTTGTTAGTAACATTCGGTCATTTGATTTTTCAGACTTTTAAGACATTTGTCAAATAATAGTTTTTGACGAAGGATCTTTCAGCTTATTTTATTGAAGATTTATTGAAAACAATAAATCTGGAAGAACTAAATTGCTCTGAGCGAGAACCAGATGGTGACAGAGTCGAAGCATTGCAACACTGATCTTTGTCATCTTATAATAAACAGATCTTTGCTGCAATTTTAAAGCAAAACTCTAAAAAATTATTCTTACCAACTTTACAGTCATCGAAAATATCGAAAGAAGCTCACTAACATTGCTTCTTAGAAATAGGCTCACCATTATGTAGACATAATGATAGCTTACCTTAACATAATAATCTATTAGAACTTATGAGCTGTCATCATCCGCAAATTTATTTAATGCAACTATTAAATAGTTGCATTAAATAAAGAAAACTTTTCTCAAGACAACTGTTGCAAAGGTGTTTGTATAAGTGAGAATTGTCCTTCCATGTTTAGCTTTTCAGTAAGAGTAGACAACTCTGGGATTAATGATCAAATTATTGTAATTATGTCTCGCGGTTAATATACATTTTTAGTACAGCAGGAAAATTAAATAAAAAACAAATCCTGTTTTTTTCCTAATAATGCAAGCCGTCATCTACATTTGTACATTACTACATTTTCAACAACAATAATGCCTATAAAAAGAATTTTTGAAGTGTGGGAACTGATGGTTGTCACAACCCTTTATGATGTATAGCTCTGACAGCAACTATTCGGACAACATGCTGTCCCATGGGACTCTTCACACTTTGTAAACATTTTACATAAACAGAGATGATAAGCTGAACTATCAACATTCATGTACTGGACTAAGATTCTCGGACTATACCTCTCACATTTCAATTTTGATTGCAAGGAATTTCTATTTACGTTTTACAGTTATTTCTGGTGTCGACAAAGTTTTTACTCTGACCCTAAGCCGCCAGCTTAAGTCTATCTGTCACTGGCTCTGTTTGAGCCTTAGATCAGTTTTCAAAACACATCTGATTGTCATTACAACTCTAGCAATGCATCAGCTGATGAAAATGGGTAAAATAAAAACAAACAACTACAGGGTAGGTGATCAAGTACTAGCCGAGGCAATTTGTTTAATGCTAGCATTCATACTTACATGTGACATAATGCGTGGCAATTATTATCTCGTCTCTTTTCAGCTTTGACAGCTAACATATTACCGTGAGAAAAAAAGACAGCCCCCTTCACTTTTGGTAACTGTTGCGGCTTGTATACCATTAAGTAATTAGTCCCTTTTAAGTCAAGCGAAATGGAAAAAAATAAGAATCATCTAGTATCTGCTATAATATATTTTGTTTGAACAGTGTTGCTGTTTTTACCTTAAATTATAACTTAAATACTATGGCGCAATGAAACTTGATAGTAAGATATTTTACAGTAAAATTTTGTGTAACTTTTAGGATTGTTTTGGCCTAAATTTGGGATGTATTGTGGCTGATAACTATATGTGCCCGTCCTCTGTATATGTAAAACAAAGACATGCGTTGTGAAACCAGTTTTTTTATGCAATGGCTACTAATTGAAAGGCTAAAAAGACTTTTTACTATGGCGGAAAATAGAAAGCATGACCGTATTTTCTATAGCATATTGTCTTTACTAGTGCAATGGTGACCTCGTTCTACATTGCTGGTACCGAAGCAGTACAGTGTGCCACAAGAAATGGTCAGGTGTGGCGATAGAATACAAAGGATAAGTACCTGCACAGTTATTCGAAACACTTGAAGGTAGTCGCCGGGCGTTGGTGTACGATATAGGACATTGAATGCCCTGAGTTCGAAACCTGCACACAACAATTTTTGTTCTACATCTAAGGCTTTGGACAGACAGACACAGCTCTGTTGTAGTAAACATTGGTCGTCTTTTATACGACACAATTAGACCAAAGGCAACATAAGTGGTTGGTCAAAACAATCGTGATTCTAATTCCTGGGTTCTAAATTGATCTTTCCAAAAGATGCTTAGCTAAATTGACCTTGCACCATCTGGTAAATGATCTTATGATAATGGCCGCATAATTTTGTTGTACAACGTTCATGTCATCGTGTTAAATCAATCATCCAATAAATATTAGAAGTATGCTCTAGCAAATGAATAAATTAAACATAAAATGGTTTTACAAAAAAATAATGCAAAATTGAGCTTTTGTTGATCAATATGCCAGCTAGCACAAATTGATATTTAATACTGTTGACAGCTAGTTTATGATGTTTCTATGTATAACTGCCAACCAATGGCCTAAGGCTAAGCATAGGCTACGTTGAGCAGAATGAACCAAAAATTAGAATAAGTATTTTTCAGAAATTATTATTTTGATTATTTAATTGGTTGGAACACCTAGCAGCGCATCATTGGCTAGAATATGTGAAGATTGGTTGCACACATCACTGGTAACTTTGAGAGGGAACATCACTACTATGTTGCTAAGAGGTCAAATCTATTTCTTTAACTGTAGAACGGTTTTGTTGCAGTCTGAAACACGCTTAAGAAACATCGTGTGAATTCGGGAACATTAAGACTGCTGCAGCGCCAAAGGTGAACAAATTCCTTTCTTTTTCTTCCATTAGACATATTTTAGTTTTTTTCTCGGGTCTAACTTGGTTTAAACAGAATTGACCGTCATTAACAAAGTACATATCTATCTAGATAAGTATAGATAAGCATGAGTATAGATAGGTACGATATCCTCTGCCTGCAGCTTTGTTATGACTGCCTAGCTGGTCATCAGAGAGTATGTTTTAAAACGATCGGCAGAGCATAGCCTAAACAAAAGCATTTTGACATATAATAAAAAATTGACTCTAGTTATATAACCGCTGTTTTCGTAGTCCAAATATTAATACAAATGCTAAAACTTGCTCAATAGTGAGTAAATAAATTTTAATGTGTCAAGGACGAAATATTTTACTCATGTCAGATGTCCCAGTGTACAAGGTTACACCTAGTGCTAGCTTTTCATAACGGCTCTTATTTTGCCTCCAGTGTGCTTGAGACCCAACAGGTTTTATCTCCACCTGCATGTATAATCTATGAAAGCAAACACGGGCTTTCAGTATTATTATTCAATCATAACAAACAAGCAATCAGCTTCACATGCGTGATCAATGAACGACGCATCCAATATTCAATAGATCTGAGAACAAAACAAACAACAAGAGAGTAGAAAACCATTTCGAAAAGTTGTTATAGTTCGTCATGCTTTGGTCCTGAGAATTCGTCGAAAGAAATCAGCCCGTCCTTATCTTTGTCTTCGTGCTCCATGATCTCTGAGATGACTTGCTTGGCATCAAAGTCGCTAGATCCTCCCATCTTAGAGGACTGTTCATCAAAGTAACTGTGCAGCTGTAGCAGAGATAATGCTAACTTTGGTCAATTCAATGCATGACAGTGTTCAACAGGAAGTAACAAGATCCCGAGAACTCTTAAGAACGCAAGCTTTTAAAGCCTGCATGACTGCTTGTGTGCTAACTGTCTACTAGCAAAGCTATTCGGCTTGAGCATGTCACACAAGAAATATTTTTCTGCAAGATTCTTAGGGCAAAGAGAAGTTGATCTAATGCTAAAAATTGGTGCACAACTAACGGATTGTTCGGTGCGAAAATATATCTTGGCACATATATATTTTACGCGATGTCTAGTCAGCAGCTGTTGTGTGGGTTTCAAAGCCACGCGTATGATGTATGCGGAGGATGACTAAACAGAGTTCAATGTTTCATGAAATAAAATCCATATTAATAAATCCCACATTGTCCTCATGCGTGTCTGTGTGTCATGTGTGTCTCCGTAAACGCAACGGTATTTCTATGTTTTTTTGTTGATTTCATGCAAACGTCATATGCATACACTCCATGCCTTCCATCAAGTTGCTAAAATATTTGGTTTTAAAGCTCTGTCTAGCTTTTGAGAACCAGCTTCCTAAACACCCACCTACAGACTGCCTGATTGATAAGACAGAAATTCTGAGTAACACCAGGCTTAAATGTGTGTCGATATTTGCCAGCGTTTTGGCATCTACGTTTTTGGTAGCGACGCTCTCGAAATTAAAAAAAACTTGACCATGATACAGTAATTGTTTATTAAAAATTCCATGGAATGACAGTTTTTATATAGAAAACACTAAAAACTTATTATGAAAGTATGAACTTTTATTTTTGTTAATAAGTGCGTTTGAAATGTAGAGGAGGGGCACGCTGCAACAGACAATGAAGTTTTGGCTATGAAGTTGTGCAAAAATATTGGAATTTAATTCAAATAATCACATAAGATGCAGAAATAAGTTTTACATAAGTATGCCAAATCCCAATCCTGCTGGTTGTATACTTTGGACAATATCACAAAAGTACTAATTGCGTAATAGTGTGTCAATGTGCCCCAGTAGGGGGTACATTGAAACACCTTATGTGGCATGTTGAAACATCCTTGACTGTTATAGTAAATTTTAGCTTTTGAATTGCGTTCTCTTGAAACTTATTTTTAGCCAAATGATTCAATTTTCCACCAATCATCTGAGCAAGAAAAACTTGAAAAGATTTAGCTATGAACTTTTGAACACTGGGTACAACAATCACGACAAACAAACTTCCACAGTACAACAAAACATATGTACATGTTGATCTAAAGATCAAACCTTTTTTTATATGTTAGCATTTGCAGTCGTGATATCAATATTGTGCAGAAATTTAGGGTTCAAAGCTTCAACTCTATTCGAGCTGTTCCTCTCCATAGGAATAGAGGGGCAACTTTGAGACGTGTTGCAACTTGCCCCAACGCAGTGAGAACACTATGTTTCCATGACTCGCACAATCTCTGTGTTTCAAAGTGCCTCATATGACTCTGAGTAACCAAAATGTTCATCCTAACTCAGGATGATGTAACATCATGAAGTTGGTGGGTGCATTGTGAAGAGAACATGTCTATAGCCGCCTCCACTGACTTGTTAACGCGGGATGATGTACAAAAAAAATTAGCAATTTTCTAAATTTAGATACAAAATTAATAGAGCAAAAATTTACCAATAAATTTTACCGAATCATAGCTCACCTAAATTGCTGCTCTTTTCATTTGATGCAATCAAGATATCCCATAAGATGACCTAGAAGCTCTTTAGCTAGTGAGGTAAGAATTCAAAATGATGTAAGCGAGAAATTTGAGGATTGTTTCAACATGCCTCGCGTTGCAATGTGCCTCACTCTCCCCTGCCGTACATGTACACAGAGATACATATGGCACAATATTTCACACTATTCTGCTATAAACTATATAAGCTTAAAACAAAATGTATAGTCATATTTGTTGGAGATATCCTCTCCTTGCTATTATCAATTAGAGGAAGAGTGGAAAGATGAATCCACTAAAACATTAAAGAATGAGTCAAATACCTTTTGTTAGGCAGCAAGTGTTTTGGTTAGCATAGCCTACGAACATAAATTATTTACAAAAATATCGAGCTACAGCTTTCAATGGCTCATCACCATGGTGGTCCACTATGACCGAAACTTAGCAGGTTGTTTATCATGTATTTTCCTACACTCTAATCAAGGCAAAGACTATCACAATTCTAAAACTGTGAAAAGTAGGCGACTGGACTCAGAACAGCGCATGTGAATCCTCCACGCAACCCCTGCCCCCGCCCGACACATAAATGATCTATTAAAAACACTGTATAAGGAAACGTGGCTATACTATGCTAAACGCCGAGTGCCATATCCGCGTTACTCTGAGTATTTAAACAAAATATAACTTGTACAACTTCAGGCTAGTCAAGATACAGTATAGAAAATCTATCCATTAACCTGAACCGATAGTCATTACCAGTAGAATAAAACTTTTTTTGTTAAAAACCAAGTACATTGAAACCTTATAGTGAGATGTTTTACTATATAAATGTTGCTGTATTACTTTTATAATTGATTTTGTACAAATTTGGGATATATCACATGGCTGAGTGACTGGATGTGCCAATCTTCTGGGTATCCATATATGCAAAAAGTAGAAATGCATTTTGAAAGCGGTTGTTTCATGCAACGGTTAGAAAATGGATGGTGAAAAATATGTTTTTTAGCAGAAAATAGGAATCCTTTGTATACTGTCTTTACTAGTGCAATGGTGACCTCATGCATAAGTGCTAGTACCCAGCCAGTACAGGGTGTTGAAAGAGATCATCAAGTGTGCCGATAGAGCAAGAAGATTAAATATTTGCACAATTATTTGAAAACACCTGAAAATAGTCCCTGGGCACTGGCGTTAGACTGACGGTTTACAAAGCCAAATGTCGTGAGTTCGAATCACGCGCATAGCAATCTTTTTCCCCAACCTCAGCTTTGGGCAGATCTACTCCATCACCAGAGTAAAAGTGGTTCAGCTAAGTTAACTAAGTGTTGAGCCTCAAATGGTTGGCAGCATTACACAAATTTGCAAATTTAAAAAGAATTGTTTATTATTAAATATTTATATTATATAATAATCATGCAAAATAAATTTTTAAGTTTGGAATTATAAAAAATTAATCAGAGATGAAAAATACGAGCTTCCAAGTTCCAGGCTGAAAATGGCAATCAAAGAAAAATGGGGAGAGCAACTCCTTGGAGTGGCCTTGCACTAGTATATAGCCCTCTTGTGCAAAAAGATTACATGAGGGCTACATGCATGACCTTTCAAAACATACCAGATGTCTTAAAGATTTGATAAAATGAAAAATTGACTTGCATTTTCTGTGAATAAAATAATGAATTTTTGTTGCAAATTGGGCATGCTTACAAACCTAATAAACTGGAAAAACCAATTCAAAACAGACCAAAAAAACAGTTTTGTAGGTCTGATGATACTGTCCCCAGCAAAGTGGTATTGTAACCACGCATGGCTATCATCATGCTGTACTGATACTAATGATGTTAACAAAAATTGTTTATATACCTTGACCAGCTGTGCTACCCGGCGTTGCTCGGGTATCAAAAATCAGCTTATAAACAGTGAGGTAGTGAGAGTTGCCTGCCACTTGCTATCAGCCTGGTACATTGCTAATGAATAATTCGAGTAAGCTTACTAATAAGAGCTGCCGCTACGCCATCACCCTGCGTAGTAACGAAACGCGATGCATATCTGCTTCCATATAGCAACATATATCGCCCAATGAAATCATTCAGCTTGTGTGGCTGAGTTGGTTAGGCGTTGATCTCGGACTGGGGGAACCGGAGAGTCCGAGATCAAATATTCTGCTTACATATTATTTAATCCAAAATTTTAATAGCTATAGCTGAAATGACGCACCAACATGAGGAACGATATAAATACAGCTGTACATAGGCTGTCACATGGAGGTAGATATTTGAGGAATTCCAGTTATGAATAGAATAATAGGCTTCTTAGTGTCAACAATCCCTTCAGCTTGGCAGTGAATTTTTAAAAATTAGATTATTCCTAAAGAATGCTAATCCATCAGATTTTGCTACTTCCAACCAATGCTCTGGTTAAATATGGTTAAAATTCTCCAATAGCTCGGAGACTGAACTTACACTAAACATTATCTGATTCACCGAACGGGAAGATAAAGAAACCAACACAACTGCTGTTGATGCAAACGTGCTCAAACGAAAGTGAACAAGTTACCCACTAAATCAACCCAATGCCTATCAGATCGACTCAGTAGGCAGAGTATAATAATCTCACCTCATCAGAAGAGAGATGCTTGTCCTCATCTTTGTCTATTATTTTGAATATGTTTTCCTGCTTTGGGGCTTGTTTAATTTCGAGAAGTTCGACATCAAAGACGAGTGTTGAGCCGGGAGGAATAGCATCTCCTGAACACACGATAGTTTAAGAGTAAGTACATTTAATGAAAGTATACGCAAAGTAAGTATATTTACTAAGTTTCTATACAGTGATAGTGTAGTGACACCTGGGTGTGCCAGTTCTGGAGCGATAAGCTGGGCAGACAAGCAGATCATGTTTCTATAGGGCGCTACAGTAAAGCTATGCTTGTGTGATGCCTTATTTCAAGGTCATGCCTTTCAGAGATTAAGTACAAAACAATTCATGGATGATCAGAAAAGAATGCTCAACCAGGTAGTCAATGAATATTCCAACTTCGGCATTGGTCCAAACAGACTTTCATTTTCAACAACAAAATTTACTGCATCGGAAGCACAGAGAAAGATCTATTTGCATGCGCAAGTGCTGAGGTTGTTAAAGGTTGACTTGCAACAAAATTCACATTACCGTTATTTGGTATCAAAAGATTTACCATGTCTTACTCTGCTGTGTTGTAGGTGCAAAATATGTGGAAATGCGATTACAAGCTCATAAAAGCTCAAAACGAACAGGTAATCGCAGCCATCACAAAACGGCCATAGATCAGAATCAGCTTCTTTCTCTGACAAAGTAATTACATTTGGTTATCGTTTTGTTACGTGATGTTCACACGTAAATTGAATGGGCAATAAAAGGCTCAATATAAAACCTCTCGTAGCACTAGTTTATGACAAACACTTTGGGTTTTACCAAAGACCCCGTATCAAATATACTTATAGATACTGGCTACTTTACAGTTTTGTTTCGGCTTGGTCTAATCGTAAAGTTGTAATCTGATCATGTGACCCATACTTTGCAAATAATTTCTGTAAAATTTTTCGATTATCACAGGTGACCAACAAGCTCATCATGTTAATCAGACAATTATATGTACTCCTTCGAGCTAAGGTTAGAAAATCAAACGAATTTTCACGGTAGATTAAAAGATATCAGTGCTGAAAGTGACAGCATTACAATGACGATAGAATAGACGGGTAAGAACAATAGACATGGTTTTATTGAATGCGTGAAGTATATTTGCAAAAATATTTCGACAAATGAGGTTGCGTGAAAGTGTAAACAGAAGCCATGTTATACAACTACGTCCCATTTGAGCCATTTTGGAAAGAGATTCTAATTGAATCGGTTGAAGAAGCTATTGTAACTGTGATTACAATGAAAGGACATACTCGAGTGTTGTTGCTGCAGAAGTAAGTGCAAAACAGATCATTCCAACTATATTTTTGGCAACCAAAATAAAAAAAGATAATCATACTATTTGAATCCAGTTGTAGGAACTATCTGAAATTGTGGTAATACAACTACAGCAGAGGCTAATACAAGTGTAAACAGCAGTCAAACTTGTAAAAAGTCGAGCAGCCTTTGAAGACATAAACAATACTCATCTGTAACTTGTAGTGCAAGTTTAACACAAATATAACCTTTATCTTTCTTATTATATATTATATTATATATAATATATTATATTATATATATTCTATATCTTTCTTGATAATTTAATTTAAAGTTCAAATTACTTCAAAGTATTACAAACAATGATAATTAAGGAAACTCCAAATATTGCATAAGATCAATCAAATTATATTAAATCAGGAATGCATACATTTAACTAGATGACTGCTTGGGAAATGTTGCCAAACGAGTATTGTTATAGGAGATTTTTAAAGGTAAATTTATCACAGATAACTGGTGAATATCTTCACAATTAACAATCTATAAAAACTTTGAGTACAATCAAAAGCAGCATTCTGTTCATCACACAGACAATAATGCTCAACAATCAAATGATGGTAAGGCGTCAGAAGTTACTGGACGGTTTTAATGCATGACCTTTGGGTGCGTTTCAGCAATAGGTAAGTTTAAAGTTCATTCTTAACCACTAAATCCTAACCACTAGAGCTAAATGGATCGTGCTGTTGCAGATGCTCATCCATGTAGATTCATGAGCGGAATTAAAGCCAGGTGATCACAATTATATAATTCTGGTTTAAAATGATGATGCCGTGACAGCAGCACAATGAATAGACTTTTGGGTGCCTTCAGATTCCCAACCCTAGTTAGGTTATTATGATAAATATTGAAAGAAGATCTATCATAGAATAGAGTGCACAACAAGCATTAGTTTAGTGATGTGTCTCTCCATAGTCTTGGGGTTATCCTCCACACGCCCTTTGGCAGTACTTGACCGCCATGATAATCAATTTATTAAAGGCACGCAAATGAATCCAAGAAAGTATTTCAAAATACACCAATCACGGTTATTATGAAGCAACTGTTTGGTTATAGTAGTCTAGAAATCGTTATAAAGATCTCAAGCTAGAGCTTATAGTGAAGCATCACCATGCATGCCCTTACTGACTGCTAATGGAATATACTCATAGATATATAAACCATATAAAATAAGGTATATATATCTATGAATATACTCAACTCAGTTTTTGTGCACCAGCTAGTGCTGCACAATAAAGCGATATAATTCGATGTGACGATATATTTCAGTGGATGATTTTATATTGGGTCAGTTTTCAAATCAATATGAATATCGAAGCCGATATTTTATCGAAATATCGGCTTATTTTATTTTGCAAAACTGGAGTTGTTCATTCTCCTTGTTGTAAAGAGGGGACAACTCCTTTTTTTTAACCGATATTAACCATTATTTTCTCACATCTTTCATGTTAAAGCTTAATACTATATGTTGAAAGAAGACAACTCCAATGTTCAATATTTTTTGATATTTGATATATTTAGAAACTAAATAATCAAATGTACATGCAAGGATATCGTGCAGCACTACCACATATTTTAATCAGGGTAAAAACTACCACAATTCTCCTAAAATTTTGCACGGCATTCGATTGGAATTGGGCATACAAACGTCGTACATTTGTCCCAATCACGTACTCTTACAGATAAGGAGCTAAAGGGAGAGGTTGGTACATTCAGGTGGTGATAATTTTTCCGGAAACACATTATGGAAATCGCCTATAGTGAGCTGCTTGAATATCACATAGCGGTCCTGCTACATTTCATTAATACATAACCTCATGCCTTGCAATCAATTTCAGAAAAGGTAATGAAACTCCTACATATTATATTAAAACTGTGGGAATAAACAGTATTAAAATAAAATATGGCATTTCAATAAGTCTTTTCACTTAATTATTATCATTTTTATAATGAGAATGACATCTCTATTATTCAGATGATGGCAACTTTTATGTAAGCGTATTTACTAGCATTGTTACACAAACAAAGCTCCGTGATCTTGGCTGGACATGTCTGAGTTCAGTAGCAAGGGAACCGCGACGACTGGAGACATGTTGCAGTTGCAAAAAGCAATTTAAGTTTGGTTGACATTTAGGTCACCACGGTGGTGACCTAAATGTCAACCAAAAAAGGCCACTTGTGGTGACACCACCACCAGTGGCGACACCACCAGTGGCGACACCACCACCAGTGGCGACACCACCACCAGTGGCGACACCACCAGTGGCGACACCACCAGTGGCGACACCACCACCAGTGGCGACACCACCACCAGTGGCGACACCACCACCAGTGGCGACACCACCACCAGTGGCGACACCACCACCAGTGGCGACACCACCACCAGTGGCGACACCACCACCAGTGGCGACACCACCAGTGGTGACACCACCACCAGTGGCGACACCACCACCAGTGACGACACCACCACCAGTGGTGACACCACCACCAGTGGCGACACCACCACCAGTGGCGACACCACCACCAGTGGCGACACCACCACCAGTGGCGACACCACCACCAGTGGCGACACCACCACCAGTGGCGACACCACCACCAGTGGCGACACCACCAGTGGCCTATTTAGAGAATTAAACCTCAACCAGTTGTTTGCAATTCAGGCATACTAGACCATTAGTCCATGACTGTTCTTCATCACCATGTATGTAGGTCAAGGGTAGGGAACCTATGGCTCACGAGTCATGTGGCTCTTTTGATGATTTCATCAAATAAGCCACATATGGCTCGAGCTCTTTGATAAATCAGTGGAATAATTTTCTCGTTATTTATTTACCATAAAACTAACGCTAAACTTAGTCACAATAGACACAATAAAAATAATATCCATTTAATAAAAATATATTTTCATCTGCAACTTTGTGATGTGGTGTCGCAGCAAAGAGTTTATCGTGCTTTCTGTACTCCGCCGTATGTTTTTACATTGTTTGGCTCTACATATGAATGCGAGCAGTCATCCTCACACATGAAGATTATTAAGACGAACCTGCGGTCACATTTAATATATGGAAGCCTAAATGCCTGCATGAAGCTGAACCTCATCCCGTACCAACCGGACTACAAAGCTATCATCAAAAGCATGCAGCATCAGAAGTTCCATTAATAGTAAGAAGTAAATTTCATAATAAATTTGTTATAACATTGTTGTTCAATATAAATCCAGTTTTCTTATACTCTACAAATTGCTCAAACATTTGTTGGTCAACAACACTAAATTTGTTGGTCTTCCTTTTCCATTTTACGTTTTCGAGATTTCGAGATGACTCTCTTAGAATTAAATTTTGAAACATGTGGGTTTTGTGGCTCTTTCAGTCAAGAAGGTTCCTGACCCCTGGATTAAATGCATGGCTATTAACTCAAGTACAAGTATGCTCAAGTACAACATCATTTCATTACCTATGAAAGCAGCATAAAATGTGATTTTTTTTCTGCAACAACTTCTGTATAATTTTCCAATCTGCACAACGACACTATTTTAATTGTTTCTGTATTACCGACATGGCTACCTCAACTGTCATGATATCACATTTCCTCGGCATACTGTCAATGAAGTGGTAGTTACCTGCTCCTTGATCCCCATAACCTAGATGGGGAGGAATAGTCAATTTCCTCCTAGCACCAGGACAGAGACCAGCGAGACCTTTATCCCAGCCCTGTATAACCTGTCCCTGGCCGAGCACAAAGTCAAATGGAACATTTCTGTCTCGGCTACAAAATAACAAATAGCATGAAACAAACAAATAACAAGAAAACTCCAAGCCATTGTAAAGATAAAAAGTATAAGACGACAGCCACTCAAATTTTTGTCCAAAACAAGTTAATTGCAATTTATATTTGAAGAATGCAAATTTACCTATAAAGATTTTAACATATGAAGGTAAATTTTTATGGTTTCAAACTAAAGAGATGAGATAAACTGTTTTCAACATCTTAAACCACCTTTTTTTATTTTATATTTTGTGTTCACACTGAATTTGATTTGGACAGCATATTGCATAACACATTTTGGATTATTTGCAGCATTCAATAAGAGACAGTGTTTAATTAAACTAAATAACACTTTACAGTCTTAGATCAGCGATAAATAGAACACTGTTAGGTGATTAATTTAAAACTAATTAATTTTCAATTTATTAAAAATTAATTTTTAATTAAACTTGGCTGACTTTGGAAGTAGTCTGATAATAATATAATGGCAATGATAGCGACATAGAGGTAGTAATTCTCATCATCTTCCACCAGGTTACAAAGTTGAAGTAGCTGTAGTAGACTAGTCTGCATCGCCGAGTTCAAGGTCAGATGTCCTTCCTGCCACCAACAGTGACCTTGACGGAGGTTGAGCCGGCACCAATCGCTCACATGACAACTCCCTAATCTACACTATAATAGAGGCAATATCCATCCGAAGCTACGCCAAAAGCGATAGGAATAAAACTGCCCAGCGCAGGAATTGAACTTGGATACTGTGATTCACAATCCGGCGCTCCAACCACTACACCACTAAATTACCTCATCTTATCTCTACTTAAACGAATGGAAACAATTATCTGCATGCGTTGAGCAAATGAAAACATGTTAAAGATGAACCTGAACCACATTTTTAATAGATTTTATTAGAAAGTATCGGTATTTTTCTACAATTTGCGACTGTTTTTGATGATTGAGGTGATCTGACTGCCAGGATGTTTCAAGATTAAAATCAATAGGACTTGATCGCAATTAAAATGTTCAGCCAGATCAAGCAAAAGTGCGATTATGACATCTATAGTCGCAAAGAGACTGACAGAGTAGAGACATGTAACACTCTAACTTGAACGCAAAAGACGATATCAACTATAGCAATGATAACAACTAGTGATGTCATTTTGCATGTCTTTTTCGTCTGAGCATTTTTATCGCAATCAAATTTTATCGATTTTAATCTTGAAACATCTTGACATAAACACCTGAAACATAAAAAACAATCACAAATGATAGAAAGGCACCTATACTTTCTGATAAAATCTACAAAAATTTGGTATAGGCTCCCCTTTAACAACCCAACCTGAACGTAGTTTCACTTTGCACTTTAACAACCCAACCTGAACGTAGTTTCACTTTGCACTTTAACAACCCAACCTGAACGTAGTTTCACTTTGCACTTTAACAACCCAACCTGAAGGTAGTTTCACTTTGCAAAATCTTTTATTTTTAATCGCAATTTATTGTTTGCATTGACCAGTCGTGCTAGACAGAATAAAACTACGAATTTTCACCAATTTTAGATCTATGGAATGGACATTGGGTGATTGTTGTGGAACAATAGTACTACTGACCGCTATTCATATTTTATCAGTAATAATAATAATGAAGCAACAAACTAATAATATTGATAAATGTCCGACTCGGAAATGCTTACAGTCTTTTCAAAAATGGCTGGAAGCGTTCGTTCTCATTTTGCAACGCATTTGTGGTAGTTTTTCATGGCATCAGAAAATGTAAGATCGTATGATGAACAATTTTGAATATATTTTTACAGACCGGATGGTTGAAAAGTTATGGCGAATTAAAGCGCAATCCATATGAGCGTAAAAAATAAGACTTCTTTGCACGGGAATCGAACCCAGGACACCCGACTGCATCGCACACGCACTACCATCACACTACTCAGGAAACATAACATTGTACTAAATAATTCCCAATATACTGATTATTCATGATGATCTCTCATAGTTCACAGGACTGGCAAGTAAACTCGCAGCAAAAAACACAGTTTAATCTCAACTTACGATTGCGTTTACATATAAATCCTTGGCAAATGACACAACATTTGAACATATATTTTTTGATGAAATATAGAGTAATTTCCAACAAACTACATTGGAAATGTCTTGAAATAGTTTAGTTTTGTTAGAAAAAGTATTAAGGCTGATATAAATTGAAAATAAAATGCCTGTCTAATAAATATGTTTACAGTAATATAAATTATGGCTAGTGTGAGTTACGGTAAGTTCCTATCACTCTCTCTACAACCAACCCTATGCTTTGCTGACAATACAACACGCTGACGAGAAAACAAAATCTTACTTTTGGCCATTATTACCTTATGAATTTAGATTTTAGAGATAATGCAGGCTTTCAAATTTATTTTTGTACATTGTTTTGTGTAATGCATTTGTTTAAAAGCTATATAAAAGTTATTTCAGGTATTTATTATCGCCTTTGAGCTGGGCAAAAAATTAAACACAATATAGTGTATTTCATAAGAATATTAGTTCAAAGATTTGATGGCTTCGACATACAAAGGAAAAAACAGAGTGGATTTACTTGACTCAATGTTTGACTATATAGTGAACCTTCAGGATACGATTTTGATTTGTTCCAGGGTTGGCATGGTATGGTGAAAAAAATGCATGTAGTATTAGAGAAACCATAGTAATTAAATAATGCAAGCATCGCTTGGTAAAAATTGTCAAAGTTTTATATAAGTGCTGTACATATTAAAAACTAGTAACAAATAGTATGTTAACCTTAGTAACTATAGTTACCTACAGTAACTTTAGTGTATTTAGTGGTTATGATCTGCAATAAAATGTACTATTATAATGTACCGTAGGGAGTTCTTACCTTCAAGACAGACGAATGTTTTACATAAACTTTGAGTTCACCTCAAATACATTTAGCTTACTAAACATACACGCGCGCGCAAGAGCACACACATTCATCACACACATGTTAAGAGAAGTTGTCTGACCTTTTGTTTAAAGAGATCGCAACTTAAATTTTGCTACTGGTCTTAAAAGGAAAGTCTTACCGTTTTACACTTGAGAATTGCTAAACTAAAGGAAATCAGTCATTGGGTCTCTTTCAGGCGTTGTCAAACTATTTTCGACAAACAGCATTTGGGCGTCATTGCTATTTTGACGTACATAATAAGCATACGAATGCGAAATTTTAACTCGAGCAAAAACTTTGTTGAATTCTTATGGTGAAGAAAGATTCGTGTGGTGAGGTGAAAAAAATCTTCATTTTCCACTTCGAAATGTGAAAAAATCCTATATCAGGGTAATCGTATCCAGAGAGTGCACTGTATAGTAGTCCCGAACTATTTTGTTTTTTAACAACAGCGATGAAACATGATAGCAGGTCCTTTGTGCAAAAAGGTACCAGAACTTAGTTACGAGCTAAGAGTTATTTATCGTGGGCATAAATATTTCTCTGAAGGATCATAGATGCGCTGTAAAAATACTATTGTAAACTTAGTAGAAATCTATTTTACATCATTTAAAACTTAAACTACATTTTCATTGCAAATACAACTGACGATAGACTCAATTAAAAATCAGAAGCTGAAATTAGTTAGATTTTTCAAAGCGTAAAAATCTTGACAATATACAGTAATACTTCAACTTACGAGTGCTCCAACGTACGAGAAACTTAAGATACGAGCCAGCTTTCTAGCAAGTTTTAGCACTAACATACGAGCCATGTTTGAGATACGAGCACTTGAGTGAGTTGCCAAGTATGTCGGAGGTGTTTTATTAGAACAGCATCACTCTGTATTTTTCAACTGCTCAGGTTATACTGTTGTACCGTGTTTTTTTGTGCACGATTTTCTGTGCAGAATTATGTGAATTAAAAGTACTGTGCGTAGACCGAAAGTTTGCCAGTAAAATGAAAGATAATACAAAGAAAAAGCAAATGATAACAGTCGATATTAAACGAAAAAGTATTGAAAAATATGCGAAATGTGTATGCGTGATTCAGATAGCTCGGCAATATGACAGAAATACATTCATAATTATCAAACAGAAGGATTATATTCAGGGCATTTAGTTCGCAAAAGGACTAGCCATAGTTTCTAAACGGTGCAGCGATCTTCACGACCGCTGATGGCATTGGACAAACAATTGGCCGGTGACAGCGTAACTGAAACGATGCAATGTGAAAAGGCCGGCGCTATCTATCCAAACTGTTTAATAGACATTCGGACAAGTTGGCTAGTGATCGTGTGTTAACCATTTGTGACGACACCTGTGTTCGTCCTAATCGCAACATGTTGCAAGGGCGACAAAGGCAAACGTCCTTAGATAGGTTTATCTTAAAACGGCCGGCTAGTCGTGAAAGCGAAAAAAAGGAAAGATTTCTCGCTAACCAGTGAGAAATTTCAAACTATGAGCGCCGAAGAAATTTTAATTACGTTTAGTTGAAAATGAAAGTTTGCTTTTAGGTTTGCTTCTAAGTTTGTCTTTTAACACTTTGATAAAATCTAAATTTATCAAAGTCAACTGTTGTAACGAAGGATAACTTATATCTCCCTCCCTGGCAAATGCGAGTGTTAACTGCTATTGTATGTATTTAATTTTACATTTTAATTAATCACATTTCCTTGCATTATTTTTTATTTGTTGCTTTTTGAACGCGTGTAGTACGTAAGGACAATAGCCAACATGTTCTTTCTGTTACAACATCTTGTTTTGAGTGTTTTATTTGCCTTTTTTTAGAGTATGGAAACCAATCAATATATATTTAATTGTTCTATATATAATATAATTGCACCAACATGCGAGTAAATTGACATACGAGCTCAGTCTCGGAACGCATTAAGCTCGTAAGTTGAAGTATGACTGTAGAATGACAAGTCAGTTCATTTGAGCATCATACAACTAGTATGATAACATCCCAACAGACCGCACTGTCACCGATAAACAAATCACTAGCAAGCGATTAGCTTTGAATGTTGCAGCAGATGTCCCCTTTGATCAGCGAAACCAATATAGATTGTAGTTCTCAAGTATTTTGATAAATATAGTTAACATACTGAAATTTCAATTTTGGAATGGTGGGATGAGTTTTATGTTAAGAGTTCAAGTATTAAATTGTTTAAGCAGCTCATACCAGCAACACTCTTCTCAATAGCATTGTATGAAACCCATGTAAGGTTGGGTGAATCCCTGGAATGTAACCAGCTACAGCAAAACGTTAAATTTGCAGCTGATTTTTAATTTTTAAAAACTGATTTTTATAGCATCTGCAACAAGAAGATTTGTTGCAGATACTATAAAAACCAGCACACAGAATTGGCTTAATATGATACTAAATCTTGATGTAAGGGAAATTAATTTCTGCAACCAGTAATTTTCTAAAATAGAAGGTGGCAACTTTTTGATATATATGTTATCTGCTAAATTTATCATGAAACTTTGTTTGTCGAAGCTTTTAAAAATAACTATAACTTAAAAGAGATATGTATTTGCATACCTTGAATCAAATTGGGTGCCATCTAAAAGAGTACCAGTGTAGTGCATACTAAGATAGTCTCCTTCAGCTGACTTTTTCTCACAATCTGCCACTTCAACAAGCTCTTCCACTTGCAAGTCATCCAGAGTAAAAATGCTTTGAATATTGGTAGCTACTAAGAGTGTTACTAGCCATGCCATACGAGCCATTTCAGCAGTATTTATTAAAACCTGCAACCAAACCTTTGGAGCATTAGCTTTGAAGACATAGTTAATATACTTGCTTGGTGTGGTAGTCCCGGAAGTGTGATGGTGTATTATGGGGGATGTTCCTGTACTACCAGGCTAATCATTAGAAAAAAACATGATCCCCATAATAACTTCAAATGAACCAGAATTTTAGCATGCTAATTTATTCCACACCTTCTTCACTAGAATTAGCTGAGATTACTGTTATGACGGTAAACACAGGAATGCCGGGCTGAATCTCCAGCGCTTTAAATCATGAGATTATATATAGCGATTTTGTTTTACATGTAGTGTGACACTCGATTGTTCAGCTTTTATCGATGTAATGCCTCCAACATACTTGATTAGCTTTAAATACAACACAAGTTGTAGATAGACTGTAACTTATACATACCTTTTCTTCAAAAATAGTTACTTTTTTAACGTGGCAACGAGGGTCACTCTGTAGCCTCTTGGACACGCACTTACCGTTTTTTTTTAAATGTTCAAATTATTTTTTTTAAATACTCAAGGATCATGTGCTAAAGTTTGGTAGAGACTCCACCAAGATGGTTTCTCAACAAATTCACGGGACGCACCAGATGGCTATTCCGTAACTCTGTCTCGCACTGTTTTATCGCCCCAAAAATAGCCCGGCTGCAATAATGCGCCAGCTGTTTTTCAGTCGCGCAAACAATCTGGAAAGTATGTTAATCCAACGATAAATCCCTCAATCAAATGCTTTATTAAAACAGCATAAAACTGGATATTACGACTGAAAAAAGTTGTTCTAATTACTCTAACCCACTAATAATTGTAAAACACTATAAATCACGCAGAAACAAATGCATATCTAGTGATTACGATATGTTATAAAATGTAATACTAATACGTAACGTACGTGCATTCCCTGAAGTTCACCCCCTCCAAGACAGATATAGCAGCTACCGGCGGTGTAAGGGAGACTTCACGGCAATACGTTTGGTACGCTACTTTTTGTCCTGCTACGTACCACAGGGTAAACTTTAATTTTAACTTAAAATATTTAACAATTGAAACACCTTAAAATAAGTTTAAATATTACACTAATTCGAATTTGGTCTTCGGTTTCAATCAGTACTGTATTGTCCTATTAGGAGACTCCGGAACCATCCGGAGCACTTTTCTTCTGTTAAAATGTCGGAAATTGCTAAATCGGCATTGCATACATCGTGGAAGTCACTACGTGACACTAAAATTCACAGGCCCGTATTCCCTGAGGCGGTTGGGCAGCTGAGTAGCCCCAACCTTTTAGTGATCTTCGGCGGCTAATTAGTAAGATTTTCAGTCTAAGCTCATTCACTTGGAATTCCCAACAACTAATTACCTAGCGCTCTAACGCAACGTTGCGCTCTAGCAACTGGTGATGAAATGGAGAGGCTCACTAATCTAGTATTGTTTTGCCTGCCACCAATGCATTAGGCGAGAGATACTTTTCTGCATTGAAGCGAATCCAAAGATTGATGAAGAACACCATGGGGCAGGCTGTCTAAATAATCATCTAATGTTACACATATATAAAGATGATGAAATAGATACAGAATCAGTTGTAAAATATTTCTGCCATGGACACATTGCCAGAAGAAGAGCTTTTTAAAAGACCAGTGTCAAGCTACAACAATCAATCTTCTATGTACACATGTACTTGTATGTTTGTGTTTGCAGGCCAAGTTTGTTGCTCACTGTATTCTTAGGTGGCCATAATTTAAACATAGTAAGTTTTAAGCAGGCCAAGTAATTTATTTGTTGTTTTTTCCTGGTGCATGTAATATAATATTTAAACCTATTTATGTATCTGAAACAGGTGCACTTAAATTTAAATTTTAAAAGACAAGTGTCAAGCTATAACAATTAATCTTCTATGTACACATGTACATTTATGTATATTTAGGAATATAAATGTAGATATACATATATATGGTTACAACTCAAAACCATATAATTCTGTAGCTACATGTAGCTCTCTCTGCAAGACTTAAAATGACTCAACTTGGGAGGACCTGAATATCCACCTTAAAGGTTGACTTGCAACAAAATTCACATTACAGTTATTTGATATGAAAAGATTCACCATGTTTTACTCTGTTGTGTTGTAGATGCAAAATATGTGAAAATGTGATTACATGCTCTTAAAAGCTCAAAAACGAACAGTTAATCGCACTCACACGAAACCGCCGTAGTTTGGATTATCTTTCCAAAACGGCTCAAATGTGACGTAGTTGTAGTAAATGGTTTCTGTTTACACTTTCATGCAACTTTATTCGTCGAAATATTTTCAAAAATATACTTCACGCATTCAATAAAACCATGTCTATTGTTCTTATAAGTTTGTTTTATTGTCATTGTATTGCTGTCACTTTCAGCAGTGATATCTTATAACTTACCGTAAAAATTCTTTTAATTTTTAACCTTAGCTTGAAGGAGTACATATCATTGTCTGATAATCATGATGAGCCTGTTGGTCACTTGTGATAATCTAAAAGTGCTGCAGAAATTATTTGCGAAGTATTGGGTCACGTGATCAGATTACGACTTGCCGATTAGAATAAACCGAAACACCACTGTAAAGTAGCGAGCATTTATATTTGATACGGGGTCTTCGGTAAAACCCAAAGTGTTTGTCATAAACTAGTGCTACGATAAGTTTTATATTGAGAGTTTGGCCTTTCATTGGCCTTTCAATTCACGTGAGAACATCATGTGACAAGACAATAACCAAATTTCATGACTACGTCAGAGAACTAAAGAGACTCCAATCTAAGGGGGCTTTTCGTTTTTGAGCTTTTAAGAGCTTGTAATCACTTTTCCACATATTTGGAACCTACAACACAAGTGAGTAAGACATGGTGAATCTTTTGATACCAAATAACTGTAATGTGATTTTTGTCGCAAGTCAGCCTTTAAATAATACAATATACACTTTAGAATGCTCTAATTTTGCTCTTAATTCTTAAAATTTTCTCAGGGGAGGGCCCCCAACCCCCCTTCTCTGGGAGGGTGCTTCTGCTCCCCTCCCAGACCCTCCCCGCATGTACGTACGAGTCGGTCTTCAGCAACTACTAACTGACAGTCTCCTGACCACTTTTTCTTTGGACAATACAGCCCTGGTTTCATTATACAGTATCTTTTTCGGCGTGGCGCTTTTTCGCCTCGCTTTCACTATCACTTAAAGTCGGTTGTCTTAAAACTTTCTCATACTGATTCGGCGAGGAAGGTCGAGCGAAAGTTAGTACTGTTTTTTAAAGCGGCCCATCGCATACTTGGCCACTTAGCCGCCACCTCGATAAGCAGCTTGTATGCTCGTATCTCAAAATTGTTTTGCATTCCACATCAAAATGATGCTCTAAATGCAAATCGTGTCATTGGTTTTCCCCCATGTTGTGGCACTTGTACGTCAAAGTGTGACTTTACCTATGAGTACACTTGCATGTAATGCCCGATTAAACCACTCACAAACATTTAAAGTTAACATTGGTTCCCTTGTTTATTACTCTATAAAACCTAACTACACATGTATGCCTACACATAGTTCAAACATAATAAAATCAGGTAAAAGTATGAGTTGTATTAAATACTAAATGTGATGCCACCTACATGAACATTTGTTTGGTTTTCAGCTTCGCCGGACTCCTACCTTAGATTACTGGTCATTCACTCACTGCCTAGCCATCTGCCTCTAAAAAATGTGTAAGAATTATGCAATTTTAAATTTAACGAAAAAATTCCGTCCCGATATCTGTCTGGTAATTGTTAGTTGTTTGGCTCTGATTTGTTTAATGACATACATGTATACATTCACAACCTTTAAGTGGGATATACATATGATTCGGAAATTGAGTAAAGTTAAGAGAAATGAAAAAATAAAAAACACACTCCAATTCTCTAGTCCTTGCTGCCCATATGGTTATTACATCGGCGCTTAGATGGTGACAGTAGTTTTGCTAGGAGTGTTTGGGTATGCAATCTGAACATAGATAAGAACCATTGTGTCAGAGCTGCAAAACCTAATGACTGTGCCACATTACAAACTAAACTAGCAAAAGAAAGAGAAAGAAAAGGTACAGTATATAGAATACTATACAAAATGTTTATACGTTTTAATGTCATTTTTATTAACAAAAATATAAAGATACACTTTGAATTAACTGTGAAAATATAATGCTTCATCACTAGTAGTAACAATCTTTGTTGATAAAATTTAGGAAAAAGGATGTCAATGCCTGCAATTGCCGCCACATTTAATAACTCGATTTAAATATGGTTTTACTATTATTAAACAATAACTTGTGAAAATTGAGACAAATAGCATTGTTGCATTAGAAACTGACGATACATATGAAATAAACAATTGTTTAAAGCATAAATAAATTTTAATTGAATAAAAATTATAAAATATTGGTAATAGCTTTTTTGTTGCTCACTATATTTTTTGTAAGGTGGCATTGTTAACTGAGCCCCTCGCATAACAAACTAATGTTTAGATCGGGTAAAATGGCGCTGTCTGACAGGCAAAAAGTGTTCTCTACAATAATCAACCGTCAAATTAATCCACTGATTTTGTGTACGATCTCTGTGAATTTTTGAATTTGTGTTAGATATCTGTAATTCTGACGATAGTTGTCTTCTCGTGAATGTATGTTTGCTCAACCTTCAGTTCAGTAGTTGTCTTACCTTGCTGGGCACCAATGTTTGCTCCTCAGTAGTACAAACGTTAGCCTCTTTATTACTAGTATATAGCCTTTCAGATGGCAATTATAAATTTTGTGTGTAACCTCGAATGTCATAACATTCTGATCAGCAATAGTTTAGCCTATCTCAAGCTTCGATATAATATATGAGTGTATTTTACAATTATAATAATAACTCACTCGAGCATCAAATGAATAGAGAAAAAGTGTCTTAATAATTTGTAGTATATAATGTATATTTCATAAAAATTATAGTTGTCCTTTATAAAAAGTTAAAACCAGGGTGGCATCAATTACTTGACTCATTTGACCACTCTGAGCTGTTCTCTTTAAGAAATAGAAGAAAAACATTGGCAGTAGTTCACCTGTTTGGTCTCTCTGGCCCACTTTGATTCTTGATGCTCCTTTTATTCAAGCCATTTGGGTATCATTGCTTTTAATATTTTTGTAGTGAACGTTTGACAAGCTCTATGCAAACACTGAGTAGGTATAGTAAAGCACATTTGCTGTAGTTGAGCTCCTTCCCTCACATTTTTGGGAAGCACATGAGGTCTTAAAATCTTGATCATTTTACGAACCTGTAGAATTCATTAAAGTGTCTCTATCTTTTTTGCTGTTAGCTTTTGAAATCTAGGAAATTTTGGAAGTATATATATTTGGCTCCATTATTTCTGTTCTTTTTTCTGAATGTCATATTTTGAATTAGCATGCAGGCTAAAATGCCTAAGCTATAACTATATATGTCTGTCAGTCACCAATGTTGTCTGATAATTATGCATTAAGTACATAGGTCTAGCATTGTTACATAACTGTGACATTGCCGAATTTAAATGACTTCATAATAGAATAAGACTAGACCTTCACACAACCCTGAAACATTGCCTTTGGCATTCCCCTCTTTTCTCAAATTATGAAGTTGCTTTTGTTTAAATGCCACCCTGGAGTTACTTACTATCAGTATATCGTGATAATATGTTATATTATTACAAAATACTATAATATCATTATATTAAACTATTAATATAATGATATTATATTAAACTATTAATATAATAATATATTAAAATAATACAATAATATATTACATTTTATATAATATATTATTATATTAAATAATATATTACATATTATATAATATATTATTATAATACATCATATATTTTAGTGTGGTTTATTTTAATATAGTGTAAAATAATATCTTTGACCTGACCATATTACTACAAAACAAGCAACCCATGAATGGCGTTTCACATAACAGAGCATTGCACTGCACTTCTTTAGCATTATCAAGGTGAGTATCATATTATTATGCTTGTTTTTATTGTTATGTTTTAGCATCTAGTCACTAGCTGCTGCATAAACTTTATGTGTAAAAGATTTATAACACATTCGGGCAGCGTGGCTTTCAACCAAAAGTTAATCTGCTGACTCTGAAAGGCCATGAAGGGCTTCTTTTACACAGATACGTATAATTATGTGAAAAATCATATCATGCTACATGTATGTACTGTTAAAGCCATCAGGTTGAATGGTTTTTGACAAGTACAAACAGGTGGTTAGTATTTAGTGTTATGACATTTATACACATGCATAAATGTCTCTCATGCAAATAGCATGAGAGACATTTTATTTCAGCAATTGTATATTTTTATGGTTAATATTAAAATTTTTCTAAGTCTAATAGCGGTCCATGCTAAGTACTCATAAGGTATTTATTTTTTCTTGCTTCAATATTTTACATTATCACCTTAATAATGATGATTAGTATATGCAGCATTCAACTGTGTATGGCTAAGTTCAACCGTGTATGGCTAAGTTCAACCGTGTATGGCTAAGTTCAACCGTGTATGGCTAAGTTCAACCGTGTATGGCTAAGTTCAACTGTATATGGCTAAGCTCAACTGTGTATGGCTAAGTTCAATCGTGTATGGCCAAGTTCAACCGTGTATGGCTAAGTTCAACCGTGTATGGCTAAGTTCAACCGTGTATGGCTAAGTTCAACCGTGTATGGCCAAGTTCAACCGTGTATGGCTAAGTTTAACCGTGTATATGGCCAAGTTCAACCGTGTATGGCTAAGTTCAACCGTGTATGGCTAAGTTCAACTGTGTATGGCTAAGTTCAACTGTGTATGGCTAAGTTCAACTGTGTATGGCTAAGTTCAACTGTGTATGGCTAAGTTTAACTGTGTATGGCTAAGTTCAACTGTGTATGGCTAAGTTGAACCGTGTATGGCTAAGTTCAACTGTGTATGGCTAAGTTCAACTGTGTATGGCTAAGTTAACTGTGTATGGCTAAGTTCAAAATGCGTGTTCAGCTTCGAAACACTCTGTTGTAAGCAGTCCTCCTTAGTTTTGGCGATGTACCTTTTGACTTGAAATAACTCAAGTACTCAGCTAAATAAGTTCCCATCCATTTTCGATGCTTTAATGATTTGTAAATGCCAGAGGTTTGAGTGAAAAGTACAGATGTACATCATCAAAAATATGATGTTAGCCACTATTGACTGCACCTTTTATGCTATTTGTATCAATGACCACGGTTTTAGTAAAAAAAAATTATTTTCACTCTAAAAATTTACAATGCAATATCATCAGTCTTCCAGATCTGAACGATTTCCTAAACACCCTGAATGATACGTTTGTTAATGAAATTCTAAACTGGTTTCAAATAGCCTGCCATGAATTTTGGTGTCAATTACTAGTTAAACATAATTTTTTCATATGTCTCATGCTAGCCCATTAGCTAACACATTGTGATTGTCAATATTTGTTTTTCTGAAAGTAAACAATACAAACATTTTCCAAATGCAAATGTATTTGTAATAGAGCTGCAACATTAGTTATTACGTTTGTTAGGTAAACATGAGTTTTATATGTAAAGATAATGCAGTTTAATCTTTATACAGCCTACAACATAATCTACTTGTTGAACTACATGTATGTTAGTGTTAATTCATTGTTATTATAGGTAACCATGCTTATCGCTTGCTTGTAGATTATGTACTAAACTCTTGTAAATGCAAGTGCTGGGAAAAGCAATTACGACTTTGCGTCATCAAGTGTATACATAATTAATGTACGTAAATTTTATATGTAAAATGAATAAATATGTATGCATCTATCATTTATTATTTGCTTGTGATTGATCAGCCCATTTTCACATTGGGTGCGCTATTCATGCGACTTGCATCAGATTTGACCTTTTTTTTATTAAACCTCCAAAAAGTGGGGCTATGTTGATATTGGAAACAAGTTCCTCCTGGAGAAAGGAAATAATGAATTTCATAGGTATTTCTACTCTGCCCAAATGTCATTGTTTGCACTCCATGAAGTAAAGACAATATGTTGTGTATTCTCATGTTTTTACAGCTATAATTGCTGTTTTCACAATTTAGTGATGTTTGTTGGGCAGCTGTGGGCATTTTTCACAAGCACTAGGAAAGCAGGTTTTTATCTGTTTACCAAAGCTAAAAATGATTGCGACATTTTTCGTGATTTCAACTAATGGATTGTGCACTAGCTGTTTAATATGTGTACACAATGGTATACTACTCAAGGACACTCAGTCACTGTATATCACTATTGTCTATTATTGATTATTTTGTTGGCTGTTAGCTTGCCATTGAACGCTTGCTTTAACTTGTTAGCATATTCTCTAACAGAAAGGGTGTGATGAGGTGAGTGTACTGCTGGTTATAAGTGTGTCAGAAATTGTTTCAGACGATAGTGTTTTTTTTCCATCGTTTTTTGGTCATCGTTCTTTTCTCTCATTTTTGCTAACTCTGAACGTGAATTTGTCTGCCTCAACATAGTTTTTGGGCAATGGCTTCCTCACAGGAGGCCAAGCGCGAAGGTTTGTGGCTTGTATGTATAAAAGCTAAAAATACCACAACGATTTGTTTGCATATGTCTAATTTCGCTAATGAGGAAAACTTCCCATTCTTGCTTTCACATTCTATATTCAAAGTTGAGCAAAATAATTAGCCTTTTCAGCTTGGCTGACTTTTGGGCCTTTCTCTGACTTTGGCAATAAATGTATGGGCCCATTGCATCAATTTGCAATATAGGTCAAAAAACTATTGCAAAGTGTGACCAAAGAGTATAACCTGTTTACAATGCATACTTCATGATTACACATCTCCCATCAGACTGTCTACAAAGATGTATTTTGATGCATTCATATGTTGTTTTCAGCATCATGATGATTTAGGTACAATCTGGTTAAGTCTTTAGGATAGGCGTAAATATATCAATTGGTAAACGGCAGCGAATAGAATAAGGCGTGAGTGTCTTCATAAACTTGAAAGTCATAAACTTTAAAACTTATAAATAACTTTTAACTTGAATCATAGACTTTCATAAACTTGAAGATAACTTGAAGATAACTTGAAGATGTAATTAGGTTGTTTAAATGGTTGGCACAGTAGATGCTCTGTTGATAGACAAATGTCTCTCTTTAGTCCACAACAACCACAACAAGTTGTTTAGGTTTCATACTGATATTTATTGCACCACAGCTGACTGTGTCTAGAATTAACCTGTTGATTACTAAGTAAAGACAATTAGCTAAAGAACCCACACAACAGTGATTGATTCGCAGCTGTGTGTCACCTTAATGTCTCCTTCATAAAAAGAATACCGAAAGGTCATTTCATAGTCTATTTTGTTATCATTGAAGGTTGTGCAAAAAAATAACTTAGGCCAGTAAAGTTTGATTAGTGAATCAGGACTTGCCGACAACACAACTACATGTATAATCTGCTAAATATTGTTTGTTCTTATGTAACTTTTAGCTTCTATTGCCACTTTACTACAATAGTATTGGGTAATGACAGTGGTGAAAACTTATTTTTGTGGATAAATTTGTTATTATGTATTAGGAGTTTATTTACCGTAGCCCTCAAGCACTAACTATTGAAAGTGGTCTCAGGCTACTGTTGTTAATAATACAATGAGAAGCATAGTTTACCTGCTGTCATCGAGGTGATTGTGTGATATCATATACTGCAACAATCATAAAACGCTACTGAAATTGTACGATGTCATAGGCTCAAACATATTGTGTATACAACCTTTGCGAAGGTAATACAGAATAGTCCAAGTCAAATTTATTCCAGAGGAGGGTGGTTTGCCGCTGCCTTTTTTGTTAGATGCATTGCCATTATAATTATCTATACACAATCATGGCATGCAAAAAGGAAAGTTTTAAACCAGTTATTGGTTTAAAACTTGGCATTGACATTGGTGTTTGTGTACTTCTAAATAACTAATCATTACTATAATAAAAGCCATTTTTCTGAAGCCTCAATTGAAGTTCAAGAGAAAAAGATTGCATTATACAGAGTTTGAACTGATGATTTTCGGCTTGTTTGACCAATCCTCTATGCAGTTTACCCCCAATGCAATGCAGCCACCTTATTGTGGTTAAAACTATTGTGCAATTAATGGTTACATCTGATAATTTTTCACAGGATATGGTTATTTATGTCAAGGTGATTAGCTACAGTCACATCTCGCTCACACAATTTTCTGATCACGTATCATTCAGAAGATTTGTTAATCACAAATGACCGGACCTAGTGATAAATGAGCTAGGAATAGACTAGTGTAATTCTCGCATTAGTTTTCCATTAGACCGGTGTATTGATTTTTAGTTATTTACATTGAATACACATTTAGTCACTTATTCTGAATTTATCAAACTATAGCAGTGCTACTCCAGCTTGATAAAGCTCTCATTATTATCAACTCTTTGTAATCGCAAGAATAAATAAGCAGTTATTTACGAATTTTCAACTTACATTTCCCAAGGTTGGTATACTTTACAAATTCTAATTTGATTCATATGCAATAAGAAAATGTTATACTGAATGCTGAAGAAGATGTATGCGCGCGTTCTTTATTTATGTTACAATTCTGATGTCATAGTTGCTGTTATATAGAAATGAAACATACAGACTCTGTAAACTCAGCAAGCAGAAAAATAATATATCACACACAGTCAACCCTTGTCACTATTAACTAAGACAAATGGTTGGCTGAGTGTGCAGCTCTTCTGATGCGCCTGTACAGCGATATCTCAGTGTGTGTTGTTTGTCATTCAGATATCCAGTTATAGCGATAAAATTGAGAAAAGGAAAATCTGCTTTGCACTGGATTAAAACTCAGAACTTCCAGTTTGTCAGGTAGGTGTCCTTCCCACTCCACTACGCATCCGCTTGATGATTCTAAACAATAATTTTGCACATACTTATGCAGTGCTTGCAGAATTATTAGCATAACTGACGTGTAATGACATGATGCATCATCCCATCAATCTAACTTCACGGATTTTATTATAGTAAATATTTAGAATGGCTCAAGTTACTAGCTTAAGTTACTCGAGTTCATTGGGTAGTTATTTCATTACCTGTGTAATGCAGACATTCAGTTAGTAGGTATGTATGTACAGGAAAAATAACAATGTCTACGTAAATTGTACTATACACTTTGCAATATACTATATACTTCAATATATTTAGCCTATTAGAGAAATAATCTTTATGAAGCAAAAATTTATAAAAATAGCTACCGATGTTATATAACTTCTGTACCAGCAAGTAATTCTAGATGTTTCTGTTCACGTAAATTAGTACAACCATTTTGTTTTACTGAATATTACATAAGTTACTCTTTCAATTTTGTATTGTGGCTTTTAATCTACTTTCAAATCCTAAAATTATATTTCATCATCATGAAATTCAAATAACATAAAAAATGATATAATTGAAAAACGTATTTCACTCTTGTAAATGATTTATATAAACATATCAAAAAGACATGCTTTTATACATGTGATAGTCTAACATTGGTACTAAAAATCATCATCGAGTGTTTAAACCAAACTGAACTTAGATTGCTGCTGCCATGACCACATTTGTGCATCGTGTCTGATATCTACACGAGCGGGCTCTGTTTTAACGATGGTCAACTGTACATATGATGCGTAAGTAGCCTATGTGATATGTCATGTACAATTGTAGTAGAATTGAGCAGAAGTCTCATCATGTAATTAAAGGATAGTTTTAATCATTCATCTTATGAAAACCTGAATTGATTGTGTCAATTTTTTATTTTGCATTGTAGATAAAGCCATATGCAACAGTCCCAATTTTTTTAATTAAGGAAAACCTTTATTGAAGGTCTCTTAAAGGCGTCAAAAAGCTTTGCGGCTTTTATGCCAATCAACTCAACAGTTCGTAGCAAACGTCATTTGTGACAGCTAGCTTATCAGCTTTATTAAACAAGGTTGCCTTTGATATTTTTTTCCAAGTTAACTATTCTATCACTATTTTAGCTTCGATTACGCTCCAAGTGAGAATGAAGCTAAACATAGCATAAAATACTTGTACAAACAACTAAGCTACCCACGCCAAATTCTTGCTCATACCGAGCACTAAAAGTTGTTTAGGATCTATACTGATATTTATTGCATCACTGCTGGCATTGTCATGTGTTCAGCATTAGCCTGTTGATCACTTAGTGATGACAATTACCTAAAGAACCCATTCAACAGTGATTGACTAACAGTTATGTATAGCCTTATTGTTTCAATTGTTAAACGAATAACTAAAAGTCATTCCATAGTCCACTTTGTTATCCTTGAATTTTTGTGCCAAGGAAAAACAACATTGGCCAGTCAAGTTTGATCAGCACAGGGTGGCTGGCCAAAAACCCAACTATAAATCATCAATTAGTGCCAATTCTTATGTAAATTTTGGCTACTATTTCCACTTGGTTCCATTGAATTGAATAGTCACATTTGCAATAACCCATTTTTTTGTTTTTGTTCTTGAAAATTATCAAAAATTAGAATAATATAAATTATACAAAAAGAATATTTCATTTCTGGTTTAATTATTATTCACAAATTCATTTGCGAAACATGCCTAAACTAGTCTATTGAATTGTCTTTATTTATGATGTTGAACTTTTTATTAGGTAAAAAGAATCAACCCATTATCAGGCAAAAAATTGATGTTCTGGTTTAGCTTAGAAATCTATACATTGTTCTGAGCAAAAAGAGTTGATGGCTATTTGATAAACACTAGTATGAAAGTGTTTTTCAGTTAAATTTGACAAACATTGTTGTAGTTCTGATGGTCTTTGTCAAATATCGGATGTGTTATCAAGATAAGCTTCAATTATTTCACAGTTGAAGAGAACATAAGTTTGCTTTAGTTCATGATGACATTATTTTCAGATATATGGCTCTATCTACTTGCAGAGGATACTGTGTGATAGCATCGTAATATAATATATCACAATCTATGAAACAATTAATATGATTAATTTAATTATATTCCAATAGGTTGGCTTCGGCAAGATCTGGATATCTAGCATTCAGCAACCGCAAAGTACCTGCATAGGTAACTTTGGTCAATAATTGACCAATACAAGATATTCTGTCTTCATTGAACAATAATCACTACAATAGATGGAGCCAGCACAGCAAATGCAACAACCAACACCGATTATACCACCGCAGATGTCACTCCATCAACTGCAACCACAACATATTTTGCAACCGCCACATGCACAGCCGCTACAGAAAATGCAGTCACCACAACAGATCCACATCCCGCAGCAGATGGTGCCACCCCAACAGATAGAGCCACCCCAAGATATGCATCTTCCGCAACAAGTTCAGCCGCCGCAATGTGCTCAACCACTACAATATATCCAATCACCCCCAAATGTCCAACAACCGCAACATACACAACCACCACAGGTCCAGCCTCCACAACAGATCCTACTATCACAACATATTCAACTACAACAGGTTCAGCCATCGCAACAAATTGAACTGTCACAACCGACTAATCAATCAAAGCAGATCCAATCATCGCAACAATTCCAATCTCCACAACAGGTGCATCCACAAGAACAGATTCATTTATCACAAGAGATTCAGCTCCCACAACATATGTATTCACGGCAACAGGGTCAGCCTCTGCAACAGATCCAACCATTACAAGTCCAGCCACAGCTGCAGATTCAACCTCTACAATATATGCAATCTCCACAGCAGGTCCAGCCATTACAACAGATCCAATCTCCACAACAGATATATCTGGAGCAACATATTCAACCCTCACAGCCAGTTCAACTGCCACAACAGATTCAACCATTGCAACAGATTCAATCGACTCGCTATATGCAGCAGTTACCTCTGGAAACTCAGCCCCAAACATCTCAAAATGAGACTAATAAACTAAAATCGACCACTCTGAGATGGATGAAAATGTAAGATTATATTTTACTTTGCTAAGTTGCCAAGGCAACCACACAGTATGTTATTGCTATTCATCCAAAAGGTTGAGTTGCAATGACATGTATGTATTTGTTGAAGTGTTTCTCTAAGCATTAATGATGTGAATTTAATCTGAGCACTTAACTTTAGAACATTTTTATTCAATAGTCATAACTGCTGGTTAGTCGCTCCATTTTACCGTGTTTTTCCTAAATAGAAAAATGGATAGGCGTAAGGAGCTTTAAAAAATTGTAGCGGAGAAAAGAGTTTGACGATTAGTGAAAGTTCAGCACAAAAATCATAGTTTTAGTTTATTAAACTCTAATTAATTGTTTTTATTTGTTTTTGAGTAGAAATGTAACACTTGAAAACTTTAACCGACAAACTAATAGGCTGATCAATCACGTAAAGATTTTATTATTGGCTGATTTAAAACAAGCTTTTTTAATTTTATCATTTAATACTTTCGAATATTAAAACAGCTATTAGCAGATAAGTTATGTGAGAGGTTTAGATACATAGTGTCACTAAGAAACTTATTGTAGCTATGATTTTAGTATCAGCCAAAGCCAAGCACCAAAAGCTGTATTTATTTCTTCATGTAGATTGTCACAAGCGCAGGTAGTGCTAGGTGCCTGCGCTGTTCTATTTGGGTCTATTCTCCTAGCTGTGGATGAAACGCCATATGAACCATGGATAGCTTTAGTCAGCTATGGTATCTGGAGTGGAGTCTTTGTAAGTTACTTAATTTTCTTTATGTATTTGACTTTGTTCAAGTAAAATAAGGACTACTATATTAATGTGAGCTTGTCTTGACTTGTTTACCTGAAAGCAGTGCTACACTGTTTTGAAAGTATTTAGTTTATCCTTCAATAGTGATACATACAAAATAGTCTACCAATAAGCATTGTTACTAATGCGCGTCAGCTTTTTAAAAAGTGTTTTACGTTCGTCAATGAAAATTATAGATTTAGGCCTTACAATGTATTGTAATTTTTTATGTTTGATTAATAACTAAATTTATGGTTTATATTAATGCTATTCATGTCATATTATCTTCTAGAATGCATTCATATGTTTGCTTTCCACTATAACTAACCATTCATCATACGCGAAAAAAGAGTATACTCTAATTTAACGATGCTTCGAGATAGCGATTTTTTATAAATATATATTTTAATTACCATATATTAATACCAAGGCCTCACGGGTTTGGCTCTCTATTGGCACTCTTTAGAAAGACATAAATTTCTAGTCAAAAGTATTTCATTATTTTGAAGTCTTCAATTCAAGTATGCCCAACAAATCATAGGATAATTAGGTTTAGTATTTTAATATGTTGTTTTAATATGGTGTAACTGAGTAATCCCATATGAGTGTAAAATGCAGCGTGCCAGTTATTGAACCTGCAGGCTGTTCAGCGAGGACACAGTTACTGAAGACTGGTTTACATCTGTACATATTCTTGTAAGTGACAGTTAGTTCCATGATAGAAACATTTTCAATGGTTATTCTTAATTCACTTTGAGTTTGTAGCCTCGGCTCTGTATCTCATGGGGATTTTCTGTCAATGACAGAACATATTGACCGAAAATATAGCTATTTTATGGCTAATCATAATAAGGGACACTGGGACAAAAAAAATAGTATGGAGGGTCCTGTAGCAGGTAAAAAAATTCTGATAAAAATTAGCAGAGAAAACTACTAGAAGACATGAGAATATTTTTTAGGCAGTGCTCATGTTAGTTGTCTACAAATACTATTTGTAATTTTGGAAACCGCGTGCAGCAGCGTTAATAGAGTACATAATTATAGGATGCAAAGAATGCAAGTCAAAGCGATCTAGGGTAGCAATTGAGCTCGAGGAAGTCATAGCAATATAGGATAGCAATTGCACCCATGCAAGCCACAAAAATCTAGGGTAGTAACCGCACCCATGCAAGTCATATTAGTGTAGGGCAAGATTACAAAGTCTACGCGGCTTGAGCATGGTCATCCATTGTACAAAGAATTTACAGAGCATCATGTTTTGTAGTTCGTCGTTGTTGGAGGGTTCGGACTTGCTGCAGCGAAGCACAATACATACAACTGGGTGAGTAATTGATTTCAAAAGATATTTAATGTCCCATATTAGCCAACCACTGCCCTTCAATATTTCTTGCACAAATACGATTCTTGGGGGTTTTTCGCTTCACAATCTTTAGTATTGTATATCTATACCAAATAAAAACTCAAAATTAATATTTATCAATAAGTAGCTGAGAAATAATTTTTGGGTTCATCTTCTTGTTACTAGGCTACCATTTTAAGCATCGATGTAAAAAAAAAGTTCAAGATTTTTTATAGAGGCTCTGGAATTCGTTTTTTATACTGTGCTTGGTTTGCTACCATCCCTATGTTATCCCAAGTTAGCTTAGTTTTCCAGCTTTTTAACCAAAAGAAGAAAAAAATGAAAAGCAATATAAAAGAAAGTTCTATTTTTAAAAAATGTTTGTAAAAGAGACAATGGCAGCACATTTCAGGGTGGTTGGTAAGTCAAGAGGTGTAGTTACTTCTCTGATTAGAGAAGCAAAAACTTTCTACGCACGCCTAAAGCAATGTTAAGTGTTATTTCAAAGCCTATAATAATATTTTAAGCTTAGAAACAACACTTAGCATTATTTTAATATTTTTGTGTATTATACAAAAATTGTAAAATTGTCAGCATTTGTACTGTCTGTTAGTGATTTACATTACCTATTTGCTATTCAGACAAGTTTACCTATGTCCATAGATGAATTAATTTAGGTTTTTTTAACTTGTATTGCGCTTATTCTGCACAAAAATCTTCTGCAATCAAAATAAATATATTTAGATTTCATTCTAAAAGTTATCATCATTAGCCCTCATCATCATTTATTATTGTTGCTTGTTGAAAGAACCCTCCCAGGTCCTTTAGAAGTCACGCTCAATTTGTGTTTCCTTGTTTGCAAGACGAGACAACTCTAGAAGCATTCAGATTGCAAAATTTGTTTCAATAGCCGAACCATTTCTGCGTGCATTTATTTTTATAGAAGCACAAATAAGGAAATAGTTTAATGTAACTCGAACACTACCTTTATATGTATTTGATTGTAGGTCCGCGCCACCATGATCTTCAACATCGTCTGCTCAGCTGTTTTCTTTTTCCCACTAATTACAATGTCATCCATCGCTCTCAATCTCAACTCTATTCCTTACTATGAATGTTTGACCCCTTCATCGTGTGGATACTTCAGGGTAAGAGGCTGCAGAATATCTTAAACAAATTGAATCTGATACGGTAGGAGACCATCATTTTAAATAACAGCCTACCGAGTTGGGAGAAAACAGCTACACATAGTTAAAGATCATGTGTATAAACAACTTCAAGCTTACTCACTTTTTTGCCAAATTATCAATCTAAACTATTAAGCAAAGATAAGTTGTATTCTTTTTAGTGATTTATATATCTACTGCGCTTATCCTAATGTACAAACAACTTCAATTTTGTATCTTTTAACAAGAATTTCTATTTAGAATTAGTTAAATCGGATAGTTTCTCAATAGAGCTTTTGTGTACACAAGCTTTTTGTTTACATAATACATGATTTCGGTTTTTACAGCTTCCTGTGTAAAAATCTTTTAGTTACTATGTAAAGTTCAGCACTTTTATGAAGTGAAACTTCCACTCTGGTCTTTACTCAGTTTAGTAAACTTTTTGGCTTCAAGTAAATAAAGTGAGCCAACACTATAAGGTACCTGTTCAGCCATGTCAGAACAATGCCACATTTTATTCAAGCACCTGTTAACACCCACAAAGTAATTTCCAACATATAACATTCAGTTTATTGAAACATCTAAATTTTATTAGTGAAGTGAAAGGGCTCAAGTCAATAATAAAAAGCGGAAAGAACATACAATGTATGAAGTAAGTTAGGCAAGTTACTTTGAAGTCTAAGTTAGAGTAATTGTTAAACCCCTGGTTATGTAGAATTAGGTGCTGTTGGTTTATTTAGCATCATCATTTCGGTGAGGCAATTTATGTGTGCCAATTTCTTGCAGCGTCAGAGTTCGGGTTGCAGTGTTTAATGCTTTAAAATGAATTTATTCAGGAGTTTTAAAATGGGTCATTGAAGTGACCACTATTCGTGAGTCAGACCATCAGCGGTTGATTTGAATGTTTTTACATAAATAGCTGAACTTTTTTAAGTGAAAAAAATCTGTTAAAATGTTTCCGTATTAAAAGGCTATATTATGAAAACTTTTGGAAGTTGAAAACAAAAAAACTAAAAAATCAGTTGAAACTATAATAAAAACAATAAAATTTACTAAGGGATGTAAGATCAATTATCAACTTTAAAATTTACAGATGGGTCTTGTTGAAATTACTGAAAAGGGCCAAAACATCACCAGCAAAGTCAATACCAAAACATTGACGCCAAATTATATCATTTTTGATTCTATGCCATAGTTATATGTTATGAAGCCTGCTCTAACTGTAAAGTAGCAATAAACAGTGACATATGTTAATTGTTTTTATTGAGTTATTTTGATCTCATTCTTATATATTTAATGTATTATTATTACTTTGTTGTGTAATAATTTGCACCAACTGCACAAATTAAGTAGTTTTAGAAAGTATTTTTGACTGTGTAAGCTATAACATAGTACCACAGCTTGATTTCTTTAGCGTGTTTAATCAAACACAGTTTCAAACATATTTAGTAGCCACCAAGTTGAATCAAATTCTTTTGAAGAATTTTGAATGAATGCATGCGAAAACAACTTCTAATTTTTCCACTGCTATGCTGTATATTTATAGACTGGAGCCTACACCAAAAGTTTAATAATCACTAAAATATTTTGAAATGTTTTGGTACCTGCTGCAGGGATCAAATTCTGCATTGGCTCTGAATAGTCTCCTACTAATAATATCTATTGCTGAGCTAGTGATAAATATTTGGACCGCCATACTATGCTGTCAGACGGTATGCAACTGCTGTCAACTGTTTCACCCTGCACATGCATCTACTGCACTCCAAAATCACCAAAATATGACTGAATCAGAAGCCATTCCTGCTTATCAAGCCTACCAGAAAAACCAAGAATTTCCTACAGGTGATTATAAAATGATTGTAAAATGATGAGCCGTATTCTTTTCTATAATAAAATTCAGGTCTGTCCATTTGTTTCTAGAGCAAAAATTTGCAGCTGAAAAAAGATTACATCATGCAAACTTCAAACCCACAGCATCCTGTGTTGCCATCTGACATGCCAGCACCTGCACCAATCATCCGCCATCCAGCATTTTAGAAAAATTGCACATATACTCATTTGTTATCATTAAGTTTAAAATCCGTGCTCATACATACTTAGTCTTTGCGCTCTCTAAAAACAGTCATGTCGGTCTGTTTGCTAGTTTGAAATCACACTTCAAGTGTCAGGAAAAATTATTGCTTCCAACAAGATTTGATATCATGATTTTTGGCTTGGTAGACTGACACTCTAGCACTTGTACAAAACGACAACTTTCAAAACTTTGGTAAAGTTGGGCAGATACTTCTATTCTGTGCTTTATGGGCACAAATTACAATCTCTCATTGCCTCTTAGGCTACTAGGACGCAAGTTAGTTGGTCTGTCAAAACCGCAGTTGAAAGCTTGGAAATAAGCTCGCTTTGTACGCTTTTCAAAACAAGATAACATCTGCACTAATGACCACGTTCAAATATTTTAAAAATTTGAGCAGCTATTTAACCTTTGTGCTTTATCTGCATGTCTGAGGATTCTTTACGGCACACTAAACTGTCAGGGTACCAGTTATAAGAAAAAGAGTAATCGCACTAATCTATAGTACGTTAGTATCATTCCAATATACTTTAACAAGGCATAAAATGACTTACACTGTTTAAGAAGTTGAACTACATCAGAAACAAACTTCAGCAACATTAAAATAGCCTGTCACATTAGAGTATATTAAATACATAAAAATAGATACAGTAAACACTCCTTCAACCTGAACCTCTTATAATGTAAAATCCAGATAACGTAAATAGTTTGTGTAAAATTTTTGTTTCGTACTATTTAGAACATTGCATATAAAGTAATGAGTCAAACTGGTACAGGTTTGCTAATTTGAGTTATATAACAGTAATCACCTTTTTAGCCTTAAAATAATGCTTTTTTTGTTGCTGAACGTTCAATGTTTATGTGCATTTTTCTGGATAAAAATTCTATTAAAAGATGTGAAAAATATGGTCATGTGCAGCAACTACTATAACAAAGCATAATTTTTTAGCTTCAGATTTAGTAGACCAGCAGCCTGTAGATAGCTGTGAGGTACAGCCTCAAGTTCTTCATGCTTATGATGGCCCCGAGCAGCCATTGCCAGACCAGAACCAAGGCTATCAGCAATCGCTACCCGTTACTATGCAGCAACAGACAGAAAACCTGTAATCATGAACAATATGAGTGTACATAGTTTATAGATAGAATGCTATTAATTCAAAGAATTCGTAATCTTGCAACTCAAATACTTTTATAACTAGCTGTTAGCTTTTCAATTATATTTATATATCAATATTATACTTGACAATCGTGTGAAGTAGGCAAGAAGTGAGCTTGTGTTTTGAAATATAATCTGGAATAGTTTTGGTATGTCACTAGACATTATCATACTGTATATTACTGGCATCGACTGTCAACTCTAGTCTTGTAAAATTTTGACACTTTTGTCTGTTACTAGCAGTAAGCCAGGTCATGCCATAAATTCCTTTCATTTTTCATCTGATAGTTTGTAGATAGGTGTTTAAGAGACTGGTTTTTAGGAACCAGACAAAGAATTGAAACCAAATATTTTAGCAACTTCTGGAGTTTTATTCACTCTAGAAGTTGGGATGGGATTGGCCACAAAACATTGAAACACGCATTCTATCAGACACACGGGCGCGCGCACATGCACACACACACACACACACGCACGCACGCAAACACGGGCGCACAAGCACAAATGACAAATGGGATATATATTAATTTAAATCAGCTGCTAAGGAGTTTCCTACTAACTTTTTGACTATAAATTGTTTGCGCTAAAACCTAACGCCGACATCTTTAAAAAAGTTATGAATATCGCAGCTTTAGTTTTATGAATATTATAAGAATCTATAATTCAGAGATGGTAGCAGCTGCTGTGCAAGTTATTTAAAAAGATTTAGGAGAAGTTACTCTAACCTTTTACTACCTTTTCAGAGAAGAAAGCTGGCCACAAATAAAAACGATTGAACCAACAACAACTACTTTTCAAACAAATGCAACAACATGTAGATATGTTAGTTTACAACATACTGAATGTAAAAACCTTTTTAGCACATGCATGCCAACAAGTAAACACAACTCTTAAAACCTTGCAGCTGATACCAGTAAGAGGTTAGCAAAAAACATTGCTCTGAACAAAATTCAAACTTGTGAGTCTCATGGCGCACCTTATTGTCAGGACACTGCTTCGTTATCGCAATGGCAATCTAAAATCTTTGCTTAATGTAGCATCGTGTTTTTTTAGGTGGAAATCTCAAAACTATCTATGGATGGAACAAAATTACTGATTCAGTAACTGTATGACAGTAATTATATGTGGCGCATATAGCTCACTGAATTATATTCACACTTGATCAACACAAAAACTGTTACGTCTGCTACTGGATCAATAACTGTACTATAATTTTTTCGATTGCAATATTAAAGTTGTGATTTTATGATACATTCCTGATACAAACCTTTTTCTGTCATTAAAAACATGCAGAGCTTAATCATGCAGTCTAGACTTAAAAAAAATCTAAAAAATGTATAGCTTTTCTGATAGCAAAATGGTTAATAAATTATAATCATTGTGCTAACCAAATGAGTTCAAATGATGCCCTGCCCATGTATGGTGGTAAATAAATATAAACACTAGAAACATTAAAAGCATCAGAGCCAGTGGTCAGCAGTTAAGGATGGTTCAACTACCTCTCATCAAATTGTTATGGTTGCTGACTAAATGCACTAGGGGCGTCCAAACTAACTTTCATGGCTCCCCATCCTAAATAGCAACTCTTTAGGAAACAAAGGCGATAAAATCATTGGGCAACAGTTAAAAAGGTGCCGCGGGTTTACTTACAAGTACTGAGTGTTAGAGTCAGAGCATATCAGCCTCATGTGGTATAAAATAATATTTGCTAAATTGGTGATTAGTTATTCACATCATTTAAACTGGTCGCTTCTATGAAAAATTATAAGATTCTGCTAAGTGACAGTTTATTGGGTATAATATATCTAAGTACTCTGGCTGCAAAATCTGCCATAAAAGAACATCAGTTGTGCTGATCAGGCTCAAAGAATATCTGTGCACACAACAATACAGAAATGTTGGAAGCCAGCTGATTAGAGCAGGTGTTAGTTGGTTTGCCATGTCGAATGCTATGAGTTTGGATATTGTAAGCTGTAGTCATTTTTCCCGATCTTCCACCACGGCTTTATACAGATAGACACAATTTTTATTATAGTAAAGATGGAAAGAAAAGGAGACAATTTCAACAAAAATTTGTTTCATAGTAAGTCAGAGATCAACCATAGTTTGTATGAACAGCTGGTTTTCTTGAACGAATTTGGCTACAGATTTCGACAGCATTGGCTACAAAGAATCTGGGATTTAGCCGTTGCTTAGCCTATGTTCAAAGATCTGTTTGTTGAAACCTACTGTAGATTGGTTAATAGATTATCCCACAATCAAACACAAGCAAAGCGATTGTTTGGGAGATTTATGATAAATGCATATGTGCACACAACTCACGAAAATTATTCATCAACGGATGTCGAAAACCCTTGTACCAAAATCTCATCAACGAATTACTCCATTTTTCAATGGAGTCGTTTAAACATAATAACGATACAAAACACATATAAACCTTTTTAAATATGTCACCAAGTCTTTATTATTTGTAGAAAATTTCCTAAACCTTATTCATCTAATCGGATTATACATAAATAGACAGATTAATTTGGCCTGAAATCGTTATTAAAACTTGACAAGCTTATTTTGTATCAAAATTAAGACCGGCAAACGAAACGCCGAGCGACAGAGAATAAAACCATTAAGTCGTGCACATTTCATAAAAAACCGAGCAAATTTCACCAGTCTATAGCAATGGTGTAATTGCCGAAGGTTTCTGTAATTAACGTAGAAGTACTGAAAAGGCAATCGTTTCTTTTTTGCCGATTTCAAAGTAACTGACATTTTGGACACTTATGAGTACTTTGATATTCTAACTGATGTTCAAAGCCATGAAGTAAAGGAAATGACGAAGATATTTTTTTAACGATTCTTATGAGATTATTACAATATTTAATTATAAGAATGATTATTCCATTTTCTAAGATTTAATTATAAGAATGAGCATTCAAATTTACAAGATCGAAGTATATAGTGACTGATGTTGGGCAATATGTTACTGTTATTAGTTTTTTTAAATAGTTTTGTTAAATAGATTTTCTAAAAATCTATATACATGTAAACATAACAACTTCTTGATATTGTTAGCTATGATGTTTTGAAATGTAAGCATAATAGTGCATTGGTTTTTTATTATTACTGTGTTACTATATTAATAATATTGGTTATTCTAGTAATATCAGTGCATTTTACTTCTAATATTGCATCTTTCTTATTGCGGGGAGAGATATAAAAATATAATTTTTTTCCTTTCATTACTGCTGTTTGTTGTACATAATAACGTCCAGTACTTTACAGCTACCATTGCAGTTATCCTATTGCACTGTAGTGCCATTTGACTGCTAATATTGCATTTTTCAACCATCAGTACCCTTTCCTTTTTCCAATATCACTTTGGTCGTGGGCTGTATGACAGTGGAATTTCTAGTATATATATAGCTTATTAGAATCTGAGTGATGTCTGACAGATGGTTAACTTAATCAATTTTTTAATGTCTATCCAGAACAGGTTATATGGCAAAACACCCTAAATGCTTTTCAGAAAAGACAATTATAATTAGAACTGATCCTATAAACTAACATATTGTTTTTGTGCTGCTTCTCTTGGTTCATGTGAAAATCAACAAAATGTGTAATAGCATCAGGCAAAAAAAAGATTAAAATTTTGTAGGGTTAGGTTGCTTGGATCTAGCTATACCCAAAACTAGACAATCTATTAACGAATTTACACAATGCCAAGAAGTTCATGTGGTCCTTTTGGTGGTGATTTGACTTTATATAAATCCAAGTTTTAGCACAAACGTCTCAATCCTAACACAGTACTTTGTAGTTGTTGCAACTAGGTTAGTTTTCTTAAATGTTTTATTACAGATGAATAAAAATATTGTTTGCTTAAGCGAAAGTATCAAAATATTAACCACATAGTCACCATTTTTTAAATATTGAGATTTATAGAAAAATGGTTAAAGTCATACATATAATCCTGCCACTTTTTGACATGCTAAGCATAGACATCTACTTAGATATGTTAAAATCAACAGAAGCTGGTGGCTGTTCATATCCTGAATTCTGATTGGGAACAGGCTGTGACTGATCATAGTAGTGTGAAGGGTATTGAGGGTTTGCTATATAACCATCCATAGACTGCTGTTCTACTAGTTCTGGAGCTAAAACAACGTATTCTCACTAAAAATAATTGGAAAAATCTCTATGACTAGTTTTCCCATGGCTTACTTTTACTTCTACTTTTTAAAAATACTTGATATTCACCAACACATAAATCCTCATTGCCAATGCATCATAGTTATCAACAAGAAAGACAAAGAACTCAGAAAAAGGAAAGTTGTTTGCTCACTGCATTCATTGCAATGTTTGTTCAGTATTTTGTGAATGGCAGGCTACCCCCTAAAACAATTGAAGCTAATCTGTAAGCTGAAAAAACAAAAACTGGCCGTGGAATTTTCCTTGCCTGCGCTAAATCGATCAAAGGTTTTAATTCGATTGATTTTTTTACAAATCAAGGTGGCTGACTAAAGGTACTGAGCTTTATCAGTCAGCCAACCTGCATATTATCAACCTGTTCTAAGGCGACAAATTATGGAGTTTTTAACATCTTTATACTTTTCGTTAAGAGTTTTCCAAATTTCATTCAACGCTCTTGTTAGCAAAAGGCTTTAAAATTAATTCAAAGCTTCTATGAACTGTTATAACCTTTAAAAATTAAACTCACATTTTTCATTTTTTATTATTATCAGGTAATATTTTAGCAATATAAAGTTTACTATAAATGCTATATCAATAATTTCAATTAAATGCTAGTAATGTTTACTTCAAGGCTGACATACAGCAGATTGCAGCATGTCGATGTCAATCTAATTACACATCGGTGATCATCTCTAATAACATTATTCACTCAACTGCACTACACGTTCACTATCATGTTTACATAAGCTAATGGTCTGCAGCATTCTGCAATCATTTTACAATGAGACTGCAAAAATTGGTGAGACATTAGTGCCGCAGCAACTGTCACAACAGGAAATGTAAATAGCAGTCCATCACAGCCAATCACCATTGCCGAAGTGCTGTACATTACGTGAATTGTCATAAATGCATGGCGCAGTAACGAAAATGTTTTGCAGCTACAATTTTTTCTGATTAATTTGCATTGCCTTAGGGATACTAACAATCTACAGTGAGCATAGCCAATGAATTATTGCTGAAAGGCAACCCTGACATACGGCAATATGGTGTCAACCAGCCTCATTAGCAAAACATGTCTTTTCTACACAATCACAGGTATAATTTGGTCACCTATTTTATGTTAGCCAATGAATATATTCATATTACATACATTTCATATAAACTCTACAAACATGTACATTAAATTGAACAACCGATAATGATATAATGTTGGTAAAATGACTGAGGCCTTCCCTTTAAAGAATTACCCGCAAAAATTCAAAATAACTGCTTTTAAAACAATACAATCGACTTATGTCATTATTCAGCAAAGGTTTGAAATATAAGAAATTAAAATTTTGTTTTGAAAGCGGAGGCATTCGTGAAACAAACTTTTAACTCTAATACAAGGTCACTAATTTTTGTCAAAACAGCTTTTAATAATGCAAGTTTTTAAATCAGTTGGTTAGTCAATGTATAAAAACAATAAAAACATTTAAATGATTATCTACATAATAAATATGTGACACAGCATTATTTAGAACTCAGTTTGGTAAAACCTTTACTGAAGTTTTATTGTTGTCATTTAAGTTTATCCTTGATGCATGTGTTTTTTCTCACACCATTTTGTGTACACAACTCTAAGTCTACCAATGTCTATTATTTCAAGCTTGCAGCTGTTCTTAAACTTTTTAGACAAGACATCTGACAAAGACTTTCGTAATGTTAAATTTTCTGATAGGAAAAATGAAATAACCACCTGTAGGCATTTGATGACTTTCCAAGTAGGTTTGATATGCAGGAACTGGTCCGGAGTTAGCCATATTCTGCTGACTGGATTGGATTGTGAGAGTGGTGGTATATGCGTAGCGGCTCACATAAGTCATGTTGCAGAGGCAGCCCACAGCCCGGTAGCAAATTATTGTACTCACTATATTTATTGCCAGCTCAGCAATACATATAAATAAAAACAGGCTATTCAAAACCAAAGAAGTGGTTGAGCCCTGCAACAAATAGTACAACACGTTTTAGTTCAAATCTAAAATTATAGTTGTAATTTCAGTGAACAAAACATTATGAACAATCTTAAACTAATTTTAACAGAACAATTGTGCCTCCCTGAAGGTATCTAGAATTCTCTGAATCAGCAAAAGAGGCAATCACATATTAAACAACTTATATCCTTCTGCTATATATATATATATATATATATACATGTATTTATGTGTATATAGAAAAAAATGTATATTTAAATTTCAGTGCTTGTTTGTAATCTGTCATTCACATTTACAGCTATAACGGAAAAGTTTTAGCAATGAAAGATCCCTTTCGTACTGGATTTGAACGCACTACATTCCAATCACACATCTACTACCAGGTATATGTAACTAAAAGACTAATCCGTTCTTATCATTTTCATCAGTTTCATCGTATACTCTTTTTTTTTCCCAATTACATACACTAAATAAGCAACTTTATTATTCAATAATATTACTTTTTGCATTTGTCATTTTTTTAAAAACTTTTTTTTCACCATTACCTGTTTTTTATATGTGATTTTTAAATGTGCTATGTATGGTTTTTCCTGAGGTTGGATTGCTAAATCTGCAAAGCTAAATACTTTTCTTGTAGACAATCGTATTATCTTGAATAAAACCTGCCTCGACATTCTCTTCACCAGACAAAAACAGTCCGATAATTTATTTTTACGGGTAACTGGACTTTTGAGCGACAGTCATTAGGGCGACAGACACTTAGGCGACACTTTCGGTTCGAAAGGCGACAACTTCAGACGGAAAGGCGACACGGCAGACAAACCGGCGACAATTCTAGACTAAAAGGCGACAAATTGGTTTGCTGTTTGGTTGAAGGCAAGGTAATGTACTGACAAACTATGAGATGCTGTCGTTGTGTGCTATGCTTACGTATATTTTTGAAACGTAGCCTTGAAAGTGTTATTGTTTTTTACAGACTTTTTTATAAATCGAAATTGCAACATGTATTTTTAAACGCCATTGGTGGGATTGGGATTTCTCTAATTATGCTAGCCCAGACAATTAACAAAATATTGAGGTATTTTTTCTAAAAATGCATCTAGCTTATTCAATTAAAACACCAAAACTTGTTTTTGTATCAGCATGTTTGTTCAAAATTTTTCAAAAAGACGTTCTCGGCTGAATTGTCGACAATCTTGTCTCTGATTATTGAAACTTTAGAGTTATCCCTTCTCTGATTGTTGAAACCTTAGAGTTATCTTACCTCAAAAAGAAATAGTTTTATGGTTTCGATCGTCAAAATTCACCGTAGCTGGGAGAAGAGTTTGCTCTTGGTGTGAGATGAAAAGACAATTCCCTATTATTGTAATTTCTCATTTACTTGTGGAAATAATGATTTCCTTATCCTTGTTTCTTTACAATTATGATAATAATTCAAATGTCATTATAATGCAGACTCAATAGGCTAAATTGCGGTTCACACGGATCTATTTTTGTTGAGATTTTATTTGAGTATGAAGAGTGAAGGCTTTTTCTGACATAGGTGTCTAAGATATATCCATATTTTACTAACTTCTGCAGCTTGTTGCAAGAAGACTAAACAGCATCACAGAAAGCTTATGGAGAAATGATCCACTTCAAAGCATAGAAATCTACTGGTCCTGATGCCATGTTACCCTAGAGTCACTTGAGATATTTGACCGAATTACCCTTGTCACAGATCCCGATGGCACACACAACCTGTAGTTTGAGACAATGAGGAGTGATCAACACCTCAAAGACCTTTGTGATATATACTCAGTTGCAGGTTAATGCTGCCATGTACCACATCATATACTATATTTTGCATTTTAACACGCACTATGAATCTTTTTTATATGCGACTATTTTAACAAAAGACAGACTTCAGAAAAGATGGGAAGATATTACATAGACAGCCATTGGCTTGAACTTTAATAACAACTTTATTAAATAGTGGTTTAGGGAATTTCCTGCAATTCTTTTTGTGTATGATTGGAAGAGCAAGTGCATTCGAGCACCTGCGAGTCACTGTGTACAATTATACTCCTGTAATTCAAATTATCTTCTCATGTAAGTTTTAGAATTAGTAGAAAGTAATATTCAGGTGCCAGTTTATAACCGTGAACCTGATCTCGTCATTCTAGATAGGAAAGAGAAGTTCTATCGCTAGATGGGTTTATCTACATAGTATCAATCAGAATAAAGTCATTGTAAAAAAAATTAATGCTGCAAACTATTGATATACGTATTTTTAAAAGTTATATATGATAAAAATCAGCTTTAATATTTGTATAAATGTACCAACAAGCAAATTTATTAAAATGTATAAAGCTAAACCCATATGTATGTATTTATTTTCATACTGCGATCAGAACAAGAATATACATTAATTTGAGATCTACTACTGAGGGTCCTAATACATGATACAGGAGCCAAAGGTAGTATAATGACTCATCAACAGCGGTATGCTAGTGACTCAAGAATGCATCGCTTCAAAGGGGTTGAAAAAGTTGGTACCTCTATGATGTCATAAATTAGGCGGTAAGGAATCTCAGACTCTTGCCATACTGATAAGCATCTTGCCAGTTTTTCCAAGCATTCAAGGAAGGAAGTGAAAAAGAAAATAGTGACTGGCTAAATGACTTCTGAGCGTGTTGACAGACTCTAAAGTTAAATTTGTAGAAAAGGATGAACAGAAGAATAGTTGGGCGATCAAAGACAGATTAATCTCAGCAGTTTTTTTAAATAACAACTATCTCAATTAAATAAATATTTGGTACATTCATTAATACAATATGAAATTCTACTGTGTGCAAAAGAATAGTGTAATCAGATTAATGGCATTAATGAGGATATAAGCAGGTAATAGATGCCAAGGAAGTAAGGTGGAGCAATGCGTAAAAAGTATGCTAATGCAAGATTTCGATCTGGGCATCAATAAAGTTGGTGTCTTGTTAGTGTTCACTACTAATTCACAACAACATAACAGGCCATAGCAGGACTTAATATTTTGAATTAATCCTGCCCTCAGAATTGTCGCCTCAATGTCCAGAATTGTCGCCTGTTTGTCCGCTGTGTCGCCTTTCCGTCTGAAGTTGTCGCCTTTCGAACCTAAAGTGTCGCCTAAGTGTCTGTCGTCCTATTGACTGTCGCCCAACCGTCCATAATTCATTTTTACGTCTTTACCAGTATTGAGAGGTACCAGTAGCAGGCCTGTATTGCCTGGTTGCAAGTTGTGGCTGCAAATGTTAGGCGACTAGTTATGAAAATTTGGGGGTTAAGGGGGCCACGAAGCTCAAGACGTTTTAGGCATCAACAATTGATGCAATTGATTGTAAGCATTGAAATCTACATAAATATAATGCTTACGGTTCATGGTAGGCAAAACTTTTTTTTTATTCAACGAACGATATAAAACTTATGAAAATAAAGATTTCTGCAAAAAATGATTGAAAAATAGCAATAGCTTTTGTTCTGTCAATGTGTCCATGGCAAAAATCTTTCACAACTGATTCTGTATCTACACGTATTTCAACATCGTTATATATGTGTAATATTAGAATATTATTTAGACGAGGCTGCCCGATAGTGCTCTTCATCGCCGTTTTGATTTGCTTCAATGCAGAAAAGTATCTCTCACTCACTGCATTAGTGGCAGGCAAAACCAATTATATATACATGTAACTAGATTAGTGAGATTAATCAATAACTACCGGTAGATTAGTGAGCCTCATTGCTAGTTGCACTAGAGCCCAATTAGCGCTCGCAATTAGCAGTTGGAAATTCCAAGTGAATGAGCTTAGACTGCAATTCTTAGTGCTTAGTCGTTAAAATTAGTAAAAAGTTTGCGCGGCTCAGTCACCCAGCCACTCCAGGGAATACGGGCTTGACCAGTACGTTCCCATTCAAAGTTTTAATAGAAAGCTCCTGCTGCCACAGTAAACCTTTTTATACACACACAACACATCACACACCACTCCACACACCACACATTTAACACCGCACATTATGAACCGCGCACCAGGCACCCCACACTCTGCACGACACACACGCCTATGCACTAATTGTTATTATAAAACATTTTCATGATTTCAGTTTTTTATTTTATTGTTTGTATTAATTGTACCATTATAATATAATTACAGCAAAACAGACATTATTTAGTAATTACTTGCTAATTATTTCACATTTACGTTTAAACAAATTTACAGTTGTTTTATTTTTTCTCTTTATTTATTGGAACTGAAAAAAACACTTTTTTTCATGATATGAAATTTAAACACTCAAATGGTAAGTGTTGTTATATATTAAAAAACAAATGAACTTTTTTTGTGAAATCCTTTTTTATTCAGCGCTCTATTCATTTCGGAAATTCAACTAGTTGTCTATATTTATCAGCCTTTTAAGTTTATGAACATAAAGTAGGTTGTTTATTATTAACTAGCGTTGAGCCAAGCAATGCATTTTTTTAAAATTTTTGAACAGATAGCCTACAACTAGGTGTTTAAGAGACTAGTTCCCAGAAACTCGACAAAGTTTTAAAACCAAACTTATTAGCGACCTAGTGGCAGATATAGAAAATATGCATGTGAACTTCCGATAATTGAATGATTGATTCAATTAATGATTGATGATGAATTAATAATATAGAATTTAGATAAAAATTAAAAGGTTTTATCACTTTTCAGTTTTTAAAATAAGCCTTCCTTTCTACCTATGTTAAACCTGTTGGTTTAATAGCAAGTACAACTAAGATTTTAATAATCTTTTAAACAGCCATGCATTGGTTAAGTCAGTCCTCAAAACGTGACAACCAATGATACAATAACCCACTTGACCCAGTTTCAGCGCTTTAGACAACAGAAAAATATTTGGCTACTCTTGTATGAAATAGTCTGCTCAACAACATTATGTTTAAAATGCCTTAAGTAACCAAAAAACTATTCACATGCTCAGATTTTTAGGAACTACAAATATATAAACAAGTGGTCACATTATTTAAAATTTGCATGATTAGTCAAATGATCAATCAAATGACAAAAGGGATGCCGATGTAGCTAGAAACAACCAGCACTAGGCAACCAGTTGATGCTTTGGTCAGGAGTTATTGAACAAAAACTAGCTAAATGCTGAGTAATCTATCTGGCTAACTGAGAGCAAGCTGGCAGATTTAAACCAGATAGCTAAATCGAGATACATTTAATTCATGTTTGGCTAGTATTAAGTTTTTACACCATTTTTGATCCAAGCTTATTGTCATAAGCACATCAAACTCATATTTGAGTTTGCACTGAGTGAGAAACAGCTACCCAGTTGATTGTAGCATGCTTAGCTTATTCAAGGTCTAATCTAGGTTAAGGTCATAATTAATACGCAGCAACAACCTGCTAGTTCTGGAAGGAGAAAGAAATTTGTTACGATGACTACTGCCTAGGTTTAGTTGAGTCAAAAAACTCTGTATTTTGTTAAAAGTTCTTGATTAGCTCGGTCAGCTTTTAAACCACCAGTGCAAAGGATAGCAAATAGTATTTACTATACAAAGGATGTTATCCTTCATTTTTTCGTGATGTCATTTACCATTGTCTGCCATCTTTATGGACAACTTTTATTGTTAAAAGCACGAAGCTTCTGCAATTAATTATTGCAAACAAAGCTTTTGTTCGCAAAATTTTATCTTCGTATCAAAAAACACCAAAAGATACTATTAATCAAGAGAACGACGATCGTTTTCTACAAAGATGGATGTTTTCTACAAAAAAAAAACGATGGATTAGCTAAGACATTTCACAGTTATACCAGCTTTAGTACTAAATCAATGATTATCAGCAGGAATAATTTTTCTTATTGATAACCTGATATGGAGAAGCTATGAACACACAGTCTGCTTAAAACCACAACTCAACTAGAAACCTCTAATTACTGATATCAGGTAATATCACCAGTTCCATATGCCTTTTTACGCAAAGTACTTTATCAAATAAAAATTGTTTAACGAATGTAGTTACGTATTTATGGTGCAAGCTACTTAAGACAAAGCAGGATATGTTTATAGTAAAAACTTATAACCTACTTTGAGGTTTTACAAAACCTTCTAACTGCAGCTTCACAGATCGTGTGTGCCTGCAATTAGATCGTTTAACACGGTTTAACTTCTTTATTAAAAAAATAGGATACATATACTTATGAATTTATTCACATTCAGTGCATAGGTATATGTTATACTAGTGCAAAAAATAAACTGTGCATTAATATCACTGTGTTAAAAGAACAAAACAAATAAGATGCACGAACCTACCACAAATTATGCATATTTTCATGAAAATGACCTTGCGAACTAATGTGATTTCTGCTGCTGCTTTGCGAGACCGCCTACACATATGTGTTGAACTTCACAAAACCCTTCGGGTCTGCTCAACAAACCTCTGAAGTTTAATCAAAGCCAGGTGAAGGACCATTGGCCTGATGGGACATTTCAGTGTTTGTTGAACTGGTCAAATTACAATTATCAAAGTTTCATATCTGATTAATGGATCTGAAGCCTGGACTTGCTAAAATCTCTAAGATCATTGAAGACGAACTTCCACAAACAACCTTTGAAGACGTCGTCAAAAAGTATTAGTATTTTTATCCTTTGCATGACTTTCTGATGCTTGAGGTGATTTGATTGCCAGATAGTTAAAGAATCTAAATAAAGTGCGTAGATCAGTTGAAAGTGCAATTATGATGCATTTAATGGCAAAGAAACCGACAGAATAGAAATTTGTAATGCTTCAACATGAGCGAATATTGAGCTGCTAAGAGCTGATATTAATATTCTTAGTATTCAAATAATAATAATAAGTTGCCCTGCAAAAACTAATAATAAAGAACGGGTATCACTTAATCCTGCAATAAAAAATAGTAACATCGTATCGCAATTTTTTTTCTTAAAGTTTAATTTATGATCCGGTTTTATTGATTTTATTATAGAAACAATTCAGCAATCAGTGCGCCACAAACATCACAAATAATCGCAAATAAAAAAAAAAGAATCCATTAAAATCTACAAACAAATTGAATCCTAAAAAATTTAATCTTCAATACTCAATAGTGCTAGCTGAGTTTGCTTACTGAAGAATAATGACAGGATGTGAAGCCATCACAGTAGTATCTGGTGGATGAGCTGAAGCGAAGACCGATAGAACTAAATGCAAACAGTGTTGGAACAAAGACAGTGAAGCTCGCAATGTTGAATATCATGGCAGCTCTGATCTGTAATAAGATGTAAGTAGTTTTAAAACTTTTTAAAATAAATAGCAGTACATAGTCTAAACACTGGTAAAAAGAATATTTTATTTTTCAAAACATAAACTTTAAAAGAAAGCCTAGACAGTGTTTATGAACTGTTTTTATCCGGAAGAAAGCAGATTAATTATTATTACTGATTATTTTACAACGATAGAACAGACCGTATCACAAGGTACAGTTGCAGTTCCATGTTCAATTTCTGTAGTTAACCAATATTTAAGGCTCACCATGTTATAAGGTGCGTTGTATAACATACGTAAAAAAAACTACAAAAAAGGCAAAACAGGGAGCTTAGTCAACTTTATCGAATAAAATATTTTCTTTCTTTACCACAACTCTTGATGTTTTGTTCTCAGTACCCTAATTAAACAGCTGAGCTATTCCATGGCCTAACATTTTGAGTTCCTCAATATCTTTGTTTGAGTCAAACTCGCTGGCTTGTTTGGTTCAACATTGATGCGGGCTTTTTCGAGAGTATTGACAATAGAAGTTGGTTTTACGTAGCCATTTTGTCCACAATCCTTTAGCATTTGGTAGGTGTAATTTTCATCTAGTAGAAGCGCAAAAAAGCTATAACCACACTTTCTAAGTTAGTGAAACTATAGTCACTGTAAGACAGAGTAAGCCATTTTATGCATTTATGCAGTTCACTCTATTTTATGCAATCTTATGCATATCCTACACTTATGGTCGCATATTTGTAAGGTAGCTCAGCAGAATGTATGTTAGATAAGTTAGCACAAATTCTGCAAAGTAAGATAACAAAATGTGAGAAAAGTAAGTTTACTGCTTGCCTGTAAGGTAAGTTAGCATCATGTCTTTAAGGTAAATTACCAACATGTTTGTAAAGTGGGTGAGCTACGTATATGTCTGTAATGTAAATTAGCAACATTCATGTGATGTAGATTGGTAACATGCCTGTAAGGTAATTAACCAACATGTATGACAGGTAAGTTAGCAAAAAGTTTGTAACATAAGTTAGCAACATATCTGTAAGGTAAGTTGGCAACACGCCTGTAAGGTAAGTTAGCAAAATGTCTGTGGGGTAAGTTATAAAATTTTTTGTATGGTAAGTGAGCAACGTGTAAGTAAGAAATGTTAGCAAAATTTCTGTAAGATAGGTTAGTAACATGCCTGTAGGGTAAGTTACCAACATGGGTCTGAGATAAGTAATCAAAATTTTTGTTAGAAAAGTTAGCACTGTGTCTGTTAGGTAAGTTAGCAACATTCCCGTAAGGTAAGTTAGTAACATGTATGTAAGAAAAGTTAGCGATATTTATGTAAGGTAAGTTAGCAAAATGTCTGTGAGGTAAGTTACAAACATGTAAGTAAGGTGAGTTAGCAGTAAAAACATCTGTTGAATTAATATTACTTTAGTCATTAGGTTTTTATGAATCTTCAAGTTTTTGAATTCATCCTTTGTTTTAATATATAAATTATTCCATGTATTCAGTGCTTCTTTTTTAACTTTGAAAAGAAAGCAAACACAATTTAATGCGCTATAGCAAAAAGATTTGGTTTAACTTACGAGAGCTTAGGAATTTAATGACAGTTTTAAAGCTAAATAATTTCATATGAGAGATTTGAGAATATATGTACATATAAACAATTACAAGCTGTCACACAACATAAGTTTGACATAATTTTAAGCTAAAACTTTATTTATTTAGCTATGTTGAATATATGTACATGGTTACAATAAATATTATCTTATATAAATATTCTATTTTTTTCTATAATACTAAATTTGCTCTCCATTTAAACTAATACCAGCTGAGCTAGTGCAATTTTAAATGTACATATATGCAGTGGGCTTTCAGTGATTGATGGACAATCTAAAGGCCAAGCATTCACCAATAGAAAAAGAAAGCTCTAAAATCATTTTACTATTGATTTAAAAAAAAAGAAAACGTGCACAGCAGCAATATTAAAATCTTCAGTAAAAAAACCATTTGATTATTAAATTGTCTAAAATTTTAGGTTAAAGTTAAAATGGTACAGCACACATTAATTGTCAAAAAAATACGCCATTTTTAAGAACAAAGGTTTTTCTCAAAATATGCCGTCTAAAATCTCAGCTTCAATGAAAGTTTTTTTTTATCTAGCAATCTGTCTAAAACCACAGTTTTAGGCTGAATACAAATATTGCATCATGCCGAATTTAATCTCGCACTATTCAGCTTGTTGGCACACCCCTCGAACACCTGCTTCGATCAGTCACCTTCTTGCAATTTTGAATAGAAGTCATTGTAAGTATAGTTGTTGTAAGTACGGGAGAATTGTGCAAATACTTATAATCTTTGCTTTATTAGCAAACTTGATAATCTCTCATGGCAGGCTAGGCTGCCAGGGTACTTCACCAGTTATCCATGTATATTATAAAAGAAATAGAGTGGTATATTTAGTGGTGGTTTACGCTATTTTGATATTCATATAATCATCATCGTCATGCTAGCGTTATAAGCAGCGTTTGGCGCATTTATCAAAACTGTCACAGCCTGAATAGACAAAGCAACAAAAACTTGTTTTTAATTATAAAGTTCAAAGGAAGTTGTTGAATTTTGTCACAGAACCACAACAATGCTTACAAATCATAAAAAAGTGTTATTATTTTTGTTATTTCATCTAAGAAAAACGTATATAAGGACTTCTATGTGGAAGCTCTTGCAAGTTACTTTAGCAAGGTAAGATCTTTTAGTACAGTAACTGTTTACTCACCCACTTGAATTCGTTGCAGCTGATTGCAGCAAATCCCACACCTCCAGTAATCAGAATCTAAAGCAATGTAGAAACAGTGCTAACAAATAATTTTTGATTTTCAGTTTATTATTACTATTTCGAGTTGCTTGTCCCGGCATAATTTCAAACAAAAAAGGCAACAGTGTGTTGAAAGTGGTAAAAGCAAATATCTTTGGTGACAGTCCAATATATATTGACCTCATAAACTTTGCATTTTTCTACTAGCTAGATTCTTTATGATGTATTGAAGAAAAGAGTTGCTTTTTTTATAAAAATGGTGAGTTGATACCCAGAAAAAAAGTGGAAACACCGACAATATTTTTACAAATGCAGCTGCTAACATACTGGAGAGTAATCGACCAACCATACTGCAACCTTCACTCCTCTACCCCAAGTTAGACTTATAGTTGCAGCTGCTTTAACACTATTAGTCAAAAAAGCTTGTCAGTCTTATTCTCCCACAACATAATATTTTCCCAACCTTCAAGCGTAATTTTGGAACGTCGTACTTACAGCTACTAACATAGTAAAGGTAAGCTAATACAATATAACATTACAACGTAGTGATATTATATTTTATTACATTATACTATATAGTAGTATATTATATTATATGTTATATACAATGCAGTACATTATATAATAAAACATGTTTTGTGTTATATAATATATATTATAATATAACATACAATATTATGTTATATAATATATTATGATATACTTGTCAAAAAATTCTTTCTGATACATTAACTTATTTCATATTTCAAAAGATTGTGATATAGAGTTGAATACTTGAGAGAACTAATCAGCATAGCTAAAGCTGTATTACTTGTTAAAAATATTTGATAGCGCCTACACCATCCAGCAGTTTCCTAAGAATAAATAACATTTGAGCTAATGGGGTGATGGCCTTGATTTTTATGTAATCACTCAAAAGTAAAACTGATGACTATTATACATGTAGATGAGTTTACAGACAATTTATTTCAATTTTATCAGGAAGTTTTTGTACTTTTCTATGATTTGTTTTTGATGTTTGAGGGGTTTTGATTGTCAAGATGTTTCAAGATTAAACCCAATAGCCTGTGATCCCGATTAGAATGCACAAAGATACATGCAAAATAGCATCGCTAGTTGATACTGGCTATTACATTCAAGTTGGAATGTTTTGCCACTTGAATCTTTACATTTTTTGTAATGTTTAAAAATCAACAAAGTTTTATCGGTTTTAATCTTAAACTTTCTGGCAATCAGATTATCTCAAACCCATATAACTATTACAAATAATGCAAGAATACCAATGCTTTCTGACAATGTCTACAAAATTGGTTCAGGTTCACCATTAACGGCATAATGTGAAATATTATAATAGTACATAATAAACTACAGACTTCTTTGATATTAATTATACCTTGTCAACTAATTCATAATATGATTAGTTCGCATTTTGTTTGTCTATACAAAGTAACTCAATCAACGAAATCAACTCACAAAGCCTCCACTCCAAACACCATAGCAGGTAGAAGAGATCCATAAATCCTGAATGGCAGAAAATAAAATTAGCCCAAACAGAACACAGACTGTGCCGATGGCCATCTGGCTGATTGTCAATCTGTAACAAAACAATGCTATTTTGGATGTCATAAACCAAATTATTATTATAAATTTAGAACTTTCATAGCAAAAATAAATGTTATAAAAGTATCAATATCTGCTTTTGTTTACTATTAGTAAGCTACCCAAATGAATTTTCAAAATCTACCCACTCTACTTGGTTTCGCTTATCAATAGTTAACTCTCACAAAAAAATATGTTAATTAACCCTGACAAGGAAACTTCGGCTTTTGTAAAGTTTGGCTAACATACACTATATTGGCGAGTTATAAAACAAGCGTAATCCCTCATTGTGTTAAAAGTGTCGAGACAAGCTAATAAAACTTTTGTTGCAGTACAAAAAGTAAATTTCCTAAATTCAATTCTATTGGTTTTAAGAGGAGCTTACCTTTTCATTTGCGCGCGAGGTTTGGCCTGAAATTTTTTATTATTTCCTTCAGAATTTTGACCCGACGCTGTGCCATTTGGATGTGATTCCAAAGCCTGGTGATGAGACGTCTGCATATTTTCTGTTGCTTGCATCTGTTGGGAAGCATTCATCAGCTGAGTGATCATTGGCGTTTGCTGCGCCTGTTGTTGAGCTAACTGTGGTGACAAGTATACTTGCTGATTCATCTGCTGAGACATCGGTTGAAATTGGAACGCATGCTTGGACAACTGTTGTTGTGATTGCAGCTGCTGCTGCTGCAGTTGTTGTTGCTGGTACATGTCGTAGGCCAATTGCTGAGGTTGCTGCGCTTGTACTTGTGGTTGTAGTTGTTGTGAGAATTGAGTTTGTTGTAACACATGCTGTGATGGGTGTATTGGGGCTGGCCTCTGTGGCAGCTGTTGTGAGGATTGTTGTTGCTCCATGTTCGCTGTTCAGAGTTTAACAAATCAACTAAAATAGATGGTACATGACTCAAGTTATATTTGGCTTTTTTCTGTAACAATTTTGACAGTGGCTTTATTTGAAAAAAATTGTTTAAATGACCACTGTCACCATTTGATGCATGATGCAGCAATGGTGCTCTCATCATACCACTTACATGTAGTGCAATAACCAAAAGCTACAAAATACAATGAAGTTTTACTCTAGCAATGAAGCTTCTATGGCTTGGTTGTTGGCTAGAGTGGCAATTACTACTACTAGTAAACTGGCAGTCTAGTATTCTGTGAAAGATTGTCAGATGCACTGACGGAACACAGAGAATTGTTGCGGCACAATTTTCTTGAAGCACTTTAAGGCGGTTGAAAGTTACAGATGTTGAAGAGATGATCTGCTAAGCTTTATGCTACCAGTATGAATCTATAAAGTTGAATCTCAAGAATATCCATTATAACAATCGTTTATCTCAATATTTCACCATTGTAGCATACAAACGGCCAAAAACGTCTATTATCAGAATAAAATATTTGATGTTAGGAATCTAGATAAATTGAGACACTTCTATGAATTGCTCCTTTAGTCTAAAGCTGTTAACAAATGTCTACGGCATACGCCATAAACATTTGTTATCAGTAAAATACAAAAAGTCTATCATAATTGAATCTTTGTTTTCAACAAACAACAATAAATCAATTTTTGTTTTTCTAATACGCCATTTGAAGCTTTTTATATGTATATCTTGTGCAGTAGTCAGCCTTGCTGCTCAATAATAAACAGGTTTACTTACCTTTCTATGTAAATATCTATTTGGCTTGAAGAGATGAGAGTTTAGCTATAACTTCTTGAGAGAAATCTTCTTTATTTATCTAAAATTGGTACAGGAAACTACAAGTTACATATACTCAACTATAAAATATAGAGAATACTGAGTCACTGTGTTACAAGAAGCTTGCACACTAGTTTTTTGTTTCATTATCACTGACTAGAGGAGCCATGTGATTAGTAAATCAATAATGGCATGTGTCTTACAAAAAGTCAATATTCATAATCATGGTATAACAATGCAGTGTCCGATTCATCCATTGTGTACTGACTGCAAGAGCTATTGTTGCTAACTCTTGCGACGGAGGCTTTATAAAGGTCATAATCCAATAGCTTTGATTTTTGAGTTACTTTGTATTGACTGCCCAAACCCAGCTCTAAAACCAAAAATCTCTGTTGGCTAGTAGTCATCGTCTTTTATGTTTTGTCATCCATTTTTTATATTTCTTTGTTGACCATATATTTCTCACCATCAATAAGGGGCGTGTTGTCTGTTGAACTTTATTTTGTATCCTGACTTAGTCCTAGGGCTTTGACTGACTATTTTTGGCAACTAATATTTTATATCGCATCGGCATGGCTTGAACTTTTAAATTTCTTTAGGCCACTTTTTAAAATTATTATCTGATGACATTATTAGCGTCAAAATATTCTGCAGCTGCCATATTGCTAACTCAAAAAACCACACATACATGTTGGGAAATGATTGGGTTGTGTTTAAATTAGGCTTAAAATTTCAGTTTCTTGGACCCCTGCACCAAACTACGACCAGTGATTATACAGTAAAAAAGATTTTGGCTATAATACTAAATTTTTAAAAATTGATTCTGTACCATTACCAATATTTTATACTACTTCTATTGAAAAGTATTAAGAATGCCATAGTCTAATAGTTAACTAGTGTAAGTGAGGTCTAATTTGAAACTTTTCAACAACTTGCAATTTAAACTTTTAATTTGAGTATTTTAAACAGTAAACAATAGTAAACTATGATAAACAATAGTAGATTGCCTTTCATCTTTTTCATTTTGGGTATCATCTACAACAGCCATTAATTAGACTATTGATAAGCTGCAGTCAAAAAATATGTGAAAATAAACAAAGTCTAGTTTGCAAGCATACCAACTGGCACTAGGATGCCATCTAGTCTGCAGGTTTCAAAATAAACAGCTTCCTTTTTAAGCTCACAATTTTTTGAAAACTGCTGCATTCTTACATTAATTTTGCATAACAAGAACACTTTAGTTACAACAGCCTTTTTCTACATGAAACTGTTTTGTAGTGTATTTTTGCCTTTGCAAGTCATCTCAAGGTAATACTGCACGCCTATTTATTTTTATCACACTCCCTAAATGTTATCCTTAGTCTGATTGGTGATTTGTAGGGCTTGGTACTTATCATTGTAAGTAGTTTATTCATTGGCCAATTAGCAGTATGGGAAATCTGTAGTCATTCATTCCTTTATTACGCATATCTTTTGTACACCTAAATAACAGTCTTCTTTGTATTTGCTCACTATTGCGTTGATTCAGCAACTATTAAATGTGTGATAGAGTACTATTTATTTTTATTAATTGAATCTTATGTTTAATAAAAATGGTCAAAATTTGTTAAAGGGGTTTGTTTTTAATGGTCTGCTTGCTAGCAAGAATATTTTAACAACCACAAGTCTTAACCATATACATATAATTTATATATAATTAATAATATGTAATTTCTAATATATATAAGTCAATTATACAATTTATATGTTTTTATAATTTATAAAATTATAGAATACCTATATATAAAATATAATATAAATATAAAATAATATAAACATGTGTGGTCAGTGTGTGCGCGTACACCAGAACAACGCGCAAGAGACTGGTAGCTATCTTTGTCTGTTGCTTTCTTCTTGCCTCCTTTTATAGATACGCTACTTTGTTAAGCTCTGCCCTTCAATTGTTCCAGTCCAACTGTTTTTTTTTTCCTTCTCTTAGTTCTTTTTCGCTCAAATCGGTAGACTAGGTGAATTAACTTACAGCCAAGTCTCCTGCTGTGGCAGGACTCAGTCTAACTCTAACGTTGGTCCTGGGACTAGCTAGTCAGTTGGTCCTGGGCTCTGCCTTGTGCCATTACAGTAGCACCAATTAGTTGTTGTGCCATTATACATACTGCATGGTTTCATAAACCTGTGAGTGCAGAGTGAGATACATTGTAGTTTGGCACATGTGTGATGGCACACGTGATGGTATGTGTGAAAATTTTAAATTTTGGGAATGCTTTACAGCTTTGTGTACATGCGACAATGCATGCAAGCTTGTGTATTCGTGCATTCATGTTTTTGTGTGGTTTTGTGTTTGTGTATTTGTGTGTTTGTTTGTGTGTTTGTGGGTTTGTGTGTTTGTTTGTATGTTTGTGGGTTTGTGTGTGCATGTGTTTGTGTGTGTGTGTATTTGTTTGTGTGTTTGTGGGTTTGTGTGTGCATGTGTTTGTGTGTGTGTGTGTTTGTTTGTGTGTTTGTGGGTTTGTGTGTGCATGTGTTTGTGTGTGTGCGTGCGTGTGTGTGTATGTATATGCTCACATGTTTACTCATATGCTCATTACCCCAATGAAGGAAAATTGAAAGCACAGACAAGCATTCTATGAAATACCTTCGAAGTCAATAACATCCACACAAAAGTGAAGCTTTTGATAAAACATCAATAGCTATACACATATACATCAATTCATATGTCACCAGCCACATAAACCAGAACAAACTCTTTGACCTTTCTCAAGTTCATATTCTATTTCTCTTTGACTTCTCTTTGACTTTCCTCAATGAGAACTACAGGTAAGTCTCTTAAAATGTTTGGATCAGTGACATATTATTTGGTACTGTTATAGCTTACACATCTTCACTCTGGTGTATAACCTGTATGTAGAAAAGCAAACCTCTAAAATAATTAAAAACTTTTATCATGATTATTAATTAGTAGGGCAGTATATACTAGAGGCCTGTTTTCCCTTTTTACTTCCATGACGGTCTGTTTGTCTGCAACACATAAAGAGTTGCAAAAGATACAGGAATGAAGGAATAGATTAACAGCTATCTTTATTGTTTTGCTTTATAATCCAAACTTTTATCATATTTTATGTTGTTGCTCGTTTACTAAAGATCTTATTTCCAAAATGGAGTTGCATTTTTCAGGCTTTTTTTAGTGAGTGAATGGAATAAGCAATATTGTGTTCAATGCAGTTTGGTATCTTATTTGTACCACAATGGTTAAGAGGCGACTACATACACTTTTTTGCACATTAAAGATTCATAACCAAGATTGTGAATAAGAAAAGTTCTAAAAATCTGTTCTTCACCAACCTAATACCGTTGAATGATTTCCAATTGTTTTATACTGTATCGGTTTATTTATGTTGTTTGTAAAAGTTGGCAAAGAAATTCATTGAATAAAAAAAAGTTTAACGTCTCTTTATTTACAGCACAAATATGGTTATCCTAACTTGTACACTTTGTTTTTACATACTGTGCTTACTGATTCAATTATTTTGCTTTTAACAAAACTCAAATCACATCTGTTCTTAATTTAGTATACAACCTATACTGCTTTTTTCGAATGTTATGGCAATACTTTTTCAGCATGCTGATTATAAAACCTGTTTCATTACGTGCTGTTTTTTACAAATTCTTTTATAATAAATGATTTAACGTACAAACCTTTTAATGGCAGCCAGTAACAGGATGTTAACACAAATGACAAGCTTTTATCTTAACATGATCATTATAGTGTCTGTGTAAACATCTTATCAGTTGTTAGTGCTTACTTAGCTTCTTTTAAAACATTGATTAACATTTGCAGCATTTAATTACTTTGTTCTTGCCAAATATACTGCTGTCTATTTGATGAAATTAAAATAATACGTTGTCAAAACTTTTTATAGATTATTTGTTTTAAAGCAATTTTATTTGAAAAAAGAAAGAAATGTTCTAGCATTGAGTTGATGTTACGTATTGATTGACTAGCAGACCAATAGAAAGTTGATTACAACAGCTTAAAAATTAAACTGCGTCATAATATTGGTTTGTCAACAAGTTTCGATAATTAACTCTCGCAATACCATTTAAGATTATTAGGTCGTGCTAGACATGATTTTGAAACACAGGAAAAAGAAAACACTAAACTGGTAAAAAGCTGTTTTAATTAACATAGAGTAGTGAACTAACGACAACATTAATACATAACAAATAGACATTGTGGGAAAAAAAATATAAAAAATAATAAAAAATCAGCTGACGTGCTTGCTAAAAATTTATTTTATCTTTAAAAGTCCTACCTGCTCACCTGACATTTTTTGTGTGAAAAGATATAGTAAATGACTTTTCACCTGGTTCCATGGATTTTATGTAACTTAACAAACTATAAGCCTTTTTTACTGCACAAACCTAGCCTTTATTCTCCCAATAACTTTTTATGCTTCCCCAAGTATAGATATAAAAAATTGAAAACTACAGTATACATAAAAATTTACAAGCTTTAGCCAAGTTTCAACTTTACTAAAAATTCTTGACAAAATTCTAACTTAATAGCAACAGTGCATGTAGCCCACCATGACCTCACAATACACCCAACAATCACAGGTTTGCAGTTGTTATTGGTTAATAGTACAGCCAATCTTTGACTTCCTCAGACTTGCAATTGTTTGCAATCCAGAAGATTATATATATATATATATATATATATATATATATATATATATATATATATATATATATATATATATATATATATATATATATATATAAGTGTATAAATTATATATAATTTTACATATATATATATAAGTATATTGTATATATATACAATATACTTATATATATGTTAAATTGTTTCCTCGAACCGGTTAACACATATAGGTGGTAATTTCTGCTCTAATTCGGGTCTCCTACCAGAGACCTGGGAGTTAGAGTACTTGCCTCAAGATCTTAGCTGTTCCCAAAAGCACCCTTTTCTGCAACTCATCTGAGTTGATTGCTGTCGGTATATGGGCAAGCCACATTTTATGCGCCGGTGTTATTGCGCACACTGCCCCAATGACTACTAGAGTTACAGTTGTTCTTACATTCCAGCATTTTTCAATCTCTTCTCCAAGAGGGATATATTTCTCTACTTCTTCTTTTTCTTTGCTGGCTATATTGTAGTCATTGAGATTTGCTATATCTATTGTAGTAGCCCTTTTGTTCTCCTTGTCCACCACCACTATATCTGGTTGGTTTGGCAGGACATGCTTGTCAGTCCAGATGTAGAAGTCTCAGAGGATATTAGCCCGGTCATTTTCATTGACCTTACCAGGAGCTTCCCACCAGTGTTGTGGTTTATTAAAGCCATACTTGTCACATAGACTTCTATACACAACACCTGCGACATGATTATGCCGCTCAGTGTATGCGTTTCCTGCTAGCTGCTTGCATCCACTGATGATGTGTTGGATGGTCTCAGGTGCATCTTTGCACAGTCTGCATCTAGGATCGTCTCTAGTGTGATAGATTTTCGTTTGAAGTTGCCTTGTTGGGAGCACTTGCTCCTGGGCTGCCATGATTAGCGACTCTGTATTGGCCGTTAGGCTTCCTTTGTTCAGCCACATATATGTCTGGTGAAGATCGCCAACTTTAGATATTTGTCGGTGGTAAGCACCATGAAGAGGGTTCGTGTGCCAGTCAATTTCCTCATCATCAGGGCGAAGGTCCATTGTAAGAGCAGCCGATTGAAATTCAGCTAGCAACTTTTCTGAAGTGGCCATGGAGGCTGCTTTGTTCTTGTTCTTTCACTGTCTGCTGTACACTTTTGAGTCCCCTACCGCCATCTTTTGGCGGTAGAGTGCTTGACCCAAAACCTATATATATATATATATCAGGGATCGCTAAACATATTATGGAAATGTTTACTTTTCCATATCCATTTCCATAAACATAAATATTTCCATAATTTTATGGAAATGGATATGGAAATTTTATTTTAGAAATATGGAAATGTTATGGAAATGGAAATAATATGGAAATGAATTATGGAAATGTTATGGAAATGGAAATAATATGGAAATAAATTATGGAAATGTTATGGAAATGGAAAAAACTATGGAAATGAATTATGGAAATGTTATGAAAATGGAAATAATATGGAAATAAATTATGGAAATGTTATGGAAATGGAAAAAAATATGGAAATGAATTATGGAAATGGAAATAATATGGAAATGAATTATGGAAATATTATGGAAATGGAAATAATATGGAAATAAATTATAGAAAGGGTATGGAAACGGAAATAATATGGAAATTTTGGAAATGAATTATGGAAATTTTATGGAAATGGAAATAATATAGAATTGAATTATGGAAATTGTAGCATACACGTAATCCAAGATATAAACAGAGGGGAGTTATATTGTATAGACTAGGCTACATGAATAGACAATGGTAATACACAAACAGCTAACATCAGTGGTATTACAGAAACTATTAAAGGGGTCTGGAAGAAACTAACTCAAATTGTCTCTTGCTCGGCTACATGTATAGACAATGGTAACACACAAACCCAGCTAACATCCGTGGTATTACAGAAACTATTAAAGTGGCCTGGAAGAAATTAACTCAAATTGTCTCTGGACTTGGCTACATGTACGGACAATGGTAACACACAAACCCAGCTAACATCAGTGGTATTACAGAAACTATTAAGGGAGTCTGAAAGAAACTCTCAAAACATCTCAAATCGTCTCTGGCTTAGTTATAGGCAATGGTAGCATACAGTTTTGATGTTGCCTGGACCCTAAATAAAGTATATTAGCAAGCAAATATCATATTCATATTATGTATAAATTAATCACATATTCGGGAAGAGTTGACGATTGCACACACACACACACGCTCATTTGACACGCAAGCGCGCACACATACGTACACACCAGGGATCGCTAAACATATTATGGAAATGTTTACTTTTCCATTTCCATAAACATAAATATTTCCATAATTTTTATGGAAATGGATATGGAAATTTTATTTTAGAAATATGGAAATGTTATGGAAATGGAAAAAATATGGAAATGAATTATGGAAATGTTATGGAAATGGAAATAATATGGAAAGGAATTATGGAAATATTATGGAAATGGAAATAATATGGAAATAAATTATGGAAATGTTATGGAAATGGAAATACTATGGAAATGAATTATGGAAATGTTATGGAAATGGAAAAAACTATGGAAATGAATTATGGAAATGTTATGGAAATAATATGGAAATAAATTATGGAAATGTTATGGAAATGGAAATAATATGGAAATAAATTATGGAAATTTTATGGAAATGGAAATCATATGGAAATGAATTATGGAAATGTTATGGAAATGGAAATAATATGGAAATAGGTTATGGATATGTTATGGAAATGGAAATAGTATGAAAATGAATTATGGAAATGTTATGGAAATGGAAATTGTGACAAACACGTAATCCCTGATATATATATATATATATATATATATATATATCAGGGATTACGTGTTTGTCACAATTTCCATATATATTCCCTGATATATATATATATATATAAAAAAAAATTGTTTCCTCACCCCGGATACCCCGTATGGGTGGTAAATTCTGCTCTAACTCGGGTCTCCTACCAGAGACCTGGGAGTTTGAGCACTCGTCTCAAGATCTTAGCTGTTCCCAATAGCGCACTTTTCTGCAACTCACCTGAGTTGATTGTTGTTGGTATTTGGGCAAGCCACATTTTATGCGCCGGTGTTATTGCGCCCAGTGCCCCAATCACTACTGGGATTACGGTTGTTCTTACATTCCAGCATTTTTCAATTTCTTCTCCAAGAGGGAGATATTTTTCTACCTTTTCTTTTTCTTTGCTGGCTATATTGTAGTCATTGGGTACTGCTATATCTATTATAGTAGCCCTCTTGTTCTCCTTGTCTACCACCACTATATCTGGTTGGTTTGCAAGGACATGCTTGTCAGTTTGGATGTAGAAGTCCCAGAGGATTTTAGCGCGGTCATTTTCATTGACCTTACCAGGAGCTTCCCACCAGTGTTGTGGTTTATTAAGGCCATACTCATCACATAGACTTCTATACACAATACCTGCGACATGATTATGCCGCTCAGTGTATGCGTTCCCTGCTATCTGTCTGCATCCACTGATGATGTGTTGGATGGTCTCAGGTGCATCTTTGCACAGTCTGCATCTAGGATCGTCTCTAGTGTGATAGATTTTCGTTTGGAGTTGCCTTGTTGGGAGCACTTGCTCCTGGGCTGCCATGATTAGCGACTCTGTATTGGCCGTTAGATTTCCTTTATTCAGCCACATATATGTCTGGTGAAGATCGCCAACTTTAGATATTTGTTGGTGGTAAGCACCATGAAGAGGTTTCGTATGCCATTCAATTTCCTCATCATCAGGGCATAGGTCCGTTGTGAGAGCAGCCGATTGAAATTCAGCTAGCAACTTATCTGAGATGGCCATGGAGGCTGCATATGCTTTGATGCTTCGCTCCTCCTCTTTCACTGTCTGCTGTACACTTTTGAGTCCCCTACCGCCATCTTTCCTATCAAGATACAATCTAATAGTATCAGATTTTGGGTGGAGTGCTCCATGCATATATATATATGCATATATATATATATGCATGTATATATATATATATATAGATACATATATATATATATATACATATATATATATGTATATATATATATGTGTACATGTATATATCCGTATATGCATGTATGTATATGTATATATACGTATATACATGTATAATATATATGTGTATATATTGGGATTTGTGTCCCTTGCTAAAGCTCTGAGCTGCACTGATGAGGCTTCAATAGCCAAAACAATACTGTCTGTAGCATGAGTATATGCTCCCTCTCTTCGGTTTGGTTGAGCACTCTGTGAGAGGTGCGGCACTATTAGCCTTTGTGCAAAGCTCATCACTTTTGTGATTTGAGCACTCTGGTCCCAGTACATTGACTTTCTTAAAGTCTGTGATGCAGCGTAGTTGTTTCATGGCAGGAAATCAACTCTCATTGGTAATGGGATTTGTGTCCCTTGCCAAAGCTCTGAGCTGCCATGATGAGGCTTCAATAGCCGAAACAGTACTGTCTTTAGCATGAGTGTATATATATATACTCATGCTACATACATGTATATATACATACTCATGCTACATACATGTATATATATATATATACTGGACCTATATATATATATATATATATATATACTGGACCTATATATATATATATATATATACTGGACCTATATATATATATATATATGTATATATATATATATTTATATACATGTATTTTTAACATTCGATATATTTTTAATATGTAACTTATAAATTTCCAGATTTATAGCATATTTTTTGATAGAATTCTTATGGTTATCTCAACTCAGCTAACAATAGATTGACACTCATGACTTATTTTTTGCTGCACAAAAAATCAGTTTTAGTTGCAACCTGTAGCAAAAATTTTAATGAATGCAATGAGTTTCTATGCAACAATGTTAAATATAATTATAAAATACTAACATGCTTTAAAAATTAAAAGAAAAAAAAAACTTCAACAAAGTGCACAGCAGGGCACAGGCTATAATATCATCACATATTAGTTTTATACAACATATATATATATATATATATATATATTGTACATATATAAGTATATATTTATTTTATATATATATATAAATATATATATATGTTTTATATATATATATATACTAGTTCGCATGCGAGCTAGTTTCAAAAAGACTACGTTGAAATTGTGAGATACTATAGGTGCATGTATAGGTCCAAGTTGCTGACTGGTTGCAATCTAGTGACAATAGCGTTTCGGATAAAAAGAATTTGCTAACTTACCTTCAACTCGTTGTAGATCCCTAAATAATTATGCATTGGTCTGAATGCGTTGTAAATATGTATTGGGCAACAGAGAAATATCTCTACCAGTATATATATACATATATATATAAATATATATATATTAGCAAGTTCTTTTTATCTAAAACGCTATTGTCGCTCCACCCGAAAGAGAGTGTACAGTATAGACAACATTCGTCAAGCTCATAAAAGTATTAAATTAATCTTTCTAAAATTCCAATCAGCTAATTGAAAGATACAGCACCAGCCTCTATTAAAAAGCCACTTCTATTTGACCACCATTATGGGAGAAAGATTGAAAATTAGAGGGCTATGCCATTTTAAAAGTTTTTGCTGTATAATGAGTGATCTTAGCATTAATGTATTACATACATGTAGTTATGTTTAACCCTCTGAACCCTGAGCATGGTATTGCAGAATTGCATAGGGATTGTCAGAAACCTTAGCAACTGGTATGATGGCATCCATATGACTGTTGAAAAAGCTGTTTCTAAATAACAGCGAACACCAATCCAATTATTTTTGTACAGGGGGTAATGTATTTCTTATGCTCATCATTTAATTATATTATACCAAATATAATTAAATAATGAGTATATTCAAATACATTTAAGTTTTTATAGGTTTTTATAGTTTTAACAAAGTTTAAAAATTTCATACTGTTGGACAACTTGCTTAAGGCTGCTGACACATGTTGACAAGGACGGCCAGAGTTCCAAGGATTCAATACCATCACAGCACAAGTGAGAAGTGTAATACTGAAGGAAACTCATGGGAGTGGGGTGAAGACAACTCTCACTTTAGACATACATGTATATATGATACAAACCTGCACAAAATAACTTGTGCATTACTACAACCAGCAGAGTGCGCTAGAACCAACGCTTCCTAAAACAAATATGCTGAAACTAACAGAGTGCACTGAATTCGTGTCTTTCTAAAGTTCAACCTGCCGGAACCAACAGGAGGAAACTCAACTCTTTGTAGAAACAATAATTATTTAGTAATCCAATTTTCCTTGCAATCCTGTCTGAGTTTAGTGCTATTCATTTCATAATGATCGGTGGTAATATTTCTCTAACGAACAAACAATTTTATTATTGTAATAATATCATGTGTTTCTTTCAAGAGCCAAACACAAGCTGTCCTGTCTAGAAAATTGCGACAATACTTATATTGCATAATCGGGCAGCCTAGGGCCTAACAGTTATTGTTCAGATTTACTGATTACATCGCTTTGCTGCCTGTCGAATTTTCTGGTTTTTCACATTCGCAACAATTAAAAATTATTGAGTGACAGATATTCATTATGGTGCAACTCTCTAGACACTAACAAAAAGTTATGAACAACTGCATTTAATAAGTAAGGAACAGTACTATTGAAAAGCAGCAACACATATCCTGAAAACAAAGTACAATAAATAAAAAACGGTATCTATAAAAAACTAATGAGAAAACAGAAAAATAGTACTGAAAGAAACTTTTGCAGCTAATAAATAATTAGGAACGCAAAACTATAATATTCCGGCAGCTAATCATGATCATAAATTAGTTTTACCAACACGCAAACGTTACGAACAAATTTGTTACAGGCTGTCAAATGTGTAAAAACTTATATAAATATGGGTTAACAACATGTGTCATTTTTTCTATGCCAACATCTGTCCCTTAAACCATAACTGCCACGAACAACTTTTATCGTATTTACTAGGTAAATTAAACACGCTGATTCCGATTTTGTAATCAAAATAAAGATTAGGTCACTAACTTTCAGAGTAATGAAGGACTTTTTATAGCGTTTTAATATCGGTCTCGAAAACAACACGATCGGCATAACAAGCTCCGCCCATAAATATGTGACGTAACCTAGCTTTTTAGGAACAGAAGTTACAAAGGGATCTTTAGACCGATTTAGACTAATATAGATGGGTGTTTCAAAATCCATTAATATCTAAATTCAGCCTTAAAAATAATATCAGTCTTTTCTGAAAGGTAGATAAGCTATTTAGCATTGCATATTTAAAAAGCGTGATAACAACGCTAGCTTGTGATAAAACCGCGCTTTTTGAGCTCACTTTTCTCGGCGTCCAGCCCATTTAAACGTCATGTAACAAGCTGCGAGCAATTTTAAATAGTTAATATCCCTTTCATAAAAAACTGAAATTATTTTACAGGCTGGATTTAGATAATAATGGGTTTTAAGACACCCATCTCTATTATTCTAAATCGGACTAAACATTCCTAACTTCCGTTTCTGAAAAAGCTAGGTTTCGTCACATATTTATGGGCGGAGCTTGTAATGCCGATTGTGTTGTTTTCGAAACGGATATTGAAACGCTTTAAAAAAGCCTAAATGACTTTGAAGGTTAGTGGACTAATCTTTATTTTGAGTACAAAATCGGAATCAGTGTGTCTGATTTACTTAGTAAACACGATAAAGGTTGTTCGTGACAGTTATGGTTTAAGTCTTTAGTTTACATATAACTGCTTGGTTGCTATTTCTTATTAGCCAATGAAAAATAAATGCCTCCCTCCAGTTTTGCCTGCTTTGCAGAGTTGTTTCGCCTTAGCTGTTTTTGTATTTCACAATATTTCTATCAAATTAATTATAAACAACAAGAAGACACATTCTTTGGCAGCTTTCTGATCAGATAGACATACATACATATATATATATATATATATGTATATATATATACATAAATATATATATATACATGTATATATATAAACAGTTTTTAGATTAGCTTTTCTCATTCCATTTATTGTTTACAATTTTATTACTTAGCCTTCGCACTTTTACTACTGCCATCAGTTTGTGAATTTACAATGCTTGCATGCCTCATTATAAGATCACTACCTAGCTTGTATGTTCCTACGTGTATATATAAGCTTCTGAGCATAAATGATGTCACCTGATGAGAGTTTTTAACATGAAACTATTAGTAGTGTATATATAATAGTCAAATTTTATATCTCCATTTAAATTATTCTATATATATATATATATATATATATATATATATATATATATATATATATATATATATATATATATATATATATATATATATATATAGCCAACATATTCATGTTATATACATAACATGTAGGCCTTTATGTTAATATGTTATGGCATCTCCATATGAGAAGAGTGGTGTATACATTTTTGTTAGCACCATTCAAGTTCCTTGTTTGAAAAAGAGATGTTTGTATTGGTTCAGTTTCTGATAAAAGTCACAAAAATCGTTCAACAAGTATTCATCTTATAGAATCATCCTGACACATAACTCTGTCCGTGTATTCGCAGAATTACCTTGCTTCATAAAAGTATAAATTATCATTGGTGATAAAATGATATTTAGATAAAATATGCCCTCTTTTAGAATGCAAAATCTATATTTGTATTGGAACAATGCAAAGCTAAAGCAGAAAAGGAAATAGCCATTGGAAACACTGTAATAAGCTTTTTATAATGCCTCATAGTTTGTTCAATGAAGCATAAACAGACAGTACAACAGTGAACTCATGAACTTGAGAGACATCACGTGTCACGCAATGATTACGTCAAGTAATGATTGTGCCGATGGCAGTATCCGTTGCTTTTCAGTTAATGTACAGTACAAGGAAGGCTAAGTAAGGTGAGTGATTTGATTCTATTGCAAACTAATAAGAAAACCAAACTCCCTCTTGGCTAGCAGGTCTTGTCATAAGAAAAATTTAGACTGACAACTAGAAATGATAGGGATGTCTTTGCACTGTTCCTATAGACACGTAATAATATTATGTGTCTATAGAAACAGTTCTAAGACATCCCTATCATTTCTAGTTATCATTCTAAATCTTTCCTATAGCATATTATGTTTTATGTTATATTTCATTATTATATTATATCATGTTATCTTTCTTATAACATATTATAGCATATTCTTATTATTAAATAACATATTATGCTATAGATAAGGTTCTTAAACAAAGGAATAAGAGTCAATGCACCATGTGATAGCCTTCATAAGCTATCACATAACTGAATTAATGAATGTGTCATAGAACTCTTCCAATTATAAAATGGTTAGTTCTCAATCTCTGGCTATGTATACAATGAATACTCAAAATCTTTTGGTAATCAACACGTAAATTTCTCTCAGCAAGTAGAATTAATGATCACTAGTTGTGGAAGATTACCCACCAACTAACAATGCTAGAATTCAGCCACTATAATAGATGCACCACGATAGGATGGACCTACATGTACTGTCACTCTTTAGCTGATTTGACCCTAGTTTAGGCCCTACTGCCTGTAGTACAATGAAGAGAAAATCCGGTACCAATGGGTTTTTGTAATAAGTTATAAAAAGTCCAGAAATTGATTGGTGCTTGTTTTGCGGTCGAAAATCTTGAGCATTTCACTAATTATGATATAATTTATTTTTATATTATTAAGTTGAATGAAACTTTTTTGGTGAATAACAGCAGTGAGTTCAAAAAGATCTTGGAACAGATTAGACGATTTTAATATTTCACAGTCTATGCAACATCTAATCCTTAGCTTAAACATTCTTGAAATAGATTACTGATGTGCTACAATGTCTGTTGTTACGATGTCTGTTGTATTGTAATAAATGAGTTGTTTCATACTACGTAACTCCTTAGCTATTACTGACAGACTAGTCCATACAATAATCCATTTACTGAAAGTTTTAGAATTTCATATTAAAAGAAAGAATGATGTTTGCCAAACTCATGAAAATAAGCTTATTTAAAGGATTGTGAGATGAATGCTGTCATTTAAATACTAGCATCATAAATACACATTTTAGCAGCTTGTTAAACTAGTCGAAATATATATCATAGCATGTTACAATAATTGATGTTTCAAATATGTGTTATTTAGCGTCATATGAGTTAAGAGTTTACAAATGAGATGCATGTAGTGAACCAGTCACGTAGTAAAACAGTAAAAAAGAATGCACGATTATTCATTTCTCTCTATTCGATTTTTTTGATCTTTCATTTTATTTATTTCATTTAAAACACTTTCAAGAGTTCAAATTCTGTTATTACATTTTCCAGAGTCCTTTGTTTTACTGAAACTACTGAAACAAAGAGGTATTTCAGATAACAATATAAGTATTGTATAGAATGGAATAATAGAATAGTATTGTACTGAATTAAACAGTTGGTTGAGCAAATTATAACCTGCATGGCAGCATAAAGTTACAGCTAGTTGCTAAGGAGTTCAACAGTGATGGGGTATGCTATTTGTAATAACCAATACTAGTGTACTAACACCATGCTTACGTACGCACAGGCTGATTTCTTACTCATTAGAATGCATCAAACTACAGGATGTTATTGAAGTGATTGCCTGTCAACACTGTTGCCCCATAGCTGCGCTTCCTTGTCTATGAGAGATAACAAAGGACTAGGTATTGCACAATTTAGGAAAACATACCGCTGTCAATTTCAAAAGGAAATTGCATATAGTATTTTGTTATGATTCAGTTTATGATTTTGATTTCAGTCCTTGGTTGTTTTGCTATATTTTATGGTACTCTAGTAATATTGGTCAATAATTTTCTTCAGAAGTGCTTTAAAACTAGGATGAAACTTGTAAAAAGTTCTGCTTATGAACATGCTTCAGTTAAGGAAAGCTTGAAACTTACCTTGTTATCCGAGTAAAGACTTTGGGCTTGTTTAATAAATATATATGGGAGAGCCTAAGTTACTTCCGTACTTTTTAAATCATGTTATAGAAGTTTGCATCTCTAGCTATTGGCTTTGACAGCAGCAAGGTTAAACAGTTTTCTCCAGTTTTCTCAACGGATTTTGGTAGCATTATACCTAAATGTTGGAAGCCTTTTGGCAGTAAAAATTACACAGTTTTAGCTGTTTTCTAATCTGCTTTGCGATTACCAGCTGCTGATTTTCAATGGCATAGCTGAGTCTTTTGTTTGTATGAGTAAGGGTGAACAATTAGGGCACTTCCAGTGCTTTTTGACGTCAGAGCGTTAGACAGGATTGTTGTTTACATTTTAGAATAACCAGTCATATAATATCAATGCTCTGAGCATGAAGGAATGTACTAAACTTGTTCCCATTGATTTGATAACGAGAATGTTCTGAATTCACAGAGTAAAATAGCGCATGGTATAACTAACACATGTGGTTTTGAAAGATGATAAATGATAGAAATTATAGCTCCCTGCTATTGATTTCACATTAAAACAAAGGTTTGATAAGACAACTAGTCAAACCAACTAGCTCCGACTGACCTATCAAATAGAATCTTGACTAAGCCATAGTAAATCACCTTCAATGAGCCTATATTAAGGCATATTTTTTATTATATATTACTCAGCATATATTAGCATATATTACTCTTAATGAGCCTATATTAAGGCATATTTTTTATTATATATTACTCAGCATATATTAGCATATATTACTCTTAATGAGCTTATATTAAGGCATATTTTTTATTATATATTACTCAGCATATATTAGCATATATTACTCTTAATGAGCTTATATTAAGGCATATTTTTTGTTATATATTACTCAGCATATATTAGCATATATTACTCTTAATGAGCTTATATTAAGGCATATTTTTTTCTAGTGACCAAGTTAATACCCTGACTTAATCTCTAATGTAACATTCATTTGAAAGATTTTGTAATCTTAGTAAATAAAGTAGTTTTATACAATATTTTTATGAGAAAATGATAAATTGTGTTCTTTTATGTTGTAGTTTTGCCTATATCATTTTTGAATCCCAGCATGCAACAGCAACAAATGCAGCAGCCACTACAGCAGCTTTGGCAGCAACAACACGTAATGCAACCAGCCCAGCCACAGTTTGCTACACAGTCTGGTGTCACCGTAGTAAATCATCACACAGAGAAAAATATTTGTAAACTAAAGTCAACTGCTCTGTCTCAGCTAAAAGGGTGAGGAGATAGCTTCGTACAAATTCATGAATATCTTGTAAACTTAAACCAAGACAGCCTCTTGTGGAATGCTAAAGGGCTAACATGTTTTGAGCAAAGTATTCAATAATGTACGGTAGTATTTTGTATTGATACTAGTTGTCATCAAAAATATATGTTTTTTTACATGCCAAAACAGAAATGAAAAAAACAAAAACTAGGATATACTGAGATAGTTGAACATGAGTGAAACAAAAGTGATATTATAGCAGTATTACGAGGAAGTTAGGATGACAAACTTTACAGTGCAGTAACCAAAAGTTCCTAAAATAAAACATACAATGGTGGATAAAGTATGATGGTGTCAAAGAATTTAAAAAAAATGTAATTAAATGTAGGTTACTAAAAGGTTTGTGTTTTGCGAAAAAGCAACAAATTTTTTTTCAGAAATGATTTTCTAGGTTTCACATTTTAGAAAACTTGAGGACTGATTTACTGTGTTATGTTTGATAAATTATATTAACATTGTATGTTGCCTATACAAACTATGTTGATCTGTTGTATATTATATAAAGTTACTAAAGCTAACAAACAGATCTGAAAACTAATCTTTATGACAAACATAGAACAAACTTCTTTAATTAGTGATTTTCTAACTTATTTAAAAATCTAGTCGATGCTTTTCAAGATATCACATAAGTTAAGCAAAAATGCATGACTGGTTTTTACCCAAGCTATTGCAAATGCAAAACAAAATTGTATAAAATTACTGATCTAAAAAATTGTCTTTTTACAGCTTGTCGATTGCTCAATTAGTGGTGGGAGGGCTTTGTCTGCTATTTGGAATCATTCTCTTACCTGCTGAAACAGACAAACCCACTGCATGGCTCTCCTCCATTTGTTATGGTATCTGGTGTGGAGCATACGTAAGTTGTTATTTTTTATAACATGCCAGCGCTTGATTACTTGACTTTAAAGCAGATAAATTATATAATTTTTTTTATTATATAGTTCAATACATCAGAGTCTTGGCTTTCAATAGAGCCTATATTCAATACACAAATAATAATAGAACTACTGTATGAAAAACAGGGTGTCAAAAGTATGTCCTGCAATAAAAAAAACACTTGGTTGCGGTTCCCACAATGTGATGTCATAATTATTTTTAAGCATTAGGTAGTCGATCCTTTTTGCTGCCATTGAGGCTGCGCTTTTTTGTGACAATCGGTGCTGTTAAACCCAAACAGTGCTAATAATAAACTAAGATTCTAGATAATCAACATTGCTCAGAATCGTGCTAACGCCCGATCAATACAAACACATGTTATAGGTTAATTAATTATGTTTCAATAAATATACTGTCGTGATTACTTGACTTTATGGTGTATTGCTCTTGTACTACTACTCTATAACTTATGTTCCTCCCACAAAAATGCTTCATATAATAAAAATAATACTAAAATGTGTATATGTTAAAAGGAAGATAAAGCAGTTTTATTTCAGTAACTGAGCACTGCCAACTTGTTGACCCTGTCATAGAGAAATCTGTTTTTTTAAGGATGTCGGTGGTGATAAATTATCTGAATATCCTGATAGTTTCATGCCTGTCAGCTAGTTACAATAAATTTTTGTAATGTTACGTAACAGGAACTGTGAATTTAACTTAAAGGAATTTGGTATGCTAGATACACACTTTATGCTAAGTTTAAATTTTTTTTACCAAACTTTATTTAATTGTGTTGCTCTAACTATTTGTTATCTGTTTTCGGTTTTGTGCTTTTTTGCGTCACAATGAATTTTAGCTATTCTTCCGCATACCTTATCGGAGAGAAAGAATGAGCCACGCGATTCTCAAAAGCAGTTCCTTGCATACTCGGGCCATATAGTGACCAAATAGACCTGACTCATATTCCCACATCTCAACGATTGCTCATGTCTTAAAGAAAAAACTTGCTCAAAATTCTGCTTTTATCTTAATCTGCTTATATGTTGAAACACACGTATGTTGATATATGGTTGTAAATATACTTATTCAGTTGTTGCTCATGTGTATTTTTATAGAATATGTGTAAAGAATTTTTCCCTTTACTGATCTCAATTTTTTTTAAATAAGTTTAAAGAAAGAATGCAATACTGCATAACCATTAAAATCGTAAAACATATAATTATATAAAGTTAAAAAAAACATATACGCATGTCTTTAGCCCAACCACGTTATTTTAGCTCCTTGAAACTCTTAAAAACCTAAATGTGCAGCATCAATAACTTTATCGACTCTGACTATTTTTACAGTTTATTTTCGTCGGAGGAATTGGATTTGGTGCAGTGATGCGGAACACAAGCTCCTGGGTAAGCAACATCGCACCTTATATCATAGTAGTGATATGATATAAATTGTCATAGCATTGTTACAGTTAAATTTTCACAATAAAAAACCTGCTTAGTTGTTTCATGACTTCACCTACATGTAAATATTATGCTTAGTGGGTTTTCCTACAAAACATTTTTGCTAAATTGAACATTTTGGTGCATTTTATACAGTATATTGCAACCTTACACACAGCTGAAGATCTATAAAACCAGACATTGATACCCATTTTAGCATAAGACTGCAGCCATGTTTTGTCAGAATTAAAAGTCAGAGTCTACTTAGGTGATGCTTCTATGCAAAAAGACTGTGGCTTACACTTCACTTCATGTTATGAATATTGATGCAGGAGACATACATGTATAAAGAGTTAATTATCTAATAAAAAAAGATCTAATCAGCTATAATTCTTTTGAGTCGGTAATCGATATAATTTGTTTTTTTACAAAGTATGTTCTTTCATTTGATTTTATTGCTTTTTTTGTTTATTAAAAAAATACAGTTAAAAATTTTAATTTGCTTTTCATAATACAAAGTATGCACTATTTGACCAATTGAAATATCTTTATCTTGTTAGTGGTAAATTTAGCTATTAATTTTTGTTAGTTGATACTTATCTTTATTGTAGATAAATGCTACAATGATCCTTAATATTCTCACCTCGACTATATTCTTTCCAGTGCTGCTTATATTGTCATCAATCGCTGTTAGTTTGAACACTTCTTCATCTCAATGGGTGAGTTATTATCTCCCTTAATTAGTAGGTTGCTATTGATGATAATAAAAAGTGTCTCCAAGTGAAAACAGTTTTAAGGTTAATTAGGTTGATCAATAGTGTGTTTATAACTCACATGTCAATAAGTGCACTTTAATCCAAATCTGCAAGTTAAATATAATTTTCTATTCTACTTTCCTCTCATTCAAGAAATATGCTAACTATCACTTGGAAATACAATCATGCGAGAGAAACAAATTAGCGCACAACTTGAAAGACTGCAGATATAATCTAATTAATCCTTAAAAACCTTAACGTTTTTTCACCAAAAGATTCTATGAGCTCAAAAATATTTCGCAATCAAAAAACACTGCGGGACTGTATATATCCAAAATTATGAATACGCTTAAAACAAGAAATAATGATAACCAAAGCAAGCTCACCAAAGCTTGCAAAAAACTATAAAAATTACCAATGACTTTCAAGTTAAAAATTTTAATTTAGTTATACAATTTTAGAATAGACCATTTAAAAAAATGGTTTGATTTTACAGGTTTCATCATTATCATTTTTTTCCGTTTTTTTCATAAAAGCTCAATATAATGCAATTTTGAAAATTTTAAATTAGTTAGCATTTTTATCAATCTTGTCTTAATATTTTTGCATCATTTGATTAAAACAAATCATTTTATAGGACAGACAGGCCTATACAGCTTTTAATAGCATACTACTGCTATTATCCATTGCGGAGCTAGTAATAACGATATGGAGTAGTGTAATCTGCTGTGGAGCTGTCTGTTTTTGCTGCTTCCCAGTCTACCCAAACCACCAGGCGCATTATGGTGCTCCTGCTTTCCAAGCTCAACAGCATTATGTGAACTACCAAAGAACTGTGCAAGCTAATCAGGTCAATTTAAGCGGCTATCAAGCCACAACAGGGGATCAAGTTCCTACAGGTAAGTATCTCGAACTGCAAGAAATGCACATAACCACCTTTGAACTGAATAAATTTAAAACAGTTTACACTCCTAGGGATAAAATCTTCTTTAATGTAAACTGAAATTAACATAAAAAGTTGGTACAAAGGTTTGGTGTGTATTACATAAGAAAATTTAATTAAAGCTACTGATGTAAAACATCAATTTGGAGCAAGTTCTCAAATTTGATCCGTATAGTGAGCGCCCCATAGTTAGCTTTAAAAGTATTGTCTTCTCTCTTGTGCAATTTAGGAAAGAAAATGATGTATAATTAAGGACATATTGATTATATATATATATATATATATATATATATATATATATATATATATATATATATATATATATATTATTACGCCTACAGTTTAGTGGGCCATGAGAGACTGTCAGGAGTGCCAAATAACCACAAAGAATAAGCAGCTGCACACTTACTAAGCAATGTTAAAAGCGGTGAGCTGGATAGTAATGTTGGTTGAAGTAAATTAATCTATTATACTAATTATCACAAGTTAAAGTCTCATGAAAAATAATTTTCTATCTAATTTTTTAATAATGGCTTTGGATAGATTGGTAATTAAACAGACACTTATCATAGTAATTTTTGTATGCATAATTTTAAGAATTACTTTAGGCATTATTTTATTTTATGTATAGCATTATTTTTGGCCATGTTGACTCCGCTGGTTAAAAATATGACTCCAAATTGATTCAACTCTACATTGCAGTTTACGGTTAGTCTACATTTTACATATTTGATAGTTTACAGTGAGTGGAGGGGGGCAAAATTTACCCCCCTCCACTCACTGTAAAGCTTCAGTTATTTGTACCTTAACCAAGTTGAATATAAAAAAGTGGTCAATAAAACTATAGTTACTGTGCACTAATCACACCAGAATATTAAAGTTAGTTTTTATTTTTGAAGATCCATTTGGGTAAGCTTAGGCAAATCATAAAAGGAATAAAATAAAGCTATTTACGGGCAATTTAGTCTACCTATAATATAAATTCCCAATAATATAAATGTTCTCGGAATGAGTTATTTACTTTATAGAGGCATCAAATGTATGTGTTTCAAGTGTTTCCAATGAAATATTAAGCAAAATCAGTCATTTGAAAAAAGACGAAGTCGGAATTTTTGTTATATCTTCAAAAAAATCAAAAAAGCTCAATAATGTAATCAAAAATAAAATTGTGCACATTATTTAAAAGACCATTACTTGCTTTTTACATTTTTTACTTTTTACGTTTTTGCTTTTTTTATTACATAAAAAGGCAAAGTCAAATTGAGAAAACTCCTATTTGAAGTATTTCGTATCACTTTGTTTATATCCATGTGCATATTCTTATTTAAACAAAAAGTACAAAAATGCTACTCATGGTGTAAAAGTTAAAAATAAATCACTGATGTAGTCTTTATGCATCTTACACCAAGCCTAAGACATTGCCAAAATGAGTTTTGCTTCATAGCAAGTTTAGCGGCTGTTAACAACAAATTTATATGCCAAAAATATTTTATTTTCTTTTAGCTCCAACACTCCCATCTCCAGAACTAGTCATTGGTTACGAAGCTCAGTCTCAACAACCTCCCTCATACTATGACGTTGTGCACACAACTCCTAACCAGAATCTAGAGCATGATCATTCACCAGTTTCTGCTCACGTGACACAAATGGAATAATGAAGTATACTGGAGCTTTAAGTGTTAGAAATAGCTATATATTTCAGTATTACTTATTGAAAAACAATAAATTATTTCAACCAGGTTTTACATTAGGTTCACATGAACTCATCATTTATCAATGACAAACTGTAATCATACAAAACCTACAAACAAATCTTCTACTTTTTATTTATTATGTTTTAACAAGCAATGACTGGAAAACCCCAAATATATGCTATGTTGTATTGACATGAATGTTCCATTAATTTTATAGTTTTTCATGCTATATCTATATTTTATACAAAAACAGCAGTTGCTCACTTAACTAACATAAACAGAAGAATTCAAAGTGCTGAATAGACTTTTTAAATAAATTTATTATTTGTTATAGATTAACGCTGTTGTAAATCTTCTTTTTTTTCTGCCAAAATGTATGTTATGTTATGAAAGGTAGTGTGTCGACACTGCTATGCTCTAGTCAGTCTAGTGATACCTTTGTGAAACATATGATTAGTTATAGTGCAATGAAGGAAATTACACAACTGCCATTCACAAAAAAATTGTATCTGGTATTCTATTTGGTTTTAATATACAAACTTATTTTCAGTGCTTGTTTGTTTTACTAAAATCTATGCTACTCTAGCAAAATTGCTTGCATAAATTTGTGATAAAATTGCTTTAAAAAGTTGGAATAAAGTTTTAAAAAGTTTTGCTTATGAGCATGCTTTATTAAGTAATTCTTGTGCCTCACCTTCTCACATAAAACTGATTATGGGTCTTGTTTTGTTCAGTTACATATAATAGCCATAGATACTTGTGTACTGCTTATATTAAGGTTAAAAGTTTGTTTATTATGCTAATAGCTTTAATAACAAAAAATGTCAAACTATTCATTATGATTTCTCTTGTGGTTTTGGTAGCATCACAAGCAAAGATTTTAAACTTTTCGGGAGTATAAAGTAGATTATCACAACTCTGCCAATGCCTACTTCACAATAGCTAGCAATCAGTTTCCAATCTCTTTGCATTTTGAGTATTTTGTTTCTTTAAATAGCAGATCAACAATTGAGTTGTCTGCGGTCCCTTTTGACTTCACACTTTGAGAAAGGCTTTTTGTTTACTTTTTGGACTGATTAAAAATTCAATCTTGATGCAAAAAAATCCTGTTTTTTATACTTGAAAGAAAAAATAAAAGCAAAGGATTCAGTGTTGAAGAACAGAATATGTATGACCAGTTTTAGCATCAGAGCTGGTATGTTTTGCATGGTGCATAAAAATTTTTTAAGACATAGCGCATAGGTTGCATAAGTGAAAACTAGACCAGAACGTGAAATGAAAGCATTTGAAGAGAAACATTGGTAGAAGAGAATAATTCTCTTCCAATCATTGTACATTACCCCAAATTTTGTCTCTGATAATTTTTTATACAAGTTTACACCAAATGGCATCTCAAACAGAACTTTGACTAATTAGTGAAAGAGAATAATTTTCTTGCAACCACAGATTTTGTATTATTTCCACAATTTTCTTTTAATTATAGGTGAATGCCCAGCATTACACAAGTAGTAAAAAGTCTTTAATATAATTTTTTAATTTAACAAATAAAAAATTTACCAGTTTAATTTTTAAACTTTATATTGTGAGAAAAGTATTGTTTGCACAATTCAAATGAATTGAGAGAATAAAAATGGCTGCGAAGCTTTTGAAACATTTTCATTCGACTGTACCTTTTAAATCTCAGATCATGAAAAAATTGAAAATCATGAAAATCTATTGAAATAAATTAGAAGAAAAAATGAAACTGTAAAGTTGTTTAAATGTAAAGATGAAATAATTAGCAAGTAATGGCTAAGAATAGTCTGTTTTGCTATGATTACATTTAAAAGTTATTTAGTATACAATTATCTAATTTTCAAAGTTTGTTTCGGGGTTGGCATCATAAGGCAAAAATATTATATAGACGTATGAAGTAGTATAGACACTAATAATAATTATCTAATGTAATCACGCCCTGGTAAAAAAAGTCAAAACCATCATCATTTAAAAATAGTAACATAAAAGAATGTTAACCTCAGTGACTATAGTTGCCTACAATAACTTTGGTGGATTTTGTGGTTATGATCTGCAAGCTAAAATAACATTACTGTACAATGTACACCTTGCAATAAACTACGTGGAGAGTTCTTACCTTCGAGATAGACGTGTAACATAAACGCTGAGTTTAACTTAAATGAATTTAGCTTACTAAACACATACTTCAAGGAAGTTTTAGTATGTATTTTAATAAACTTCAAACTAAAATTTTGTCATTTATCCTTTTTCGCATCGGCTTTTACCACAATGGATACTGCTGAACTTCAAACTTTGAACTAAAATTGTATTACTCATCTGTTTTCGTATGCCTTTTCACCCTAACCAATGACACTGAACTGAGATACAATCACCAATTTTCACTTTCGAGGTAAATGTTTGTTGATATCATATGGCAAAAAAAATTAGCCCTTGTTTGGCAAAGACAAAAAACCTCGTGTTTCATTGAGTTCATAGAGTTTCAATTAATACGCCATATAGCAAATGCAATCGAGAAAAAGGTAACATCAATTGGATGGTAAAACAAGTGTAGCTTGATTGTTGAATACACGAATCCAAACTTGCAAATGCAATCTTTGTGAGTTAAAATCCAGCATGAAATAGATATTTCATATCTAAATTTCTAAGCCTTCATTTTAATAGCTCTAGCTGAAGGTACTAAACAACACACATACAAATTTTTGGTAATCAGCGTGTAGAACTAATGATCACTAGTTATGAGAGATATTTACTAAAACAGAAGCAAGAATTCAGTGAATAAAACCGGTACAGCATTAAGTGATTGCTCTATTGGCACTCCATCTCTAAATTGAAGACACTTATATGTTGTCTGTCGTGCAATAAAACAGAAACTGCTTGGAATATATTTGTGTGGACATTGTTATAGCAAATTTAGTATTGGCGCTTGTTTTACTGCCTAATAGTTTAAAAATTTAGCTATAGTTTGTGTCCTTGATTCACTGAATTTTTAATCTAACACGGAACTTAATTCTACTTTTGCCTTCACTTTAATGTTTTATTATCATCTTCCGGCACGGCTCTTTTTCTTTCACTTTCATCTGCACTTTTCCTTGTACTTTCATTTGCACCTTTAGTCGACCTTTTTTACAAATTTTTTTCTGACTGATTTGATGCGCAAGACCAAGTGATGCTGTTTTCATACTTGTTTGCTTAATATACAGCAGCTGCCCTATAATAAATAACTGTCTTGTATGCTTGTATCTCAAATTTGTCTAGTTTCTCAAGGCAAAATTATGAGCAAAATATTATTTCTACTCTATACTAGTGCCCTGTCATTCTAGTTTGCCAGGAGAGATCACGATGCATCTATAAAAAACAGAGAATTAGTAGCTGGTCAATTATTCAGAAATACTTAAAAGTGATTGATTGGTGCAGATGTTAGGCTGTACAAAGCAAAATGTCGTGAGTTGAAGTCTTGTTGAAAGCTATTTTTATCCTGACCTTAAACATTAACAACTAATAAATGGACAGACACCATTCTTATTATAGTAAATGTTTATTTTACTTTATTTTAAACATGTGAAATTTCTTTTTCTAGTTTTTTAAAAAAAATTTTGTTGTCTATAAAAATTGATTTAAATTGACTTTGAAGGTGTGCACTCCTTAACTTATTGTAAAATTACAGTAGCCATGAACCATAAACTCAATGGAAGTACGAAAAAATGAGAAAGGTTGTCGATACAAACCAATAAAACTACAGTTCCTGTACAGCCTTTAAATTAATCATTTACGTCTTTTCATTTTAGAAGGGCTACAGCAGTGAGTTTGAAAAGATCTCAAAACAAATTAGGTAACTCACACATATTTTACCGTTGAAATAAAATGTTAAATCCCAAAAACGGCAAAACGTTCCTGATGATGATTATTTATGTTTTAGGAGTGTCTACTGCATATATGATTAAACCTAATGGGGTTCATTTAAATACTTCTATCTATAGAAACATTTGAACAGCTATTGCCACCATACTTTGGCAATAAAATTAGTATTAAGCCAATCAGTAGATATGTCAAATATTATTATACCAACAAGATGCTATTAAATACGTAGCACGATTTGCTTTGGTATGATTTATTTTGGCTAGACAGAAATTAGTATTGTCAATATGAATTAATAATATTATTATTATTAATTATTAATAATACTAGAATTTTCCCTGTCATACAGCCCACGACCTGATAATGGAATAAGTGATAATGGGAAAAAGAAATGGAGGTGCAGGTTGTTGAAAAAGTTGTTGTCAGCAGGAATTGGCAGAGAATAGTGTAAATGAAAGTTGTTCGAGATGACATAAAATGAATTTGAGGGAGCAAGACTTCAAAAAGGAGCAAATAACAATTTCAACAAATATAGATAAGTTAGATAAGTGCCATGTTCTGTTAAAGGTCGCGCAATCTAGTCCATTCTCTTTTACGTTATAGGATTTGGTCATTGATAGCTAATCGAGTGATGCGCTCCCTAGCAAAGTTGTTAACAAGTAAGTCATTAATGTTTTAAACTCGAGAGAGCGCAACAAACGATATTCCAGCAGTTATTTCGTGGTGTCCTATATCAATGACAGTCTTAGCCATGGTAAGACCTTGACACTTGCGTAATGTCAAACACCATGCTAGATCGAACCTCATGCTAACCATGCTGCTGGCATGGCCAGCAGTTTAAGTACGTTTGATAGGCGTCACTGGAAAACTGTTGGGGTGTTTGGGAAGAAACGTTGGACCAGTATAATCTGGAAATATGCAGACAATGAAAGCAATTAATGCAGGTGGACCTTGATTTGCACAGTATATAATACGCAAGACATTACTAATTGAACCATTGACTAATCCCTTCTCAACCCAAAGATTTGCTCTAAGCATAACTTGCGAACCAACTGATAGAAATCCAGTGCATTGAAGACCACATGCAAGATTAGAAGGTGCCAAGTGAGCATTGCGGCCAGCGTGTTTTGATTTAATCTACTTTACACCTAATCTACTACTATCTCCAACCTATGTTTTACAACAATAAGTAACACCTAATCACACAAAAAATCAGACCTAATCTACTACTATCTCATCTACAACGATAAAATAAATATTAATTAACTCTGTAGGCCTAACCTACTGTAATGTATGTAATTTAACAACAATAAGGAAATATGTTTGTTATAACTCTGAAATGCAAAATTAGAAGTAGATTGACAAGCTACTGTGTACTATACACAGTTTGAAAGTTGGTTGTGTTGAATGTAGGATGGTTTTGATAGCAATCTTTAACAGAAAGCAAGTATGAGCGTTCATGCGTCTGGAAGTTTTTAGCAAACTGGAGCAAAATAAAAAAAATGTTCTCGTCATAAAGGTGCATTGTAGTTCGGCCCTAGCTTCTACAAAAGTTTAAAAAAATTTCAGCTAAAGTTTTAAATAATTCAGTGAAACCTTTGATAATTGGACAAAAAAACATAGGCTAATAAACTGTGTACCACAATTTCGTACCTGTAAATCGGTCTACGCCTCCAACGGTCAAGGTTTATTACAGAAACCTTCGGATAAATTCTATTACAAGTAAACAATGCCATAGACTAGTGAAATGAGCATGTTTTTCTCATGAAATGCGCATTGCTAAATAGTTCTACTATCTGTCACACGACTTTGTTGGTGTATCGAAGATCAAAGGCTGGTCTTAACTTTTATTAAACCATGCTTTTCAGGCGTTTTGTGGCGATTTTTTGGCAAAATTAATCTTTCCATTTGTGTATAATCCGATGGGTAAGTTTTAAAATACTGTCAACAATTTACAAAGACTTGGAAACATATTCAAATAGGCTTATATGTGTTTTGTATCGTTATTATACTTTAACAACTTTACAAAACAATAGTTAAATTTGTTGATGATATTTCAAAACAAGGGTTTGCGACAATGTTGATGAATAATTTTCGTAAGTTGTGTGCACATGCATTTATCATAAAAACTCTCAAACTTCGCTCCGCTCGTTTTGTCATGGGGTTAACATTGATACTAATAATATTAATATTATTAATATACTAGAAATTCCACTGTCATACAGCCCACGACCAAAGTAATAATGGAAAAGAGAAAGGGTACTGTTGGTTGTCGAAAAAGTAGTTATCAGCAGGAATTGACAGAGTATAATGTAAATGAGACTTGTTTGAGATGATATAAAATAAAATTGAGGGAGTACGACTCTAAAAAGGCGCAACAGAAATAACAGAAATAAATATTAATAAAATAAATAATTAACTATCTCAAACTTATGTTTTACAATAATAAAATAAATATTAATTCAAGCTGTAGACCTAAACTACTGTACGTAATTTAAATAACAACAACAATAATAATATATGTTTATTATATCTCTTATTATATTGAAATGCAATATTAAAAGTAAATGGCAAGCTGCCGTGTAATATACAATTTGAAAGTTATTTGTTGGTTAAAATAAATATTAATTCAAGCTGTAGACCTAAATTACTGTAAGTAATTAAACTAACAACAGCAATAATCAAATATGTTTATTATATATCTGAAATGCAATGATAAAAGTAAAATATTTTGTAATATACAGTTTGAAATTTGGTTGTGTTGAATGTAGAACAGTTTTGACAACGATATGTAACAGAAATAAATATTAATAAAATAAATATTTACATGTAACTATCTCAAACTTATGTTTTACAACAATAAAATAAATATTAATTCAAGCTGTAGACCTAACCTACTGTACGTAATTCTACTAACAACGACAATGCCAACAATAAAGAAATATGTTTATTATATCTCTGAAATGCAATATTAAAAGTTCAACGGCAAACTTATGCGTAATATACAGTTTGAAAGTTGGTTGTGTTGTGATGAATGTAGAATGGTTTTGACAGCGATGTGCAACAGAGAGCAAGCGTTGGCATTTACGCGTCTGGAAGTTTTATGCAAACTGGAGTGAAATAAAGAAATATTCTTGTCATAAAAGGGCGTTGTAGTAACGCCCTACCTTGTAGATAAGATGTAAAGAAATCTGGCTGATGCATAGAGTTATCTCCCCCTAGAGTGATAACTACCCTAGCGTTTCTGGTGCCATCAAGGAGCGTTTAGGCCACGCCCATTTTTTGTGCTAGTCACTCGTGGTGATTGACAGAACAATAACATCAGCCATGAGAATGATCATTAATTTGCACAGTTAAGATAGTAATTAATGCTCATATTAAAGAAATGATGATTATAGTTTATTACTCTGATATATGCTTATTATTTAAAGCAATTCAATATCTACCAGGGATCGCTAAACATATTATGGAAATGTTTACTTTTTCCTATCCATTTCCATCAATGATATGCGACCCCCCACAGCCCCATACAACAATGATATACAGCCAATGATATACAGCCCCCTGTATATCATTGTTTCCATAAACATAAATATTTCCATAATTTTAGGGAGATGGATATGGAAATTTTATTTAAGAAATATGGAAATTTTATTTTAGAAATATGGAAATTTTATTTTAGAAATATGGAAATGTTATTGAAATGGAAATAATATGGAAATGTTATTGAAATGGAAGTAATATGGAAATGGAAATAATATAGAAATGAAGTGGGGAAGTGTTATGGAAATGGAAATAATATGGAAATGAATTATGGAAATGTTATGGAAATGGAATTATATGGAAATGAATTATGGAAATTTTATGGAAATGGAAATAATATGAAAATGAATTATGAAAATGTTATGAAAATGGCAATATTATGGAAATGAAATAGGGAAATGTTATGGAAATGGAAATAATAAGTAAATGAATTATGAAAATGTTATGGAAATGGAAATAATATGGAAATGAATTATGGAAATGTTATGGAAATGGAATTAATATGGAAATAAATTATGGAAATTTTATGGAATTGATATGGAAATGAATTATGGAAATGGAAATTGTGACATACACCTAATCCCTGATATCTACTTGACTTGCAAAGGCACTGAATAGATAGGGTTAAGTAAGTGAGTTAATGCAATCAGTTACTCATAGATGAGATAGATAGTCATACTGAGGTTGTATTGCATTGGTGTGATGGGAAGCTAATCGACTGCCATCAACTATGAGCTGTACTACCCGAGTTGCCCGAGTAATAAAAAAGTCTGGACAGAAAATTTATTTTTATATAACATTTACCATTCTAACTTTTAAATTTCATATCATGAGAAAATATTTTTAAGCAGTTCAAATGAATTAAAAGTAAAAAGAAAACAACTGTAAAGGTTTTCAAGCTTTTTCAAACAACTACAACTTTTAAATTTCATATCATGAAAGAAGTGTTTTGTTGAAATAAATTAGGAAAAAAAACTGTAAATGTGTTTAAATGTAAAATAATTAGCAAGTAATGGCTAAATATAATCTGTTTAGCTATGATTACAATGAAAAATTATTTAATAAATAAGGTAATAAAAAAGTCTATTTTATTTTTATATAATTATAATTTAGTATAATTAAGTATGTTATAATTTATTTTTATTTAACATATAACAACATTTGCCACTTTAACTTTCAAACTACATATTATGAGAAGTGTTTTGTGTAATTGAAATAAATGAAGAGAAGAGAGGGAATAAGAACAACTGTAAATGTTTTCAAGCTTTTTCAAACAACTACAACTTTTAAATTTCATATCATGAAATAAGTTTTTTGTTGACATGAATTAGCAAGAAAAATGAAACTGCAAATGTGTTTAAATGTAAATGTGAAATAATTAGCAAGTGATGGCTAAATATAATCTGTTTAGCTATGATTACAATAAAAAATTATTTAATAAATAAAGTAATAAAAAAGTCTTTTTTATTTTTAAATAATTACAATTTAGTATGATTAGGTATAATTTATTTTTATCTAACATATAGCAACATTTGCCATTCTAACTTTCAAACTTTTTGCTTGCTTACATCAAGCAAAGATGTCCACTAACTAGTGGACATCTTTGCTTTAAGCTAGTCTATGTATTTGATTGATGATATGTATTGAAATCTAATATTGCATGCAAGGGCTGTTTGTGAACTGTGGTGTCAATGAATCACTCTATCACCATACAATGTCAATACTTTCAGTTGATGGCAGTCGATTAGCTTCCCATCACACCAATGTAATACAACCCCAGTATGATTATCTATCTTATCTATGAGTAACCAATGATATACAGCCCCCCATGTGTGGGGGCTGTATATCATTGGAGTAACTGATTGCATTAACTCACTTACTTAACACTATCTATTCAGTGCCCTTGCAATGCATGTAGGTATTGAATTGCTTTAAATAATAAGCATATATTAGAGTAATAAACTATAATCAACATTTCTTTAATAAGAGCAATAATTACTATCTTAACTGTGGAAATTCATGATCATTCTCATGGCTGATGTTATCGTTTTGTCAATCACTGCGAGTGACTAGCACAAAAAAGGGGCGTGGCCTAAACGCTCCTTGTTGGCATCGGAAACGTTCGTGTTGTTGATGGCACAGTTATCACTCTAGGGGGAGATAACTCTATGGGCTGATGTTCTAGATAATTTGAAAAACCTTCGGTAATTGGACAAAAACGGTGTACCACATTTTCGTACCTGTAAATCGGTCTACGCCTCAAACAGTACACAGTAAACAGTTCTACTATCTGTCGCACGGCTTTATTGGCGTTTTGTAGGTCGGTCGAGACTATTAATAAACCGAGCTGTTCAAGCGTTTTGTGGCAAGACTTTATCGTTCTATTCTCTGTCGCTCGGCGTTTCAATTTCCGGTCTTAACTTTTATTAAACGAAGCTTTTCAAGCGTTTTGTGACGATTTTCGTCCTAATAAATCTGTCTATTTATGTATAATCCGATCAGATGGGTTAGTTTTAGGAATTTGCGTCAACCTTTCAAAGGCTTGGTAACATATTTAAATAGGTTTCTATGCGTTTTGTATCATTATTATACTTAAACGACTTTACTGAAAAATAGTTAAATTTGTTGATAGGATTTCGTTGCAAGGGTTTGGTGACGGCCGTTAACGGATAATTTTTCGGGAGTTGTGTGCACATGTGCATTTATCATAACTCTCCCAATCAATCGTTTCACTCTTGTTTGGTCGTGGGATTATTAATATATTAATATCACAATATATTGTATTAATATTATTAATGTTATTAACATTCATAATATTAATATTAATAACATTAACAATATAAATATTAATAATACTACAAAATACATAGTACTACAATTTTAGAGTATTCTATAATTAATATTTTAAATAGACCAATGCCTTTATCACTAAATAAAAACTTACTATCTAACTGAACACTTGATGAAACATTTGTACTACAGTATATAACATGGAAACTTATTTCTAAATGTGTTGTTTGCTTGATACAATCTTCCTTACAATGAGCAAAGCTTAGAGCATTGGAAAAAATATAATCCTTTTACATGATTTTAACTGTAACAATTCAGCTTGGTAGCCCAACACTGACACCTGCACCATCACTTGCTTTGTGACAGTATAAATTTATTATGAAACAGTCATTCTCTGTGCTTTATTCTCTGTGCTTCTCTCTGCACAATTGATGATCTCTTATAGAAAACTAGACTGCTAAGGTACTACTTTATTTTAAAAGATAGAGCCAAACTTGTACATGTAGTACTATTTAGCATTTGTACTTTATAATTCTTTTTAACATGCAGTTGGTTTCTCAAACCATCATGGGTTTCCTGCTGATAATGCACACTTATGGGTTTCCATAATAAATAAATAAATAAATAAATAAATAAATGAAAATGAAACTTGAATTTCTGCAAACTGCAGTCAGGAAACCATTCCATGCTTATATGTATTTTTCTCAATGAAAATTTTGTTGAAAAGCGTGAAAAATCTGGTCATGTGCAGCAACGACTATATCAAGTCATAATTTTTTTAGCTCCAGATTTAGCAGACCAGCAGCCTGTGGATAGCCGTGAGATACAGCCCCAAGTTCTTCATGCTTATGATGGCCCCGAGCAGCCATTGCCAGACTAGAACCAAGACTATCAGCAATCGCTACCCATTACTATGCAGCAACAGATGGAAAACCTGTAATCATGAACAATATGAGTATACATAGTTTATAGATAGAATGCTATTAATTCAAAGAATTCATAATCTTGCAACTCAAATACTTTTATAACTAGCTGTTAGCTTTTTAATTATATTCATGTATCTTATTTAATTTGAAAATCATGAGAAATGGGCAAAAAGTGAGCTTCTGTTTTGAAATACATGTTTAATCCAGTTTTGGTATGTGACTAGACTTTATCATACTGTATATTATCTGCGTAGACTGTCAGTTCTCATGCTGTCAAATTTTGACACTTATCTATTTCTTGCAGTAAACCAGGCGATGTCAGACATTTCTTTTACTTTCCATCATATAGCTCGCAAGTGGGTGTTTAAGCCTGGTTATCAGAAACCAGACAAAGCATTGAAACCAAATATTTTAGCAACTTCTGGAGTTTTATTCACTCTAGAATTTGGGATGGGATTGGCCACAAAATGTTGAAGCACAATGCATTTACGCACACTGTCAGACACACACACGAGCGCACTTGCACGCACTTGCACCCGCACACACGCACAAACAATGAAGTGGGGTATATTAATTATATATAATATTAATTTAAATAAGCTGCTCAAGAGTTACCTGCTAAATTGTTGGCTATTAATTATTTGTGATAAAACCTAACGCTGAATTATTGAAATAAGTTATGAATATTGCAGCTTTAGTTATATGAACCCCGTAAGAAGCTACAACTCAGAGATGGTTGTAGCTCTGAGTTGTATAACACAAACAGCGGCTGCTGCTTGTGTTTGCATTGGAGAAGAAAGTTTGCCGCAAAAAATGATTGAACCAACAAGTGTGAGCAAGCCAACAAGTAAACACAATTCCTACAACTTTTCAGAAGAGTACAATAAGAGTTGACTGCCACTAAAAGAAAATATGGTGCCCTTTAAGAGTAGCCAACAACAACAAAACTGCTACAAAACATACTATACTATGTGTTATACCCTTACACAACACTTGGAGCTCGTCAGCAATATTGCTTTCTATGATGGAGATGTTGTATGTTCTTTATTTAGAGTAGGTAATCCCTGCTTACGTTGCCCACAAATGGTAAAAGTATAGTTTACCTGAACCTGTTTTGTGCTTCTCTATAACAGATATGTATTTGATTAGCATTTCTTTACCTCTGTAGAAATATTATGGCAATATAATTCCGCTTTTCCTAGTGCATTTTCTATAACTAACAACTGCACAAATTATTTTACTTGCCCAGTTAGCAGAAATCTTTTTTCAACTCTTTCTTATTATTATATTTCACTTCTTCACGCTTGTTTGTGGTTCGTGGTTGCATTTTAGTCTTGATGTCAGTTTCCTTTTGACACGTTGCTTGAAGTTTTATAACTTGAGCAGTTTTCCAAAATCGGTCATATCTACCTTTGGCCGCCAAGCTAAACATAATGTTTACATTACATAGCTGTAATGGGAAAATAATCTTGTTACAAATGTTGATGATTTTATCTGTTAATCTTTCCTATGAGAGCTATTTCTGTCTGTTTGTCTGTCCAAATCTTTGCTAAGAGGTTAAGAAAAATGATTGCTCTAAACGGGATTCAAACTCGTGAGTCTCACGGCGCACCTGACTGCAAGGATACTGTTTTGTTAAAACAATGACAATCTGCTATCTTTGCTTAACATAGCATTGTGGTTTTTGGAGGTTTTAATCTTGAAAACTATTTATGGATGGAGCAAAATTACGAATTCACTAATGAACTAGTATATGTTTCACATTTATTACCACCAAAACTGCTGAATATGCAACTGCGTCAATAACTGTACATTAATTGTTTCTATTGCAATAGTAAAGTAGTGATTTTATAATCCATTAAACGCTCAAATCTTTGGCTGCCATTAAAAATTCTTGCAGAGCTTATTGATGCAGTCCAGAATGAATGAAATAGAAAACAGTGCAGAAAGGTGTGTAGCTTTTCTGATAAAAAATGGCCTATAAATTACAAGCTCTGTTTTAAGCACATGATTTTTAAAAAAACGTCTCGCCCGTTTTTGGTGGTAGATGCATATAAACACCAGAAAAATTAAAAGCGCCGAAGCTGATGGTCGGTTGTTGAGGTTCAATCGTCTCTTGTCACATTGATATGGCAGCCAACCAAATGCACTATGTGTTAAAACAAACTTTTTCTGTCTTGAATAGCCATTCTTTAAGAAACAAAAGTCAAGAAAATCATTGAGCAACAGTTAAAAAGGTGCCATGAGTTTACTTACGAGTATTGAGTGTCAAAGTCAGAGCATATCAGCATCATGTGGTATAAAATAATATTTGCTAAATTGGTGATTAGTTATTCATGTCATCTAAACTGATCGTTTTTATGAAAAATTATTAGAGTCTGCTTAGTGAACGTCTATTGCTTTTTAATATACAAAACTACCTTGGCAGCAAAATCAGCTATAAGAGATCATTATAGGCTGTGGCGATAAAGCGCAAAGAATAACTATGTACACAACTTTTCAGACATGTTAGAAACAAGCAGTTTAGGAACAGTGTTAGCGTGTTAGATTGTCATACCGAATTCTGAGAGCTCAGATCTTTTATGATCTATCCGTTTTTTCAAATCTCTTACAGCGGCTTTTGATGGATGGACACAACTTTTATCATATTAGAAATTGAAATAGATTGAGGCAATTGCAACAACTGTTTGTTGTATAGTAAGTTGGAGATACAGTATAGTTTTTATGGTCAGCTGATCTTCTTGAATGCATGTGACTACAGACTTCAACAACATGTGTTACAAAGAATCCCGAACACTGATTTGGGATTTGCTTACTCTACGTTCAGTGAACTGTATGCTGAAACTCACATGTGACTTTTTTAGAGAGTCTTTTGAAGGTTATATATAGCCTAATAGAATCTGAGCGCCATCTAACAAATGGGCTACCTTGATCAGCTCATTTAATATCTATTTAAAAAATATTATATTACAAAACCCATTAAATACTTTAAAAAAAGACAATTATAAAATTTAAATGTATCTTTTCAACTAACATAATTGTCTTTCTTATATCATGTAAAACAACAAACCATTCTCTACCATCACACACAAAATTATTAAAATTTTGTGAGGTTAAGTTGATTGGATCTAACGATGACCAAAAATAGACAATCTATAAACAGAGTTACAGAATGTCAGGAAAATGATATGGTCACTTTGGTAGTGAGTTGACCTTGAGTAAATTTAGGTCTTAGCATAAATGTTTTAATTTTAGCATAGTGTTTTGGAATTACTTTAACTAGGTTAGTTTTTTCTGAAAGTTTTATCATAAAGAAATAGAAACAATGTTTGCTCAAATATAAGCATAAAAAACTAAAAGAAAAGAAAGAATTCTTTGAATATTGAGATTTACAAAGAAATGATTACAACCATACATATAAACCTACTAATCTTTGAAATGCTAAGATTAGAAAACTAATATGATGAGTTGAAACTAGAAGTTGGCCGCTGCTCTTATTCTGGATTCTGATTTGGAACAGTCTGTGACTGATCGTAGCGGGCTGAAGGGTATTGCGGGTGGGCTATAGAGCCACCGATAGGCTGCTTTTCCACAAGTTCTGGAACTAAAAGCAAAGTATTTTCACTAACAGTGATTGGTAACATTTTTATGACGGATTGGCACTCCGCTTACTTTTACTTCTACTTTTAAAAATATTACTTGTGGCGCTTTACCAACACCTAAAATCTTTATTGCCAATGCATCGTAACAATCAACACGAAACTAAAGAAATTCAGGAAAAAGGAAAGTTACTTGCTTACTGCATCCATTGTATTGTTTGTTTAATTTTATGTGATTCAGTAGCTACTACATACAGCTGTGAAAGCTGATCTGTAAGCTGAAAAAAAGGCAGTGGAAGTCTCTTTGCTTTTGCTAAATCGATCAAAGGTTTTGATTTGATTGATTTTTTCCAAATCAAGGCATCTGGTTAAAGACACTGTGCTTTATTAGTCAGCCAACCATCATATCATCAACCTTTTTTTAAACCACCAAGTATGAAGTATTTAACATCTTATTTTCTTTTGAGAATTTTTCAAATTTTATTGAACATTCTTGTTGACAAAAGTTTTAAAATTATTTCAACATTTCTTACAAATGTTGTAAACTTTGATGAATAGAAATCCCAATTTTATTTTTTATTATTATTAGTTAGTATTTTAACAATTTAAGCTTTAGTAATAATTATTAACATTTAGCTAAATGCTAATAATGTTTAATTTAACGCTGGTACTCACAACATAGTAGTATGTCGACATAAATCCCCCTACACTTTAGTAATCGTCTCTGATAACATTGTTTACTCTACTGCACTACACATTTAGTATAATCTTTACATAAGCTAATAGTCTGTGGCACACTGCAATCATTTTACATTGAGACTGAAAATGGTGACATATTAGTCCCGCAGCAACTGTCACAACAGGAAATGTAAATAACAATCCACAACAGCCAATCACCATTGCCAAAATGCTGTATATTACGCAGATTGTTATGGATGCATGGCGCATTAATGAGAACTTTGCAGCAGCAAGCTTTTTTAATAAATCTGTGTTGCCTTGGTGATAGCAGCGCTCTACCGTGAGCATAGCCAATAAATTATTGCCAAGAGGGCAACCCCGACATACAAAAATATGGTGTCAACTGGCCTTATGAGCAAAACATGTCTTCTCTACATACATTCTCTGCATACCACAGCTATATTTTGTCACCTAATTTATTTTAGTCAATGATTATATTTGTATCAAATAGATTTTATATGATCTCTAGAAACATCATGCAAATTAAACTGAACTGCGGATAATGACATAGTGGTGCTAACGTGTCTGAAGTCTTCTCTTTAAAGAATTACCAGCAGTATTTTTAAATTATTATTTTTGATATAATACAATCAACCAATGTCGTTACTCAGCAAAAGTTCAACAGTTGAGAATTTACAAAATTGTTTTAGAAGCAGAGGCAATCATTAAGCGAACTTTTAACTCTAATACAAGGACACTAGTTTTTGTCAAAATAGTTTTTAACTAGCTGTGCTACCCGGCATTGATCGGGTAATAAAAAAGCCTTTAGACCGAAGATTGATTTGTATTTAACATATTATAACAATATATACATATAATATAAATTCTAACTTTCAAACTTCCTAACATGAGAAAAGTGTTAGATGAAATCATTTATTAGGAAATAAAAACAACTGTAGAAGTTTTCAACCTTCGTAAAACAACTTGTAAACTCATATTTCCTCATATCATGAGGAAAAAGTTTCGTGCATTTCAAATAAATTAAAAAAATAAAACGACTATAAAAAGGTTTAGATGTAAATGTGAAATAATTAGCAAGCAATAGCTAAATTAAGTCATTTTGCTATGATTACGATAGAACAATATTATGTAATGATACAATTAAAATGAACTGAGAGAATAAAATAGAAATTTCGAATATGTTTAATTAATAATAAAAATTCTTGCATAAAAGTGTGTGTGTACGAAAAAAGGTTAGTATTCCACCAGAAGCTATTCATCAAAACTTTGAATGCGGAGCCAATACTACTCAACGGAGACCCTTCCCACAGAGATAATGTAATTGTCCGGGCGGGAAGAATTGTCCTTGACCCCAGGTATAGTAATTGAACCTTATGAAAAATATTTCCTAACAGGCGTGTTGTAACGCGTGGCCGCATTGGTAAAATAATCAGTGTGTGCTATAGCTATATCTACCGCAAAATTTTGTGTGCCAAATTTTGCGTAGTTTAGCCTTTTGTATGCCTTTGTAGCTGGAATGACAGACAGACTTTAAAAATTATATACTTATATAGATGATGCAAGCATTTAAATCAGTTGGCTAGCCAATGCTAAAAACAGCAAAAAAATTGTTAAAGGTTAACTTGCAGCAAGACTCGTATTACAGTTATTTGATATAAAAAGATTCACCGTGTCTTACTCTGTTGTGTTGTAGGTGCAAAATATGTGGAAATGTGATGACAAGCTCTTAAAAGCTAAAAAACGAACAGGTAATCACAGCCATCACAAAAATGTCGTAGGCTGGAATCCCTTTACAAAACGGCTCAAATAAGATGTAGCTGAACACGATGGCTTTTGTGTACGCTTTCATGCAACCTCATTCGTCGAAATATTTTCACAGATATACTTCACGCATTCATTAAAACCATGTCTGTTGTCCTTACGCATCTATTTTATCATCATTGTAATACTATCACTTTGAGCACTGATATCTCAAAATCTACCGTGAGAATTCGTTTAATTTTTAAACCTTAACTTGAAGGGGTGCATATCATCCTCAGATAAACATGACCATCCTGTCGGTCACCTGTAATAGTCGCAAAATGCTGCAGAAATTTTTTGCCCAATTTGGTAGTAAGTATGGGTCACATGATCTGATTACGACTAAATGATTAGACCTAACTGAAGGAAAACTGTAATGTAGCGAGCATCTATATTTGATAAGGGCTTTTCAGTAAAACTTGAATTGTTTGTCATAAACTAGTGCTACCGAACATTTATATTGAGCGTTTTGTATGCGTTTTATTTCATGTGGTAACCTCTATGTTTTTTAAAAACAACCAGGTTGAGTTGAGTACCTCGTCGAAATAAAGGGCTTCCAAGCTACGGCATTTTCGAGTTGGCTGGGATTAACTGTTTGTTTTCTAGCTTTCACGAGTTTGTAATCCCATTTCTATACATTATGCACCTACAACGCAGCAGAGTAAGACATGGTGAATCTTTTGATACCAAACACCTGTAATGTAAATTTAGTTGCGAGTCAACCTTCAAATGATTACCTATATAATACATATGTGACACAGTATTAGTTAAAACTAAGCTTTGTACAGTATATCCTAAATTTTTATTGTTGTCATTTTGGTGCATCCTTGATGCGGATGCTTTTTCTTACATCACATTGTGTACACAACTCTAAGTCTACTAATGTATATTACTTCCAGCAATGACCGCTGTTCTTAAATTTTTTTAAACGAAACATGTTAATTTAGTTATGTTGTTAAATTATGTTAATTTTCTTCTGATAACAAAAGGAAAGGACCACCTGTAGGCATTTGATGACTTTTCAAGTGGGCTATATCAGGAAAGCTCTGGAATTAGCCAAATTCTGCTGATTGGTTTGGATAGTTGAGGTGGTGTTATATGCGTTGCGACCCAGATGAATGACTTCGCAGAAGCAGCCCACAGCCCGGTAGCAATGTATTGTACTCATAATGTTTATTCCCAGCTCGACAATACATATCAAGACAAATAGGCTGTTAAAAGCCATGAAAGTGGCTGGGCCCTGCAACAAATAATACAAACTATTTTATATTAAATCTAAACATATGAAATCTTAGTAAACAAAACATTATGAGCAACCTGAAACAAATCTAAGCACAACATTTTTACCTAGCGGAAAGTATTTATAATGCTCTGAATCGACAAAAGTTACTATGACATATTAACAAAAAACATGTCCTTCATCTATATAAATATGTATATAAATATATATATACATATATATATATATATACATATATATATATATATGTATATGTATATGTATATATATATATATATATATATAAATATATATATATATACTTACTATAAATTTGGTAAGAAATAAGCATTTATCTGATGAGTGTTACACACCTTTTGTGTAATATGAAACTTTTAATAATGTTATGCTTAGTCAAATTTTAATAAATTTCTTACCAAATTTATATATATATATATATATATATAGATGAAAAACATATTTTTTGGTAATATGTGATAGTATATTTTGTTAATAGTACTGGATGAGTTTGTGTACTTACTGGATAGTAGTATATGTCGGAGATTTCTAGAATACCAAAAGAACTGAATGCAAGGAACAATGGAACAAAGACAGCAGAGTTTACGAAATTTAAAATCATGGCCGCTCTGATCTGCAATGAAATGAAAATACTTTTAAACACTTTCAAAATAAATCGCAGTGCATACCCTAAAGCTGGCAGCTAAGATTGATGTAAATTTTTCAACACAAAAACTTTAGAAGAAAGCTTGGAGAGAGTTTGTTAACGGCTTTCAACCAGCAGATAACAGTTAACTTATTATTACCAATTATTTTGCAACCATAGAGCAGACCGTATCATAGGGCACTGCTGCAATTCCATGTTTGATTTTTGTAGTTAACCAATCTGTAAGGCTCACCATAATAAAAATATTCTTTGTATAACACGTGTATAAAATCACAAGAAAGGCAAAACAGCAAGCTTAGTCAACGCCATTTTTATAAAATATTAATTTTTCTTTAACACAACACTCAAGTTTTTTGTTTTCAGTACCTTGGATTAAAAGCTGTGCTATTCCACGGTCCAACATTTTGGTTTCCTCCCTATCTTTGTTTTAGTTAGACTCACTGGCTAGTTTGGTTCAACATTGATGCTAACTTTTTTGAAAGAATTGACAACAGAGGCTAGTTTTACTTAGCCTACCTGTCCACAATCCTCTAACACTTGGTAGGTGCAATTTCCAGCTAGTAGAGGCATTAAAAACAATAACCATAATAATCAAGTTAGTGAAACTATAGTCACTGTAAGACAGAGAGTAACTCTGTGTGTTTATATTTCTCATTCTATCTTATGCATTGTTATGGACAGCCTGAACTTTTGGTCACATATCATTGAGCTAGCTTGGCAGCCTGTATGTTAGGTAAGTTGGCATCATGCCTGTAAGGTAAATTACTAGCATGTCTGTAAGGTAAGTTACATACATTTCTGTAAGGTAAATTAGCAGCATGTCTGTAAGGTGAGTTACTAACATGTTTGTAAGGTAAGCTACCAACATATAGTGTATGTATTGTAAGTTACCAACACGTCTGTAAGGTAAGTTACCAACATGACTGTAAGGTAAGTTACCAACATAACTGTATTGTAAGTTAGCAGCATGTCTATAAGGTAAGTTACCAACATGTCTGTAATGTAAGTTAACAAAATGTCTGTAAGGTTAATTACCAACACGTCTGTAAGGTAAGTTACCAACATGTATGTAAGGTAAGTTACCGACATATCTGTAAGGTAAGTTAGCAACATATCTGTAAAGTAAGTTACCAACATGTCTGTAATATTAGTTACTAATATTTCTGTAAAGTGAGTTACTAACATGTCTGTAAGGTAAGTTACCAACATCTCTGTAAGTGGAGTTTGCAGTAAAAACATCTGTTGAATTAATATTATTTCAATCATTCAGTTTTCTCATACATTTTGGGGTTAGGAATTCAACACTTGTTTCAGTGTATAGAACATTTCATGTATTCAGTGCTTCTTTTGAATTTTGATATCAAAACAAAACAATTGGAATGCATTATTACAAAAAACATTTAGTCAAGCGTACATGGATTTTGGCATTCAAAGGCAATTTTGAAATGAAGTAACTCCATATGTGAGATTTGAGAATACATGTATATAAAAAACTAAAATCTCTCTCACAAGTTGGACGTAAACTTAAACTAAAATCTTAATTATTGAAATATATTGAACTTTTGCCCATTGTTCCAATAATATATTTTTCTATAAATATTCTGTTTTTTTAAAGTGCTAAACTTGTTCTACGTTTAAGTTAATGCTGCCTTAGCAAATGCAGATTTTAAATGCACATATATGCTGTAGGCTTTCTGTCATTGATTGATCATCCCAAAGCCAAGCATTCACCAATATTAAAGGCAAAGCTCTAAAACTACCTTACTAATGCTTTGTTTTAGGAGTGAAAAAGCAATTTTATTATTACCATGTCATAAAAAATACATTTAGGCTAAAACGTTACAGTGGGCATTCAATGTCATGAAAATAAGGCCACTTTCAGCTTTAAAGACTTTCTTCACAATCTGCCCCTTTTGATTGTTAACTTTAACAAGTTTTTTATCTAGCAGTCTGTCTGAAACCAAAGTTTTAGGTGGAAAAAGGTTGCATTATGCTGATATTAATCTCACCACATTCATAATAAACCACATCACTAATACTTATAACCTGTGCTCTCTTGGCCAAACTGATAATCTTTTATGGCACACTAAACTGCAAGGGTATTGTACTAGCTACACTGTATATATTGTGGAAGAAATGTAGCATTTCATTTGGTCATAGTTTATGCTATTTTGATATTCATATAATCATCATCGCAATGCTATTGCTATAAGGAACATTTAGCATGCTTATCAAAACTGTTACAGCCTGAATAGACAAAACAACTAAAAGTAGTTGTTTAATCATATAGTTTAAAATAAATCTTAGAATTTTACCAGAAAACCACAATAATGTTTAAAAATGATAAAACAAAATATTACCATTTCTATTATTTCATCTAGGAAAAATTCATATAAGGACTTTTATGACGAATTGCTCTTGCAAGTTAGATCAGTAATGTAAGATCTTGAAAAGCTGTTTACTCACCCACGTGAAGTTGTTCCAGCTGACTGCAGCCAAACCCGCTAATCCAGTACTTAGAATCTACAGCAATGTAGTAACAAGTAATGTTTGATCTTTGGCTTATTGTTTTTTCGAGCTGCTTATCCCGGTGTAAATTTAAGCAAGCATTGCAACAGTTTGTTGAAAGTGGTAAAAGCAAATATGTTTGGCAACGGTCTAGTAGATATTGACTTCATGAAGTTACGCTTTAGTGTGCTAGCGAGATTGGTTGCGGTGGACTAAAAAATAGTGACTTTTTAAAACGATTTGTGATTCTACCTTGAAAACCAGTAGAAATACAAACTATTCTTTTACGCATGCAGCTTCTACCAAATTGAAGATTAGTAAACAAGTTGTTCTGCAACCTTCACTCGTCTACCACAATCTAGACTTATAGTTGCAGTGGCTTTAACACTTAGTTTTATACACAATTTTGACTACTGCAATCATCCAGAGTTATTCTGAAGTATTAGATCGGGTGTCTATGTGTTTTTTATTTCATGTATTAGTGAAAATACAACATTAAACAAAAAAACAGTTAAAGTTACAAGACTGGTTAAAAAAATAAAACAAAGCTTAATCCGTACATACTAAGGCATGATGAGGCCCACACAGGCAGTAGTACTGCAGCTAGTAGAGGCGCTGGGTCCACAGAAGTTGGCATAACTCAGCAAAGAAAACAACTTCCACCATTTCACAAAAAATAGAAAAGAAGGCCAGTCTTAATAAATTTGGGTTGAACAATTGATTTTAGGCTTTAAATATGCTAAGTGTTGAAATTTTGCGTAAAGTGACAGAGAAACGTTTTTATTGGAATAAAACTCTATATTCAATTGTTTTTGACTAAAAATCATATAGAATATTGGCAGCAGTAGACAATCGATTTTTAAAATCTAGTATTACACCGAGAATCTTTTATACTATATATCACTGGTCATAGTTTGATGCCGGGGTCAGAATGTCAGTTCAAAAACTAAAATTGTCAGTGCGACTCCCAATCAATGCAATCTTTACCCGACCTCTAAGTATGGTTTCTCACAGACGTACGTACAACTACTAATATAGTAAATATTTCTTCGTAGAGAACTGAACGATAAAGGAAACTAAATCTAATCTCAGTCTCTTTCGTTTAGAAAATCCTTGCATTCCATCATCAATTACGCAGTGTGAATAACAGTATGAATAGCAGTATGAATAGCGGGACAATCATTCATTGGGACAACTAGAGAGTATAAATAACAGTAGGTATAAAGATATCTACTGCAGTTTCGTAAGTTCCGCAGAATGTTGTACTTTTTCACGCTTTGTAAACAGTATCAGTTATGAGCATCTAGAAACTACGCTATTGGTATAGCCATAATATGAATATAACATGAAATAATACAATATAGCATTGTAAGATTCATTGCACTATTTCATAAAAATACATACATGTAATTTAGGCAAACATGCCATAACACAACAAAATGTAAGACAATATGACATCGTAATAACTAATATATTATTCTGGAATATAACTGAGTATAATATAGTTTACTGTCACATTATGTAGCATAGTAAACAATGTTATAATGCAACATAAGCTAGTATAACCTAACATTAAATTATATGGTATTGTGGAAATATTATATTTTATCATATTTTACTATATGATAGTATATGATATTATATAAGATGTTATATACATTATATGATAAAACATAATGATGATAATATACACAATTATATTATATTGTAACAATTTAATTATAATAATCATATTATAATATATATTACAACATATTTTTAATATATTGTAAATATGCAAAATGTGTATAATTAAAATCTTTAACATATAAGCATAAGTATAATAATACACAGGCCTATATATATAATATACATATATTTAGTACATAATGTAATATACAAATATATAATACATATATGTATGTGTATATAATATATGTATATAACATATATTACAATATATAATACAATATTATATATAATAATAAGTTACACTGCAATAAGCTACTTTACATTTCAAAAGATTCCAATATAGAGTTAAATATTTGGGAAACTAGTTAGCATATCGGAAGCTTTTATGCTTCAGAATATACTAAAATTATGTGATTATGACAACACTTTTCATGCACAACTGACAGTTTTCTAAAAATGAACAACATTTGAGCTAATGTAGAAATGACCTCAATTTTTATGCAATCACTCAAAAGTAAAGCTGATAACTCTTGTTGATAAACTTACATACAATTTATTTAGACTTCATCTGAAATTATTGGTTTTTTATTAACATTTGCGATTGTTTTTTATGTTTGAGGTGTTCTAATTTTCAGAATGTTTTACGATTAAAATCAATTCAATCAAAATCAATCAAAAAGCTCAGAAAAAATACATGCAAAAGGACATCACTAGTTGTTATCATTGCAATTGTTGCTATAGGCTATTCAGTGCAAGCTGCAACGTTTTGCCTGTTTATTTTTTGCATTTCTTTGCAAATAAAAATGTCATAACCACACTTTCAATTGCTGTGGGTGCTTTAAAATCAATAAAGACTTATCAGATTTAATTTTGCAACTTCTGGCAATCAGATTAATTCAAACCTACATAACAGTCACGAATGGTGGAATAGGCTTTTTGATAATGTCTACAAAAATTGGTTCAGGCTCATCTTCAACCGTATACTGTAAAAGATGAAAATAGTAGGTAATAAACCACTGACTTATTTGATATCCACTATAGCTTTTTAAGTAAATCATAATATGACTTACTTCGCATTTTGTTCATATATACAAAGAAACTCAATTAAAAAAACCACTCACAAAACCTCCACCCCAAACACCATAGCAGATACGAGAGATCCATGAATCCTGAGCAGCAACTAGAATTAGCCCAAACAGCAGGCAGACTGCACCAAAGACAATCTGGCAAATTGACAACCTGTAATGGAACAGTGCGGCTTCATTTGGTTTCATAAACCCAATTATTCTCATAACTTTTCTAAGCTTTTATAAACTTAAAACCTTCCTAGCAAAAGTAGCAGGTATAAAAGTAGCAGTATTTTTTTTATTTGCTGTTAGTAAGCTACCAAAGGAATTGAAAAATTTGAGCCACTATATTTGGTCTTGCCTTTTATTGGTAATTCGCGCAGAAAAGCTATGTTAATTATTTTTGACAAAGAAATTTCGTCTTTTTTAAAGTTCAGCTAATATATATTTAAGAGTTATCTATGAGAGAGTTATTTATAAAGCTTTTCTAGGAGCACCAAACATAAATTCACTAAAATCAATGTGTTTGGCTTTATGAGCAGCTCACCTTTTCATTTGAGCTCGGGGTTTAGCCTCAAATCTTTGATTACTTTCTTGAGAATTTTGTTCCAACACTGTGCCACTAGGATGTGATGCCAAGGCCTGATGATATGGCGTTGGCATATTTTCTGCTTCTTGCATCTGTTGGGAAGGATTTGTCAGCTGGGGCGTTGTTGGCGGTTGCTGCGCCTGTTGTGATAGTAACTGCGGTAGCGAGTATACTTGCTGATTTTTCTGCTGAGACATCGGTTGGGATTGGAACACATGAAGGGGCAGTTGCTGTTGTGGTTGCATCGGCTGTGGCGGTTGTTGTTGCTGGTACATGTTTGAGGCCACTTTCTGAAGTGGCGATGTTTGTACTTGTGGCTGTAGTTGTTGTGGGACTGGATTTTGCTGAAACACTTGCTGTGCTGAGTGCACTGACTCTGGCCGCTGTTGCAGCTGTAGTGAATATTGTTGTTGCTCCATGCTAGCTGTTCAGAGTTTAACAAACCAACTAAAGTAAAAGGCAAATGACTAAAGTTATATGTTTAGTCTTCTTCTGTAACAATTTTGAAGGTGGTTTTATTTGAAAACTAAAATTAATTTAAATGATCATTATAACCATTTTATGCAGCAATGACATTTTCATCTCACTACTTAATATAATAACAAAAAGTTACAAATATACTGAGATTTTAATATAGCGGTAAAACTGTATTGCTTAGTTGTTGGCTAAAGTGGCAATTATTACTCCTAGCAAACTGGTAGACTCGTATCCCGTGCAAGATTTTCAGGTATAATGGAGAAACACGGAGAATTGTACAGGTACAATTTTTCTGAAGCACTGTAAGGCAGTTGACTATTGCAGATGTCGGAGCAGTGGGCTGTTAAGCTGCATGCCACCAGTGTAAATCTATAAATCTAAACACAATGAGCTTGAATATCCACTATAGAGCTATAATCTCTTTTGTCGTTTGCGCTATTTAGCAGGAAGTATGGAGTCACATGATCAGATTACGACTAGATGATTAGACCAAGCTGAAACGAAACTATAAAGTAGCGATCATCTATATTTGAGACGTGCTTTCTGGTACAACTCAAAGCGTTTGTCATAAACTAGTGCTATGAGACGTTTTATTTTTATATAGTCTATATTTTTATATCTGTTTCATATAGTCGAGTCAGCTAAAGTTCTAACCACAAAAAACACTCCTTCGAACATCTACATTAGATAGTGTTGAAGCTGAACCTGCTTCACCATGTTTATATGATGGTAGTCACAATGATGAAAGTGGTAATGACCAGAAAATTCCCAAGATAAAAGTAGCCGACTTCATTTTAACGAAAATAGCGCGAAAAAGCCTTCAAAAACTATGTAGGTTTGGTTAAAAAGGTAGATGGTGAAGATTATGAGATTCAGTTTTTATAGCGGCCAACTTTTAGTATTAATGCTTTTAAGGTAAAAAATAATGATATTTCATGGGTGACAATTGACCAGATCACCATATGCCACTGTCTTGTCCGACACTAAACGAAAGAAAGAGGAAGAGAAAGAGGGAGAGAGAGAGAGGAAGAAAGAGGGAGATACAGAGGGAGATAAAGAGGGAGATAGAGAGGGAGAGAGGGAGAGAGAGGGGGAGAGAGAGGGAGAGAGGGAGAGAGGGAGAGAGGGAGAGAGGGAGAGAGGGAGAGAGGGAGAGAGGGAGAGAGGGAGAGAGGGAGAGAGGGAGAGAGGGAGAGAGGGAGAGAGGAAGAGAGGGAGAGAGGGAGAAAAAGAGAGAGAGAGAGAGAGAGAGAGAGAGAAAGAGAGAGGGAGAGAGAGAGGGAGAGAGAGGGAGAGAGACCTATCTCTTTAAAGAAGACCTATCACTAGCAGAATGAAGTCGTATTCTCAGCTGTTCAATATCTTTGGAAACTCCTACTTTAAAGACTTCTAACAATATCATTGTACTTCATGAATTTTTCTAATTCTAGATAATCTAACTACTGCTAAATGTATGTGTATATATTAGTGCTGGGCACGATTACTTCTTGGCCAATGGGTTTTTCAGGTATTGGGTTTGTTGATACAGATTTTATGTTTAAATTTTTTAAACATGAGACATATTTTAACATTTACATAGCAATTATATTTCTATTCAATTTAATTATTATTTTTCACAGTTTTTATCGACTAACTTTCATGCTCGCAGCGTTAACAGGCGAGTTGTTAAACAGTCAAGAGCGCAGGGTGCAATAAACCGAGTTTTTGTTCACACTGCTCAACGGATCCGGGTACCAAAACCTGAACTCGAAAATCAAAACCCAAACCTGCAAGATCGAGTTACTTGAATGTTCTATTTTCCGATACGTGAGAAAAGACTAACCAGTGAGTTCCACGAGTATTAGTACCCATGCCCAGCACTAGTATATATAAGCTCTCAATTTTAGTTTGCACATTACAATTATATTTGTTAGTTTTTACTTCATGTTAATTATGCTTAAATTGATAACTTCATTATATTTTATTATATAAATAAGCCATAAGCATTAAAACATAATCTATAGCACTAAATCCTTTCAAAATTCAGACAAGCTGCAATGATGACTAGCTGTTGCAATGGTGACAAATGTTAAGGCTTTTAATTTACCTTCATTTTGACATACATTATATTACTATGTGACATTGTTTCTATGTAGCTATGCGCGTTGTAAACATAATAACTAAGCAACACTATTGCAGCTTATCATAAATCACCGAGTTTGTCAAATAGCTAAAGTAACTTTTAAAATCGCAAATCTCTGATGTTGCTGAGTGACACATGTTTTTGAAATGTTTGAAGAAACTAGACGAGTTGTGCACATAACCAATATATCATTTCATAGAGCGAGCTCTATCAGAATATAGCTTTTAATAAGTTTAAAGGACTCTTAATAAGCAACTACATGCAAAAAACCTCTCTAAAAATTGCAACGATGATTATGGACAGACCAAGCTATTTTTTATCTCAATCACTTACCAGCATGACATGCAAATGGACTAACTCGCCTATTATTATGATAAAAGACTTGATGTAAGGAAGCTAGAGGAATGAAGACAGTATCCTTCAGGAAACTAGAAGTATTCAGAAATGGCCTACGTCAAGAAAGAAAAGAAAAGATTATGGGAGTTCCATCACAAAATCTTTTAGATATTTTGTGCTCTGCTATGGGTGTAAAAACTGCACTCCTTGCAGATAAAAATATTTCTGATGTAAGCGCAAAATTCCAAAATGCCAGACTTCACCCATGTCAAAACAGAATAATTGAAAAACCCGTAAAAAAATGCTGTATATGCTTATCCGAAAAAAAATTTGGCTTGCTTCTATGATTAACGTACTGGCAGAAAAGAAAATCAGCCAAATCCTGTGAATAAAGGTAAGTTTCCCGCTTACCAACCTTTTAAATCAAACTATCACAGTGGCAGAAATGAAGGTCAGCGTAGAGTGACCAATGAGCTACATGAGATGCCACGCTGGTTTAAGGACTAGTTAGCCAGTCAAGAGTCTCAAGCAGGTCAACAGCGCAGTGAGTATTAGCCACCAGTTGCGTATGCTTCGGCAGCAGTGCCTACAGCTGCTACTGAAAAACAATCGGCTATGGAAGCACCCAGCCACCAAGTAAAAGACAATACATTCATTTTTGACAAAATGGCTATCGAAAACATTGACATGCCTGTTGAGAAGGCAACAGCCAGACTAGCAGAAATAGTACCTTTTAAGGTAGCTACTGTTGTGCCAGCTTTCAATATTGAGGGAGCTAGGAATTCTCAAGTAAATGCGGAGGTAAGCAAAGTCAAAATTACCTTTGAGAAGGTTGCACTAGCTAGCTCTAGTGGAGTGGTTCCAGCCGTTGTGAATTGTCAGGAAAGCCTAAAGGAGACATACGATTTCGTTTCATTTGATGATTCAATTAACAATGATCAATCAGCTAGCAATGGCAAAGCGAGTGTAAGCAAAGTGACTACTAATTTGAAACGCTTGAGTAGATAAGCAAAGAATGCGCACAACGACCATTATCACCCTTCTAAGCCACTGAATGGACATAGGAGAGCACACAGTGGAATAGGAATTTCATGGGCAACATTTTTTTGCTGTCATTCTTTGCAGGCTCAGTCTCCTATGCTTCACTGGACTGAGCATACAGTAACAAATTTTCAATTGCCCATGCTACCACCATATATATTGCCTGACACAACTGCTGCACCTGAACCGTATGGCCTGACTTTGATTTTGTACAAACCTAATTGTATTCAATACAAAAGTGTAGCATTTCATAGTAAAATTGTAATGACTAAGATTGTGACACACTGTGAATTTTTTGGTGAGGCACAGACCAGGACTGATGACTATTTGGATCAACTAGTTTCACAAGACACTTGCTACTCTATGCGTAAGTGGCACACATCTCCACATGGTGGAATCAAAGTGTTTTTAGTACTTCAGTAACCTCATGTCTATAGTGATCAACAAAGCACAGATCAATTGGGATGACATAACTAAATACATTTTGCATGCCTATGACAATACTGCCTATAATTCAACCCAATTCAGCCCTAGCCATATGCTGTACGAAAGAGAGCTAGACATATCCTTTGAACTCTGCATGCCAATCACAATTCCTATGAGCTATGCGAGCAGCGAACAATTTAGTGTAGACATTATGCGTGAATCTTTAGCTATTTCATGGGCTCAAGCTCGTGACAACATCGAAAGCTCTCAGGCTAGCTATAAGTACTACCATGACAGACACGTTAAGGGACATGACTATGCAGTAGATGACTGTGTATACATTCTGGTACTTACAGTAACACCTAGCCAAGTAAATAAATTTACTAGTCAATACCCATGACCCATGTATTATCAAAAAACTGACAGGGGCAGTGAATATCCTAAACATACCTACAACCTTAGACCACGGGCTTAAGATTTGTTATGGCTTAGCTAGCTCTTTACTAATGCTAGTCCTTACTAACAAGGATTTGGCTATAGCTTATTCCCCTAATAAGCTAATACAATCATTGGTTGAACGCTGAATGAATACAGGAACGCGCTATTTGGGCGCTCTCATTCTACTATCCAATCGCCTCAGTACTAGGCATTACATTAGATTGGAATTTATTACGTAAGTAAACTTTTTACGAAAACAAGTTCCCCTGTAGCCTCAGGCAAATGGAACTTAACCTGATTAATCAGTTTCCTGTAAACAGTGTAAATTAAGAACTCGAGTAAAGAAGTGAGAAATTAAGAGAGTAGCACTCTGCCTTAGCACTAGAGTTTAAATAGAATGATACAAATAAAGTAAAACTAAAATATTCCCACGAACACACGAGCGGAGCGGAAGTGTGGGAGTTTTTATGATAAATGCATGTGCACACAACTTACGAAAATTATTCATCAACAATGAGACGAACCCTCGTCAAGAAATTTCATCAAAAAATTTAAGCATTGGAATGTAAAGTCATTAAAGTATAATAACGATACAAAACACATTTAAACCTATTTAAATATGTTACCAAGTCTTTGCAAACCGTCGGTATTATTTTAAAACTTACCCATCTGATCGGATTATACACAAATAGACAGATTAATTTGAACGAAAATTGCCACAAAAAGCTTGAAAAGCTCGGTTTAATAAAAGTTAAGACCGAAAATTTAAACGCCAATAAAGCCGTGCGACCGATTGTAGAACTATTTAGCAGTGCGCATTTCACGAGAAAACCGTGCTCATTTCATCAGTCTATGGCCATTTTTACTTGTATTCGAATTTATTCGAAGGTTTCTGTAATAAAGGTTGACCGTTTGAGGCGTAGACCGATTTACAGGTACAAAATTGTGGTACACAGTTTAACAGCCTGTGTTTTTTGTCCAATCACCAAAGGTTTCATTATTTGAAACGTTAGCCGAAATTCTTTACAACTTATGTACAAGCTAGGACCGAACTACAACACCCCTTCATGACGAGAACATTTTTTATTTTGCTACATTTTTATACATGTGAATGCTCCTACCCGCTTTCTGTTAAAGATCGCTTATCAAAACCATTCTACATTCATCGCAACCAACTTTCAAACTGTGTATAGTACACAGTAGCTTGCCATTTTACTTCTAATTTTGCATTTCAGAGTTATAATAAACATATTTCTTTATTGTTGTTGAATTACATACATTACAGTAAATTAGGCCTACAGCTTTATAACACTTTTATAACAGCTTTTATTTTGCTGCAGTTTGCAGAAATCTTCGAGACTCATGAACGCTCATAGGTTTTCTATTATTGCTGTATTACTATATTAACAATATTGGTTATTTTAATAATATCAGTGGATTTTACTTATAATATTTGCCAACATTGCATTTCTCCTATTGCAAGGGAGAGATATAAACGTGTAATATTTTCCTTCTATTGTTGTTGTTTGTCATGACCAAACACTTTTTAAATAAATTTTCTAAAAACCTATATAAATACCACAACTTCTCGATATTGCTACCTATGACGTTTTGAAATGTAAACAAAATTGTGTATTGGTTTTCTATTATTACTATATTAATAAAATTGATTATTCTAAGAATATCAGTGCATTTTACTTCTAATATTGGCCAATATTGCATTTCTCCTGTTGCAGGGGGAAAATATAAACATCTTTTCCATTCATTATTGCTTATTGTTGTATATAATAACACCCACACCCAGTACATTACAGCTACCATTGCAGTTATCCTATTGCACTGCAGAGCCACTTGATTGCTAATATTGCATTTCTCAACCATCAGTACCCTTTATTTTTTTTGCCAATATCTCTGGCCATCTCTTTGGTCGTGGGCTGTATGACAGTGGAATTTCTAGTTAATAAAATGGCAGAGTGTTTAATGGCACACAACATTCTGATATAAACGATGTAAGCTGGTAGTAATCAAATGGAATCAAGACGTTGAGTATTAGCACTTTCAACATTAACTAGTTCGTCTTCTCTTTTACTACCATTATCCATTGCATCAATATTGGCAAGTTGCCCTAAATAAATCAGTTCCGGAACGGTAGGCAGATAATTTCTTCTACGAGATTGCATAAATTTGTAAATAAAAATGATGGCAAAAGGCCCTAAAGTAGTTGGAATACTGAGTGATAAGCCAGTGGTGTAGAACCTCCGGAGTCATGAGTAACAAGATCAGTAGGATCGGTAGTGTGGAAGGTGGTAAAAGGAATGCGGATAAACTTGTTAGTTGGAAAGAGATGGATAGTAGCTGGGTTAGTAACATCAGGTATCTTATAATCTGATGATGAATCAGCTAAAACTAAGGTACTAAAGCCGTAAACTAACAGAAGAAATGTGTATGAAATTAATCGTACTTACTTAGATTACTCTCTAAACAATAGTTGATTCCCTGTCATCTTTTACAATTTATATATTTACTACAACAGCCAGTAGACTATTGATGAGTAGAAAAGTATAAACTATGCAAAAATAAACAAATTTAACATGCAAGCATACGAACAGGCACTAGCGCACGCACAAAGAACACCTTACAATAAAACCTGTTTTATTGTAAGGTGTTCTTTTTAAAAAATATTTTGTATTAAACAGTGTACATACCTTTTACTTGCAGCTAGTAAGTTGTTCACACGAACGGCGAGCTTTTGTCTTAATATGAACATGATAGCATCTGTTATACATTTTATCAGTAGTTAGCATTGCTAAGATGTTAGCGCTTACTAAGATTAATTTTAATCTTAGTAATATCTTTAATCTTAGTAATTTTAATCTCTTAAGATTAATTACTTTGTGCTTTCTTGATAGACTGTTGCATGTTTGATAAATGTAATAAAATGATAAATGATAAATGTATAAAAAATTAGTTATTAAATTTTTTATACATTTTTGTTTTAAAGCACTTGTATTTATCAGAAAAAAGAGCTGATCTAGTGTTCAGTTCATGTTACATAGTACTTAACTGACAGACCAGTTTATCGCATGTACACCAATTTACAGCAACTTTGAATATAAACCGTATAACAATACAGTTTCTCTTTATGTTTTTCTGTATCATTTTTTCTATGGTTTCTCAACAAGTTTCCATAATTAATTCTCACAATGCCATTTAAGGTTAATAGGTCGTGTTAGACCGGACTGAAACACACGAGAAAAAACACCAACCTGGTGAAAGGAACTGTTTTAATTAACACATAAGTAGTGAACCAACCACAACATTATGTAATGAAAAATGTTGGCAATAACTAATAATAATAATACGGTATATAATACATGGTATGTATATGTATATATACATGTATATAGGCTTCTACTAAGTGAAATAACAGGAATGCATCAGAATAGATGAGTGGTAGTATGTAAACCCCTCAGCTACCAATCAACAAAAAAACTTGTTAAAAGTTTTAGACTTGGAAACATATAAAACTATAATTTGCAGAACTTATGCAAAGAAAGGTTAGTAATTACAAATCTGTGAGATGATTGATAAATGGAGGAATGGAGATCTGTTAAGCAGTTTGAGTTACTTTTAGTAACTCAAAATGTCAACCCAGGGAAGGTGATGATGAGGTCCCTGTGTGCAATAGCAAGGCTAATCAAGGTGCGGAACCTCAAAGTAGAGTCAGCAGAAGTCTGTCTAGTTAGTTTAGTTTAGTCTGGTTGTCTGAGATAGCGCTTCAGTTCATTTTTGAAGAAATTAGCATTTACAATTTTACGTAGGGTAACCGGTAGTAGATTCCATAACAATGACTCTTAATAATCCAAACAACATTGACCAGCTTTTGATTTAAACAATGGTATTTTTAGGTTGATGTGTGTTTGACGAGTAGTTAAATGTGTTATCACCCTGTTTTGGTTTGTTTCATAAAATGTGTTGTGTGCTTTTATCAGTACTTTGTATTTGTATAACTTTTTAATAGTTAAAATTCTATATAGGTTGAATAGCGGATTAGCAGAAATGTTTAATTTCTGCTAATAATTTCTGCTAATAATTTCTGCTAATAATTTCTGCAGAGTAGCAAGTAATGTTTAATTTCGTAGTAGCAGTAGTAATCACCAAAAAAGTAATGTTTTTCATTTTTTACTGGAACAAAGCAGAGAACGAAGAAATGAAGATTTATTAAGTGAGTTGAACAAAAGTGAAGTAGAAGTTTGCAACCGTTTTACATTGCAGGGTGATTGAGATAATGAATTTTAGAAGGTAGTAACAGAAAGTTCGTAATACGAAACATATGATAGCAGACGTATTGCCCTGGTGCACACAGTAAAAAACTGACTAAACAATTTCTGTTTTTGAAAAGAGGTTGCTTTGGCAAACAACAATTTTTTTGAGGTGCCTTAACCAATAAAATTTGTAGGAAATTTTACCACCGTTTCACATTATAACAAACTAGTAAACTTGCAGTGTGATACGCTGTGAGACGCTTTCATGGATAATAATTATACTCACAGCTGTTTTAGCACTTACATGTATAAATTCTGTGAAGTCTTGTAAATTATAGAGGCTTTGCAAAGCTAACTAACAAATCTAAAAACTTACCTGGATAACAACCTTACAACTGATCACGTTTAACTACTGATTTTTTAACTTATCAAGGCTTTCCATAGCAAAACCGACTGTATTGCAGAGAGGGGCTAATAAGAGACTTTGCTAGTATGGGCAAGCTTACCAAAGCTGTCTCAGTTCGTGTTGTTGCACTTTTTCATAGAGCTTTCTAAAAGTTTTTAGTCCTTCGTAAATTTATATTTTAACCACAAATCATTAGGTTGAGTAATTTTGACTGAGTCTTTATTTCTCTTTTACAATTACTCTTTATGCTTAGCATGCATGTACAAGCTCTACGTGTGGCTAGAAGACTTTTCTTTCTTTACTTGAAAAGAATCGTTGAAAATGGCTCTGCGTAAAAGATTTGCTCGTCAAAAAATGTTTGGATAGTAGTATCAACGATTTCAGCAATACAGAAAAAACTTCGATGCCAGAAAACACTGTAGAGAGTATTGAACTACCAAAATAAGGCTAACGAAATAAAAAACAAAAGCAACAATCAGATTACCACTGCCAAACAAAATGACACTGAAGGTTTTTTTATTACAAAACATTATAATTAGGTTTCTTTGTTTGTTGTAAACACTGTTTGTGTTAGTTGCTTTCGAATATGTTTTGTGACATCCGATGAGTTTTTGTATAAACTTGTAAACTTGTTTGTAACTTTGTAGTTTACCATTTTGTAGCATCATGGCTGTTTTCTCAACTCAACGCTAAATGGATTGAGGCTCATAAATCCATATTCTATCTTGTTCTTTATGTAATTATCTTTAGGCCGGTTTTATTCGCAAGCTATAGAAAGCATCAAAAATTCTATGAGCTTTTATAAAATGTTGTGAATAAATGTACGCAGTCAAAATTTACATTAAAACTTTAGGACATAAAAGTATGATAGCTCTAAAAAATTTCAGTCAAAACTGCAATGTCTTTGAAGGTTAATCACAAGTAATACATGTAGATAATAATTTGTAGAACAATATTTTAGCTTTCCAATGCATATTGACTCGGGATCTACCACAAATTGCAGCTAACTTATAGAAGCTTTCTTTTATCCATCTTCAAGGTTAACACTGCGTTAAGAATTGGCTTGAGATCCTGGAAATTTTCTAAGTTGTATGCGCCTAGCAACAAAACGGTTGAAACTAAAAGATGCTGTGTTAGAAATCACCGAAGCTAAGCCAATATGTATTTCAAATACAAAACAAAATTGTATAAGTTTGCTGACCTTAGAAAAAATGTCTTTGTAACATATTGTCAATTGCATAAGTACATGTAGCTGTTGGAGCACTTTGTCTGCTGTCCGGAATCATTCTCATCCTTGTTGAAGCAAACTTTCCTTATGCGTGGGTCTCCTTTATTGGCTATGGTATCTGGTGTAGACTGTATATAAGTTGATGTAATTATAGATGTGAGAAGCAAGCACAAGAATCGGACTGTTCTCTGACAAATGGCCTTTGTCCCACAATTTAGATAAAATGCTTCCATGGCAATAGAAAGGATTAAAAGGTTCTATGAAATTAGCTTGAAGTGTTTCAACTAGTTGAATCCGTAAAAAATAAATTTTTGTAAAAATCTGTGAGTAATTGTAGCTTTGCCATATAATCTGTGAATTATGTCAACCTACTCTCTAAAATAAGTAAAGCGGAATTATGTCAAATCATTCGTAAGGACTGCTGATTGATTGAGTTTTGAGCTGTATAAACATTTTAAATTGTTTCCTGTCGATACTGAATAACTGCTTTTATTAAACAATTGCAAATGTGTCTACAAGCTCCGAGTTGAGTTGAATCAGTTAGGGAACTTCCTGCATCTCTGCGCTTGATGTACAGTATAGCAAATGTATGCAAAATCAGCATTGATTCCCTTTCTCTATTCATCATAGGTGTAAATAAATACTAGTTTTAACCTCAACTAAGGTTTACTTAGTTGCATCATGTTTTTTTAAAAGGTTTTTCTACATGTGTGTGTGTGTGCGTGCGTGTGTGCGTGAGTGCGTGCGTGCGTGCGTGCTTGTGTGTGTGTGTGTGTGTGTGTGAGCAGGCGTGTGTGTGTGTACACTCATGTATGTATATACTACCTGTAAGTATATAAATAAACAACTGAATGCTCAGGATTGACCAGCTCCTAAAAAATTGCACAGAAAGTCTATTTTTATTTAATATAAAACGAAACATGCATTATTTGGTATACAATTACATGATTTTAACTCGTTGCAGGGTTTAAAGTTATATAAAAATTCATTGTAATTATCTAATGCAAACTACACCTGATAAAAATCATCAACCTTTTATATAGATACCATATGTATTAAAATATAGTAACAATACAACATATTAACCTTAGTAACTATAGTTACCCACAGTAACTTTAGTGTATTTAGTGGTTATGATCTGAAAAAAAATGTAACATTACAATGTACTACATGCAGTACGCACCGCAGGGGGTACTTGATTTTGAAACAGATGTATAAAATAACTTATAAACTTGCAAACTAAAGTTAAGTTAGCTTACTAATCACATACTTAAAGATGATTTTTAGTATTTATTTTACTCAATTAAAATTAAACACCGTCATAGGCTGAAATTTCATTATTTATTTGTTTTCAATTTTTTTTTACCATAACTTATAGCAAATAACACTGAACTAAGATAGTGAGAACTGTATGGCTCTTTCAGGCTTGTGGGAGACATTCCTGCGAACAGTATGTTGGAATTTTTATTATTTCATCATAATCAGTACAGTGACTGCTAAAGTTTAATAGCTTGAAAACTTTTTTTGGATATCGTCTTGCAGGAAAAAGTCAGAAAAGATTCATCTGCATAGGACAAGGACGAGAAAAAAATTGTGTTTCATATAGTAAGACGTGAAAAATTTTATAACAGGGACTTCGTGACCCGAAGGCTCACCATATTAACTGGTAGTTTAGCCAGTGCAAGTGTTCAAAGGGTATACAGTATGCAATGAGAGCATTAGAAATGGTAAGAACGGCTTAGCTTTGTGGTTAGGCACCAGTGTCTAAAGTGTCTAAAATCTTTTGGTTACAAAGCGCATTGTTCATTCCTAGATTTGCACTGCTAAATGACAAGATTTGAGAGTTATACATATATATAGGTATGCATGCACATGTTTATAAACAAATTCTAAACAAACACCAGGCAAATAAAAACCTCAAGAAAACCCTTATTGAGTCAAAATTCATATACAAGTATATATATAAGTATATATATATTCCAAAGTAGTGTGTTAAAGCTGCCAAATAGTGCTCAATGAGTGATCAGAGCTTAAATATAAAATTTATTCAAGTAAAACCTTAAATAAAAAACAACTTCATTACTATTAGTTTCATGTCTGTTACGCAGACAATCATCAGACAATCATGTCTGTTACGCAGACAATCTGATGATTGTCTGCGTAACAGACATGAAACTAATAGTAATGAAGTTGTTTTTTATCTAAGGTTTTACATGAATAAATTTTATAAGTATATATATATATATATATATATATATATATATATATATATATATATATATATATATATATATATATATATTTATATGTACATTTAAGTAACTAGAGTGATGGAATAGGTTAATGTTACTTATCTTACTTTCAGATCAGGGTTTTTCTTTAGGGTCACGACAGGTCTGTTTTGTGCTACTGCACTCTTCAGGTGAATTGCGTTAAATCGTGGTGACTTGCGATTTAATTCAAGTCACCTGACAAGTGCAGAAGCATGAAACAGACCTGTCACTAAAGATTGGCTAACAAAAATAAAATTGTATCAATGAAGAAGAACCAGTAGCAGGTAATCTATTGTCGTACACTACAGCAATTATAGTAGTAGCAATATTCAATGTCATCACACAAAGGCATATGCAGAACCTAAAAACATGTTACTTTTCATTAACATATAAAACAATGAAAACTTTCAGAAAAATCTTTGAGTTTTATTGAAGAGTAAGACAAAATATGATACAACTTCCTACAATGACGTTGATAATCTTTCCTATTTCACTTTGACATAAATAGTCACTTGTGACATCCTGCTTGCTTTTTCATATGCATATGCCATTGCTAGTGTAAACAACGTTTTATATACAAGCTATCCACACTTGCTTTCAAACTGCAAATGTTCTGATTGTAATAGTAAAAAACAGTATAACTTGCATTGCATGCAAAATTTTAAGTCAAAGTAATATATTGAAGTTGTTTTATTCAGGAGCACTAATAGATGGTCGAATGGTGCAAGTGTTATAGTGAAAATCTTCTGAGCTAGATGTAGTGAGTTACAGTTTAGTTAAAAGTCTATTCAACCAATATTTTAAGACTTCCGATGACATAAATCATCATATGTGATATTCCCATAGTTATCTTATATAATTGTGCTACAGCCAGTGTGAACTAAGTTTTATATGGCATATATCTTTATTTGATGAAAGAATGAGAGTGTTCTGGTTTTGATATTAACAAAACATTACAAATTGCAGTAAATTTACAAACTTTGGTCAGGTAAAAAATTTGAAATGGTTTAATCTCTGTACCTAATAGCTAATACTTGTGGTCATCGTCACCATTATTGGCGTAATAATTATTTTACAATATTGTAATTTTACTACAGCATTTTACAGTCACTTTGTTTTGCAAATTTATGTTTCATTCTAATATCCGATCTAAAAACTGCTAAAAAATAAGTATAGCTATGAAATACTAAGTATACTAAACTCGATATACCTAATCACGATTTCAGAGAGTTTTGGTCCTAAAATAAGAAAAGCTAACATAAAAATATGCATGTTTATGATTATATTTTTAAACTCACAAAGGCAGCAGTAGGCAGCAGTCAATATAAATTAATTTACATGTATTTCATAAAAAATGTTTAAGTTGATTGAAGTCAAACTGAAGCAACTGTTAGGTATTGCTAATTGGCCAACTAAATAACAGTGAATATACTGTAATAAAATGTTAGTAAGTAGTTAAAACTTGTTTGATAATGTAAGTTGAGCAAGCAACTCCTGTTTTGTTAATAAAATACAACAGTAGCACCCATAGAAGTACTAATAAAGATAAACTGCTGACAATTAGTGATAAAACAGTCATGTCAATACAACATGCCCTATATTTGTGATTATCAAGTCTCCCTGTAAACACTGTAAAAATGCATAGACTAAAAATAATATACATTTTGCCAGAGAAAAAGCACAATTATATTAGTTCTTATGATGAGAATAATCATACATTTTAAACAGATGATGAACTTATGCGAACATGATTCAAAAGCAAAGCTCAAAGTATAGCTTTTTCAATCAGTAACACACAAATATATGATTATAAGTAAAAAACTTAAAGCTTAAATAGTGTTTACTATTCTAGTTGCTTATGGTGTCAGCAGACACTGATGACGGTTCATTCCCTGATATCTGGTTAGGGGTTGCTTGTACAGTTTGATAGTATGCAGGAGGTTGCTGAGACTGGGGAGCGTATCCAGCTTGAGGAAACATAAGTGTTGTAGCTAAAATAGAAGGAAAGTGTATTTATATAATAATGATCACCTTCCTGATTATATCATTCATAACATATTCTATTGTATTAGAGCATGAACCATTCTGACCATTTTTGAAGTTGTGCATTTGATGTTTCACATTCAAAACGAAGACTTACTTTCTAATGTTACTTTGACACCATTGGTAGTGTGGCAGTTTTTAACTTACAATGTAGCAGCGTTGTGTGTACGTGTACTTTTGTTATAACAGTTAATAATTTTACCGTGTACACACATTGTTTTTGTTTGTCCCATACTACTGTTTATTTTTAATTACACACCCCTGTTAAAATAATCATTAGTGGTTTTACTTGTACTGTTTTTGCCAATTTGTTTGCTATATTTGTTGAATGTGTGAACTCTTGGTCAGTTAGCATGTAGCATTGGAATAAGAAAGTTGTTTGCACTTAGACAGACAAGAAGGGAAAGTAAGTCATCAGATTGAGAGACAAGAAACAGTAATGTTGAACACAAACTATAGAGTCCAAGAGATTTGAACAATTTCAAACAACAGTACTATCAACATGGAGTTGCTTTCTCATGTAATAAAGAAGGCAATTCTTCTTCCAAACGGCTATTCATGTTTTTCTGAATAGTTTGTACATTTTAGCATTTTGATTATGTTCTTATACGTTTTCCAAGTTTTTTTAGGCTCAGCAGCAGTTCTTATTTGGTTTTTTTGAGTTGCTTGCTTGTTGCTAAGCATTACCTAAAATCTGGATACACACATTTGAAGTTATTTGGTTGTTATGTTATGATGCTCTGTTCTTTAGAGATTTAAAACAATTACCTGTTGGAACTTGACCAGCTGTTGTGACTTGGTAGCCACTTAAGTTGACATTCTGAGTTGGCACAGTTCCAGGGTAAACCACATACTGTTGTTGAGTTTGGAGAGTGGGAGCAACATACTGCGCTTGATGGTTTGGGTGGACTGGGAGACAGCAACTACAGACAGCTTCACAGCAGAGTACAGCACTCCATATTGCTATTATCAGCTCAGCAACAGAGAAGAGCAGAAGCCCGCAATTCAATGCTGTGGTGGCTTCTTCAACCTGTAAATTTAAATAATATTTTTAACAGAAAGATGTCACAATATCCATGCATAATTTCAACAAATTTTAATTTTTCTATGTGACTTCTTACTTAGTTTGTTATGGCAAATAAAAAAGAATGAAACATTAAAAATTGTAAATAAAAACTAACAACATAAAAATAGCCTATTCTGAAATAAAATTATCATATTCATAATTACTTGTTAATACAGCTTGCCATTTTTGCAAGCGTTGATAAGCCTCACAGGTATTATTATTATTGTTAATGTTTTTTTAATTTTAAAGATTTTAATGCGCATCATTAATACATGAATACATGTGAATTGATAGCGAAATCATTTTTAAGCTGCATATGCCAACTAGAAGGTAATTAATTAACTTTTAGACTTTGATAAGTACTCTGTTTATATTTCCATTTTTTCATGATTTGAGGTAAGTTTATTTTTATTTAAAGTGTTACGCTTTTAGCATTATCTGACATATTTTTGTGGACTGAAAGCAAAAATGAAAGTTCATTTTACTTTGCTGATTTTGACTAAAGCTCCCTCTAATTTGCAAATTATTGATGCGCAACACTGTTTCATATATCTTTGCCTTAAAACTACTTTCACTTATAGACATGTTTTATTCTTGTAAATAAACACTTACTGGGCAACCACTGCTGTAACGTTTACAGTAAGAAGTGTTCCCACCAATGACAATTGACGCCATTGAAATCAGGGCCGGAAAGAATATAGCCGAGCTGATAATGTTAAGGATCATGGTAGCTGTTATCTACAACAGAGATAAATTACAAATAATATAAAGAGTAAACATTATCATCATGCTTAGTTACAAATATGTGTATAATGGCAAAAAAGTGAACATGTTGTATTAGGGAGCAACACTTTAAAATTTCCAACTTTATTTTTTGAACTATTCCAAAAAATCAATTCCTTGTATCCTTTAACTTTCGCAAGGCAATTCATTAACATACTGCGTAAAAAGTAAAATATATTACTGTTCGCTAATTCAAAAGTTTGGTAACCGAAGTATCACTGATAAACAAATAACTTTTTTTTGTCTTCTGTATCAATAACAATAAGTAAACTATTGGCCATAGCACTTTATCAATGAGACAGCATTGAATTACATGCTGACTTGAAACTTTAAAAAAGTATGTCAACTGCCTACAAATAATATGCAAATGAAAATTTGATCACAGCAACTTCTGTTATGTTTAAATATAGTGAATTTATATATACAAAATGTTTAAAAAGGTATAATCCCACTTTAACATTTAATAAAAATGTTCAAGCATTTAAAGAGGCAACAAAAGTTTTTTCGGTCAACTTGTGAACTTAATAACCATTTGTTTTTACTCAAATGTAGCCATAACATTGCAATATTACAATATATCTCATATTGATGTACTACTCGAAGGTACAATATACCTTACCCAGGAGTATGTGTTGTGTTTCACTGCACCGTGTCCAATTCCACCAGCAAGAACAAACTATAAACACGTTCAGATTCAATAATGATTATTGATGCTGTGACCCTTTACCTTATTTGAGGTTAAGAAAACGAGAATGGCGTTATAAAGCTACACTTTGTTGACATAAATCAGTTATGTAATTTTTATGCCATATTGTATCAGTTACTGTACTCCTTTGAGTAATCACAGACTCAATGATAGAAGTAGTTTTTTATCACATTCTATGTCTTCCGTCACCTGTTTTAAAACCTTATTTGCTGCACCAACATAAGGCCTTTGAAACAGATCACCACAGATAATGTAACAAGCATATAATGTAACATCGCAGACAACTTGAAAGATAAAGTACATAGAACTCTTAATAATGAAGTAGTCAGCAGAAGAATATGTAATATCACATTTGTTTGTTTACTGTAAATATTGTTCAGAATTACACCTATAATTTTTCAATTATGCTTTACTGTATTTGAAAAGTTTTATTTCTTATTCACTCGTTTGTGCTTTTATATGCTTACATAGCTGTCCATGAAGTGAGCATAGCCAGCTATAAAATGTAGCAGTACTTGTAGCGTCTACTAACTTTTTTATCCTGACCTAGAGTAAAATTCTAGCAGTGACACAGATAATAGGGTTCCATTATTTAAAAAAATGTTTATATTATTACTGTTAGAATAATAGTTTTGTAATGGATATTAAAAAACACTTAATACACAACTCGTAGATAGACTTTCTGAAGTCATAACTTGATGAGAGCAGTTCTGTATTCCTCAAAGCAGCAAGTCAACAGTGATTGGCTAACAGCTATTCTCACCTTCGTCGTTCTCTAATCTTAATATATACTAGAGATTCCCCTGTCATACAGCCCACGACCAAAGTGATATTGAAAAAAAGAAAGGGTACTGATGGTTGAGAAATGCAATATTAGCAGTCAAATGGCACTGCAGTGCAATAGGGTAACTGCAATGGCAGCTGTTATGTACTGGGTGTGGGTGTTATTATGTACAACAAACAGCAATAATGAAAGGAAAAGATTATATGTTTATATCTCTCCCCCTGCAATAGGAGAAATGCAATATTGGCCAATATTAGAAGTAAAATGCAATGATATTATTAGAATAACCAATATTATAGATATAGTAATAATAGAAAACCAATGCACAATTTTGTTTACAATTCCAAACCTCATAGCTAACAATATCAAGAAGTTGTGATATTTATATAGAATTTTGGAAAATCTATTTAAAAAAGTGTTTGGTCATGACAAACAGCAATAATGAAAGGAAAAGATTATATGTTTATATCTCTCCCTTGCAATAGGAGAAATGCAATATTAGAAGTAAAATGCACTGATATTATTAGAATAACCAATATTATTAAAATAGTAGTACAGTAATAATAAAAAACCAATTCACAATTGTTTACATTTCAAAATGTCATAGCTAACAATATCAAGAAGTTGTGATATTTATACAGATTTTTAGAAAATAACAGTAACATACTGCCCATCATCGATGTTCTTAGTGTGACTATAACACTTCAATAGTCATCCTTTGAGCGTAAAGATGCAGAAATTTATTCAAGTTATTAAACGCACCACCTTAAGCCGCATTTCCATGCTCCCACCAAAAGCCTTTAGGCAGTATCATCATGTAATCCCATCAAATTTTTTAAGAACTCAATACTCAATATGCTGGCACTCATGATGAATGGTCGCTATATTAAATTTCTGTCCTCACAAATAATGGAATGCTAGTGAAATACAATGTTTTAATCTTTTGATATCTTGCGAAAGGATATTAAAAGATAGACGGGTGATCCTCTGTACAGCATTTGTACATGTTTCCAAGAACAATGTAGAACAAGTGCTCACCTTTTATAAATGTAAATGATATTAACTTACATAGACTCCACACCAAATAGCATAGCCAGTAAAGGAAAGTTCAGAACTAGATCTCGATTCTGCTTCCACTGGCAAGAGGCTGATTCCAAACAGCACGCAAAGTGTTCCAACCACTACATGAGTTATTGTTAATCTGTAACAAATCAGTTCACTTTAGGCCAAAAGATTAAAAAAGTTTGTTTGGTATTTGCCATTCTAAAAATACTATGGTAAAATATTAGTGATACAGTTTTGCCTATTTTTTATAATACGCTAGCCAGCATCTAATAATTTTTTTTCAATACATTTGGAATAAAAAATTTGATCTAAAACACTGTCATTAGTATTCCTGTAAAATCTTTGAATTTGTGTGTAAAACATGTTTGAGTTTGTATTTAGGTTTTATAAAGTTAGTAGCAAAAAACTGAATATGTATTATTACTGGTTTTATGCATCATAATATCTATTATTTTTTTTACAAAATCACCAGTTTGCAGATAACTAAAAGTTTATTCATCATAGTTTTTAGTTGATTAAAATTTACTCGAACTGCAATATTTCCTTCATCATAAAACACCTTTTGTAAAAGATGAAAAGCTTCTTCAAAACAGTTTTTTATGTGATTTATAAAATTTATTTGCCATAAATGTTTAAAGTTTACTCCACCAAAATCAATTAATAATGATGAGCCAAAAATTACTATGTTATCCACATTCAGCCAATGTTAATGTGGTACATAAATTAAACTAAAAGCTAAGAACATATCGCTTTTGGGTTGATGTGAGTTGGCATCACTTTGATTCTGCAAACCAGCAAATTATTTTATACGAAATATTGATCATTGTATTTACAAACTTCTTTTGTAAGTGACTTTAAAATTACTGTCATTTTTATTGACAGTTCACAGCAAAATTAACAAAAAAACATGAACAACTGGCTATCAGATTTTCTATGAACACATGTTTCTAAAATTCCTTGTTTAAACCTTCATTGCATAATCTTTTTAAAAATTATTCATGCGTTTTGTTCAAGCAAATAGTTAGAAACTGAATAATTAAAATTAATCAGTTTTAATTATATTACTTCCATCAGTTTAGAGATTTCTTAGCTAGATGTATGTCAAGTCTCTCTGATGTACAAGACTCCGTCATAGTTTGTTTTGTCAACGTTATTTTAACATGCTTCATAAAACAACACATTAAATTTGCTCTACAATTTATTATAAATAATGTTAAGCAATTAGTGGAAAACTATTATATAGATGCTTGCAGACACATTAAAAATTTTATTTAGCGGTTTGAAAAAAACAAAAACAAAAGTAATCAACTTTTTATTACTTCACCATAAATCTTTTTAGCTCTTCAGTATTCCATAATGAGCTAATGCTGTTTAAGCTAATAAGTTACTCATGAATTACTATAAACAATCCTTTTACCCTTTTAGCTGAGACAGGGAAGTGGGCTTCAGTTTATGAAAACTTTCCTGAGGGTTTTGAGTTACTATGGTAACGCCGGGCTGTGTTATGAACTGGGGCTGAGTTGGTTGCATTATGAAGTTTTGCTGCCCTAGCATCTGTTGAGGTTCCTGTCTCTGTTGCTGCTGCATACTGGAACTCATATATTGTAGAGGTAAACTGTAACAGAAGTGAATTCTATTCATTTTTTTAAAATGTTGTAAAAAACTATTTACTTTAATGAACATTATGAAACTTGAATAACAATTTTGTTTTGCCAGAAGTGTCAAGAAGTAAAGAATTTCAGCTGAATGTTACATTAAACTTTACTTGAGTGCCTTGACTCAATTATTTGGGCAAACATACCTTGTTAGCGTACAACAAGCCCATAGAAGGTGACTTGTCATGAGTTGGCAAAAATTCTTTTTAAAAAGTCACTAGCAGTTAATTTGCTTAACTAACTGTCATATACAACCTTTGTTGTATTGTGTAATGAATGCAAAATGATTGAAATATCATGCAAATTTTACTGATCAATTCCTTTAATTTCATGTTCTAGTCTACTTTTCACTTATGATATGTACTTACTATACCAACTGAGAAGCTAAAAGCAACAAATAAATATTTAGGAATTTAAAAATAGCTGGCTATTGTGAAACCGGCTTAAAAACTGTAACGCTATAGTTTGAATTGCAATCAAGTTACAAATTTTACATGTTGGTTGCAATGCTACTGAAGTTTGTAAAAACAAACAAAACTGTTTACCCTATCTTTGCTGTCACAGACCTTAAAATGGTATACCAACTTGTGTACTCTAATGTGAGAACTTCATAAGTAGCTTACATTATATTGTGTACACTTCCTAAACAAGACCCAAAGTTAGCCTTAAGTGATAATGTAGGTCATAAATTGTCTTTAACTGAAGCATGCTGACAAGCAGAACATCTTTCAACTTCTTGCCAGCTTTTCAGAGCAATTTTAAAGCAAAGTAACCAACCATACTTGGTGGAGTTGCGTAGAACATAGTGAAACAACCAAGAACTGAAACGAAGGTATAAATTGAATCATGACAGATTATTTGTTAGAATTTCTAAGTGGATAAACAACAAAGATCTAGTTGCACCCATTGCACAATAACTAATCATTTGTATTCTGTCATATACTTAAAAGTCACTATAGCGTAACAGTGGTGTCACACTATTTCTCCAATAACATCTTTGACTATGACTAATTTATGAGTGTCCTACTTAGCATAACTCTGTTTTAGCTTTCTCCTATTGTTGTTTGATGTATCCTCGTCATGCAACTGGCATGCCTTATCTCTGTTAACATGAATTTGTCAAATGTGCTTTAATTCTATGTTGATATGAGGGTATACTCCATTCATCCCAACCTCTATTTTATTCCCATCCTATACAATACTTTTGTTGTTAATTACACTGTCATTTAGCTTCAGCGGTTTTGGTGAATTAAGACATTCTTGTGAATGCAATGATGGAATTCGGTGTTTTGAGCATTATATAAAATTAAAACTTGTTAAAACAAGTTTATGACTTTACTGTTTAACTAAACAACTACATGCATCTCGCCTTTAAACAAGTAATTCAGATAATGCAAAGTAACATTCGTTCACTACTTCAAGTCTCGCAAGGTCCTGGTAATATATATTTGGGTATCAGTTTATCAAGTGACGAATAAATTTGTGTTCATGATGTTATCAACTAAATGACAGCAATCATATCACACATCTTGAATTACCCAAGCTGCTTTACGTCGTCACAACTTCCAAACTTTATAGTCTTGTAAGTATGTAGGCCTATGTATGTATTTCTGAAAAGTTTAAAAAATAAATTATTTTTCTCAAGTTGTTAATCTGCTAGTCTGTTAATAGCTGATGAGTTTGCGTGAGAAAGTTCATCTACCCCAGTACAATATATGCCCTTACAACATACATAGTTTGTTCCGTGAATAGTTATTTTATAAGGATTTTGCGTTAGAGCAAAATACACGTAATATTTGTCATCTGCTCCAAGATCTTTCCAGACTCACATTTTTGTTTATAAAAAACACCTAAACTAAACTCAATGAAGCTTCATAAAGTTAAGCTCTTAAAGTATTCGGCATAAGAACATGCACAAATACTTGCGTTCGCTGATTTATCATAACTTAAAACTAAAAATATTTTGGTAGAACTTCCTGCTTTACTAAACAACACGCAAAATGTCACTGACAAATCAGTAGCAGCAAGCGAATGAAGCGACCTTATTTGGCAATGACTAAATGTAGCTCTTCTGCCAGGCTACAACATAAGCCTAAAACCACTCACCTTACTAAACCTCACTCGTACTGTACATTAACTGGAAAACAACTGGCACGGCTACATGCATTTAAATGAAGTTAAAGCAATGATTCATTCAGGTAGTTGATACGTAATGGCCCTGATGATTACAAGTTCCCTGTACAGTCTGCTTTATGCTTCATCGCACAAACCATAGAACATTATAACATTTTCCTTATTTTTGTTTTCTAATGGTTCTGTTCTGTTTTGCTTTAGCTTGGCCTTTTTTTAATATTGATATAGTTTGTTAGCTGTCTAACATGTGCAAAAAAATGTTGTTACCTTAGTGATCCTATTTGGCGTTTGCAGAGTAGATGCTTCTGTAAGTTCTTTTAGTAACAAAAGAGATAATTCACTACAGAAAAGCACATTTAGTTTTGCTTTTAGAGGTTGTTAGGCAAATCCATGCCTTTCTAAAACAACTTTTAATTTAATAATTTGCCTTTGGCCAATCTTTTTACATAGAACTTTTTGTATCAAAGTGTAGGCTCAAACTTTGCAATAATTTGACTTTTGATCACACAAGAGAAATTGTGAACTAATGAACTTTGCATAAAATCCTTTATCATATGATTAAAATGTAAAACATGGGTTCTAATGTCAATCATAATTTCAATTGTTCAGCTCCAGGGTAGAGGATGACTTAAGTTTAACAATTTTTTTTGATAAACACAGATCTGTAATATTCTATATTTTAAAGTTCTTTTTTATGGCAAATCCATTCAGTGATTTTAAGGCTCTTTTAAACAAAAAATATAGTAACTATCTGTATCTAAGAATCCAAGTTGATAAGAAATATAAACAATTGATTGTGAGGCAGAAGGTCAAGGCACGTAAATGATTTAGTAATAATCTAGCAAACTGTATAACTAAACATGTTACCATGGTGATTATTTGAAAGTGATTAAACTAGCACATTGCTGGAAGATGAATCATCACTGCTCTGACCAACAAACCAGAATACTGAGCTGTTAAATGTATCGATATTGATTAAAATCAGTAGCACAAGTCAATCTTATCGATTTTTGCTTTATACATATCTATATATAGCAATATACATGTATATATATACATATATATATATATATATATATATATATATATATATATATATATATATATATATATATATTTAGTATATATACTATATATACTAAATATATATATATATATACAAAATGTATATATATATTTCGTGTAAAATTTCCACACAGAGGTCTCGGTATTATAAAATAGAGCCTGTTATAATACAGAAACGGAAGTTTAAACTTATCAATGGTTCAAACACTTTTATTACTGCTAGTTTCATGCTCTGAAGGAGCAATCATCAGATAAAATATGTCAATCAACTACAGGTATTTATATAATAAAGGAGAAGTAGCTAACATATTGAAATGTTTAACTACATAGAGTTCATGGTCTTACTACAGCTTACGTCTTGTTGTTGCTTAACAAGAATTTGTCTAGATGTCTGCATGTCCTTACTTACTTACTGTCTACATGTACCTTACCTTGTGGTAAGGTTTGCAGTTGACAAACTTGCAATCTTCGTGAGTTCTGATCTAGCTTGGAGAACAGTTGTTGTTTCTAAATTTAAATAACTACAACTGGACAGACAAGAAACAACAGGCGATGAATGACAAACTGTGATATTTATATTTATATATGTAGATGTAAAAAATACTTGCCCGGCCTGAATTTTGGTAGCCGGTGTGTATAATACATACATTGAGACAGAGACAAAAAACAGAGAAGCCAAAAAGCTGTTTGCTGAAAACACTTTCACAACATCTGAAAGAGACATCGATGACTGATTTTTTCAGTTCAGCTTTTCTTCTATGAATCTTTTTCCTTTAAAACCCTTAGCAAAGTTGTAATTATGATCTTTACAAACGCAAGGTCAATGGTCATACAACTTCTCTAAACCTGCTAACAAAAATTCACTTCATTACGTATTAAACAAAACATTTTCGAGAACATCATCTCTCGGGCTTTCTTGGCGAATTAAGTTTGTAAAGGTTTGATGAGGCTAGCTTAGAGTTATAGCAAAAATGGAGCCAAAAACTAATAGGTGACAAAACTTTAGTGATACGAAATTGAAATTGAGTAAAATAATTAAAAATTCATATTAGAGCTGAGCTCTAGGTTTGTGTTCATTAAGCTAAGCCCCTTTATGTCAAGTTCAAAGTTTATGTTATATGTATGTCTGTCTTATGAGTAAGAACTCATTGTGGTACATACTGCACATAGCACATTGTAATGCTCCATTTTAATGCACATCGTAACAAACAAATACACTAAAGTTACTGTAGGTAGCCATAGTTACTAAGGTTAACATACTATTTTGTTATTAAATTTTAATATGAACACTACTTGAATAAAGTTTTGATGACTTTCACCAAGGGATGTTTGCACTATATAATTACGATAGTATGTATGTATGCCCGTTCATCCAGTTTTTTGGCCACTTGGTGCCAACCCTGGAACAGATCAAAATTGTATTCCAATGGTGCATTATATTTACGCGCATTATATGATGCATTATATTATATATTATTCAAATATTCTAAAGTATCTATATATATATATATATATATATATATATATATATATATATATATGTGTGTGTGGTTGTGTGTGTGTGTGCATGCGTGCGTGCGTGCGTGTGCGTGCGTGTGTGCGTGAGCGCCCGTGCGTGTGTGTGTGTGTGTATAGATAATATATACATACATATACATATCTATATACATGTATACATTAACTGAATGTCAGGCATTGCCCGGGTAATACAAGTCTTTGCACAGAAATTTATTGCTATTTAACATATAACAACAGTGGACACTTAAACTTCATATCATAACAAAAACGTGTTTTGTGCAGTTTAAATAATTTATTAAAAAAAATAAAACAATTGTATAGGTTTTCACACTTTGTCAAACAATTGTAACTTTTAAACTTCATATCATAAAAAATTATAGCGTGCAGGTCAAATAAATTAGGAAACCAGTTAAAACAACTAAAAAAATTAAAAACTATTCAGTGTAAGTGTGAAATACTTAGCAAGTAATAGCTAAATTAAGTCTGTTTTGCTATGATTCCAATAAAGAAGATTTGGTAGTGATACAATTGATACAAACCAAGAAAATAAAATGAAACCATAATTTTTTGAATTAATAATAACAATTAGTGCATAGAAGCGTGTATATAAAAAGGTCATTATACAGTAATGCCGGGCTAAATGCTATTTCCTTTGTAACTAATGTATGTACTATGCGCAGTACGCAACGTAGAGAGTTTTACCTTTGAGACAAATGTATAACATACAAAATGTGTTTTGCTTGAATGAGTTTAGCTTACGAAACACATACATGAAGCAAAATTTTAATATGCATTTTACAAAATTAAACTTCAAATTTGTCATCGACTAAAATTTCATCAACTACATGTATCTGTTTCATGTCTCATTCTCACTATGACTTACAACCATTAACGCTAAAAATCTCTTTCATGCATTGTTGGAGAGATTTTGGGAAGTAGCACAATTAAGATACCATTGTAATCAGTACAGTGACAAAGCAATTTTAATTTCAAGCGAAGTTTTTGTTGATATCGTATGGTGGAAAAAAAAAATTCGCCCTAGTACGGCAAAGCTAAAAAAGTATCGTGTTTCGTAGTTAGGCAAGAAATAAGTTATAACAAGGGAGTCATAACCCGTTAGCGCACTGTTTGAATTAATACGTAATTTAGCTTGTTGCAATCAGGAAAAAGGTATAGAGTTTTTGCTAAGAGCGATGGATGCTAATAACTGCATAGCCTCGTGGCTAGATTTGCAGTATACAAACTTGCAGTTTTTGTGAGTTCCGATTCAACATGGAGCAAATTTTTCATTCCTAGATTTTAATAGCTATAGCTGGACAAACAAGAACCAATAAAAAATGACAAACTTTGATATTTTTACACATACATGCATAAAGACTTTGCCTGAGTTCTAGTTTGGCAGTTGGTGTGCTTATTACGTGCATCGAAATAACAAAAATGCCAAAATGATATTCACCAAAAAGTTTTCTCAATGCCTGAAAGAGACGTTGATGACTGATTTATCTCATATCAGCATTTCTCTTGTGAAATAACAGTTAGATTTCCTTTTTGAAACCAGGGGCAAAGTTTGAGTTATGATCTCTATGAACACAAGGTCAGTGGTCACACAACCTCTCTTTAACCCGCTACCAGAAATTCATTTCATTAAGTATTAAACAGAACATTTTCGAGAACATCATCTTTCAAGCTTTTTTGACAAATTAGGTTAAAACAGGTTTTGATGAGGCTGGCTTAAAGTTATAGTGAACACAAAGCCATAAACAAATAAGGCATAATATTTTATTGATACAAAATTGAAAGCCAATAAAATAGCTAAAAATGCATACTAAAGCTGTGATTTAAGTTTGTGTTTAATAAGCTAAACCTGTTTATGTTAGGTTCAAAGTTTATGTTATACTTGTAAGTAACTCTGTCTAAAAGGTAAAAACTTCCTACAGTAGACACGGCACATAGCACATTGTAATGCTAAATGTTAATGCTGGTCATAAGCAATAAATACACTAGATAAACTAAAGTTACCGTAGGTAACTACAGTTACTAAAGTTAACATACTATTTTGTTCCTACTATTTGATATAAACAGTACTTATGTAAATTTTGGACGACTTTCAACAGGAGATGTTTGATTTATATAATTACTATAGTGTATATACCCCAATATACAATTTTTTACCAACCCTAAAACGGTTTAAAATTGTATCCCAAGAGTGTACTGTATATACTTTAATCCAACTTGAATCCTCACATATTTACAAAATAATTTACAGAAACTACTACCTGCTACTGCTAGGTACTACAGGTTCAGTTTGGTAGCAAAATGTTTTTACAGATCTTTAACAATCTTCAAACTACATGTATATCAACATTGCAACAATGAAAGGCTTAAAGCAAAAGAGAACATAAACCTTGGAAACACTTTAATTGGGGTTTATTATAGTCCTACTCAATTTAAGCTAAAGAGCAGGAAGCAGACCATAAAGTGAACTAATAAACAAAAGAACCATCTTGTATCAAGTACTGACTGTCTCACATATAGTATTTAATGATGACAGCATCAGTTGTTCTTCTGTTCATCCACAGTGTGAGTGAGACTAATGTAAGGTGAGTGGTTTGATTACATTGCAACCTGTTAGAAGAGCCACATTCTGTCATTGGCTAGTCGGTCTAATCATAAAAATAAAACAGAAAACTAAAAAAGGTAGAGTTGTATTTGATTTGTTTTTGTAGGTCAAATGCTATAGACTAGGTTCTTGAACAAATACAATTGAGTCAATCCAATAGGCAGTGTAGTTAGGAACTCTTGTGATTGGACTGTGATTAAAAGTTATTTTTACTAAGTGGGAAATCAAAATGCAAAACGTTTAAATAATCAACATTTATGTTGCCTTCAGCAAATAGAACTAGCAATTACTAACTAAGAGATTATTAATCAACTATTATGGAAGATAGAATTTTGTCTATAATTTGGAAACACCATTGCATGTTTGCTCCATTGTGATGTAGTTGTTGAATTAAAGACACTGTACGTATATTGTTGTTTAACAAGCAGGAAGTGCTTCCAGGGTAATTTTTACAACACAGTTAAAAGTTACAACAAATCATCCTACCAAGATGTTTGTGTTAGTTTTTCTGGCTAACACTTTGCAAATTTAACTATTCACTGTATCATTGAGTCGCTTGCTTTCATTTCCCAAAGTGGGCAGACTTTAAACAAAACACTAAATTACAAGGGGCTTATCAATTGTGTTAAAAGTTATCTACTAATTTTGAATATAAAGATAAATCAAAGAGTTTTATATGAGTTCACCAGAAGTGAACCTTAAAAAGTCACTAGAGCAGTGATAAAGCAATCTATCTAAAAGAAAATTACATTTTTTTTCTAGTTTACCAACTCACAGAAGTTTGTGGGTATAAATTAACTTATAATAAGTGCCATTTTGAATAATAAGTCAGGGAATGTATACGCACATATATTTTGCAAATTTTCCGTAGTACAAGCAAGAGAAATAAGTTACTCCCACATAAATATATAATACTGTACACACTGATAAGGCAGCTAACAACTTGGACTTTGAATGAACTCGTTACACATAGAAGAACCATTAGTTTTTGGAGTATGATGTGGCTCCATACTTCAACTTTAAAAGAGTTTCAAATTAAACCATTTGATGATACTATACTTTATGAGCACTAGAAACTGACTTACTTTTAACATCGCATGATAAACAGTTATATTACCTATATCAGCTACTTTATGGTCCACTTGGATGTTTCTCGTGATATATGAGTGCTTGAGATATGCTTGTAATTTTATAGCCTCTTACTTACTGTCCTAATAGGCCTGTAGAAGATTAGAACAGCTCTCCCATGCAAACTCTTTACTATTAATAATATAGTAACCAACAGAAGTAATTTATTTGCTAAAAGCTTTAGAATCACATGCATATAAAAGCACAATTTGCGGAGGTTTGGTGATTCAAAACTCGAAATAGAATCTCTGTCATAAATTTAGTAGCGCAATGAACACATAATCACTTTCAGTTTTCTAAGCCACAAAACATATAATGTTAACATAGCATTCTGAGACAAATGGAGTGGTGAATTGTGCTTTTTGATGCTATTTAGGTTGATTATTTGAAGAGGAAATGCATGCAATGGTTCTGTTCCAAAGTGAAGCTACAGATATGGGATGGCCATTAGTCATTTTTTAGATGACTCGGATGGTTGAGTTCCATCATCGCATTTCAAATAATATCTTTTTTCATTGGTGAAGAAAATAGTAAATTTTCATTTTTTTAAATATTGAAAGAGTCAACAATAAATTATAAAGTTAGATGACCGTATGATACCCTCACATATAAACATATGGTTACACCGTGTTTGAAAATTATTTCATCAGTGACAATGCATGCTATTTGTAATAATAACTAAAAGACCATTAATCAGTCATATCTTTGTGTGTACAGACCAGTTTAGTATTCTTTAAAACACATCCAACCACGTTAGGGTAAAACTAGAACATTCTTCTATAAAGGAGAGTAAAAAACCATATTCCCAAAAGTTATTGGAGAGTTATTGTGTCAATACTGCTAGTTTATAGTGATTTTTGGTGTATGATAGATATAAAAAGATAATTTATTGTGTACTATAAAAATCTGAATCTCTGTCAAGTATTCACCTGAACTTTTATCTAGTATTAAGTAATCACTCAGTTTACAAACCTGTCTTAAATGCTGGTTTGTTTCACCATGTTCTACACAAACTGTGCAATATTAGTTGGTTAATTTGTGTTAGAATTACTTTCAAAAATTAGCAGAAAGCTGACTAAAGGTGTGCTTACAAACACATTTTAGTTAAGATAAACTCGTGGTTAACCTTATGACCTCAGACTGACCTTGGATTCTTTTTAATGCTTGTACACAAAATTGTGTAAAGGTTTTGTGCGACCTTCACTTTCCTCCATTAGTACAATACTCGTGCATGAGTACAATACATATATTTCTGCTTAGTTCATCAAGGTGTACAAGAAAGAGTCAACAGGCAATGAACAGGCCCAGAACAGCTCTGCTCTGCTATGCAATTGTTCGGGCTTATATAGCTGCTAAACCCCACCCTTGTTCTGCTTGGTTAGACCCGGCATGGCTTGGTCTGGCTCGGCTCGGTCCAGCTCGGCTCGGTCCAGCTCAGCTCGGTCTTGAGTCGGTACGGCTCTGGCTTGGCTGTGGCTTGGCTTGACTCAAGATGGCTTGGCTGTACATCGGCTTGGTTTGGCTAAATGCAAGGGAACGCCATTCACCACACACTTCCCCCATTGGAGACTACGGTCTCTAATTCACATCCTGAGGGAGTACTAGTTGAGCCAGAGCCTCATGCTGGCAGGCTCCGTGGCGGAGGCGCTTTATCTCCTCCAATAATAATTGGGGTTCCTGGTCCTCCAGGTGTCCCTGCTGTAGGACCGTCTGCATGGTCTTGGCAGCCCTCGTCCACGCCTAGGCGCCCTGCGCTAACAACCGGGCCCAGCTGCGCTGCGTCTGTAGGAGGGTCTAGCTGGCTGGAGTCCATTCTAGTACCTCGGCCAGCGTGCGTAACCCAGCGGGCTCTACGGTCATCCTGCTCCTCTTGGTCAAAGCCCAGCGACCTCGAGCTGGGGGCACAGTAGTGTCCTGGCCTGCTGTGCTCCTCTAAGAGGGCTGCAACGCCTCCTTCTTCTGGTAGTGGGTGCGCAGGCAACCATCTTCAGGGAGCCCTTCATGTTCTCCTAGCAGAACTGCTCCAAGGAGTCTTGGTCCACCAGATACACCACCGGATCCACTCCTCCTTGCTGGTGAGTTGCGTGGTGCAGCAACATCTGGTTCCTTGACACGCGCTGCCAATTGCAAGGGCACACAAACACAGTGTAGTGTTGCAGTACGTAAAATTGGATCCGTCGGGGGCTTGTTGTAAACTGGCAGATCCGGCAACTCCCATCTCTCACCTGCTCTTCCGCTCATGCTACAGTCCGGAAAGACAGACAAGTACTTGATAGTCCTTACGATGGCCTTTTTCCACAATCTGACTTTCTCTGGCTCCGGCTGCCTCACGGGTGTGCTCTCTCTCTCACGGCAACAGTCGGTGGAGAAGAAGACAACTCCGGTGAAGGGGGCTGACCCAACTCCTCTTTGTGCGCACAGCAGTCACCCAGCACTCATCTTCCACTGGTTCTGGTATGGCCTCGTTGAGAAGCTCCTCCACGCTGTCCTCTGTCAGAGTGGCATCCAGCAGCACCTCTACTCCCTCCTCAGTTATTTCCAACACGTCAGAATCCGGCCGTCGTGCCATGTCCCTCTCTGTGTTACTCCCTTTGTAGGCCACCACGTGTGCCGGTGTTGGCCTACTCACTCCTTCTCCAGCTTCTTCTAAGCTCATTGTGACCGAAGTCAGTAAGTCCTGTAGAGATGTGTTGCCTTCGCTCTCCATCTTTTTCAGCGCTTTTATGTCATCCAGGGAAAACGAGTGCTTTAATAAGAAGTCCTTGGTTGCGTTTGTGATAACCGTTTTACCTCCTTCCCGCGCAACCTCTGGACCGTTTTCCGTTAAATTCATAGAGTAGCATACACCATCTCCATATCGTTTCGGATTCCTAGTTGTCCGGGCCAGCCTCGGATTGTGCCGGACCGGAGTTGATTGAATTGCAGGTCTGATGGGATCTGGTGTTGTGGTCTCTTCGGTCTCTACCGGGTTTGATTCAAGTTCTCCCGGAACTTTTTCCGTGTGGCCGGATTGATGCCCTCAGAACTTGGAGGGCGTCCTTGACTTCCTTCTTCCTCCGTTCCAGCCGGATTTTTTCCCGGAGTTATCTCAAGCCCTCGAGTTTTTGCAGCCTCTATTTGCAACTTTCCCTAGCTGGGAGGTGGCATTATTGGTAGAGGATCTACCCTGACCTCTTCCTGCCTTCTCTCCGGCCTGCTGGGTCAAGCTCTTTTTATTTTGGGACCCCTCTTTGGCTCCAAAGTGGCTGGGGCCTGCCCCAACCTTTCAGGGCAAACATGATAGGGTTTTAGCCTTCCTTCGGTCTGGATGAAAGACTGGCCCTGCCATTCCTCCAGATATGTGTAGTTCCCCCAGGCCTTCGGGACCTGGTATGGTCCTTCAAACTTTGCCTGCAGCTTGGGATTTTCTTCAACTCTCCGGCGTTTGTTCGTGAGCCATACCCAGTTGCCTGGGGCGTACAGCGATAGCTTTTCTCTGTCTTCTTGCCGCACCTCCATCTGACTTTGCCGTAGTGGGCAGGAAAGAACTCGGTCGGTGGGGGTGGCTTTCCAGCTGGTCTGGCAACCTCACCTCCCGTCCCAAAATTAGCATGTTGGCCGTTACTCCAGTCGTGGAGTGGGGGGTACCTTTGTATGCCCTCATCAGCTGAGGAGTAGTAGGTCCCACTCGTTCTGTCCCTGAGCTAGGAATAGCGCCGTCAAGTAGTCTCCGAGTCACCGGGTATTCTGCTCCACGATTCCGTTTGCCTGTGGATGATACGGAGTCGTGTTGGTCTTCCCTATGTTCTAGAGTTGGCACAGTTCGGCCATCAGTTGGCTTTCAAACTGTGCCTCCTGGTTCGTGTGGATCTCCTCGGGCAAGCCCAGGTAGCAGAAAACCCGCTCATCCAGTGCGTTGGCGACCACCGGGGCTGTGGCATAAGGTAGTGCCAATGCACCTTGCCACCAGGTGAAGTGGTCGTGAAAACCAGTACTCACTTGTTCCCTCTTGGCGTGACAGGAAATGGTCCCACCAGATCCACGGCCACCTTCTGCCAGGATCGTCCTGCATAGAGCCTCATTTTTCCTTCAGCCACCTTTGTTCCTCCATGCTTTGTGGCCTGGCACACCTTGCAACTCTTGACGAGCCATCTGACTGTGGATGTCAGTCCGAGCCAGTACCACGTCAGTTGGAGGCGACCTATCATCCTTCCCACCCCAGAGTGAGCCAGGGTGTGCGTTTGCCACACCATGGTTTTCTGCATGGCCGGGGGGCAGATAGCGCACCATCTGGTGTGGCCCTGCAGGGCTACGCGTGCTTCCAGCCCGCCGTCCTGTCGTATGCGCAGATAGCCCCACATGCGATGCAAGATGTCCAGCTCTCTGCTCCGGACCTCCAGGTGTTCTGCTGGCACTTCCTCTCCTGTGGCGATGGCACGGTACATGATGGCCACTGTTCCCTGTCCGGTAGCCTGTGTCCTTGCCAGCTCGCCCTTTGGTCCTGTCACTCCTAGTGGGGCTGATAGCCCCTCGAGAAAATCTATGGCACCCAGGTTCAATCCTGCTGGCCCCCCAGGGTATGCGATGTTGCCCAGGGTCGATCCCGCTCTATCAAGGGCAGGAGTCCCATCCAGGCAACTGGTCGGTACCCACGTGGCTAACGACCCTTGTTCCCTTGCCAACTCTTTCCGTGAAAGGCCCCCATCCCTCTGTTCAATGCTCGCGTATTGTCGGCAGTCCTCGCAGGTTTGCCTGCTCAATCCATCTGCATTCCTGTGGCAAGTCTTTAACCGGTGCTCCAAGATGTAGCAGAACTCCGCTAAGATCTCAAGCCACCGGGCTACTTGATTTGAGGATTCCCTCCTGCGGCATAGCCACCGGAGTGACGCGTGGTCCGTCCGTAGGAGGAACTCCTGGCCATACAGATACGGCCGAAAGTGCTTGACCGCCTTCACTACCGCAAGCTGCTCCCGTCGAAGGACACCGCAATTGTGTTCCGAGAGGATGAGGGTCTTACTGTAGTAGGCAATGACCCTCTTGCAGCCCTCCTGTACTTGGGACAGCATGGCCCCCTACTCCACATCCGCTGGCATCCGTGTCCAAGATGTATTGCTTCCAAGGATCCAGATAGCCCAAGATCGGGGCGGTGCTGATGCTCTCCTTCAGCGTGTTGAAAGCGGCCTTTTCTCCCTCCGTCCATCTCCAGGGCTTTTCCTTTGCAGTCAGTTGGTACAAGGGGTGCGCTATAGTGGCAAACTTTGGGATATATTGCCGGTAGTAGCTGAATGCCCCGACAAATCTTTGGAGTTCCTTCACTTCACACGGACTTGGCCACTTTGCGACTGCCTCCACTTTGTCGGGGTATGTAGAGACTCCGTCCTGGCTTACTATGTGACCCAGGTAGTGAACCTGGGATTGCATTAGCTTGCACTTGGAGGGCTTCAGCTTCAGTCCGGCCTTGTGGAGTCTCTGGAAGACCTCTTCTAGCCGATGTAGATGCGTATCAAAATCCGGGGCAATGATAATAATATCATCCAGATATACAGTAGCAGCAGCGTTCTTCAGTGGAGGTCATGCAGAACGCGTTCCCTGAGTCTTTGGAAGGTGGCAGGGGCGGACGTCAGTCTAAAAGGCAACACCTTCCATTTCCACAGTCCGAACCATGTCGAGAAAGCCGACTTCTCCTGCGCCTCTGCATCCAGGGGTACCTGCCAATACCCGCTCACCAGGTCGAGCGACCTAAAATAGCGACTGCCGGACAGGGCGTCCAGGCTGTTGTCAATCCTGGGCAGCGAGTAAGCGTCCTGCTATGTGACGGCATTGAGACGCCGGTAGTCAATACAGAAGTGCCACTTCCCATCCTTTTTCTGGACCAACAGCACGGGGGAGCTCCAAGCTCCTCCGGCTGGCTCGATGAGCCCTCGTTTGAGCAGATCCTTGACCTGCCTTTTGGCCTCTGCCTCCTTCTCTAATCTGAGTCTATGAAGAGGTTTTCGGATTGGCCAAGTTCCCTCTTTAAGTAGAATAGAATGTTTCACCTCCGAGGTCCTTTCCACGTCGTCGTCACCCGTACTGAACACTGTGGCATACCGGCGCAGTAGGGATGCCAACCTTGATGTTTGTCTCATGTCCTCACAGTTTGGCCAGGCCACCTCGAACAATTCCTCAAGGTGAGCCGGCACTCCATTGATTGAAGTCAGACCGGCGTCACACAATAAGGAGTCATCCTCCTCAACCTGTGGGGTCTCCACTCCCGTGTAAGTGCCGATAGTGGCTCCGAACCTTCTGGATAGTGGCTCCGGAAGGTCAAAGGTCGCTCCCTAGTGTTCATGCAGTGGGTGATGACCTGTCCCTTGGGTCCCGGCTGATTCCGGCTACTGGCTACTGGAGGTCTGTCGAGAAGTCCCTCGATTAGTCCCATGGGGCAATAGTTCCGCGTGGTGATGCGACAGTGTATCGCCATCTTTGTCCGGGCAAGAACCACTACCGCCCGTATCACCTGTACTTTGTTCTGTAGCAGCCGCCTATGCCGGTTTGTGCAGAGTAGCTGTCTGCCATTCATTCGGACTACCGGTTGCTCAAACTCGAGAGCTCATTGCTGGGCCACGAAGAGCAGGCATTCCGGCTCGGCATTCCGGCACTCGGTCCGGTTTGGCATTCCAAGTATGGCATCTTCGCTCAGGCGGCTATCTACAAATACTTCCTCTGTCTTTACATCCCTCAAGCGAATAGTCAGACAAATTATCTCATAGAAGGAGAGCCGTATTTTGTCAGCCAATAGTCCGTGGCTGTCACTCTCCTCGAGTCGGTCCCGCACAGCTCCTGGCAATCGATAAAATACTTGTTTATTGATCAGATTGGTGGTGCATCCGGTGTCCAACAAGAACTAGATGGGCCGCCCCTCCACTTTTCCTGGGAGAAAATAGCTGGTGGAGTGGGGTCAGCTGAGGGCTTGCGCCATGGTGGGATCCTCCAGGACATCTTCTGTGAGGCCTGAAAGGTTTCCTTTCCGTGGTGGGGCGAGGTCGGTCCCTCGGGCCATCCCACGTCAGGAGTAAATCCGCTGCTCTCGTGATTGCCAACCCTAAGGTGGAGAAGGGGTTGGCCTTGCCGCTTTTAAGACAGGCTTCCGACTGTCCGGTCCAGTGGGGATGGTTCCCAGTGTCTGGGGTGGAGGGGATTTGGGGGTCACCCTCCTGCAATTTGGGTTACGTCCCTGCCGTTTGCACGGAGGGGCATAGGCCATGTACGGAACAGGGGGCTGTCCACACTAGTCTCACCCAAGGACTGGTAATCGTTCTGTCACCACAGGCCCTTGCTGTGCACAAACTTCCCTTGGCCTAGTCTTTGCTGGTTAAGACCATCCGTCAGCCGCCACCGAGTCTCGCGAAATCCTATTGTTTTTCCGTGATTGCTTGGCCTTGACACAGCCAGTAGTCGGAGCTACTGCTGTAGCCGTCCTTCGTTTCCCGAAGCCGGTTTGGTGTGGTGAGGGCAACTTTTCCGTACGTGCCCCGGTTGGCCACATTCCATGCAAATAGTAGCTGGCTGCCTCCTCTTCTCAGTTTGAGTGCGAATCTGCTCCTAGAGCTGTTCCACTTTGTCCGTGAGAGTTTTGACCAGCCAGGCTAGTTGTCCTATAACATTGGTCTTGGCCGAGTTCACCTGGTTAAAGGCTCCTCACTCCAGGGCTCGTACTGAAGATTCGGTGGGTCTACACTCGCTTCCTTGAATTTGGAGGTAGTTATTCCCGGCTCATACAGCATTCGCCGGTGTAGGTGTAGGTACGACCAACAGATGTGTCTGCAGGGCAGGGTCCCTCAGCAAGCTGCAGAAGGTCTCCATAGCCATGTTATTTCGGTGGCGATTCGGTAGGTCCCCATACGCGGTGCACACCAACCTCTGGACTTTCATAACATGCTTTTGCAGCGTCGTCCTTTCCTCTCGCCTAAGGGTGTTGAATTGACTTAGCGCCGGCCTGACGAATAGCCTGAATCTTGCCCAAAGGGCATTGAAAATGGCCTCCTGGTCATCGGCTTGCCTGCAGTCCTCAGCCTGTTCGCCCAGTGCTTCCCGGAGGTGCAATAGCATTGCTCTGTTCGTCCACTGGTTAGCGTCAACTACTTCTGTGAAGCGAGCAATAAAATACTCCACATCTCTTTTCCCAGTATACTAGGGAGTCCTGAACGTTGGGGCCGGTTCCTGAGCTCTTGGCATCAGTAACACCCGCTCTAGTGCCTCGACTAGTCGTGTCCTGGGTCAGCGCTCCTTGCTCTCCTGTTGGCCATGTCTGGCTTTCAGTAGGTTTCTGCTCTTCTCCCAGAGCAGTGCCTTTACTGTGTCCGCGGCCGCTGGCTTTTTTCTGGGTTTCTTTCCGTAGGAAGTTCTTTCAGTAGGAGCACACCGCTTCCTCAGGCGAGTCCTGTCAGAGCCCTCAGTAGGTTTCTGCTCCTGGAGCAGTGCATCTACTGGGTCCAATTGGCAGGCTTTTCACAGCTTTTCCTGGGTTTCTTCTGGCAGGAAGCTCTTCCAGTAGGAGCTTTCTGCCTCTTCAGATAAGTCCTTTTGGAGTTTTTAGTAGGTTTCTGCTCCCAGACCAGTGCATCTACTGAATCCGATCCTGTAGGGCTTTCCACAGCCCTCTCTGGGTTTCTTCCTGTTGCCAGAAAGTTCTTCCAGTAGGAGCGGTGTCGCTGTTTTTCAGGCAGCCCAGTTCATCCAGAGTCCAGTGATCTAAATGCTAGTTCTGTGGTGAAGTTCTTGGGATCGTTACCAATCCCACTGCTGCCACCAGTGTAAAAGTTTTGTGCGACCTTCACTTACCTCCATTAGTACAATACTCGTGCATGAGTACAATACATATATTTCTGCTTAGTTCATCAAGGTGTACAAGAAAGAATCAAGTAACAGGCAATGAACAGGCCCAGAACAGCTCTGCTCTGCTATGCAATTGTTTGGGCTTATATAGCTGCTAAACCCCGCCCTTGTTCTGCTTGGTTAGACCTGGCACGGCTCAGTCCGGCTTGGCTCGGTCCAGCTCGGCTCGGTCTTGAGTCTGTACGGCTCTGGCTTGGCTGTTGCTTGGCTTGACTTGAGATGGTTTGGCTGTGCATCAGCTTGATATGGCTAAATGCAAGGGAACGCCATCCACCACAATAGCCTAAATAGCTTGTCTAATGCATAGATCATGTTACAGAAGTCTGTATCTCAAGCTATTGGCTTTGACAACAGAAATAATTTTGATCTGGATTTTGATAACATCATAAGCATAGACTTTTGGGTTATATGCCGTAAAAAATCCTTCTTATTTCTGCTCGTTAAAGTGCCATTTTTTCGGAATTCTGCGCAAATTCTCACATGACCCAAGTGAAGTTTTCGCAATTTTGTTTATTTTCAATGACTCAGAATTTATGAAAGTTGACAATGTGGAATGAAAATAATAAATTTAATAATATCTACAAACCTGTTATATATATACATATATATTATTTTATATATTTTATTATATATATATATTATTATTACCATATTACTACGGACAAATAATATGGGTTCTATTAGCAATCGGGTTTGCTATATATATATATATATATATATATATATATATATATATATATAACACGGGTTTGTTATATATATATATATATATATATATATATATATATAACAAACCCGATTGTTAATAGAACCCATATTATTTGTTCGTAGTAATATGGTCATGGATTATAGTAATAAAGCACGAGTTCACAATTTCTACACTATGGTGAAATGAAAAGTTTGAATAATTTTGAAACTTTATTCATGAAAATAACTTATTTTTTTGTGAAAAAGTTACTGTAGGTACAAACAAATGAATCTGAATTGAAGGGTGTTTTAGAAAGGCAATGATTTACCAAGTAATTTTCTAATATTACACTTGATATGATTGAATGACATGAATCTTCACTTTTTTTTAATAATTTGCAAAAATACTATCAAGCAACTGCCAGATACAACAGGTTCAGTTTGGTAACGAAATTTTTCTACTGATTGTAGACAATTTGCAAACTACATGTATGTAAACTAGTATCACCGCAATGGAAGGCCGAAACGAAAGAGAACATGACTTTTGAAAACAAGTTAATGTTGATGCTATGTCTTATCATTTGAGCAGTGAATCATTAGGCAGCCTGTACAATCAATTTACAAGCAAGAGGGCCACGTCGTCGTATCAAGTACGGATTGTGTCATGTAAGTAATCTCGTGATAACAGCATCAGTTGTTTTTAGTTAATGCACAGTACAAGTGACGCTAAGTAAGGTGAGTGATTTGAATACATTTCAATCTGGTAGAAGATCTACATTCAGTCATTAGCTATAGTAGATCTAGCCAAAAGAAAAAAACAGAAAACTAGAAAAGATGAAGTAGTATTTGCATTCTTTCTGTCGGGGACATTACATGCTATAGACTAGGTTGTTAAACTATGTGTAATAAAACTCTGTCAAGGATACATTGGTGTCAAGTCTTTGTAAGTAACCATGAAATTGTGTTAATCAATGTATTAAAATATATTATAAAATATTATATAAAATATATATATAAAATGTATTAAAAGATCATATGATTTGAGCATGATCAAACCTTTCTTTTTAATAAGTAGGAAATAACTATGCAAAAATTTTAAGTAATCAGCATGGAGACTGCATTCAGCAAATAGAACTAACTATTACTCGGCATGTGAGATCATTTACCATTTATTACGAAAGATAGAATTACGACTTTAGTTTAGAAACAGCATTGTAGGATTAAAGATTAGCTTATTAGCAGACGGTTGCTGAATTATAGAAACTGGTATAAAAACTGGTACACTGAATGTTGAATGAAGCAGGAAATACTTCCAATATATTTTATGCATATAGTTACAACAAATCAGCCTATGGCGGTGTTAGTGCAGTTTATAAGCTGACTTTTAATACTTGGGCAACGCCGGGTAGCATAGCTAGTCATCTATATTTAAAGCTGATTGCCAGCAAAAGTTCATTCAAACAAGAAAAAGCAAGTGTAGATGTTATACCCAAAGAACTTCACAAATATTTGTTTCATACAATACCGATTTGTAAATAGCAATACTAGTAACTAAAGTTTAACAACTTTTATCAAAAAGTAAAAAAAATTAATTCTAAAACCAATAAGATTGACCATACATTTAACAGGTCAGTATTCTGGTTTGTTGGTCATGACAGTAATAATTCATTGTTCAGCATTGCGGCAGCTTACTCACTTTCAAATTATCTCTGTGGTAACATGTTTCAGTTATAAAGTGACCTAGATTAATACTAAACAGTTTTGGTGAATATTAACTGTCTCATAATCAATTATTTATATTTTGGATAAACATTGAATACTGAGATGCGAGTAGTTACTATAATTTTTTGAGTTAAAAGAGCTTTAAAATCACCAGATGGAATTGCCAGTAAAAAAATCTATAAAAAGTAAAATATTACTTATCTGTGTTTATTGGAAGAAATTTCCAACTGAAGCCATCATTCTACCTAAAAGATAAACAATTGAAAATATGATTAACACTAGAACCCATATTCTTTGTTGTAAATATATGATCAAGGATTACAAGCAAACTTCATTAGTTCACGGTTTATTTTATGGGGTAAAAAGTCTAATTATTGTAAAATTTGAGACTCAACTTTGAAACGAGTTTTACGCCAAAATATTGGCTAAAGGCAAATTGGTAATTTAAAAGATGTTTTAGAAAGGCATAGATTTGCCTAGCAACCTCTCAACATAAAATACATGTGTTTTTTGTTGTGAATTATCCCGGTTGTGACTAAAGGAACATGCAGAACATCTACCCTGAAAATGCCACATAGGATCTTTGTAATGAAATGTTTTTGCAGATTTTAGAAAGCCCATAAACTGTATCAATATCGCAACAAAGAAAAGCTAAAGCAAAAGTGAACATAACCATTGGAAAAGAAAATAAGACAGATGTTGTAGCGTCTCATGGTTTGTGAGATGAAGAATACATAAGACTGTACAAGGAACTTGTAATCTGTTACTTGATTGTATCATTGCTTTCCCTGCATTTAAATAGCGAGCAAGTTGTTTTCTAGTTGATGTACAGTACGAGAGAGGCTCAGTTAGGTGAATGTATTTATGCTGACGTTGTAACCTGACAGAAGAGCCTCCTTTTGTCGTTGGCAAATAGGATCACTCCATTCGCTTGCTGCTAATGATTTGACAGTGATATCTTGCGTGTTTTAGTAAAGCAGGAAATGCTACCAAGATATTTTTAGTTTCCAGTTATGATAAATCAGCCAACAAAAGCATGTGTGCATGTTTTGATGCTGAGTACTTTGAGAGCTTAACTTTATGAAGCTTCATTGAGCTAAGTTTAGTTGCTCTTTTATAGACAAAAGTGTAAGTTAGGAAATATCTCGGAACGCATTACATAATTTACATTTATTTTGCATATATTCAAACGTAAAATATCTATAAAACAAATATTCACGGAACAAACTACGCATGTTTTAAGGACATATACTGTACTGGAGTAAGTTAACTGTGTCATGCAAACTTATTAGCTAATAACAGAGTAACAGACTAGCAACCTAATAGAAATAATTTATTTTCTAAAAGTTTTAGAAATACATACATACAAGACTATAAATTTCTGAACTTCTGACATCGTCAAACAGGTTAGCTAATTAAAGATCTGTGACATGATTGCTGTCTTTTAACTAATAATATCACAAACACAAATATATTGGTGGTTTTATAAACTGATATCCAGATATATAACAACAGGATCTTTCGAGACTTGAAGTAGTGAACGAGTGCTTGTTTGCATTATCTGAATTACTTGTTTAAAGATGAGATGCACGTAGTTGTTGAGCTACAAAGTAAAATCATAATTTTTAAACAGGTTTTCATTTTATAGAACATTCACAACATCAATTTTGATCATTGTATTTTCAACAACGTCTTACTTCACCAAAATGGCTGAAGCTATCATGATATTGTAGTTAACAAAGTATTGTATAGGACGGCATTAAAATAGAAGTTGGGATGAATAGATTATACCCTCGTGTCAACATAGAATTAGAGCACGTCTGAAAAACATTTCAACAGAGATAAGGCATGCCGTTAACATAACGAGGATACATCAAACAATGTTAAGATAAAACTAAAACAGGGTTTTCTTATGCAGGACAGTCATTAACTAATCATAGTTTAGGACAGGGGTCAGCAACCCGCTGCTCCAGAGCCACATGCGGTTCTTTCATCCTCTCGCCGTGGCTCTCTTTGCCTTTTGATTTTTTTTTTACCATATGTCAAGTAACTCATAAGAATATGGAGGTTTTACCACTAGATTTTGTGATAAAATTTAAAAAATTGCAATTATGGTGATTCATCAAACATTGTCACTTGCTATGCATCATTATTTATGCACCAATAAAACCACTAAAATTACACCAGTTGGCCCGAAACTTTTTGATTTTTTTACCCCAAGTAAGCAAACAATGGCGAGTACTAAGAAAAGAAAAGCGACAGAGGAAACAGAACATTTAAATCCTATGTGGGCTGATTTGTTTGCTTTCACCGCTGATGAGACTGGTTCACCAGTTTGCTTATTATGTAATGAAAAATTGGCAAAAAAAACAAAAATTCAAATGTCGCAAGATGCTTTTAGAATAAACATGCAGCCTCTGCTCAAAATATTCAGAGGAAGATGAAAGAAAAAAGGTCATTTCGAAACTGATGCGTAAGGCTAGCATGAGCAAAAACCAATACATGAAGTGGATAGAGTGCACAAATTCAACTACATATGCTAGTTTTGTGGCCGCTCAAAAATAGTCCGGCCTGGAAATCCGTTCACTCACGGACAATATGTAAACAAATCATTTGTTAAGATTTCTGAGCATCTGTCCGCGGACTTGGAAAATAAGACTGAAATTGTGCAAAAAATCAAAGATATGCCCCTGTCTGAAAGACAGTCAAAGACATGACCCTCGAGTAACAGAAAACATCACCAGACAGCAAATAAAGGACATCAAAAAAGATGTGGCGGACTCAACTGCTTGTGATGTATCCAAAGACAAAAGTGATATTGAATATTTTGTTAAAAGAATGACTGAATTAAACATGAAGTCGCAATTTTTCTTGAAAGTAGCCTTAAAAACAACTTAACACTTTCACATTACGTTCAAAATATGATTAACTATTTTATTGTTCTTTGCAAGAGTGGAATTTTGTTTTCTCAGCAGTTAAATCATTCTACACGCCTCAGTTTTTTGTTTTATGATGTGAACATTGTATAAAAGCATTAGAAGGTAAAAAAAAACGTTACATGAAGTATTTATTTTTTTGTGTTTTTTTCTATGCAAAACGGGTCAAAATGGCTGTTTGAGTGGACAAGGTTGCAGACCCCTGGTCTAGGATGTTATTGGAAAAATAGCTTGCCAACCATGTTATGCTATATTTATATTTCAGTGTTTGACAGACTACAACTGACTAGTTATTTTGCAATGGTTGCAACAAAATATCTGTCGACTATTCACTTAGAAATTCTAACAAATAGTCTGTCATAATTCCTTTCATGACATTCCTTTCAGTTCAGTGGTTGTTTCAATTTATTCTACACCATTCCGAAAAAATTGGTTAGTTACTTTGCTTTAAAATTGCTCTGAAAAGTTGGCAGAAAGTTGAAAGATGTTCTGCTTGTCAGCATGCTTCAGTTAAAGAACATTTGGAACATACCATATTACTTAAAACTAACTTTGGGTCTTGTTTAGTAAATGTACACAAAACTAACGTAAGGTACTTATGAAATTCTCACCTAATAGTACATAAGTTTGTATATCAAGTAGTGGTCTGTGACAAGAAAGATAGAGTAAACCATTTTGATATTTTTCAATGATTTCAGTGGCATGGCAAGCTAAGATTTGTAACTTGACTGCAATAGAAATTGCCGTGTTTCCTTTTTTTAGTCGATTTTATAATGGCTAGCTAATTTTAAAATCTGAAACACATATTTATTGCTATTGGCCTAAACCTGATATAATAGGTATATTTCTTAAGTGAAAAATAGACTAGAACATGAAATGAAAGAAATTGATCAGTGAAATTTGTATGATATTTTAACTATCTGGCATTCTTTACACAACACAATAAAAGTTGTATATCACAGTTAGTTGAGCAAGTTAACTGCTGGTGATTTTTAAAAAAAATCTTGCCAACTCATGGCAAATCATTTTTTATGGGCTTATCGTATGCTAACAAGATATAATGTTTGCCCAAATAAATAGATAAACACTGCCTTGCACACTAATGTAATATTCAGTTAAAAATCCTTACCGCTTGGCACCCCTGGCCACACAAAACTTTTGTTCGAGTTTCATATGGCTCAGTAAAGTAACTAGTTTTCTACAGCACTTTAAAAAAAATAATCTGAACAATTGAAACTATGATTAACACTTGAACCAATATTATTTGTTGTAAACATATGATCAAGTATTACAAGCAAAGTTCATTAGTTCACAAGTTCTCTTATGTGATAAAAAGTCTAATTATTGTAAAGTTTGAGCCTACACTTTGAAACAAAGATTTTCATGTAAAAAGATTGGCCAAAGGAAAATTATTAAATTAAAAGTTGTTTTAGAAAGACATGGATTCGCCTAACAACCCCTAAAAGCAAAACAAATGTGTTTTTCTGTACGGAATCATCTCTAATTATAGAATAAAAATAGACTGGAACATGAAATGAAAGTTTCTGATCAGTAAAACTGGCATAAGATGATAACTCTCTTACACCAGGTACACATCACAAGTAAAGCTGCATATGATAATTAGTTAAACAAATTAACTCAGAATGAGTTCTCAAATATAATTTTAATTAATTAATGCCAGACCCCATTTGATAGACTTATGTTGCAGTAAGAGTGTATTCTATTTTTCCCTAATGACTGATATGAAGCACCGCAATGTAATACAAATGTAATGTAATACAAAGCAAAAGTCTTTCACCCTTTACCTTATTTGCATGCAACATTTTTATTCAGGTTTTTGTTGGTCAATGAAACAAACTATTTCCTGCGATATTTTAAAGAAATTTTGATAAATTGCATTCACTTTTGTTACAAATTAACTCTACAATATTTCAATTCCAGCATGCAGCATGAACAGACACAGCAGGCTTCCCGAGTAATTGACCAACAACAACACGTAATACAGCCAACTCAGGCACAGTTCAATACACAGCCTGAGGTTACCATAGTAACTCAAAACCATCAAGAAAGTCTTTATAAACTAAAGCCAACTGCTCTGTCTCAGCTGAAACGGTGAGGGTATTTGATTTGATTTGATTTGATTTTTATTGCGTAATAATAACATGACAATATGAGTAAAAAAATACAGAGTAGCAATAGGACATGCCAGATAGCCAGAGGCTAGAGTCAAGGCAGCCCCAGCAAGCAGTAGGAAAAGAAACAGAATCAGCGATAAGCGCACACTCCGGAGCACCAGAGTCAGGAAGGACAGTCCCAGGACGCCCACAGGCGCTCTACCAACTTCGCCTTCAGCTGACCCGGAGCAGAGCCCGCACAATCACTCAAAAATTTATTATATAATTTCATTGCACTAAAAAATATCGATCTCTGTCCCTTAGAAGACAAACACTTTTTCAACTTTAATTGATTTTTACTTTTTAAACGGGTATCTTGACAATGATCTATCATAAAATCTTGCAACTCTTCCATGGGGAAAGAATTTGTTAAAAACATTAGCAGGCGATACTGGAATAAAATTTCAATTGGCATTATTTTTAAAATTTTAAAATTTTTGGAAACTGTTTGATTTGGTTTAAAATTGAGTATTATTCTGATTGCCTTTTTTTGCATGATTAAAAGTTTGTTTAAATCAGTTTTGTTGCCGTGGCCCCAAAACTCGATTCCATAAATTAAAAGAGAATAGAAAAAACTGTAGTACAAATTGATCATGGTTGATTTGTCTAGGTAGGGGCGAATGAAACGAAATATTAGTAATATGTAATTAAGTTTTTTGATGAGACTTTGGATGTGTTTTTTAAAAGTCAAGTTGTTGTCTAACGTGATACCTAAAAATTGAGTCGAATCTTTGATTTGTAGTTGAGAATTGTTTAAAGAAAGGCTTAGATTATAATTTTGAGTGTTTTTAGACGGATTTTTGAAAACTACTTGAAATGTTTTACTGTTGTTTAAAATGAGTCTGTTTGATAGGCACCATTCATTAATAATATTTAATTCCTCTTGGAGTTTAGAATTATCTGTTGAAAATATATTGGTGTCATCTGCGAATAAAATACAATCCAAAGCAGGTGCAGCATTTACTAAGTCATTTATAAAAATTAAAAATAAGAGGGGTCCTAAAATTGATCCTTGTGGGACACCAATCGTAATTGCCCTCATTTGCGAACAATCAGTATCTGTTTTGGTAAATTGAAATCTATTTTGGAGATAACTTTGAATAAGAGAGGAAGACTTTACACTAAAATTGTAGTAAAAAAGTTTGTCAATTAAAATTTTGTGATTAATCGTATCGAATGCCTTTGAAAAATCCAAAAATACGCCCTGAGTTATATTACTTTGATCTAAATTAGTATATAAAAATTCCATTAGACTGTTTATTGCTGTAGTGGTGCTTTTACCTTTTCTAAAACCAAATTGTTTAGGCGACAAGATGTTATTGGTTTCTAAAAAATCCCGTATTTGCAAAGACAAACATTTCTCTAAAATTTTTGATAAAGCAGGAAGAATGGAAATGGGCCGGTAATTAGATGGATCTGTTCTATTTCCTTTTTTAAATAATGGAGTCACGCGAGCTATTTTTAAACAATTTGGGAAATTAGATTGTTGTATAACAAGATTTATAAGATGTGTTAAAACTGGAATTAGGACTAGTTTATTTTCTTTTATTGCACGGAGAGAAATCCTATCATAGCCGGTTGCTTTAGGAAGACTGAAAGAATCAATTATTTGCAGTGTTTGGTAGGGGTCAATTATCTGGAAGCTAAAATCAATATCATTTACACAGTTGTCCATAAATTTAGAAAAGTGAATATCGGAAAGTGGCAACTCATTGGCCAGTTTATTACCAACATTTACGAAATGATCATTTAAGGTCTCAGCTATATCTTGCGAGTCTGTTAGGAGTTTTCCATCTTTGTTTATGCTCGTTGGGCTATCTGAATTTTTAGAGTCTCTATTTAACAATCTGTTTATGAATTTCCACTTTTCGTTTTGATTATTTTTACATTTATCAAATTCTTTTTTATAGAATTTAGTCTTCGCAGTTTTAATTTCATTTGTGACTAAATTTCTGAAACTGTGGTAAGAGGTGTGGAGCGAAGTATTGAAAGGTTCTTTTTTGCATTTAATGTGCAATTTTCTTCGCTTATTTATCTGTTTAAGTAGATGGTGATTCATCCAAGGTTTTAAAAAGTTGAGCTTTTTCTGATTTGTGGAAATTAATTTTTTCTTCCCAGCTATTTTTATTAAATTTTGGAACGACAAAGAAAAGGATTCAAAGCTTTTGTTAACATCAGAGCAATCCATTATCGCCCGCCAATCTTGTTCAGCAAGCTTGATTGCTAGCTGATCATAGTCAATAATGAAAATGGATAAATTTGAACGCTTGGGAATTTTGATTTTAAACTCAATTGATGCAAAAACTGGTTGATGGTCAGAAATATTAAAATCTATTGTTGCAGAGTTTATGTTAGAGTCAACCCGGTTAGTTGCTATGTGGTCTATAAGGCTATTTTTGGTACTACCTAGTCTTGTCGCAGTTAAAATTGTGTTGCAAAAACCATATGATGTTAACAAGTTTTCATAATTGAATGAGTTTATGTCAAGAATATTTTCGGGACCGAGATCGATATTAATGTCACCTACAATTATTGTGTCCGGTGGTAATGTGGGGATCAAAGCTCCGAGATCCTCCAGAAAAGACGGCAGAGCGCCCGAGGGCGCCCTGTAGACTGCCAACACCGAGAAAATCCGGCGCCCCGAAGAATGCACCGACGCGAACACCGCTTCCGCCCCAGCCAGTGTAGCCGCCAAAACTCTAGCCTCAAAACCATCTGCCACATACACGCAAACTCCTCCACCTCCTTCATTTGGCCGTGAACTGCAAAGCAATCGATAATTTTTTAAAATAAATTTGTTAATATATGAATGTTCACCAAGCCAAGATTCTGATATAACGATAAGAGAAAAGTTAACATTCAGATGAGCCAAAAAAAGTTCAAATTCAGAAAACTTGTTATGAATGCTGCGAATGTTTATATGCAGAATGTTTATAGAGTTTTTTAGTACTATGCTCTTCAATGCATTAGGTTTGATCAAAGCGCTATGATGAATATTTAGTAAATCAGGTGTATCGTCGAAGCCTGGTATAGTTGCGCTAGTAATAGAAAAACCACATTAAATTATGGAAATGATTAGTTCAAGTCTATCAGGTCTTTGTCGGAAGAAATTTTAATTGCTTCTGAAGTTTTTTCTTTACGCATGAAAATGTTTCCATGATAGGTCCAAGCATATTTATAATTTAAGTCTCTTTTTTTACATCTGACTTTATAAAACAGCTCCTGTGTTGTTTTAGGCAGCTGTTCATTGATGAAGATTTTGTCTGAGTTTTCATATCCCAGAGACTTCGTAGTAATTGATTTTTTTACCATACTCTTTCTTCCATCATAGAACGCATCTCTTGCAGACATCTTGTTGAATTTTATAATAATTGCTCTCTTAGGATTTTCACCAGACTGTTTGGTTCGGAAAATTCCGTCAATGTCTTGTTCATTATAGCTAAGGTCAAGGCTGTCAGAAAGTTTCTCAATAATAGCGTGAAGATTTTCCTTATTTGTTACTGGAATTCCGTCTAGAATAAGTGATTTGTTGAATTTTTCTTGTTCTATGAGTTGAATGGATTTAGAAAGCTTTGTCAACGAGCTTGTAGATGGTTGCAGGTCAGAGTAATCTTTCTGCAAGTCGCACAATGATTTTTTAATGCTTTCAATCTCTTCGCCATAGTACGTCAAGGCTTTAGCTTGCTGCCTTTGTTCATCTTCCAGGACGGTGACACGATTACCAATACGATCCAGATGTTGACATATGCCGTTAAATTTATCCTCCATCCATTCTTTTGTTAGATCAAGTTTACTGTTGATGTCGCTAAGGGTAATGCTATCTTCAGTGATACTTGATGTTTGTCGCGTAATGTGCTTTTTGTTCGGCATTTTGAAGCGAAAACTTACCCAATTTGGGGGCGGTTCATATAGATGTTACCACCCCCAAAGCTTTTCCAGGCTTTCTTCCAGATAGTCTAGCAGCTTTGTTAGTTAAAGAATTTTAAAGAGCCACTATCCAGCTTGAAATTGGTTGTAATCCTCTGAAATTGCGAGTAATCCTCAATTAAAGAATTTAAGCGTTGATAAGTGCAATAGTAAGAGAGAGAGTGTAAAACACGACTGCTCTCTACGAAAGCCAACTGCCAATATTGTTTGTTATAGTTCATGAATACCTTGTGAACTTAACCTATTTGGTCTATTGTGGAACACTGAAGTGCTAAAAAGTTTCAGATAGACTAGTAGAATATGGATTACTCCAGTGTATTGTTTTATGAAACAGCCAAAGGTTTGTTTAAACAAGCATGTCTGAGAGCGTTTAAACTAAAGGTTTTCCAATGGCTGCTTCACATTTTAAGAAAATTTGAATACAAAAGTTGCGCTCTATGTTTAATTATTTATATTAAAACACTTTTGATTATACAATTTATATAAAAGATTAAATTATACAATTTAATTTTTTATTTCCATGTGCATTCTTGGAAAGTAAAATAAATAGGGTTTGAAAAGATTATGTAAGGAAATGTCAAACAAGGGATGTGTACATAAATAAGTTCATGAAAAAGCTGATAGTCAAGAGGCCATACTAACCTCTATTAATTATCCTAAAAGTAAAAAAGCAAGATTTGTGGCTTCCGTAGTCGATTATGAATTAAAATGTAGATATAATAAAAAAAACTCTTTTGAACAAGACAGTGTACTAGCTTTTGAGTAAAAAAAATGAACACTCACATCAACGACTTTGATATTTTGTTTCATTTTTGGCTAAGCAGCCTGTAAAGATCTATTGCAGATAGTTGTTATAATTTTCAGAATCAGATGTTTTTTCAAAATTGTTTAGCTTTCAGTAAGCATTTTCATTATAGAGCCAATATTATAAAGAAAGTATACTTCGGCAATTTATTAAAACACTTAAAATAAGCAAAGTTTTAGACACCTATAAAGTACTGTGTTTGTAAAAGAAAATAAATAATACGACTTATAAAAATAATGATAACACACATTCATAATTTTTGCCACTAAATGAATAATTTCCAGATAATAACTCCAAAAAATATTACATCACCTCGTATTTTTGGTATTTTCTCAACAGGCATTCTAGTCATCTTCATTTAAATGTAAACTGATTTTATTGAATTGTTCAGCATATGTGTAAAACAATAAATTAAAGCAAGTTTCACATGAACTTAGTAAAAGCAAATTTACGAACATTTCCTTTAGTAAATAAGTTGTTAGGTCATCTTAATTTAGTAAGAAACTTGTAAATATTGTTTAGGATATTATAGTTTTATCAAAAATATACTACTAATCTGTTACTCATAAGTTGTTTTAGAAAAGTAAATACAAAATAACTTGTATAAATCTGCTGACTAAAGAAAACTGCTTGATTACAGATTGTCAACCGCTCAAATGATGCTGGGTGGACTTTTTACCGTGTTTGGAGGTTCTCTCACAGCTTGGGAAGCAGTCAATCATAATGATTCAGTACTGTCATACTCCGGCTATTTTGCTATCTGGAATGGCTTCTACGTAAGTTAATATCATTCTCAACATGGCTTGATTTACACTAATCTTTGAAGCGTGCCCATTGTAAAAACTCTGTATTAATTTTACTCATCTAGAAAATCTGTCCATGAGATAACAAAGGGACTTGTACCACCAACTCGGATTGCTGCAACCAGTTTATATCTGACAAAGTTTTCTGTTAATCTGTTAACGCTTTTTTCTGGAGTAGAACGTGAAAATTAGTAGTGTCTACAGTTGGATAACCAATCTGTGGCCGTGGTTAGCAAAGGATAAAGGCGCAAACATGTTAGTAAGACATTTGATTACTTAAATATAAGCTTAGGCGAGAAGCTTACTGAGGCAATGAGCTTACTCCATTTTCGAGAGGCTATGCCAAAAAACACAGATAGCTGTAGACAAGCCGACTAGGTGGAAGCTGTCTTTTGCGCACTGAGAGCTCAATTTGACTTCGCCCAGGCAGTTTCGGATAGAGCTGACTACTGTGATGAAAGCTATAACAACTAAATTTCAACCAAAACCCGGTTCAACAACTAGGCCGACTAGCGTGAAGAGACTTGCTGGCACGCTACCAAGCGGAAGGAATAGAAGGAACTGTTTTGCAGTACCTTTACCAACTTTAGCCTATAATGCCATTTTATGGCGGTGGCCACACTCACCTTGACCAATGCGTTCTGACCACATACCGAGTTCTTTGAGGTTGAATCTGTGGATTTCTAATCGACTACTGTCTGGCCGTTTAAGAGATGCAAAGAAAGTGGACTGCAGTGGTGCAGTAAAAGACAGTCGGTCCCCTAGCACTGTTTGTACCACAGCTAATAAAGGAGGTTCAGCAACTGCCGAATAAAAGCTGACGTTTAAGAAGGCCACCACAACGAAGCAACTTCAAATTGAGGATGTAGGGACAAGGGCATGTTTGTGAGAACTGCCTAGCCAAAAGCCACAAAACCGGGAAACCGCAAATGGTTGCAACAGTAGTGCCGACTAATGGCTGCACTGAAGCCTCGAACCAATTCAGTTCTAGTAAAAAACGATCTGACTCACTGCTCCAAGGTTCATTACTAGGTTGAGCTCAAGCCCAAAATAGCTCAAAATAGAACGAAAATGCTTCATGAAGGAAGTCTGCCACAATCAGCCTCCGTCAATCAGAGTCCCGAGTCCCAATACCTGAAAGAAAGCCCAGTCGAGGAAACACAATCTGGACTTGAGCAAGTCCCACTAAGTGACTCTGCCGACAGTAAGCTCAAAAGCAAGTTCAAAGGAACCCGCTTGCACATAGTCTAACACCAGCATTAAATTGTTCAGGGCCAGTTAATGCAATACCCCTTGTTTTGGCTGAGCTGACGCATCAGTAACCTGCTCTAGGAGCGTCTCCCCAAAAAACATATGTGGAATTGAGTTTGAAGACACTTGGTCGGTGAATAGTTAAATTCCTGCTTTAAAAACGACATGGCCAACTTGCTTCCCTTTAGATGTACCAGAGCACTAACAGTAAAAAACTAAAAGGCATATACTGCTTGCCGTGGTCTATGAAAGTAAAAGGTCTTGCCATTCAAACTTCCTTCTGTGTTAGCCATCTTCTAGAGAGTGATGGAGCGTGTGTTGCATGCCCTTTAAGTTCTGCACTAAAAACACTGTTTCTATACTCAGATGGCATAATAACCATTGCATCAGATTTTGGAACACGCCTGCCTAAACTATAGAAAGAATTTTAGAGACTGAGGGGGCCGGACTTTACCTCAAGCCACACAAGTCTGAGCTTTTCTAATCAAATGTAGTTGATGTAAAGCCAGGTGGTCAGTGCTGAAAGGTTAGCTACTGAAGATTCAAAAATGGCCTACTTATTGGAAGCTCAAATAGTTGCCAGACTTTTTGGGCATAACAGGATAACAATGTAAGTGCATTCCAAAAAGGTTGCCACAGCAAACTTGGCTCATCGGCCGACAAGAAAAGACAAGAAAATAATGTGAGGAGAGATGTTAAAGACAGCCTTTGGAGAGCTAAAAGAGTGAAATTTTTCATCACCCATTATGGAATACCTTAGTCCAAGCCAGCTGTATATACCGGACACAGGTACAAACAGAGGGGGAAGGGGTGCAGTATTATGATAAGTTCGACAATACTTTGACACTGGCAGATAAAAATTACTGAATTACCTGAAAGGGATGTCTGGCCCTGGTCAAAGCCATAAAACAATTCTGACCTCAACTCTTCGATTGACAGAGTCTACTCTGCATTGCCCATGACTTCTTTTGCTGGCAGAGCAAGAGAAAGAAAATTCACAACTAAGTTGCCAAATAGTTAGAAATCCTAGCATAACCCCATTATGTCTTGAAGCACCAAACTGGACTGTCCAATGGAAAAATTCATGAACTAAATTGACAGGCATGTGAAGACCATCAGCAATGTGTACTCATCAACTTGAGAAATAGTGGGCTCGCCAAACAGAAGCTCACTATAGAAAACCCCACCTTGTCAAGTAGACTTAAGGGAAACCAAACAGTGGTGTGGGGAGTTACTAAAATCGTTCAAGGTGGTTGACTGCATGAGGGATTTGCTGCTACTACAGAAGCTTGGGAGAATATGCCGGCTACAAGACAGGGACTTGTAGCTGTGATAAATCTGACACACTTGGGCAGAAGAGCTGACCAAAAACAAGTTAGAGCTAGTAGGCTATACACGTAGACCAGCTTTTTGTAGCTATACATTATCTGAACATTACTTCAAATATGATTAGACAGATTGTTTAAAAGCCTGGTCGTCCCTTCACAACCAATGTGATAGTCTGCAGTCGACCTGCAAGCCATTTGAAAGACCACTATGTGGCCACATGCTCTTGTTCACTTTGTGATAAACAAACGAGCATCCACCTCTTTCTGATCTGGTACTGGTCGGGGATGACAGTGACCATGATAAGACTGGTCAACAACTTTGAAGTATGGCAAGCAGTCAAGAATAAAGAGAAAAGGTTAGCAGGCAGTAGGCAGAGGCGGTATGCTATGCAGCTTGGCAGAAAGTGGCTGTAGACTTGATAGGACCACTACCAACGATGCCAAACAGAAACAAGTAAAAACTCGCGCTGAATGATCACTGCACCTAATGGCAGAATAATGCGGCCCACCCAAAAGTTACGGCATCAATGGAAAAAAAGTCTTCTATTGAATAGGCTTGCTTGAACAATCCACATATACTAATGGCATGGTTTGATAGTGAGCTAATCATCAAGCTGTACCAGCTCTAGCATGCAGAGAGGTAGCACACCATCCCTTACTTCTTTTAGGCAAGCGAAGAAATTTAGCACAACAAACAGCTGGGGGACTCACTGCGGCTACTGCTGCGTACTCGAGGCCAAGAGAAAGAGATGCACTGCTCCCGAACTTATAAAGCCATACAGAAAAACATCCCACTTGACGATGAGAGAAACAGTTATTTTGCTGATCCGGCAAAAACGGTAAAAACTGAGCTAGACACAGAGCTGGAGTTGTTGAACTTTGGCCAATATTTGAAAGCTCAGCTGGAAAAATTTGAAAATAAATAAGCACACAAATAGTTCAGCATGTTGGAACAGCTAGCCAGACATCAGAATATAAAGAAAGTAGCACCAGATACTGTAAAGCACAACTCTCCACCAGCTCGGACTACTCGCCAAACTGAAGACTGGAGAATGGGTGAGGTTATCCACAATAATGGCCAATTCCTTGTGACCTTCGTCCAGGAATAGAGAGGCCTAGGAAAGGTGCGACGTTCAAAAGATAAGTAGGGCAGGTCCATTTGCACTCAAGCACCACAAAACAAACAAATAATGTTCAAAATACATATGACTATTCATCAGCTGAATAGTTTTTTACAAGCTGAATGAAACTTTACAAACTTGTCACGGTGGCTCAACAAGGTAAGACTATTGATTTTCGAAATGATATGCTGAGTCGAATAAAATTATTTGAGGCAAGATAAGAAAAATGTTTGGATGGTTTGTAGACTAAAACAAGAAGCCTGTAAAGATGTGTCAAAGCATGAACACAGCAGGCTTGCACAAGGCAGTATGGTCTTTGTGCAACAAAAGAAGGATAGCATCTTGGCTAGGCTCTCTTCATAAGCCACTTTGTTTTTAGTAACGCAAAAACTTATGTTGAGTCACTAGGGTACGCCTGTAGTTTTGGTCAAGAAACACAATTTTGTAACACTCATCAAAAATCAATCAGAGTAAGTGAAAACTGCTCACAATAAATCAATCCACAATTAGAAACTCACCGATCACCTATACCTTTACCCGAAGACTTGCTGAACAAGTTAGAATGAGGGTATAGATACACTAAAATTGATTCAGCAGAATCATACAACCAAATACCACTAGGACCAAACAGCCAGAAAAAGTTTGATTTTAGCTCTCAAAAAGAGTTCTACTACAGATAAGACTTACAGTATGTTTGGAATGAGTTCAGCACCTGAATACTTTCAGGAGATAATGGAACAATTAACAGCTGGTCTACCAGGGGTAGCGGTATATTTAGATGATGTACTGGTTACTAGTACTGAGGGTACAAGTCATTTACTGAATTTGTGACAACTGCTTGCGAGACTGAATGATAAGATTTTACGGTGTCGTAAAAAGAAGTACTATTGTGCTCAACCTTCAGTAGAATATTTTGGTAACCACTTTTTCACAAAAGGAATTTCTGAAAGACTGAAAGCATTAAAAAGATGCCTGCACTTACTAACATAAACTGTTCAAGTTCATTCCTTGGATCAGTACAGTTCTACAGCAAATTCTTTCCTAACCTATCAACTATTACAGAGCCATTGCATCAGCTAACTAGAAAAAATGTGGACCACAGTGGAGTGCAGAAAATGATAGCAGTTTTCTTCAGCTAAAGCAACTGATGAATACTGACACAGTTCTTACACACTTCAACTTAAGGCTGCCATAGGAATAAAATATGATGCTTTTGAAGCGGAAATTGTAGTTGTCTTATTTCACAAATGTGAGGATAATAGTGAAAGACTTTATAGGTATGTTTCTAAAACATTGACTGACACTCAAAGAAGTATGATCAGATTCAAAGATAAACACTAGCTATCATATTTCCGCCAAAAAAAAGTTTACCAATCGTTCTGTGGCGAAAAATTCCTCATTTTCACTGATCATAGAGCATTTAAACCAGTATTTGCCTAACAAAGGAACTCCTGAACTTGATGTTAACCGATTAGTGAGATGGGATCTCTTACTCAGGTAATACGATTATAAAATATAATATAGAAACACTAACAAACAAGGGAATGCAGATGCTCTTAGTTGACTACGTGATAGACTAGGTGTCAAATTTGACAGATAGGAAGACGATGCTGGCGTAGACATCATTGGCACCATTATAATGTTGGATCTCAACTATATCCTACACAGCCAAGAGTAATAGTCAAAGCATTTTTAAATACATTGTTATATCTACAGTAATGAGATATAGAACAGAAGGATAGCCACACAGAGAAGAAACAAGCCCAGCTAATTTTGAAATTTAATAATTCAAAAAGTTAAAAAACTCATTATCTGTGTGCAATTGTTTTTTACTCTATAGAAACAGAGTAATAATTCCTATGAGCTTACAAAATATGTGCTGAAAAATTGCATCTTAGACATTTTTGGGATAAAAAAGATGAAACAGCTAGCACACACAGCAGTATCCGGCCTAGAATAATGCTAACCTTGTGGAGACAAGCAAGTTGTGTACATCATGTGCTGAAAGTCAAAGACTTGCTTCAAAGTATCATGCACATCCCTGGACGCTACACGAGCCACCATGGAGTTGTCTAAACTCAGATCATGCTATCATCTTTATGAGAAGTAACTGGCCAGTTCTTACAGATGCTTACACTAAATATCCCTGCATTCACAAGATGAGTCCTACCTTGACCGAATCACCTACTGATCTCTTAGAACAAGATTTTTCACACTTTGGCTATCCACATACGTTATTTACAAATAATGCTACTAGCTTCAAATCAGAAGAGTTTCAACACAGGTGCAAAGAAAGAGGAACTACACATTTATCAGGAGCTCCTTATCATCTTACAACAAGTGGAGCTGCTGAGAAAATGGTGCAATCATGAGATTAATCAAGAACATTAACATTAACATGAGAAAATCAAGCCCACCGCCTAATGCAGCATTAATATAATTCCTGATGCATTATAAAAGAACACTTTTAGATACAGGATATTCAACGAGCTAACTGCTACATGGCAGGCAAATCGGATGCAAAACTGACGCAATTAATCCATCCCCAGCTTCTTTGACTCATGGGTGACAATTTAGAAATGCAAAGCTTGTAAATGACATAGTAAACGAGATCCACTGCTATCAGGTTGGAGATTCATGCCATGCGTTATACTGTGGCCCTAGAAGATCTAATCAGTCCAGATAGGTTCCAGCATTTGGGACTAAAGTCTATGGTCGACGAAGTGTTAATGTTAGAGTATGGTCAAGTGGACCTACATGGAGAAGACATGTAGAACAACTACAACCTAGGTTTAGCACAGAAAAAGATCTAGACTCTAGATAAATATCTCACACTTCAGATAAATATATTGACAGACTACCTATTTCTGTACCTCCTAAAGGACTAGTGCGTCAACCAAAAAGACCAAATTTTAGACATTCTTTAGACAGTGATTATGGACCAGATAAGGAGATGATCTACATAGATCATTCAGAAGGAGACAGCAAACACAATTTTCTTTGTAATATTACGTCTGTTCATTTTATCTCCAGACTAGTGAGGAGGTGATATATTGCTACAATAAAAAAAAACTTAGATCAAACTAACTTTGCACTATATATCCCATAAATAAGGTTTATGCATTGTTTAACTGTACATTAAACAGCCATTGCTGATGGTTATATAAACTAAGTTTTGAAGGCAACAGGTCATTACATACTATGAGATTGAATAAACTACATTTGTTATAGCTTGTATTATTATTCATACAGAAACATAACAGATGCCACCAAGTCAAAAGTCACTGACTGAGGCTATAGAAGGTGAGCCTGGTACTTGTGGACTGAGCAGCATTGTCATGAGCATCCAAAAATTTCGACATCACTTGTTGCAGTACTTGCCCCTTTTCGTGTTTCCCAGTTGGTGGCAACATGTTTCACGTAGCAGAGTGATGTCATACTGCTAGCCGAAAAAGACTGTGAGAGCGCTAAATACATTGTCAACAAAAACAAGTGTGCTACCTTCCTGAATACAAGTAGATGGTCTGCCAATTTTCTGATAAAGCCATGTACCTCTACTCTAAGCATTGCTTACAAGCTTTGCCAGGAGTCAGAAGTTAAGCCGGTCAAGATGGGCAGGCAGGAGTCTAAGCAAACACGACAAAGCAACCAATAGAGTCGCCAGAGTCAAAGCCAACTGGAAAATTTAGAGTTGCTTTCCTGTAGTTGCTTTTCTGCACCCTACTGCCAAGTTAGCCAAACAATAGCCAAAAAAAGAGTCAACATGGCCTGGAGTCACACTCAGAGCGCCTAGCTTTGATTCAGAGACAACTGCTGGTAGATCACTTCTTGTACCACCACCAGAAAAAGCAAGCCTGGCAACTATTGGAAAACAGCCATTGTTGGCAGGAGTTGGCAAAGCAAACCTCTTGCCTGGTTCAATGCAGAAAACTGACAAAAAGGATCATGCTTACACAGAATCAGAGAAAATAGAGCTTGACAGCCCCTGCCCTTGTTGCAGCTGATCTCCCTTTTTGAGATTGAGTTAGCAACCTGCAAAGTTTTCATTGGAGAATAGTGTGGTGGATGATCGCAGAGATCAGGACAAAAAAAAGAGTAGTGGTGTGCCAAAGTGACCGACGGCAGGACAAAGCCTCAATCTGGCCATCAGCGCTGCCCTCGCTATCACCTTTGGTCGGCCACAAAGTCCGCCCTATGACTAAGGGGCGGAGCTTAACTGAGCTGAAAATATATACATCGAGCCCCAAAAGCAACATAAGGCATAGCACTTGCACACTTGCACCTGTGTCAAACACAATGTGCAATTACTTATATATTCATTGCAAATTTAATTCTATCATAAATATATTTCAAAAATATATATTCTCAATGCTTTGTACTCAAGTGGTTTGGTTCTGGGGAGCAAGTAAAGGAACTTGTTTAGTTCCTCTATGATACCTTAAATTTGTAAGATAGAAATATACAACATTTGAAATCGAGCTCTAATTTATATGTTCTTACAGATTTATATTGATGGAAGAATTGGATCTCGTGCAGTGAAGCGCAATGTAAACTCCTGGGTAAGTTTTATTGTACTTTTAAATGGTGTAGTAAGATGAGATGTATCCTTATAGCAGTGGTAGAGCTAAATCATAAGGAAAAAATCATTTGGCTAGCTAAAGATTAAACTAAATCTGCTACAATTACTGAAATCCTCAACTAAACATTTAAACATACAGCACTTTTTTGTGTTGGTTCACAATGAGAGCGGCTTTTGCCTAGTAAACTAGAATGGCTGATTGGCAACAACATTTTTGAGTTAAACTCAAAAAATGTCACTGCTGCAGACTGGAAGAACATTCAAGCCTCAAATTCCCTTTGCAACTGGGCATGTTAGCTGAGGTTCTTCTGCCACAGGGTTCATGCGGGTTCAGCAAAGACTTCTTAGCTGTTGTTTGTGCCACAATGCTTTTGAAATCACATCACAGCCTCTACTTGTTGAAAACTAAGCAGGTTTCAAGCTCGATCTTTGAAATATTGTTCACACGCACAAACGCACGCACACACACGCACGCTTGCACACACACGCACGCTTGCACACACACACGCTTGCACACACAACAGACACACACACACTCACACTCACACTCACACTCACACTCACACTCACACTCACACTCACTCACACTCACACTCACACTCACACTCACACTCACTCACACTCACACTCACACTCACACTCACACTCACTCACACTCACACTCACTCACACTCACACTCACACTCACACTCACTCACACTCACACTCACACTCACTCACACTCACACTCACACTCACTCACACTCACCCCCACACTCACACTCACACTCACTCACACTCACACTCACACTCACACTCATACTCATACTCATACTCATACTCATACTCACACTCACACTCACACTCACACTCACACACACACGCACACACGCACACACGCACACACACGCACACACGCCCACACACATTCTGGTACACTGCATACACTAGTACCCTGGTAATCTCAAGTATGGTAAGAAATCATCAGGTGCATTGATGAAGCACACAAATGAAAAATTCACAAAACTAATGTGGTATGATGGCAATTAGACCAGTTGAAAAACTATCAGTCTGCTAAGCAAAATTTCCTTAACAAAAATATTGTAAAATTTAATTTCGTTTTCCCAGTTTCAACAATGGCTTTTAACAAACAAACTAAATCAGCTCTTGTTCCAGTTAAGATCATTGCAATGGAGTCTAGTTTTTTTCATGAGAAATCGCTTGATGCAATCACTCTACACTTAAGTATTTTAAAATGCCACTTGGTACTTGATTAGTGCAGTTCTAGCAGTGTAAAAAAGTTGGGCTAAATGTGGGGAGCCTAAATCCTAGCTAATAAAATTGTCTTCTCAACATCCAAGTGTAGCTCTAAACGGAATGACAGACTCAAATTCTATTGGCGTGAGAATTGAATGGAAGATTGTATTCTTATACGTAACTCAGGGTCAAAATGCTCAAACTTTGTTTTGCTTGTCAGTAAGAAACTGTAGACATGTTTCACCAAAATTGTGAGTCAACATCTAACTCGGTGCTGACTCATTGCCAAAATACATACTCTATAATTCACTCACCTAACGATATTGATGCAGATGACCTACAAAGAGATACTTGTGTATTAAAGGTAATCAGAATTCAAAACTTAAAAACTAGTCAATAAAAGAATATGCTGATTGGTTTACAAAGTTTGTTCATGCATTTGCTTTTGTTGCTTTCTACATTTTTCAGAAAATACTGTCGGCTCTCAAAGGTAAGTCATTCTAGGGCAGGTTAATGCTTTTTCACTACTTTGAGATTATCTATACCTTGCTATACCATGTTTAAACATGACAGTTATGCTTATACTATTTGTATTATATGTAACTTATCTATGTTGTAGATAATGGCGACCATGATTGTTAACATTATCAGCTCGGCTATATTTTTCCCAGTGCTGATTACATGGGCATCGATAGCTATCAGTGTGAACTTCTCATTTTATTGTCAACATTATCCCAGCATTTGCTCAGTAAGTTTTGGGAAGGATGTAACGTGTCACTAAGTGAAAGCAATTTCAAAGTTAAGCTAGGTTAAACATTATGGTGTGTCAACCACTTAAAAACTGAAAAGAGTTTCAATTATAATTCACACAGTAACTTGAAACAATTGTTTTTGCGTCACTTTCCCTCAGCAAAAATTGTCAATTTTCCCATTAAAGCAGCATATGGAAAATGAAAATATATTTAGCACCAAATACGACGAGCTGGCTTTAAACAAATTAACCATAAAAAGTTAATAGGATAATATAAGTTGTCTAGAAAATAGGCAAAAATATTTCATTATCAAACTATGTGTATCAACACATTCATTACGAAAACCTTAATATTTAATACTAATAACAATAACATCAATAATAATAATAATAACGCTGCTAATGGTTTAGCAGACCAATAAAAAATTTCAAATGATTTGTTTTTTAATTTAAAAGTGTTAACTTAGTAATGCAGTATCAGAATAATCAATTTTTAAACTGTTTGGAGATTATTAATTTTGTCACTTAACTTTTTGTTTTTTTGCGATAAAAGTTAAATGTGATCCTACATAGACCCCTTGGAACTGATTGGTATTTGTGGAATTTATTCTAACTATTGTAGCATTTCTTTGTGGAAAAATATCATGATATTTTACAGACCCCTATAGCTTTGAATGCCGTACTGCTGACAATCTCGGTTGTTGAGTTTGTAATCGCACTATGGAGCACTGTACTCTGCTGTGGAGCAGTCTGTAGTTGCTGTCTCCCAGTCAACGCAAACCTCCATGTACAGTATGCTTCTTCCGCCTTTCAAACTCAACAGCAGTGTGTGGATTCCCCATCACCAGTTCTACCTTATCAGGTCAACTCAAGTAGCCATGAAGTCACAGCAGGTGGTCTAACCACAACAGGTAATTATTTTCAACCACAGAAACACTGAGCATCACAATTAAATAACTTCAAATATGTGTATTAATTTTTTCAATGGAAATTTGAGCAACAAGCAAAAGAAAACAAACTCAGAAATGCTGCTGAATTTTCAAAAACTATTAAAACGGTTAAAAAATTTATTTAAAATAAACTTCAAAATCTAAGATAAAATATTCAAACAATATTATTCACTGTTAAAATTTAGATTTCCATTTCCTACTAGACAAGAAAGCAACTTTGAATGAGAAAACTGTCATGCTGACTTTATATATATTTTTTAAACTCAATGAAGCAAAAAATGTAGAATGCTGCTCGGCATAGAAACAAAGTTTGATAACATTTCGCTGTGAGAGTTTTGAGATAGCATATGCAGCATTCAAAATTTAAATGGCTGACTTTTGCTTCAAAATAATAGCATACGTTAAGAACAACACAATCCAAAAGATAATAAATATATATAAAAGGTGTTCTTTATTCTTTTTTAGTTAAATAAAAATAATGAAATTATATAGGAACTATCCTTTATTCTAGTTTAGCTCAAACACTCATGCACCAACAAGCAGTCGCTGGTGATCTTGCTCAGCCTCAGCAACCTCCAGCATACAAGGAATAAGCGAGGCAACTCCAAACCAGAATCCAATGCTTCATCAGTAGCAATGCCCACGCATTCCCTAAATAACTAAAATATCAAACACTAGTAACACTCTGAAATTATGAGTTTTTTAGCAAGCATTATATATTTCATTATTCCTGATCTACTCCTTAATCTTGATAAAGTGGACTATTAATACATGAATGCTGTTTTTAATTTTTATAATTCTATCATGGTATTCAAGCTTTTACAGATTGTGACTCAATAGCCCTAAATTATGGTTAGTTGTATCTTATTACTTTTTTTAAAGATAATTTCTAAATGCAGTCTTATTTGAGCTGTAATTGTGTTTTCTGAAAATAGCAGGAGATGTTTACTCATATCACATAAGTAGCCAAATCTTAACTGTTCCGTAAAATGCTTTGTCATTGTAACTTCACGCTTTATTGGTCGTTTTAAATTAACTTGCATGTTTCTAGTGTAAAATGTCAAAATTAATTTATGTAATAGCGGTCAACTCTCAGTGGATAAAATCTAATATATTTTTTTTATAAAAACGCGTACTACTATATTATCTATTCTTATTGTCTGACAACAAAGTTGCAAAAGTCATGATCAAATATATCTAGCTCACTCTACTAGTTTTGATTCATTTAGGCAAAGCTTTATCATTTTTGTGATAGTTTCATTTCAGAGACCAGAAAGGTACAAAAATGTTGCTAAAAATAGTGATATTAAAATGTGTTAGTGGAATTACTATGTGGTGAGCTAATTATTAAAGCATTTGGTGAGTATGACTGCAGTTATCCGCTCTCTGACAATAAGAAAAACCAAGAAATTTGTACTTGGCAAACGCTGTAAACTCACTACAAGCTGAAATGCTTTTGTTATATACTACAATAATAGAGAGCATTCTCACTTACACAGAAAAGGTAGATAACTACTATATAGCATGTTGTTCTATATGACAATAACATATATAAGAAAAAAACAGTCAGGATATCATGCACGATGAGTTGTGTCAAGAGAAAAGTTTAAATATTCGTGCGTGTTTGTGCGTGCGTGTGTGCATGCGTGTTTATATGTGTTTATATGTGTGTGCGTGCATGCGTGTATGCGTGTGTGCGTGTATGTGTGTGTGTGCGCGTGCGTGTGTGTGTGTGGGTGGGTGGGTGGGTGGGTGTGTATGTGTGTGCGTGTATGTGTGTGTGCGTGTGTGTGCGTGTGGGTAGGTGTGTGTGTGGGTGGGTGTGCGCGTGTGTGTGCGCGTGTGTATTTATGTGTGTGCGTGTGTGTGTGTGTGTGTGTGCATGTGTGTGCGTGTGCATATATTTGTGTATGTGCGTGTGCATGTGTGTGTATTTTATTCCATCAATTAGTAAAAATATAACATTAGGCAAAACAATATATAGTTATAATATTGATTAATTTAAGCAAAATAATTGAAAGCTTAGTTTCTACTCGTTAAGACATGATGAGGCCTGCATTCGTAGTAGCACTGCAGCTATTCGAGGCGGTGGACTCACAGGAGCTTACTAACTCAAACAGCAGATCTGAATTAATCTAGGCTTAACAAATGGCTTCTAACATTACTTCTAAAACTAGTAAATGCAGAGGTTTTGCGGAAGTCTATTGGAAGACTGTTCCATCGTAATGATACGCCGTATTCGATTGTTTTTGACTTGGAGTAGTATAAAATAATGGTAAAGGTTGATTGGTTTCTAAAAATCTGGTGTTATAGGGTGAATCCTTTGTAGTTTTGTCATCACTTGAATAAATGTTGAATGAGCCATCAAAAGACTTTATACTGATAAAGTTTGTCAACAAGCAACACCGACAGCTGAAAAAACAGAGACCAAGATGAAGTTAGTGGTGGTTTATTGAATATTATTTGTGATTGTATTATATTGTTTTTGTGATGTTGGTACCTATTTAAATAACAAAATGGAGCATTTCCCCGTGACTCAAGACAGTAACTAATTTTTGAGTTAATAAACGCGTTGTATATTAGTTTCATAATACTTCTAAGTAAAGGTTTAGAGCATCTAGTAATCAGGCTTGACATAGATCCTATATGCTTATTTAGCTTACCGATGTGTGTACCCCATATCAGGTGGCTGTCCAAATGAATTCCTAAGAATTTAATTGAAGATGTCTCTTTCACTCCGATCAAATAATTTTATAGATTTTATAATTTAGTTTTCTTTTGATGATTTCTTATCACAATGTCAATTGTTTTTTCCATTTTTACAGTTAATTTATTTGTTTTACACCATTGCTCAATTTTTTTAAGTTCATTATTGACTATATCAATATCATTATTTAGACTGTTAGACTCAAAAAATAAAGTTGTATCGTCAGCATAAATAACAGATTTTAAATGATTAGTAGATAACACAAGATCATTAATATATATTAAGAACAAAGTTGAACTAAGAATAGAACCTTGGGAAACGCCGCAATTTATATTTGAAAAACTAGATTTATAGTTTTCTATGAAAGTTACCTGTTTTCTATATTCCAAGTAGTCTTTTATCCAGTGAGTAGAAGGCGATGAAAAGTGAATATATTTTTGTGAGTGAGTATATTGTTGTTAATAGTGTCAGAAGCCTTACTAAAATCAAGAAATATCCCTGGTACTGTTATGCCAAGGTTCATTGCCAATAAAACTTTATTTGCGACCTCAATTAATGCTTGGCTAGTGTTTTGATCTTTTCTTAAACCAATTTGTTGTGTCATAAGAATGCTGATATTTTCAAAATATTGGCATATTTGCGCATAGCAACTTTCTCAAAAATTTCACTAAAAACTGGCAATATAAATATTGATCTATAATTTGATAAAAGCTTTTACGAACTTTTTTAAACAAAGGATCAACTTTTGCTATTTTAAGGCCATTAGGAGTATATTTAATTGCAAGCTAGTATTTATAATATGAGCTAGAGGATAAGCTAAAACAGGTGCTGCAAATTTCACAAACTTTGCTGTAATTGCCTCTAATCCTGTAGCTTTATTTGCATTCAGCTTATGCAACAAATCCTCAACACAATCCTCACCAACACTGCTAAACTGAAACGGCAAATCTGATGGTAACGGATAAACATTTTCCACATTGTTCCAACGGCCTAGAGTTTTGCTAAAGGCATTGGCTAATGTAGCTCTAAAGGATATAAAAATATTGGTTAAGACAATTGGCTATCTCTTGCGAGTTCTTAATTTCATCAACATTGTGAATAATAGATTTTGGAGAACGGCTGTATATTGTTGATTTCCCTAACTGCTAATTTAAAATTTGCCAGTATATTTTAGCATTTCCTGCTGACTCTAGTAAATTCTTAAAATATGAGGATTTTTCATTACAACGTCTTTTTTTACTGAGTTTCAAAAAAATTTGAATTTTTGCTTCAATTTTGTATTTAAAGAAGAATTTAGATTTTTTTTAAATATGTAGTCTCTCTTCCTCATCATTAATAAAATTCCTCAGTTATTCAAGCTTTTTTATACATTTGTTGTATAGAAAACGTTGAATAGTTTTTAAAAGGGGCATGCTTATCACAGATTGATTTAAATTTATTCGAAAATTTATCATACATAGTATCCACAACCGTATGACAGCAGACAAGCTTGTACCAATCTGTGTTAATATGTTCTGCTAAAAATTGGTTTTCTTTAAAGTGTTTGAGGTCTCTCAAATAATGAAAATTTTTGAAAAATTGTTCAGTGAAATCTTCAATTAAGAAAATGGTTGGAAGATGGTCTGATATGAACGTAGTAATTGTTCTTGATGAAAAATATTTTTCACAAAATTTACGCAGTGTGATCTATACATGATTCAATTTGAGTAGGAGTATTAATTAGACAATGATCAGTTTTTGTTGCAAGAATATTTTTATATTCATCGCTAGTCCCTGTTTTGTTCAGCATGTTGATAATTATGTCACCCATGAACCCATAAAAATTTAAGGCTTTTGTTGTGTAAAGATATTGCTCCAGGTCATCTAAAAATTTGTGTGCATTAGAACTTGGTTGACAGTAGACTATTTTGATAACATGACCCACTACTAATTTGCTAAAGATTCTGCCCTGCATCCTGATAGCCAATGACTCTGTACCAGATATGCTAACTGGGTTCGAATCCATGCTCTCTGCAATGTCACAGTGCACATAGGCCCCAAAACCACCTCCCCGACTGTCTCTTTCTTTTCCTAAAAAAATACAACCAGCAAAAGAAAAGTAATGTTGGAATATGTGGATAATAAAAAAAAATTAAATACACCATCAAAATCTAATGTATACTAAAAATTCATTTAAAAGACTGTGTTAATTCTTTGTCAATAAAGAACATTCTATTTTAATGATTCTTAATAAATGTGAAAGTATTGAATCTGGATAATATAAAAAACAAACATAAAGTAGTAATTAATATTTGTATAGTATAACACAGTTTCAGGCAGCTTCAGATGGCTCCTTTAAATTTGAGAGTTGTTCTACAAGCTTTTTTAGTCATCCAGCTTTCAATTCTAAAAAATGGGAAACGAACCACTTATGTTATTTGTTCCAAGATTTTTACCTATTTAGTTATTGGGGGCAGCATATAGTTGCTGGGGGCAGCATGTTGGGGGCCGCTTGTTCTTAAAGCTAACAACAAAAGTTTTTTGAAGCTGACCAGTTAAAAGGAAACTATTCATTTTGAAGATTTTCCAAGCCTAAAAACATATTTGAGTTCAACTCAAAAAGGCCACTGCTGCTGACTGGAATAAAATTCAAGCCTAAATTTCTTTTTGCAACTGGGCTTGTTAGCTGAGGTTCTTCTGCTGCAGAGTTCAGGCGTGTTTAGCAAAGACTTTTTAGTCGTTTTTTGTGCCACAATGCTCTTAAAATCATGCACAGCTTATACTTGTTAAAAACTACGCAGATGTCAAACTCGATCATTGATATATTGCTCACACATGCGCGCACACACACTTCTTGGTGTATTGCATACACTAGTACTCTGGTAGTTTCAAGTATTGTGAGAAATCATCAGGTGTGTTGATAAAGCACAGAAAGTAGCAATTCACAAGACTTATGTGGTGTGTTGGCAAATAAACCGGGCAAAAAAACTGTCAGCTTGCTCAGAGACGTTTTAATAATGTAAATATTGTATAATGTAATTTCGTTTCCCTACCTTCAAAAATGGCTTTCAACAAATGAACTAAGACAGCTTTTGTTGTAGCTAAAATTAGTGCAGTAGAGTCTGGTTTTTCATGAAAAATCATTTGAGGTAATTGCTATACACACAAGTATTTTTAAATGACCATAAGTACTTGATTAGCACAGTTGCAGCAGTGTCAAAAAGCTGAGCTAAATGTGGGGAGCTTAAATCCTGAATGACAAAATCATTTTCCCAACATCTAGGAGTAGCTCCAAACAAAAGGACAAACTCAGATTTTATTGCCATGAGAATTTAAGGGAAGATTGTATTCTTACACGTACCTTTAAGTCCAAATAGTCAAACTTTGTGTTTCCTGCCAGTAGTAAACTGTGGGCATGTTTATCTGGTTTGTGAAACAGCATCTAACTCAGCGCTGACTCATTGTAAAAATACATGCTCTATATTTCGTTCGATTAAAAATATTGATGCAAATGATCTGTAAAAAGTGACTTGTGTATTAAAGGTTATCAGAGTTACAAAACTTAAGAACTAGTCAATAAAAGAACATGATGATCGGTTTACAAAGTTTGTTCATGAGTTTGCCTTTGTTGCTTTTTATATTTGTTCAGAAAATACTGTCTGCTCTCTAAGGTAAGTCTTTCTAAGACAGTTTATTGCTTTTTTACTACTTTGAGATTATCTATACCATGTTATAACTAATGATTAGCTCACATATCGGCTACGAGACCCTGGCAGTGATCTAGTGCAGCAAAACACTTGCGGAGTTAGACTTGGAGACATGTTTACGTAAAGCTGCATCGCTGACGATTGCATAAAATTGCTTCTTTTCATGCGGCTTTGAAGGTGCTGACCTTTATCTGTACAGTGCATTTTCAAGAGATTTTGCAGAAGTTAAACAACATTGAGCTCTTGCGCGTACCTGTGGTAACCACCGGCTGTATTTGGGGCATAAGTTTTCATTTCACTGCAGCTAGCCCTATGATGCTGTGTTTGCGGCGTATATGGTAACCATGTTTAAAAATGATAGTTATGTTTGCTATTTGTATTATTTTTAACTTATCTATGTTGTAGATAGCTGCTACCACGATTGTTAACATTATTAGCTTAGCTATATTTTTTCCCGCACTGATTACATTGGCGTTCATAGCTCTCAGTTTGAACTTGTCATTCTATTATCGATACTACTCCAGCATTTGCTCAGTAAGTTTTAACAAGAGTGTAATGTGTCACTTAGTGAAAGCATTTTTAAAGTTAAGCTACGTTAACCAATATTGTGTGTCAAAAACTTAAAAGTTTGTGAGAGTTTTAATTATATTCTACACAGTAAATGAAAACAATTGTTTTTGCATCACTTTCGCTCAGCAAAATATGTCAATTGTCCCAGGAAAGCAGCATTTAAAGAATGAAAATATATTTAGCAACAAATACGATGATCTGGCTATAAACAAATTTGTCATAAAAAGTTGAGGATAATATAAGTTGTCTGGAAAATAGGCAAAAATATTTCATTATCAAACTATGTGTATCATAGTTTCATTCATTGCGGAAACCTTAATACTTAATAATTATAACAAAAATAAGAATAATAATAATCACCCTGATAAAAGTATAACAGACCAATGGAAAGTCACAAATGATTTATCATTTAAAAGTGTTAATTTGGTAATGCAATATCAGAATAATCAATTTTAAAAAATTTTGAAAAAATTAATAATTCAGCACTTAATTTTTTGTCATTTTGCCATAAAAGTTTAGTAAGATTCTACCCACACAGCTTAAAATTTGTTGATATTTGTGAAATTTGTTCTGACTATTGTAGCACCTTTCTGCTAAATAATATATCAATATTCAGTAGACTTCTATAGCTGTGAACGCCGTACTGCTGATTATGTCTATTGCTGAGTTGGTAATCGCAACATGGAGCTCTGTACTCTGCTATGGAGCTGTCTGTAGTCGCTGCCTCCCATTTCGAGCAAACTATGATTTGCTGTATGCTGCCCCTGCTCTCCAAACTCAACAGCAGTTTTCAGTTTACCCCATGCCACTTCCAGGGCACCAGATTAACTCAAGTAGCCATGAAGTCACAGCAGGTGGTCAAACCACAACAGGTAATTATTTTCAACCACATAAACACTGAGCATCACAATTAAATAACCTCAAATATGTGTATTAGTTTCTTAAATGCAATTCTGAGCAACAAGCAGAAAAGACAAACTCAAACTTATTGCTAAATTTTTGTTTTTTTTAAATATGAAAATTATGATCTAAAATCAAAACATATATCAACATATATCACAAATTCACCAAAAATATATTCAAACAATATTAGTGATTGTTAAAATTTGATGGGTATTTTCTACTACAAGAGAAAACAACGTTGAATGAGAAAACCATCACTTGGAATTTTCTATGTTTTTTTACAATTAATGAAGCACTAATTCCAAATTGATGTTCTTTATATAAAAATTAAGTTTGATAACAAATCACTGTGAGAATTTTTAGATATCAAATGCAGCATTCAAAAATGAACCAACTGACTTTTGCTTCAACACAATAGCATCTGTAAAGAACAACACAATCTGAAAGATAATAAAATATATAAAAAATATTCTTTATTCTATTTTAGCTCAAACACTCATGCACCAACAAGCAGTCGCTAGTCATCTTGCTCAGCCTCAGCAACCTCCAGCATACAATGACTAAGCGCGGCAACTCCAAACCAGAATCCAATGCTTCATCAGTCGCAATCTCCACGCTTACCCTAAACAACTAGAATAGCAAGCACTAGCAACACTCTGAAACTACGAGTTTTTGGCAAGCATTATATATTTCATTATTCTTAATTGAAAGACAATATTTAAACAGGTTTATCATAATGATCACATAAACTTATCATCTTTCAAAACAAATTGAATACACACAAATGCTGGTTTTTATTTTCATAATTCTATCTTGTTACCCGTGCGTTTACAGGCTTTGTCTCAATAATCCGAAGTGATGGCTAGTTGTATAGTATTACTTTGCATTAGAAGACAACTTCTAAATCTAGTTTTATTTGAGCAGTAATTGTGTTTGCTAAAAATAGCAGGAGATTTTCACTCATCTCACATCAGCAGCCCCAGTCTAACTACTTCATAATATGCTTTGCAATTGTAAATTCATGCTGCATTGTTTGTTTTAAATTAACTTGAAAGTTTCTAGTGTAACATATTAAAATCATTTTACTTTGATAGCGACCAACTGTCAGTGAATAAATTCTGAAATCATTTTATAAACATGCGTACTAATATGTTAGTCTTTCTTATTGTAGGGCAACCAAGTTGCGAAAGTCATGACCAAATATATCTAGCTCACTCTACTGTTTACTCTACTCTACTGATTCATTTAGGCATTTATCATTGTTGTGTTAGTTTCATATCAGAGACCAGGAAAATTAAACAATGTTGCTAAAATAGTAGTATTAAAATGCGGTAGCAGAATTACTATGTGTTGAGCTGATTATCAAAGCGCTCGGTGAGTATGACTGCAGTTATCCGCTCTGATAGTGAGAACAACTATCAAAATTTTTTAGTAAACACTTTAAATTCAACATGAATTTGAATGGTTTTTTAAATAGTACAATAAAAAGGAGCATGCTCACTTACAGAGCAAGGGTAGATAACTACTATATAGCATGTTGTTCACACTGACCATAACACATATATGAACAAACAATAAAAATATCATGCGTGATGAGTTGTGTCAATGGGAAGTTTTAAATATATGTGAAGTAAAAAATATAAAATCTACACCTAAGAACTAACTCACACACTATGCTTAGTAATGTATGCAAAACTGCATTTAAAAACTGTGTCATTTCTTTGTCCATTTTTTTTTATTCTAATGATTTTCTATAAGGTGAAACTCTTAAATCTGGATAATATTAGAAATACACATAAAGTAGTGAGTAATAGATGTATGGTGGTATAACATAATGTCAGTTAGCTTCCGATGGCTCTCTAAAATTTGAGGATTGTTCTACAAGCTTTCCTAGTTATCCAGCTTTCAAATCAAAAAATATGAAAAAATAAACAAAGTATTTATTTGATCTTTTCTAATATTTCTTAACTAACTGTGTTGTTGGGGCAGCAAAACCTTGCTCCTTAAGCCAATAACAAACAATTAAAAAAGAACTATTCATTTTGAAGATTTTTTAAGCTGGCTTATAAAAACTCATAGTTAGTGGTAATCGTTTTTCATTCTTCACCAAAAGGACTTATAGTTAAACTATCTTATGTAAGCTGTTTTGCAATTTGCTGAAACCTTTTGACAGTGTTCTGCTAGTAGTGCTGTTAATCTTGCATAAATATTATTTTTGCATAAAAAATGCAGAATTTTAGGACAAAGTACACTTCTGTTAGTTTTTAACTATGATTTTACTATGCGATGTGTTGATGAGTCATTGACTGTCATTACCCAAAGTGGGCAGACTGTAAATCAAACAGCAAATAACGAGGCACTTTTCAGTTGTGTTAAAATATATCTGTTAATTATATATTTAAGACTAAATCAAAGACTTTCACCAGAGTTTACAAAAAAATGAACCCTAAGTAGTCACTAGAGCATTGGTAAAGTGAGTTTTTTAGCATAAATTACAGTTTTGTTTGCTAGTTTACCAATTCACAGAAGTTTGAGGGTATAAAATAATCTATAATAGATGCCAAGTCGGATAAAATGATCAAGTCAGAGAATACTGTTATGCATTCAAGTCTTTTGCCAATTCGCCGTAGTATGAATAAAATAAATAAGTTACTCATACATATATAGATAATATGTTACACACTTATATGACAGCTAACAATTTAAATAATATTTTAATTCAAATTCGATAGTTGAAGTAATTTGGCGCAATCAGAGTCAAATTATATAATTGGTCTGGCTACAAGTGTTATAGCTTTTATTGTTAAAGTATCAAAATATATTTTTGCTATGTTTGTCATAAAAAACTCCTAAAGTGCATTTATTTTTGTATAATCAGATTTTCCAAATCAAATGGGCTTTGAATGAACTTGTTACACGTAAAAGAACTATTAGGTTTTGTGAATATAATGTGGCTACATTCTTCGACTGCAAAAAAGTTTCAAAGTACATCACCCAATGATACCAAACTTTATGAGCACTAGAAACTGAACTACATTTAACATCACATGATAAACAGTTATATTACCTATATCACCTACTTTATGGTCCACTTGAATGTTTCACATGAGATATGAGTGCTTGAGACATGCCTGTAATTTTATAAGCTCTTACTGGCCCTAATAAGGATGCAGAAGAATAGAACAGCTCTCTCATGCAAACTCTTTACTATTAATAATAGAGTAACCAATAGAAATAGTTCTTTCGCTGAAAGTTTTAGAATCACATGCATATAAAAGCACAGTTTGCGAAGGTTTGGTAATTTAAAACTCGAAAAAGGATTTATGTCATAAAATCAGCAGCATAATGGATACACAGTTGTTTTCAGTTTTCTCAGCTAAAAATAACAAATAAAATAGCATATTGAGACAAACGAAATGGTAAATATGTACTTTCTGGTGCTCTGCGAGTTGAATGTTTAAAGGGAAGATGCGTGTAACAGTTCAGTTCCGAAGTAAAGCAATAAATGTGGTTTAAACATTAGTCATTTTAATGATTTCTTTGAAGGTTGAGTTCTATTATCCCACTTCAAATAACATCTTGTTTCACTAGCAAAGACAAAAGTTTATTTTTTTATTTTAAAAATTCTGAAAGAGACAACAACAAAGTATAATGCTAGATGACCGTATGATATTCTCTCATATAAACGTATGGTTACAGCATATTTTAAAATGATTTCATCGGTGACAGGACATGTTATTTGTAATAATGACTACAAGAGCGCTAATGATAAATGATAAAGCTAAAACATTATATTATTTAGAAAGATAATAAATCATATTCCAAAAAGTTATTGGATAGTTATTGGCTCGAGACTGCTAATCTATAGTAATTTTTGATGCATGACAGATAAAAAATGATAAGTTATTGTGCAGTAAGGAAAACCGAACCTCTGTCCCTTATCAACATGAACTTGTATATAGTATCATGTTATCATTCAGTTTTCAAATTATTTTTAACACTTGTTTGTTTCAGCATATTCTACGCAATTTACGCAAGATCGGTTGGTTAATTTGCGATAGAATGCTGTGAAAAATTGGCAAAAAGTTGACTGAAGGTGTGCTTACAAACATACTTTGGTTAAGGTAAGCCTTTGACTAATTTTGTCACATCAGACAGACCTTGAATTCTGTTTAGTGCTTGTACATGAAATAGCCTAAGTAGCTTGCCTAATGCTTAGATCATGGTACAAAAGTCTGTTCCTCAAGCTATCGGTTTTGACAACAGAAATCATTCTGTTTCGGTTTTTGATAACCTCATACAATGTAAGTATAGACTTTTGGCTTTTATGCAGTAAAAAACTTTTGAATTATTGTTATTTTTGCTTCTTAAGGTGCCATTTTTTGCATTTCTGCACAAATTATCACATGACCCTAGTGAAAATGTTGCAATTTCACTCATTTGCAGTGGCTTTAGCCTGTCTTGACAAACTGTTGTTTTTTCGGACTTGTTCTCCATTGAGCGGGGCAAGCAAAACAACAGCTTGTCATAAAAGGCACTGCACCTGATGCATCAGCTGCACTAAAAGGGAGTTGTTCTTTTCCGTCTATGCGGCTTGGCATAGGTTACAATGGCCCAGAAACTGTAATAGTTAACCACGTACATGTAGAATGAAACTGTCTAAGAATATCTACAAACCTGCTATATTTACACTATTAGCTTATTTAGATTGCCTATGGGTCAGTGATAAACAGTTAGGACCAGTATTTCATTAATAGTAGTAAAATAAATATATAACTAAAAATAATACACATTTCATTGTGTTGTTGCAAACAGTTTCTAGCTGTTTGGCGAAACTTTAAAACTTTCTGATAAATTCCTTAACTCAAGTTTTATGACACTATAAATCTCGAACTTCATCATCATCTGCATTGTCTTGATTTGACGACTTGTGCTGTCTATCCTTCAGTTAAGTAACTTTTTCTATCTACTAATAGAACGCATATTTTTTCCCATGCTAATATGGTCATGGATTATAAAAATAGAGCATTAGTTCACATTCTCTATTTTGAGATGAAATTGTTGGATAAATTGAAACTTTCTTTTTAAAAATAACTTATCTTTTGTGGAAAGCTTAGTTACAAGAAAATAATATTGAACTAAAAAGCCATGATTTACCTAGCAACTTCCTGACGCCACACTCGATATGCTTGGCCGACCTAAATTTTTATTTTTTTACAAAATAATTTGCAAAAACTGCTATCCTGCAACTGCCAGATACAATAAGTTCAGTTACGTAACGAAATTTTCTTACTGGTTTTATACAGTTCACAAACTACATTATTACCACAACAAGTAAATGCTGAAATTAAAGAGAACATGCTTTTTGGAAACAAATTAATATTTGTTTTATGTCTTATCCTTTGAGCAATGAACCATTAGGCAGACTGTACAATGAACTGATATACAAGAGAGCAATCACATTTCAAGTACTGATTGGGCCACGTAGATAATGTAGTAATAGTAGCATCGGTTGTTTTTGTTAGTGCACAGCACAAGTGAGGACAAGTAAGGTGAGTGATTTGACTACATTTTAACCTGGTAGAAGAGCTACATTCATTCATTAGCTGGTAGACCTAGTCATAAGAAAAAAACAGAAAACTAGAAAAGATGAAGTTGTCTTTGCATTATTTTTGTCAAGGACATTACGTGCTATAGACTAGGTTTTTAAACTAATAAAACTGAGTCAAGGATTTACTGATGTCAAGTGTTTGTAAGTAACCAAAGAATTGTGTTAATCAATGTTAATCATTATTTTTTGCCAAGTATGAAATTATGCAAAACTTTTAAATAATTAGCATAAAGACTGCATTCAGCATATAGAGCTAACTATCACTTGCTGTATGTGAGATCATTTATCAACTATTACAAAAGATAAAATGACAATTCCAATTTAGAAACATTATTGCAATATTGGGAATTGGTCTATTAGCACACAGTTGCTGAATCAAAGACACTGATGCATTGCCTGTTGTTTAATGAAGCAGTAAGTAATTCCAGTATATTTTAATGCAATTAGTTATAGCAACTCCGCCTATGGCAGTATTAGTGTTTGTTTGGCTGTCTAACACTAAAAATTTAGCTGTGTCATTTGGTGACTGGATTTTATTACTCAGAACAGGCAAATTTTAAATCAAACGTCAAATAACAAGGTAATTATTAATGTGCCAAAATATATCTCTAGACGTTGATTACAGGATTAAATCAAAAACTTTGACCAAAGTTTCCCAATCACATGTCTTCACTGGCCACTATAAAATTTATTTATCAATCTATCATAGCAAAAATACCTATTTCATCTGCTACCAAACAAATACATTATTTACAGAAGTAATTTCATTCAAATAAGCGATTATTTACATGTGCCAAATTAAACACAATGATTAAGTCAGAGAATGTACATGAACATGCAGGAAAATTTTGTTGCATGACAAAATTAATTAGGGGTTCCCACAACAATATATATGCATATCAATTAACTAAATTATAGTATATGTACTAAAATGTATTATATAAACACTAATAATATATAGTAAATCAAACGTTAATAATATAGTTAACCATTTAGTAACGTTGGGGCGCATATACCATTTTCAAAAAGTTATCAGAAGATAACTTTTTTTTAAGACTGCTGTTTATCATGAAAAACTCCTAAACTGCATTTTTTCTAATATTCGGTTATTTAGGAGCATTTTGGTTTCGCTAGAACTTCTTACAAGTAGAACTATTTATTTAGTCTTTAAGAATATTATGTGGTTGCATACTTCGACTGCAAAGGGGTTTCAAAATAAACCGCTCCATCTTATCACACCTTATGAGCACTGCCAACTGAATTATTGTAAACAGTACTTGATAAACAAGTCACTCGTCTATATCATAAATTTTACAACCCACTTGAATGTTTCTTATGTGATATAAGAGCTTTAGACATGCTTGCAGCTTATAGGCTTCTACTTATTGACCTAATAGGAATGTATTGGAATAAACCAGCAGACTAATGTGAACTCATTTTTTATTATTAATAGAGTAATCAATAAAAATAATTTGTTTGCTAAAGACTTGAGAACCACATGCATAACAGAGCAAAATCTGAAAAACTTGAGCAGGTGTACAACCTGTCTGGTAATTCAAAGTTTGTGAACTCATTGGGGGTGACTAAATAGTAACATGATGAAACACAACTGTTTCCAAATATTTAAACTATTCAATAAATAAACAGGTATATACATTACATGTTATATATATACATATATTTATGTTTGTTATTTATGCATATAAATCTCGATCTTTATAAAATTCCTTCCACAGCTCATTCAAAATTTTATTCAAGTGATGACAGAGCAAAAACGATTCACAATGTAACACCGATTTTTTAAAAACTAATCTACTTTTACTATAATTTTATATTTTATATAATTTGGTATTGACACAGACACGGGAACAAGCGGAAACGGGAACACATGGAAACACGAACAAGCGGACATGCGAACAAGCAAACACTCGGACACATGAACACGCGGACAAGCAGACACGCACCCATGCATAAATGCACACCCATGCACATACACACAGCTGCACTAATGCACAGCTGCACTAATGCACAGCTGCACTAATGCACACACGCACACATGCATACATACCTACTTATTCGTCAGCTTTTTAGTTAACTCATGCCAAACCCCATTTGAAAGGCTTACATTGTAGTAACAGGGTATTTTATTTTTCCCTAATGACTGAGTTGAACCCCTGCATTGAGTTTTAACATAATGCAAAATAAAAGTTTTACCCCTTTACTTTCTTTCCATGCAACATTTTGATTTAGGTTTTTGATAGTCAATGAAGTAAATATATTCGTATAAAACTTTTAGGAAAAATTGATAAACTGCGTTCACTCTTGTTACAGTTTTACCTCTACAGTATTTGAGTTCCAGCATGCAGCAGCAACAGTCGCCACAGCCTCAACAGATGCTGGGGCAGCAACAACACGTAATTCAACCAATCCAGGCACAGTTCAATACACAGTCTGGTGTTACCATAGTAACTCAAAACCCTCAAGAAAGTCTTTATAAACTAAAGCCAACTACTCTGTCTCAGCTGAAACGGTAAGGGTATTGTTTGTTATATTCCATGAATACCTTGTGAACTTAACCTATTTGGTCTATTGTGGAATACTGAAATCCTAAAAAATTCAGATAGACTAGTAAAATATGGATTACTCCAGTGTATTAGTTTATGAAACAGCCAAAGGTTTGTTTAAACAAGCATGTCTGAGAGCGTCTAAACTAAAGGTTTTTCAATGGCTGTTTCACATTTTAAGAAAATTTGAATACAAAAGTTGTGCTCTATGTTTGATTAATTATATTAAAAACACATTAGATTATACAATTTATGGAAAGGTCTTGTACATTATCACAGAATGACAAAGCTAACATACAGCTTTAATTTTTTATTTCTATGTGCATGCTTGGACAGTAGAATAAATAGGATTTGAAAATATTATGTAAGGAAATGTCAAACAAGGAATGTGTACATAAATAAGTTCATGAAAAAGCTGATAGTCAAGAGGCCATACTAACCTCTATTAATTACCTTAAAAGTAAAAAAAAGATTTGTGGCTTCTGTAGTCGGTTATGAATTAAAACATAGATACAACAAAAAACTATTTTGAGCAAGACAGTGCACTAGCTTGTTGAGTAAAAAAACAAATGCTCACATCAACGACTTTGAATTTTGTTTCATTTTTGGCTGAGCAGCCTGTAAAGATCTATGGCAGATAATCTTGGTAAATTTTAGAATCAGATTTTTTTCAAAATTGTTTAGCTTTCAGTAAGCATTTTTGTTTTAAAGTCAATATTTTAAAGAAAGTATACTTCGACAATTTATAAAAACCTTTATAATAAGCAAAGTTTTAGTAAACTATAAAGCAATGTGTTTGTAAAAAAAGAAGAATATGAATTCTAAAAATAATGATAACGCACATTCATCATTTTTGCTACTAAATAGATAATTTCCAGATCATTCCAAAAAATGTTACAGCACCTTATATTTTTTCAACAGGCTTTCCAGCCACCTTCATTTATATGTTAACTGATTTTATTAAACTGTTGAGCATGTGTGTAAAGTAATTCATTAAAGTAAGTTTCACAAAAACTAGGTCAAATCAAATTTGAGAACATTTCTTTCAGTAGAAGAGTTGCTCGGCCATTTTAATTTAATAAGATACTTGTCAAAGTTGCTCAGGATATTACCGTTTCAGCAAAAAATATAAAACTAATCTGTTACTCATAAGCTGTTTCAAAAAAGGAAATACAAACAAAATTGTATAAATCTGCTGACTAAAAGAAAACTGCTTGATTACAGATTGTCAGCCGCTCAAATGATGATGGGTGGACTTTGTGTTCTGATTGGAATCATTCTCATACCTGTGGAAGCAAGCACATATTATAGTTCAACATTTTCTTTCATTGGCTATGGTATCTGGAGTGGAGTCTATGTAAGTTGATATCATTATCAACATTCAACATTGGAGTATTTTATTTGCACCACTCTTTGAAGTGTGACCGTTGTGAAGGCGCTGTATAATATACACTTTACTAAAAAGTTTGTCAATGAGATAACAAAAAGATTTGTGTCAATAACTTGGATTTTTGCAGGCGTTTTATATCTGTTAAAGTTAGCTGGTAACCTATTAGCGCTTTATTCTGGTATGGAATTGAACAATTGGTAGTACGTACATTTAGATAGGCAACCTCTGGGATTGGCAAGCTAAAGATATAAAGACACGAACATGTTGATAAGACCCTTGACTCTTTAAATAGAGCAACAATGCAAAACTATAGATCTAAACAAGCTTTACAGTAAAAAAAGGTGGTATTCATATTTATTGCAGTGGTTATACCTTCAGTTACATGTATATGCAGTGCATAATTACAGCGTTGTGTCCGTATGGTGCAAATCTGTATCTATATATATATAAATATATATATATATATATTTCTCAAAGTTTGACATCTGTCATCTGTTTTCTGTTTGAACAGCTATAGCTATTAAAAATTTGGTAGCAAAATTTTACATATCGTTGGACTTGAACTCACAAAAATTGTGAGCTTGATAAGACAATGCTTTAACCACGAGACCACGGAAGCTGATACTTTCTAACGTATACATCGTTTTCGGTTTTTACACTAACATGAGGTTTTAATTTAAACTCTATGAACTCTTTTAGCTCTATGAAACCTATGCTTTTTATCTTTGCCACAAAAGGGCAAAATGGTTTTTGGCAAAATGATATCAACAATAGATTCTCTCAAAATTAGAATTTGGTGATTAATTTTTATCAACTCTAAGAACGGGATGCCTTTTTGGGTCTTTGTGAACTTCTATTTCTGGCCTTTTGTAAGGTTCAAATGCTATACAGTCATACTTCAACTTACGAGCTTAATGCGTTCCGAGACTAAGCTCGTATGTCAATTTACTCGCATGTTGGTGCAATTCATTTATATATAGAACAATTAAATATATATTGATTGGTTTCCATACTCTAAAAAAAGCAAATAAAACACTCAAAACAAGATATTATAACAGAAAGAACATGTTGGTTATTGTCCTTACGTAGTACATGCTTTTAAAAAGCAACAAATAAAAAACAATGCAAGGAAATGTGATTAATTAAAATGTAAAATTAAATACATACAATAGCAGTTAACGCTCGCATTTGCCAGGGAGGGAGATATAAGTTATCCTTCGTTACAACAGGTGACTTTGGTAAATTTGGATTTCATCAAAGTGTTAAAAGACAAACTTACAAGCAAACCAAAAAGCAAACTCTCATTTTCAACTAAACGTAATTAAAGTTTCTTCGGCGTTCATAGTTTGAAATTTCTCGCTGGTTAGCGAGAAATTTTTCCTTTTTTTTCCCTTTCACGACTAGCCGGCCGTTTTAAGATAAACCTATCTAAGGACGTTTGCCTTTGTCGCCCTTGCAACATGTTGCGATTAGGACGAACACAAGTGTCGCCACAAATGGTTAACGCACGACCACTAGCCAACTTGTCCGAATGTCTATTAAACAGTTTGGATAGATTGCACCCGCCTTTTCACATAGCATCGTTTCAGTTACGCTGTCACCGGCCAATTGTTTGTCCAATGCCATCAGCGGCCGTGAAGATCGCTGCACCGTTTAGAAACTATGGTTAGTCCTTTTGCGAACTAAATGCCCTGAATATAATCCTTCTGTTTGATAATTATGAATGTATTTCTGTCATATTGCCGAGCTAGCTGAATCACGCATACACATTTCGCATATTTTTCAATATTTTTCCGTTTAATATCGACTGTTATCATTTGCTTTTTCTTTGTAATATCTTTCATTTTACTGGCAAACTTTCGGTCTACGCACAGTACTTTTAATTCACATAATTCTGCACAGAAAATCGTGCACAAAAACACGGTACAACAGTATAACCCCTGAGCAGTTGAAAAATACATAGTGATGCTGTTCTCATAAAACACCTCCGGCATACTTGGCAACTGACTCAAGTGCTCGTATCTCAAACATGGCTCGTATGTTAGTGCTAAAACTTGCTTGAAAGCTGGCTCGTATCTCAAGTTTCTCGTACGTTGGAGCACTCGTAAGTTGAAGTATTACTGTATCGCGGTAAAGGTTAATATTTTTTATGCGGAAAATTGTATTATGTCGAGTAGGAAGGCCTCTAGATTCTTTCACCATTTGGTCAGACAAACACACCACGATATCTCAGTTTTACATATCCTCGTACCAGTAATGTCGCATTCAGAGTTTTGATGATGGAAAAGTAACTTTTCACACACACACTTTTATGCAAGAGTTGTTACTAATAAATAAAAATATTCAGAATATTTGTTTTGCTTTCTCAGACCATATTATCTGTATCATTATCATATAATTTCTTATTGTAATGGTAGCAAAACAGACTCAATTTAGCTATTACTTGTTAATTATTTCACTTTTACGTCAAAACCCTTTCATAGTAGTTTTATTACTTTTAATTTATTTGACCTACACAAAAATTTTGCTCATGGTATAAAAACATATAAGTTTAAAAATTGTTTAACAAAGTTTTTAAACTTTTACAGTTATTTTTATTGTTTCCCCCAATTTATTTCAATTACACAAAGCGCATTTATCATGGTTTTTAGTTTGAAAATTGGAGTGACAAATGTTGTCATATGTTAGATACAAGAAAATCTTTTGTCCAGGTAGCACAGCTAGTATATGTATATATTTCTCAAAGTCCAAAGTGGCCTGTATGTGTGTTCTTCTAGCTATAGCTAATACGATCTTGGAATGAAGAATTCGTGCAGCAGATCTCAGTACCTCCCAATTGTCAGTCAGACACCTTACTAATTTATCCACTCGAGCTTGATAGATTCCCCAGGCAATATATGTTGATTTATTGGCGCAAATAGGCGACGCAAAGCGATTGATAAACGTAGCTCTTACATGCATTAGTAAGCTTACTCAAATTATCCATTGACATTGTGTCAGGCTAATAGCGAGTGACAGGCAACTCTCATTTCCTTCCATTGTTTATAAGCTGACTTTTATACCCGGGCAGCACCGGGTAGCACAGCTAGTATATATATATATATATATATATATATTTCTCAAAGCCGATGTGTCTGCTGTATTAGTGTATGTCCTCGAGTATGTCCGGCTATGGCTAGTAAAATATTGGAATCAAAATAGGGAAATCTGCCGAACTTGAACTCACGAAGATTGCAACCACAAAATTGCAATCCAATTCTCTTTCCATGAGACTGCCAAAGCTTTTACAGTTCATAGCTCTTGACAATGCATTTTGACTTACATGTATGATTTTGGCTTAATGCTTTTGACTTGAGCATTTTTGCTTGACATTCATAATACCTGATACAGTACTTTTTTCACTCATTTGTGCACACAAATTTTGTTGAAACTGTTCTGGTTAACCCTTTCACAGCCATCCATAGACAAATTTAGTTTTTAGCTTACTCCCAGCCAGTATACTGAATCTTGCTAATTTTGATTGCTGATTTTTCTGTGTGATAAGTAAAAACTTTTTTCAATTGCAGACACAATATAGAACATGTTTTGTTACATATTTTAGGCTGCCAATATGTTAACAAACAGTGCTATGAAAAAAAATTTAATTTATCCATATTATGTGCATTCCTAAAGCTATGTAAAGATAGTATTGCTAAGAAGCTATTACGATCTACTACAATGTTCCTTACTCTTACAAAACCATTACTTTCACCGTCATCAGAGTCAGTTTTGTCACTTTTATTATCTGAGTATTTAATAAGGTCTGTATATGAACTTGTTATAATTTCATCAAGAAATGAATTTTATTTCAAACAGTGAAGTGATTAAGGGAGCCCTGATGCAACTAAAATGTTCGATCATCAGAAAAAATTTGTTTTGATTTAGAATTTTTTCATCAAATATTATAATCATTTTTGCCGATACAGCATAATTTTTTTTAATGTTTTGGCCTTACTGTCAAAACCTCAGAAATATTAAAAATTGTTTGTTATGTTATTGTGAATGAATAATATTTATTTACTGCACATCCGCTGTAAATTTCGAAAAAATGCGTCCACTGCAGTCGATCATAAATTTTGTGTAAACTCGCGTAGAGCAATGAGAGGGTTAATATTTGTTGTAAAAATTTTGGGTTTGTAAGTAAAACACTTTTCAAGTTTTTTTAAGTATTAACTTATTAGCAGTAAGCAAGCTGCCTTTGCATTATTACTATCACAAATTCATCATTTTGCAGGTAACTAGATTTTTGCTCATCATAAAATCTTTATTTGTGTTGTACATTTTATTCTTATTAAAGTATTTAACTCATCGTAAAAACGCTAAAAATTAACAATTTTTTAAAAAAATTTTAAAACAGTTTGTTATAACATACCCTATATAAAAATTTTATCTCATAAATATTAACAGCTTGCTAAACCCAAAATAAATAATAATGGGGAGTTGGAAAAATAGATGTTTTTTTTCACATTTAACGAAGCCTGATGTATTACATGAACTGAATTGCAAGTTTACAACACACCGAGCATTCAGTTACCATTAAATGTTGATGTGATTAAAAACCACTTTGAACCCCCAAGCCAACATATTGTTCTATACAAAGTAATTGTCATCATGACTATGAATTACCTTCAAGACTGACTACAAAATTTCATTTTTATTACCAGTTTTTATAATTAACCAAAGTTAATTCAGAAAATGTGTTATCTGTTTTTATAGATATATTTTACCACATATGTCTTTTTTAGCATTTTTTATCATAACCGTATTTAACATCATTCTCTGCTTTGTCATAGCAAACCGTTAAAAAATCAGTAATTAAAAGGGACTAGTTTTAGATTTGTGATTAGGAGTTTTAAATCTTATCTGTCAGTTATTTTTCAGGTCAAGTCTAAGGGATGTACAAGACATCACTTTAGTTTGTATAGTCAACAATATTTTAACATATTCATGAAGCAAAATACATCTAAAATTGCTCATCAATGTGTTACAAGTGTTAAGCAACAAATAAAAAACATTTATAGATAAAATATGTATATATATTTATATATAGCTTTTGTTAGCTACTGGCTATTTCTTGCCCATGCTATCATTAGACTGTAGATCTTTCAGGGTTAGATCTACAGCCTGATACTTGCGTGAGCAAGAGACTGCCATGCAATCATCAGGCAGTTTCTTGCTTGATGATTGCATGACAGCCAATACTGTATATATATATACAGTCTTGACTGATATATATATATCAGTCAAGACTGTATATATATACATTTATATATGTCTTGACTGCCATATATATATGTAGACATATACAGACTGTATACTTATATATATAAGTATGCAGTATATATATATATATAAGTATACAGTATATATATATAAGTATACAGTATATATATATAAGTATACAGTATATATATAAGTATACAGTATATATATAAGTATACAGTATATATATAAGTATACAGTATATATATATATATATATATATATATATATATATCTCTATACATATACACAGGTACTATAACTAGAGAATGACAAAGGTGAAACAAATCTGATGGTCAAGTGCTACTAACTTGAATTGAGCGAAGTGCTGACATAAAGTGATAACTTCAAAAAACAACTCTGCACAAATAATGTTGAGTATTTTTTCTTTGGTATTCTTCTTGAAACTATTATTCTAATGATAATAAATTATATTTTTTTATTGCGATGCCACTGTACTAGTTACGTTGTTGCTGGCATTTTTGTCTAGATCTGAATATAATGGGTCCTAGTTGCTATATGTGACTATGCTGTGCTCACTTTATAGATAGCTAGTTAAACTTAAAAAGACGCAAACAAGTAGGTAAGGAATAAGACTTCAATTAAAGCAGCAAAGCAAGTTTTTAGATCTGAACAAGTTTTAAGGTAGCAATAAAGTTTGGTGTTCATCCGCCTTTTGCTGACTACTTCCTTATCAGTGTTCTATATTTTGGTCGCTCATCTGCTGGTTACATCATCAGCAGTGATTAATGTTTTAGGGCATTGTGTTGGCACAGTGAGTATAATTTTAAAACAAAGGGTGCATGTCATACAATGTGATAAAGACCTACTTTTTGCTTTGCGTGGATGATTACTCCAAAGAATTACGGTACAATCAGGCATGAAAATTACTTAACTAATTTACTTTCTCAAGTGTCTTATTGCGTTTTTCTAATTTCCCTTAAGTTGTCCAAATATGATGAAATGGATGTAAATCCATCGCATTTTTCAACTCTGAATGTATTTGCAGTTTGTTGTTGTTGGTGGGATAGGACTTGGTGCAGTGAAGCGCAACAAAAGTCCTTGGGTAAGTTATAGTGTGTCTTTGAATGGTAAAGCAATATGAGAAATTTTGTAAAAACATTTTTTATGGCTCTGTTTAAGCAAAAAAACTCGTTTGGTAAGTTTACGACTTTACTCAAAATTTGTTATTGTACCAGTAAATGCTTGAAATTTTTTCCTAAGTGTAAAAGTCAGATTCTAACTTTTGTGCGTCTTGTATATATAATTAAATACCTACAGAACTATTAGAGTAAATCAGAATTAAAGAACTTTTTTAAGTTAGTAGACAGTCAAATTTGCTATTTTGTTAACACAGTATGTTCATGGTTTGCATTGTTTTATAAATGGATTCAAAAATTTGCTTGTTGGATTTGTTCAGATAGTAAAGTTTAAGATTTTAAAGTTTTTCTCTGATACAAGATACTCTCACTGTTTCACCAATCTATAATTTGTTGTAACTAATCATGATGGTTATGTTTACTCTTTATATTATTTGTAATTTATCTCTTTTGTAGATGACTGCAACCATGATCCTTAATATTATCACCGCGACTATATTCTTTCCAGTACTCGTTACGATGGTATCAATTGCTATTGATGGGAACACTACTCCATCATTTACTGAGCTTGTGAATGGTTCTTTGTCAGGCTGCGAATATCGTTACGAAGATTGCCCAGTAGGTTTCTATTGTAAATAACGAAACATGTCGCTAGACAAAAACTATCAGCATGCTTTATCCTTTCGACATCTTTCTTAGGCAGCAGATGAAAACTAGAAGGTAATTTTCTGGGAGAGTTTGGTGCGTCCTTTTTTATATTTTCAGCTCTTCATGTTTGTGCCAAGTTCGGTTTGATGTATAAAATTGAATTTTCTAGCAGTAGCTGACAAAATTTTTAGACTGGGTGCAAAGAAAGAAATAAATGTCTTTATTTTTCTTTTCTGATTTTGATTAAAGCTCCCTACAAATATTAAATTATTGGGGCACAGTATGATTCCATCTAGCTTTGCCAGTTATAAGGCAAATTTAATTAGAACTGTAATCAATCATGAATATAAATAATAAAGATTACTGAATTAATAATTATCAGTAATTAATGTCGGTGTAACAACTATCATTAAGATAATTACCTTCTAGTTTTTATATGCTGTCTAAAAAAGTCTTTGCAAACAACGATATGTATCTGTGCATGTATTAATTTTGTTAGCCTAAATCTCAAAAACTAATAATAATATTAGGAGTAATAATATTTATCAAACTGATCAAAGATTTCAAAAACAGTAGAATCTAGAGGTGGTTGGTAATTCAAAATTATGATTTTGGTGCTGCTATGTTCAGAATAGGCCACGTTTACATAGCCAGTGTTTTCGCAGCTTTTTAAATTTCATTCATAATCTTTGCTATAGCAAATTAACTAAAATATCATATGGAGCAATTAAAAATGGTTGAAAAATCATTTATCAATTTTGAATACTGTAGCAACTTTCTGTTGAAAATTACTGTTAAATTTCACAGAGTCAAGAAGCCTCTACAGCTTTGAATTCCCTGCTTCTATTTCCCTCAGTGGTTGAGCTAGTAATATCGATATGGAGTGCTGTTCTTTGCGGTAGAGCTGTCTGCCATTGCTGCTTCCCATTCCGCGCAAACTACAATGTGCAGAATGCTGCCCTTGCTCTTCAAACTCAACAGCAAAATGTGGTTTACCCGAGAACTGTGCCAGCCTATCAGGTCAACTTGGGGGGCTACCAAGTCACAACAGGGGACCGAGCTCCAATAGGTAATTGATTTAGTTCAAAAATACACTGAGCATCATAACATATCAGTTAAATAACTTCAAATGGGTTTATCTTGAATTTATGTAATATGGAATAACAAGCAAATAACCAAAATAAGACAAACTACAACATGATGCTGAATTTGAAAAAAAACTGTAAAGAAATTTAAGGGCAAAAACAACACACTAAATTGTACAACTTATTTTGAAAACCATGAATTGACAGTACCTCGAAAGTGCAAAAATTATTCAGAAAAACATGAATAGCGGTTTGGAAGTACAAATGTCTTCTTTATTACATGAGAAAGCAACTCTATGTTGATAGCACTACTGTGTTATAATTGTTCCTACCATTTGGTATCTACATTTGTATTCAATATTGCTGCCATTCATGTTCCAATTCCAAGATTTTCTCTTTCTTAGTGTCTGCTTAAGCGCAAACAAGAAACAACAGATGATTACTTTTAAAGCGGTGGGTAGGTGCTTTTAAACTACACATGTAGTTTCCTATCAATAAAAACAACTTGTGTATATGATAGATGGATTTATCATGATAACAAATGTACTCACACACTTTATTCTGTTACATAGCAATTTAATAAACTAACACACTACTCATGATGTAAAAGTGACACCTGAGAATAAATCGCTATAAGAGTAATTACTATAATGACATATTAAATGCACTTATTTTGTGACTCTGCCTCAGAATGGTCTTTGCTCCAAAGGAAACAGGTCTGCTACAAACAATATAATCAGAAAGGTCTCGATTACTATACAACAATCTTTTTTTTATTTTAGCTACAACAATCATGCTTCAACAAGCTGGATACGCTCCCCAGTCTCAACAACCTCCAACATACTACGAAGTTGTACAAACAAGCCCTAGCCAGAATCCAGAAAAGGATCAGTCACCAGTCCCTGCTGACGTCCCAAACCATTAGAATAGTAAACGCCATTGAAGCTTTAAGTTTGTAGCAATCATATATTTAAATTTTACTGATTGAAAAGCTATATTTTTACTAGACTTTATATCATGTTAGCATGAACTTATTACCTCTGTAAACTTTATGATTAAGCACATCATTCAAACTAATATAGTACTGCTTTTTCTCTGACAAAATGTCTATTATTTTCAGTTTATGCATTTTTACACTCATTACAGGTGTGACTTGATAACCACAACAATAGGGAATGTTGTATTACAGGATTTTTTGATTATTTACTTTTAGCAGTTGCTCTGTTTTGATACTTCTATGGGTGCTTCTATTGATTTTTAGGAGCAAAACAGAAATTATTCACTTAACTCACATTATCACACAAGTTTACACGCTGTTTAGCATTTTGCCATGGTATATTCACTCCTACTTTGTTGACCAATTAGCGATTCTATAAAGTTGCCTCAGTTCGTCCCTAATCAACTGGAAGATTTTTATGGAATACAGGTTTTTCAAATTTATTTGGTAAGTTTTGCTACTCACTTCTGTTTTTGTGAATTTGAAAATATAATCATAAACATGCATACTGATATGTTAGCTTTTTTATTGTATAACTAAAACTTTTTGAAACAATGATTAGGTAAACAAAGTTTAAAATACTTAATATACTTTAGTTTAAGTAAGAATAAACTTTTTAAATTTTCAGCAATTTTTTAATCAGAATGATACATAAGATTGCAAAACAAAATGACTCTGAAACGCTGTAGTAGAACTACAAAAGTGTTGACTAGTTATTATGCCACTTGGTGAAGATGACTGCATATAACCGCTCTCCTACAGAGAGTAAACGACCTCAAGTTTTCTACCTGACCAAAGGATAGAAATTTACTGCAATTTGTAATGTTTTGTTAATATTAAAATTGTATCACTCTCACGTCCACATCAAATGTGCATGTATATATAAGTTATGTAAAATTTAGTTCGCACTGGCTCTAGAACAATTATGTGAAAATCTGCTAGGAAATCCCATATGATGATGTATGTCATGGGAAGCCCTAAAAAATTGAATGACTAGACTCTCAAATAGGCTGTGACTCCTTATGTCTAACTTGGAATATCGTCACTCTAACACTTCCATCAGTTGAACATCTATAAGTATATCTGAATAAAACAACTTGCATATTTTTATTTAGCCAAACATTTTAAAGGCTAATAAAGTTATACTGCTTTTTTACTATAACACTCTGAACAATCTCAGTTTGACTTCAAGTGTAGATATATTGTATATAAAGCGTTGTTTGCACTAGCTGTGGCATACAAAAAATCAGTCAGGATTTCACAAGTGACAACTTGTGTCAAAGGGAAATGGAAAAAATTATTAACGCCATTGGAGGAATTTGTATCGTACTTTGTCATGGGCACTTTTCAATAAAACCTAATGCTTTTTCTTAAAGTTTTTATTGTTTCACATGTTAATGAAAAGTAATGATTTTTATGTTTTGTTAATGCCTTTGTGTAGTGAAGCTGAAAATACCTTATGATACAACTGCTGTAGTTTATGACAATAATTACTTACCATGGGTTCTTCTTCTTTTGAGATAATGTTTTTGGTGGTCAGTCTTTTGTAGTAGTAGTCATGGTTCAGGCAATATGGCGCTGGCTTATGGTAAACAGTCAGTAATTTTAGTTATTTAAAAACCATTGGTTGTGTTAGGATGGGAATCCAACTAAAATTGCTTCTGCATCAAATCTCGTAAGGTTGTAGGCAACAAGAGAGTGGTTAGCAAACGTGCAGGACTATAAAAAACCTGACTAAGGGCAAAAGAGTTTTTTGCAATCTAATGACCAGCTAGCTAGAGATAATGACTTAATAAAAACCCTTGACAGAGGACACTTGCAAACCACTGTTTAAATCTGCCAAAGAAATTCATGGTTATAAGAAGTGAGGGAGAACCATGATTGCCTATGATCTTGCAGAACATGGTACTAAAAGAAAGGGAGAGGGTGAAAAAAGGAGAAAAACAGTGAGTGAAAAAGAAAGGAAGAGAAGAGGAGAGGAGAGCAAAGGAGAGAAATGGAGAGAAAGAAAGTCATTTGGGTAGTTTCCAGACATTAAAAAATGATTGCTGTCATTCTTCAATAATTTAATTGAATATGTTCAGTACTTGATCAAAGCATTTCTTTTGATCATGACTTGGATGTAAAACTTACTTGTCTTTTCAATAAATTTCTAGAAGGTTTTTTGTTTACAATCAAGTAGTGCTTTACAGTAGAAGGCAATCCTAGAAAATCGACAAGTGGTAAAAAAATAGTGCCCCAATACGGACACAGAAAGATACAATGTTGGTGAAAAAACTAGGTAGTGTGAACTAAAAAGCTGGATGTGATTTATAAACTGTTCTAACATGGTAGTCTATTTAAATGCACCAGTCATTAGAAAATAGATGGCAGAGTGTTTTATCATTCAAATAGCAGCGCACCTTGCGTAAACCATAAAATGTAGCGACTGAACAGTTCAAAAAAGAGAAGAGTGACACATTTTGAACCTTCTAATGAAGTTAGATTGTTAGTTTGGCTGCTATTAGAAGGAACTACGCTAAATTTAGCAGTAATTTTAGCAGATTACTTATGCATGTTTAATAAACTAATACCAAGATTAAAACCATTTTATGTGTGTGCCATTGAAAAGGTGTATATATTTTATATATACATATACATGTAAGTACTGACCTTTAGGAAGGAGAAGTTTAGCAGGTAATTTTATAAGCTAAAACAAATGTCTTGGTGGCCGGAAAAGACAAACGCTCACGTTGCCTTTCATTGGCTTTGTACATGATGGCAAAATCTATAAACAATCTATTTTGGCATAAATATTTCGGCAAAGCATAACTGTTTCGGTTTAACAATAGGCGGTCTAAACGACATCTATGCCGAAATAGATTGTTTATAAATTTCACTGTATGATCAAATCGAAAAAAGGAAAGACCGCTCTATATGGTAGACGCATGCACGCATACACACAAAGATTGTCATTTAGACAGTAGATTATGTTGTAAACTGTCAATAAAAATAATAGCAATTTTAAAGTCAATCGCAAAGGAAATGTTTAAACATATTAACCAATATTTTGTATAAAACAGTTTGCTGGTTTGCGTAATCAAAGTGGCTTCCACTCTCATCAACGATCTTTGGTAACTTCAAAAACAGTGTGTTGTTAGCTTTTAGTTTAATTTATATGTACCCGTTAAGATTGGCTAAACGTGAAGAACATTGTATTTTGTTAACTTATGTCTCACCGTTATTAATTATTTTTCGGTTGAGCACACTTTAAGCATTTATGGCCGATAAATTTCATAAATTTTATACCAAAAAAACTGTTTTAAAAAAGCTTTCAATTTTTACTAAAGATTTGTTATGGTGAGGCAAATAATGCAGAAAGAGTAAACTTCAACTGAAAGTTTTACAATAAAAAAAACTTTTAGTTATCTGAAAACTAGTTACTTTGTAGAATATAATGGATGTTATGATGTATAAAACCAGTTATAATACAAACTCAGTTCTTTGCTGCTAAATAATTGTATAAAACCTAAATACAAACTCAAAAATGCTTTACACACAAATCAAAAAATATTACAAGAAAATTAATAACAACGCTTTTGATAAATTTTTGGTGGTAAATTAATTAAAAAAACTATTAGATACTGGATAGAGTATTATAAAAGAGGGAAAGCTGCATCACTAATATTTTACCGAAAAGTTTTTAGAATGGCAAACACAAAATAAAATTCTGTAAATTTCTGACCTATAACCAACTGCTTTGTTACAGATTGTCAATAACTCAGATAGTGGTTGGAGGACTTTGTTTGTTGCTTGGAATCAGTATTTTAGTAGTTGAAGCAGAATCAAGATACAGTTCGGAACTCTCCTTCACCGGCTATGGTATTTGGTGTGGAGTATACGTAAGTTAATATCACCTATAAAATGTGAGCACTTGTTCTACATTATTCTTGAAAACATGTACAAATGTTGTACGACTGATACTCATTTAACAAATCCATTTAAAAGATTTTAAAGAGATCTAAACGTTTTATTTCACTAGCATTCCACTATCTGCGAGGAGGACATTTTAATATAACCAGCATCCATAATGAGTGCTAAAATATTCAGTTTTGAGTTCTTTAAAACTTTGATTTGATTACATGATGATACTGCCTAAATGCTTTTGGTGGGAGCTTGGAAATGTGGCTAAAAGTGGTGTGTTCAAGAGTTTATCAGTGTAATCATGTAGGATACGCATGTAGAATTCAAAAGCACATTGCAGCTCAAACCTACTTACTAAATTAGGCAGTCATTTTACTGATCTCAAATTTTTCCTTTAAACGTTCATTCAAAAAAATGCAGTATCACACAGCCAGCAGAACAAACAAAGTTACTAGATTATAAACTAAACATCTTAGAGATTTAAGGAGTAACTTATCTCACCTTCGCATTTTACTAATCCTATATATATATATATATATATATATATATATATATATATATATACATGTATATATAAGAGGTCTGATCCAAAAGTTCCAGGAAAGAAGCTACAACTCAAAACGCGTTGCTTCAATTTACCTATAAAGTTAGTCCCCTTCAAAGTACTCCCCTTGGCTACCGATACACTTGTCCCACTTTTTCTGCCATGATGCCATGCCGATGCGCTGAAAGCCATCGGCGTCGATGCTGTTTAGCTTCCTCGTATTTGCACATTGAATTGACTCTCTACTGTCAAATCTGGTTCCTTTCATAGTAAGCTTTAACTTAGGAAATAGCCAGAAGTCACAGGGAGCTAGATCTGGTGAATATGGAGAATGTGGTAGAACAGCCATGTTGTTTTTAGTGCAATACTGCTTCACAGAGAACGCAGTGTGGGCGGGTGCGTTATCATGGTGCAGCATCCATGAACCTGTGCGCCACAGTTCAGGTCTTATGCGCATAACTGTTTGCCTAAGACGTCTCAAAATATCAATATAAACATGCTGATTCACAGTAGTATCCTGTGGTATGTACTCATGGTGTACTAATCCATGAATATCAAAAAACGCAATCATCATGGTCTTTACACCTGACCGAGACATCTTCGCCTTTTTTGGTCTGGGGGAGCCCGGAGTCTTCCACTGACTACTTTGGAATTTAGTCTCTGGGTCATAACCATACACCCAAGACTCATCTCCAGTTATTATCTTTGAAAGAAAGTTCTTATCATTTTTTGAAGCTTCCTTGAAATCGTTGCAAGCGTGCATCCTGAGCTCCTTTTGGTCATCATTTAGCAAACGTGGCACAAACTTTGCCGCGACTCTTCTCATGTTTAAATCATCAGTTAATACTCTTTGAACAGTTCCAAAACCAAGTCCAGTTTCTCCAGAAATTTCTCTAATAGTTAAACAACGATCTGCCATGACTAATGACCTCACACTGTCGATCGACGAACAAGTTCTTGCCGAGGCTGGTCTGCCAGACCTCGCCTCATCTTCAGTGCTGTCTCCACCTTCACGAAAACGTTTGTGCCACTCAAAAACTTGTGTTTTCTTTAGAGCAGCATCTCCAAAAGCAGTATTTAACATTTCAATGGTCTGAGTACTTGTTTTCTCTAATTTCACACAAAATTTAATGCAAATACGCTGTTCCGATTGATTAGACATGACGATAAATTTGTTAAAAAAAAGACGGAAGCACCTGATAGACCTTGACATATCGTTGGCTCACGGAAGAACGCATTGTCATAGCAACCCGAAATTTTGTGACCACACTCCGGCAGTGTTTTCCTGCAAACACTGCAATGGGTTTTTCTATCGTGCAAATATGCAAGTGTATACAACTCCATTCCGGGAACTTTTGGATCAGACCTCGTATATATAATTATATATATATATATATATATATATATATATATATATATATATATATATATATACGTACATGTATATACATGTATATATACAGGATTATTAAAAGGCTATAGGCTATTAGTTTATGTAAACATATATATTATATTTTATATAATATATATTATATATAATATATTACATATAATATATGTATTATATAATATATATTTTATACATAAAGTATATATACTATATATACAATATGTATACTATGGATATAATATATATATATATATATATCTATTAAGATTACGGAACGACGAGGGTGAGAAAAGTTGTTAGCAGATCACTGGTGACTTGCTGATGTGAACAAATATAAAGCTGCTCTCACCAGGTTATGACTACAGAAAGTCTCTTTACCCGTTGTGTATTAAGTGTTTTTTTTTCAATATTGCTTACAAAACTATTATTTTAGCAATAAGAAAGTATAATTTTTTTGCAATAGTGAAAACCCACTATATGTGTTACTGCCAGCACTTTTTTCAGGGTCAGTATAAAACAGTAAGTAGGCGCCATGATTATCCTATTACTACATTGTATATAGCTCACTATGCTCACTTCATGGACAGATAATTAAGCACATAAAATATGAACAAGCGAATAAGAAATAAGACTCATAAAATAAAGCATCATTAAAAAATCGTACATCTAAATCTGAAAAAACTTTACGGCGAGCAAATCGTTGTGATATTACTCTGTCTACTGCTGACTACTTCATTATCAGTGTCCTAAGTATTTTGTCTGTCACATTATCTGTGATGTTACATTATCTTCTGGTTACGTTATCTGTGGTAATCTGTTTCAAAGTTCTTGTGTTGGTACAGCAAATAAGGTTTAAAAACAGGTGGCACATGCTATAGACTAGGAAAAAATTCCTTTTACATGTATCTTTGAGTCTATGATTTCTCAAACATGTACTGATACAAAATGGAACAAAAAGTACATAACTGATTTATGTCAACAAAGTGTACCTTTATAACGCCATTCTAATTTTCTTAACCACAAATAAGATAAAGGTTTGCAGCATCAATAATCGTTACTGGGTCCTAATGTGTTTATAGTTTGTTCTTGCTGGTGGAATTGGACTCGGTGCAGTGAAACACAACACATACTCTTGGGTAAGTTGTATTATACGTTCGAAAAGTATAGCAATATGAGATGTAATGTAATATTGCAATGTTATGGCTACATTTGAGTAAAAACAAATGTTTAGTAAGTTCACAACTTGACCCAAAAACTGTCGTTGAGCCTTTTTACTAAACGTCAAAGTGTGATTATACCTTTTTAGATATTTTGTAGATATACCTATATTCAATATACGTAACCGTAACAAAAATCGCTGTGATCAAATTTTGATTTGCATATTATTTGTAAGAAGGAGACATACTTTTCTAAAGTTTAAAGCCAGCACCTACTTCAAAGTTGTCTCATTGAAAAGTACCATGGCCAATACTTTACTTATTGATATTGATACGGAAGAAATATAAAGAGTTTTTTGTTTATTAGGAATACTCAGAGTTACAAAACTTTTGAATTAGCAAACAACAATAATGTGTTTTATTTTTTACTCGGTATGTTAATGGTTTGCATTGTTGCAGTTAGGGAATTCAATGAATTGCTTTTTGAGATAGCTAAAAAAATAAAGTTGAAAATTTTAAAGTTGTGCTCTCTAATACAATATATTCACTGTTTCACCAACCTATACCTTGTTTAACTAAGAATGATGGTAATGTTTACTCTTTATATTATTGGTAACTTATCTGTGTTGTAGATAATGGCTACCATGATCCTTAACATTATCAGCTCGGCTATATTCTTCCCGGCGCTGATTTCGATGGCATCAATTGTCATTGGTGGGAAAAAATTTACGTCTTATTGTAAACAATACAGCAGTGCTTGCCCAGTAAGTGTCAATTTACAAGACTAAAGCGTGTCTATAATTATGTGAAAGCAGTTTTGAGGTAAAGGTAGATGGAACAGTGTTACGCAACAATAGTTTGCAAGTTAGAGGGAGCTTTAGTAAAAATCAGCAAAGTGAAAACAACTTTTATTTTGGCTTTCAGTCCACAAAAATATGTCAGACAATGCTGAAAAGCGTAACATTTTTAATAAAAATAAAGTGACCTCAAATCATGAAAAAATGGGTATATAAACAGAGTACTTATCAAAGTCTAAAAGATAATTAATTACCTTCTAATTACCACATCGTAAACATATACAGCTTAAAATGATTTTGCTATCAATTCACATGTATACGTGTATTAATGATGCGTATTGAAATATCTAAAAATAATATTAACAATAATAATAATACTTATGAGGCTTATCATTGCCTACAAAAAGTATAACGTTTTATTGACTGGTAATTTAAAATTATAAATTTAGTTGTTTTTGTTCAGAATAAACTATTTTTAATTTGTTAGTTTTTATTTACAAGTTTTAATGTTTCATTCTTTTTTATTTGCCATAGCAAACTGAATAAGAAGTCATACAGACAATTTAAAATGTGAAATTCTGAATCTATCTATTCTGGGTATTGTGGCAACTTTCTGTTAAAAATATTATTCAAATTTACAGATAGAAAAAGCTGCCATAGTGTTGAGTTGTGGGCTTCTGCTCTTTTCTGTTGCTGAGCTGGTAATAACGATATGGAGTGCTGTACTCTGCTGTGAAGCTGTCTGCAGTTGCTGTCTCTCGGCCCGCCCAAACCATCAAGTGCAGTATGCTGTTCCTGCTCTCCAAACTCAACAGCAGTATGTGGTTTACCCCGGAACTGTTCTAACTCAGCATGTCAACTCAAGTGGCTACCAAGTCACAACCGGGCATCAAACTCCAACAGGTAATTGTCTTAAATCTTTATAGAACAGAGCATCATAACAATTAAAAGACTTCGAACATGTTTATCCAGATTTTATGTAATGCTTAGCAACAACCAAGCAAAACACGTAAGACCAAGTAAGAGCCGTTGCTGCTAAGCCCTAAAAAAACTTGAAAAGTGTATAAGAACATAATCAAAACACTAAAATGCACAAATTCTTCAGAAAAACATGAATAGCTATTTCGAAAGAGAATTGCCTTCTTTATTACATGAGAAAGCAACTCCATGTAGTTAGTAGTGCAGTTGTTTTGGCATTGTTCATGTTATTTGGTCTCCATAATTTGTGTTCAATATTAATATCTTTTGTATCTCAATCCAGTGACTTACTTTTCCTTTGTGTCTGTCTAAGCGCAAACGACTTTCTTATCTCAATGCTACATGCTAACTGACAAAGAGTTCACACAATCAACCAATAGAGCAATCAAGTTAACAAAAACAGCACAAAGTAAAAATCAAAGATTTTATTATGACAGCGGGGTCTGATTGAAAATAAATGATAGGATGCAACAAATAAAAATGATATTTGTACATGGTAAAATGGTTAACTGTTATAACAAATGTACATGTACACACAATGCTGCTATGTGGTAGTATAAAAACTGCTACACTACCCATAATGTAAAAGTAACATTTAAAACTGAATGTCTGTTTCGATTGTAAAATATCACACGCACTACTTCAAAAATGGTCAGAATGGCTCATACCCCAAAGCGATAGCTCTGTTACAAACAATATATTCAGGAAAACGATAAATAATATATTAATTTATGTTGCTTCTCTTTTAGCTACAACACTGATGCTTCCACAAGGCAGTTACATCCTCCAGTCTCAGCAACCTCCAACATACTATCAAATTGTACAAGCAACCCCTAACCAGATATCAGGGAATGAACAGTCACCAGCCTCTGCTGACACCACAAGCAACTAGAATAGTAAACACTATTTAAGCTTTAAGTTTTTAGTTATAATTAAATATTTGATTGTTACTGATTAAAACAAAACTATATTTTAAGCTTTGCTCTTGAATCATGTTTGTATAAGTTCATCAGCTGTTTAAAATTGATGATTATTCACATCATAAGAACTAATATAATTGTGCTTTTTCTCTGGCACAAGGTGTATTATTTTTAGTCTATACATTTTTACAGTTTTTACAGGATGACTTGATAATCAAAAATGTAGGGCATGTTGTATTGAAATGACTGTTTCATCACTGATATTTAGCAGTTGCTCTTTATTAGTACTTCTATGGGTGCTACTATTGTATTTTATTAACAAAACAGGAGTCGCTTGCTTAACTTACATTATCCAACAAGTTTTAACTAATCTTTACCATTTTGTTACGATGTATTCACTCCTACTTAGTTGGCCAACTAGCAACGCTTAAGAATTGCTTCAGTTTGGCTCCAATCAACTTGAACAATTTTAATAAAATGCGTGTAGATTAATATTCTTTCACTGTTACCTACTGCCGCCTTTGTGAGTTTAAAAATATAATAATAAACATACATATTAATATGTTATCTGTTCTTATTTTATGGCTAAAACTCCTTGAAGTCATGATTAGTTATGTAGTGTTTAGTATACTTGGTATTTTATTAGTGTACTTATTCTTCAGCAGTTTCCATATCGGAGGTTTTAAAAACATAAACTTGCAAAACAAAATGAATGTGAAATTCTGCAGTAAATTTACAATAGTGTAGAATAACTATTACGCCACTTGGTGAAGATGACCAAAAGTATTAGCTATTACAGAGAGTAGACCATTTTGAATTATTTAACTGACAAAATTCTGTAAATTTACTGCAATTTGTAATGTTGTATTAACATCACAATCAGAGCACTCTCACTATTTTATCAAATAAAGATATGCGCTATATAAAACCTACGTAGTTCACACTGACAGCAGCACAACTATATGAGATAACTGCCAGGACATCACGTATGATGATTTACGCCATGGGAAGTCCTAAAAGTTGGTTGAATAGACTTTCAACTGGACTGTAACTTGCTACGTCTAGCTTACAAGATTGTCAAACTAACACTAGCACAGGTTTACCATCTGTAAGTATTTCTGAATAAAACAATTTCAACATTTTGGTTTGGCTAAACATTCTACATACAATGTAAGTGATACTGCATTTGAACTATTACTATCATGACACTCTCAGTTCGACAGCAAGTGTAGATAGCTCGTATATAAAACGCTGTTACACTAACAATGACATACTAAAAATGAAAAAAACTGTCAGGATTGCACAAGTGCCCACTTATTTCAAAGGGAAATGGGAAAGATTATTAACGCCATTGTAGGAAGTTGTATCATATTTTTTCTTACTCTTCAATAAAACTCAATGCTTTTTTCTAATGTTTTCATTGCTTCATATGTTAATGCAACGTAACAATTTTTTTAGGTTCTATAAAGCTCTTTGAGTGGTGAAGTTGAAAATTACTACAACTACACCTGTTGTAGTGTAGGACACTAAATTATCTACTACGGGTTTTTTTTCTTTGGAGATAATTTTATTTTGGTTAGCTAGTCTTTTGTGGCAGTAATCATGGTTCAGTGAAAATGGCGCTGGCTTATAATCAACAACCAGTAGTTTGAGTTATTTAAAGACTATTGAGGGTGTTAGGAAAGGCAGCCAACGAAAATTGCTCCTGCACTAAATCTGGTAGGGTTGTAGGCAACTTCTGTGGATAAAGAGAGTCGCTAGCAAACCTTCAGGACTGAAAACAAAACCAGAAAAAATGCAAAAATTTTTTTGGGAGCTCATGGTCAGCTAGCTAGAGAAGGTGCTTTAATAAAAACCCTCAACAGAAGACACTTGCAAACCACTGTTAAAAACTGCTAAGAAAATTCATGGTTGTGAGAAGTCAAGGCAAGTAAGGATTGTCTACGTTCTAGTGGTATATGGTACTTAGCGAGAGAGGTAGGGAGAGATAGGGGAAAGAAAATGGAGAGAGAGAAGGGGAGAGAAAAGAGATTGAGAGAGAGAAAGATAAAGGGAGAGAGAGAGGGAAAAGAGAGAAGGGAAAACAGAGAGAGAGAAGGAGAGAGAGAAAAAAAAGAGAAGCCTTTGTGTGGTTTCTTGACATATAAAAATGATTGCTGTGATTCCTTCATAGTTTACTTGAATATGCTCAGTACTTGATCAAAGTATTTCTCATTATTACAAAGGGGTGTAAAATTTACATGTCTATTAAATAACTTTCTAGAAGTTTTTTATTTATATAAAACTTCACTTTATTTATATAAAACACGCAAGCAGTGCTTTCCAGTAGCAAGTAATCTCAGAAACTGGGCTAGTGTTAGAAAAATAGTGTCCCAATAGTGACAGAGAAAAGTACAAAGCAGTGAAAAAACTATGGAGTGTGCACAAAAGAGCTTCATGTGCTCAATAAGCTGTCTTCATGTGATAGTCTATTTAAATGTACCAGTCGTTGGCAAATGGATCAAGGAATGTTTCATCATTCAGTTAGCAGTGCACATTGCAAAAATCGTAATAGGTAGCAAATAAACAGTTCAGGAAAGAGAATAGTGACACAGCTGGGACATTCTAAAAAGATTAGATTGCTAGTTTGACTGTATATTTACAGTCCAACATGGATAACTCACCCATGGATAGCTTGAACACATGGTTAACTCGAATGGTTTCTTTGGTCCGTTCCCACATAATGATAAATTGCTATAGATAACTCGAACTCGACACTGTTAACTCGAACTGTTTTTTGCTCAACGGCTACCGAAACGGTTGTTATCGCTTTAGAAAATCACTTTATTTCAAGCCATAGAGGTAAACGTCAACTTTTCGTAATTCATAAGCGTCGTTATTACCACCATCGTCAAAATATTTTTGTCAACGACTTTTCTAAAGGTTTCGTGAAATTTGATTTATACCAAACATCCGCTTAGCGATCGCCCTTCGGAAGCAAGGTAAAGTGAGGTAATCTTTGCATAAACTTCAAAAAAAATCGGCAAAATTGATCGTGGGTAAAACGCTCAAAAGAAAAATACGTCTTTTCTTTTGAGCATTTCAACAACGATCAAGTTTTGCCAATGTCAATCTAAAAAACGTCCTGGCAATAACATCACCTCAAACAACAAACCAATCTCAAGTGATAGAAAAATCTCTATACTTTTTGATAAAAACGCTTTATACTTTACATTAGAAGCATTTAATTTGAAACAAGCCATTTGTGCTTTTGATTTATATTATAGTTTGTGTATGTACATGTATCTACTAATAAATAAGTAAATACATGGACTTGTGACAGTACTCTGATAACTTGAACGCTCTGATAATTCGAACACTTTCGCTCGGTCCCGTGAAGTTCGAGTTATCCATGTTTGACTGTATATACATGTATTTATATATTTGGATATATATATATATACATGGATTTGTATATATATATATATATCTATATATATATATATATATATATATATATATATATATATATATATATATATATATAGGAAGATGGTGGGATGACCCAATGGTAGCTTGCTTGGCTTCAAATTTGAATTTCTGGATATGATTGTCGTATCGAGCACTTGTTATCACCTAACGCTGATGAATGATACATGTTCAAAAAGACGCAACTCTTATTATAGCCAATTTTAAGCTGAGTTCACAAAAAGTGCTTCTCTTGCAATACCTTAATCATTTTTATTCAAAGCTGATTGCGAGCAGAATTACATTCAATCACAAAGAAAACGTAAATATTATACCCAAAAAACTCTTACATGGATTTGTTTCGTAAAACATCTATTAGTAAATAGCAACATAATAATTAGATTACAGTAATATTAGTCACTAAAATCTAATAACGCCTATTAAAAATAAAAAGGATTCTAATCAAAAATCGATATGGTTGATGTACGCTACAGATTTTAATAAATATTGATACATTTAACAGCTCAGTATTCTGTTTTGTTAGTCAAAGCAGTGATAATTCATCCTCCAACAATGTGCCAGCTTACCCACTTTCAAATAATCACCATGGTAACGTGTTTAGTTATACAGTGTGCTAGATTATTAGTAAACCAGTTATGTGACTTGACCTTCTGCCCATAATCAATCATTAACATTTCTCGTCAACATCGGATTCTGAGATACAAATAGTTACTATAGTTTTTTTATTTAAAAGAGCCTTAAAATCACCAGATGAATTTGCCAAGAAAGAACTTTAAAATATAAAATAGTACCGATATGTTTTTGTCAAGAAAATTGTTAAACTTAAGTCATCTTCTATCCTGGGGCTGAACGATTAAAATTATGATTGACGCTAGAACCCATATTCTTCATTGTAATAATATGATCAAGGATTATAAGCAATGTTCATTAGTTCACAATTCCTCTTATGGGATGCAAAGTCAAATTATTATAAAGTTTGAGACTAAACTTTGAAACTACGTGGTTTATGTAAAAAGATTGGCCAAAGGCAAATTATTGAATTAAAAGTCATTTTAGAAAGGCATGGATTTGCCTAATAACCCCTAAAAGCAAAACAACTGTTTGTCTGTAGTGAATTATCTATTTTATCACTAAAACAAAACTTGCGGAAGCCTCTACTCTGCGAATGCCAAATATGATCACTAAGGTAACGAAATGCTTTTGCAGATGTTAGACAGTTCACAAACTATATTAATATCACAGCAAAGCGAAGCTTAAGCGAAAGTGAACATAACCATCGGATAAGGAAAACAAGGCGGATGTTATAAAGTTTCATGTTTTTTGCGATGAAGCATAAAGCAGACTGTAGAAGGAACTTGTAATCATCAGAGCCATTACATATCAGTTACCTGAATGAATCATTGCTTTAACTGCATTTAAATACATGTAGCAACGCCAGTTGTTTTCCAGTTAATGTACAGTACCGGTGAGGTTTAGTAAGGTGAGTGATTTTAGACTTACATTGTAGCCTGGCAGAAGAGCCACATTTGGTCGTTGGCAATTAAGATCGCTCCATTCGCTGGCTGCTACTGATTTGACAGTGACACGTTGCATGTTGTTCAATAAAGTAGGAAATGCTACCGAGATATTTTTTGTTTTACATTGTGATAAATCAGCCAACAAAAGCATGTGTACATGTTTTGGTGCCGAATACTTTAAAAGTTAACTTTATGACAGTAACTTTAACTTTATAAAATTTGTATAACTATAACTTTATTACTTTATTTACTTAAGTTTATAAGATTTAACAGCTTGGGTAATTAAAGATATGCGACATAATTGCTGACATTTAGTTAATAACATCATGAACACAAATCTATTCATAGTTTTACAAACTAATAAACCATGACCATAAACTAATAATGTTGTAGCCTGGCAGAAGAGCCACATTTAGTCATTGCCAAATAAGGTCGCTTCATTCGCTTGCTGCTACTGAATTGACAGTGGTATTTTGGATGTTGTTTAGTAAAGCAGGAAATGCTACCAAGATATTTTTAGTTTTAAGTTATGATAAATCAGCCAACAAGCCAACTTGAAGTAGTGAACGAGTGTTATTTTGCATTATCGGAATTACTTGTTTAAAGGCAACACATGTAGTGGTTTAGTTACAGAATAAATTCATAGGCTTGGTTGAACAAGTACTCAGTTTATAGAATACTCAAAACACTGAATTCCATCACTGCATTTACCAGAATGTCTTAATTCACCAAAACTGCTGATGATAAAATGATATAGTAATTAACAACAAAACTATTAAATAGGAGAGGGAATAAAATAGAGGCTGGGATGAATGGAGTCTATCACATATTAACATAGAATTAGAGCACATTTGTCAAACATTTCAACAGAGATAAGGCATGCCATTCGCATGATGAGGATACATCAAACAACAATAGGAGAAAGCTAAAACAGGGTTATCCTATGTAGGACAGTCTTAAACTAATCATAGTCTAGGATGTTATTGAAGAAATAGTATGCCAACACCGTTACGCTATAGTGACGTTTCAGCACATGGCAGACTAAAACTGATTAGTTATTGTGCAATGGATGCAACATATATAGGTCTCTGTTGTTTGCTCACTTGAAAATTCTAACAAATAGTCTGTCATTGAGATCAAAACCTTTATTTCAGTCTTTGGTTGTTTCAGTATGTTCTACACAACTCCGCCAAGATTGGTTGGTTGCTTTGCTTTAAAATTGCTCGGGAAAGCTGGCAGGAAGTTGAAAGATGTTCTGCTTGTCAGCATGCTTTAGTTAAAAACAATTTGTGATCCAAATTATCACCTAAGACTAACTTTGGGTCCTGTTTAGGAAATGTACACAAAATAATGTAAGCTGCTTTTGAAAGTCTTACACTAGGATACATAAGTTGGTATATCAACGTATGGTATGTGACAGCAAGGATAGGGTAAACAATTTTGTTATTTTTTATCGATTTTAGTAGCATTAAACCTACTTGTAAACTTTGTAACTTGATTGCAATACAAACTGCAGGGTTACAGTTTTTTAAGCCGACTTCATAATAGCCAGCTATTTTTAAATTCCTAGATATGTATTGGTTGCTATTAGCCTTTCAGCTGATATAGTAAGTACATTTCATAAGTGAAAAATAGACTAGAACATGAAATTGCATTCATTGTGACATACAACAAACATGGTATCTGGCAATTAGTTTAACAAATTAGCTGCTAATGATCTGTTAAAAAAATTTGAGCTAACTCATGGTATATCATCTTCTATGGGCTTATCGTATGTTAAAAGAATATAATATTTGCCTAAATAATAGGATGAACAATCTGCCTTGAATGCTAATGTAATATTTGGTTAAAATTCTTTACCGCTTGACACTCCTGATCATGCAAAGTTTTTTTTCAAGTTTTATAATGTTCAACGTTCATTAAAGTAAATAAATTTCTACACTTTAAAAAATGAATAGATTCACTTCTGTTACAGTTTTATCTCTACAATATTTGAGTTCCAGCATGCAGCAACAACAGACACAGCAGCCTCAACAGATGCCAGGGCAGCAACAACAAATAATGCAACCGACCCAGTCACAGTTCGATACACCGTCTGGTGTTACCATAGTAACTCAAAACCCTCAGGAAAATTTTTATAAGTTACAACCAACTGCCGTGTCTCAGCTAAAGGGGTAAGAGGATGGTTTGTAATATTTCATGAGTAACTTGTGAATCTAAACAGCATTAGCATATTGTTTAACACTGAAGAGTTAAAAAGATTTATGGTAAAGTAATAAAATGTTTATTACTCTGTTTTTGTTTTTTCAAACAGCTAAAAGTTTTTTAAACATGTCTGCGAACATATACATCATAGTTTTCCAATAATTGCTTAACATTATTTATAAAGAATTGTAGAGCAAATTTAATGTGTTATGTTTTATGAATTGTATTAAAATACTGTTGACCATACAAACTATGGTGGAGTCTTGTACATCAGAAAGACTTGAAATATATGTAGCTAACTAATAAATCTAAAACTGATCAATTTTAATTATTTAATTTCTAACTATTTGTTGAAACAAAACACATGAGTAATGTTTAAAAAGGTTATACGAGGAAATTTTAAACAAGGTATTTTAAAAACATGCCTACATAGAAAAATTGATAGGCAGTTTTCATGCTTTTTTGTTGATTATGCTGTAAACTGGCACTAAAAATGACAGTGTTCATAAAGTCACTCACAAAGAAACTTTGTAAATACAATAACCGATATTTCGTATAAAACAATTTGCTGGTTTGCACAGTCAAAGTGGCTTCCACTCTCATCAACAATCTTTGGTAACCTCAACAACAGTGCGTTGTTAGTTTTCAGTTTAATTTATGTACCACGTTGAGGTTGGCTAAGTGTAGAAAACATTGTATTTAGATAGCTTTTTGCTCATCGCTATTGATTATTTTCAGTTGAGCAAACTTTAAGCATTTATGGCAGATAAATTTTATTAAAAAACTGTTTTGAATAGGCTTTTTATTTTTACTAAATGTTGTTATGGTGAGGTAAAAACTGCAGAAGAAGTAAACTTTAACTGAAAATGTTATGGTAAAAAAACTTTTAGTTTCTGAAAACCAGACTTTGTAAAATATAATGGATGTTATAATACATAAAACCAGTAATAATACATGTTCAATTTTTTGCTACTATTTGTATAAAACCTAAACACAAACTTAAAAATTTGTTGCGTATAAATCAAAAAGTTTTACAGGAAAAGTTAATGACAACATTGTTGATAAAATTTTCAAATGTAAATGAATTGAAAAAACTAGTTGATACTTGATGAGGTATTATAAAAAATAGGGAAACCTGCATCACTTATCTTTTACCAAAATATTGTTAGAATGGCAAATAAAAAACAAACTTCTGTAAATTTTTTGGCCTAAAGTCAACTGCTTTGTTACAGATTGTCAATAACTCAGATAGTGGTTGGAGCACTTTGTTTACCATTTGGAATCAGTCTTTTAGTAGTCGAAGCAGAATCGAGATACAGTTCAGAACTCTCCTTCACCGGCTATGGTATTTGGTGTGGAGTATACGTAAGTTAATATCACCTACAGTGTATAAGATGTGATCACTTGTTTTACATTATTCTTTGAAACATGTACAAATGCTGTACAGCCAATACTCTTTTAGCAAATCCTTTTGAAAGATTTTAAAGAGATTAAAATATTTAATTTTACTAGAATTCCACCACAGCAAAAAAAAATTTAATCTAGCAACTATTCATAATGAGTGCTAAACATAATGCTAACATTTTCAGTTTTGAGTTCTTTAAACTCTTGATGTGATTACATGATAGTACTGCCTAAAGGCTTTTGGTGGGAGCTTGGAGATGTGGCTAAAAGTTTTGGTGTGTTCAATCACTTAGAGAAGTTTCCGTATTTTTATGTCAAATGTATAGTACTGATGAGATGTATGCAAAATTCACATTGATTAATTTTCTGTATATTTTATAGTATTAAATTATGAACCGTATTTTTTACTTTGTCTAGGTTGCACTCTGTTAAATCATGTTTCTTTGAAATTTGAAGCACAATTTCTTTATAAATATTACAATTGTTTAGGTTACGATAACTGAATGCTTGCCTTACATCATCCCCTTTCAAAGTATGCAAAGTTTTTTTAATTTTAGCTGAAAACAGCACACTTGAGATAACTCCCAGTCCAGGTTTAACGTCTATATGAGCACCTAGAACTAATAATATATAGTAATAGTATATATATTATTTATTGTATATATAATTTACATAAAATATATCGTATATTTATAATATATACTATATGCATGTATATACGTGTATATAGAAATACATATATATGTATATATATAAAACATATAAATTGTATAGAATACATATAATATATATAATGATCCCTATTCTTAATATCTATAATACATATATTAAGATTCGGGAACAACGAAGGTGAGAAAAGCTGTTTGCCACTCACTGTTGACTTGCTGCTTTAAAAAAATATAGAGCTGTTCTCATCAAGTTATGACTTCAGAAAGTCCCTCTACCGGTAGTGTATTAGGTGCGTTTTTAATATTCTTTAAAAAACTGTTATTCTAACAATAATATAGTATACATATTTTTTAAATAATGAAACCCTATTATCTGTTTTACCGCTGGCACTTTTTTCTAGGTCAGGATAGAACAGTTAGTAGACGCTAAAAGTACTGCGACATTGTATAGCTGGCTATGCTCACTTCATGGACAGCTGTGTAAACATGTAATATGAAGTAACACTCATGAAATAAAGCATCACTGAGAAGTCATACATGTAAATCTGAAAAAAAACCCTAGGGTAAAGAAAAGAATGTTATATTACACTTTTTTCTGCTGACTACTTCATTATCAGTGTCTAATGTATTTTGTTTGTCACATTATCTCTGATGTTACATTATCTGCTGGTTACATTATTGGTGGTAATCTGTTTCAAAGTTTTTATGTTGGTACAGCAAATGAGGTTTTAAAACAGGTGGCACATGCCATTGAGTGTTATAAAAAAGAACTTTTCCATGTACCTTTGAGTCTATGATTACTTAAAGGAGTACTGACACAATATGGCACAAAAAGTACATAACTAGTTTATGTCAACAAAGTGTACTTTTATAACACTATTCTAATTTTCTTAACCACACATAAGGTAAAGGTTTACAGCATCAGTAATCATTATTAAATCTGAATGTGATTACAGTTTGTTATTACTGGTGGAATTGGACTCGGTGCAGTGAAGCGCAACACACGCTCTTGGGTAAGCTATATTGTATTTTCAAGTAGTATATCAATATGGGATGTGTTGTAATATTGCAATGTTATGTCTACATTTGAGTAAAAACAATTGCTTAGTAAGTGCACAACTTTACTCAAAAACTGTTAGTGCTCATCTGAATGTTTGAACACTTTTACTGAATTTTAAAGTAAGATTATACTTTTTGCAATATTTTGTATATACATATTCTCTATACATGAATGTAATCAAAAATTGCTGTGATCAACTTTTAGTTTGCTGATTATTTGTATGCAGTAGACATATTTTGCCTGAGTTTAAAGTCATCTTCTAATTTGACGCTCTCTCATTTGCAAAGTACTATGGTCAATACTTTACTTATTGATATTGGCACTGGGGACCTACAAAGGAGTTATTTGGGTAACTGTACATCTTAGGCCGGTACAACGCGCATACAACGCATGCACAACACCCATACAAGGCGCTTGCAACATACAGGCATTGTGGATACAACACTCATACACTATTATCACAACCCACATACAACGGTCATTAGAAAAAAAATAGAATACTTTGTGCAATGCTTTAGACCTGTTTTATTACCAGACTATAAATATAAATAAGATATTGAATAACAATATAATATTATTACTACTATTATTATTATTAAACAATAATATTATTAAAAATATTAATGTGTTTCACTGTGTCACATTGTGGCGCACGCGTTGTTAATTACTTGTGTCGGCGTTGTATCCACAATGTTTGTGCATTGCAAGCGCCTTGTATGTGCGTTGCGCATGCGTTGTATGCGCATTGTACTGACCTAAGATGCACCGTTACCGTTATTTGTCTATTAGGGGTATTCAGAGATACAAAATTTTGAATTTTAAAGCAGTGATGTGTTTTTTTTACGCATTAGGTTAATGGTTTGCATTGGTGCAGTTAGGGATTCAAGGAAGTGATTTTTTAATGGTTAAAAAAATATACTTGAACATTTTTAAGTTGAGCTCTTTAATGCAATATATTCATTGTTTCACCTACCTATACCTTGTTTAACTAAGCATGATGATAATGTTTACTCTTAATATTATCTGTAACTTATCTCTGTTGTAGATAATGGCTACAATGATCCTTAACATTATCAGCTCGACTATATTCTTTCCAGTGCTCGTTACGGTGGCATCAATGGTTGTTGGTTGGAACACTTTTTCATCTTTTTGTAAACATAACTCTAGCGCTTGCCCAGTAAGTGTCTATTTACAAGAGTAAAATATGTCTATAAGTGAAAGCAGTTTTAAAGCAAAGCTACATGTAGATGAAACAGTGTTACGCAGCAATAATTAGCAAGTTGGAGAGAGCTTTAATCGAAATCAGCGAAGTAAAATTAAAACTTTTATCTTTGTTTTCAGACTTCAAGAATATGTCAGATTTTACTGGAAAGAGTAACATTACAAATAAAAATAAAGTTACCTCTAAATATTAAAAATTGGAGAAATAAACAAGTTGCTCATGAAATCTTGAATCTCACCTTCTAGTTCGCATATCTGGTCTAAGAAATAATTTGTTATCAATTAGCATGTATGTATGTATTAATGGCCCTAATTTAAGTCACTAAAACCAAAATAATATTAACAATAATAATAATAATACTTATGAGGCAAATCAACACTTGATAGGAAACAACTGGTACATTAATTTAAAATTATAATTTTTGTTATTTAAGTTCAGAATAGATCTTTTTTAATTTGTTGGTTTTTATTTAAAAGTTTTGATGCTTCATTCTTTTCTAACTGCCACAGCAAATTAAATAAGATTTCTTTTAGACAACTTGAAATTTGTTTAAATTTGTATTCATCTATTTTCAATAATGTGGCAACTTTCTGTTAAAGGTTGACTTGCAACAAAATTCGCATTACAGTTATTTGGTATCAAAAGATTCACCACGTCTCACTCTGCTGTTTTTTAAGTGCAAAGATGTGGAAATGTGATTACAAGCTCTTAAAAGCTAAATAACAAACAGTTAATTGTAGCCATCACAAAAACGCTATTATTTTGACGACGTACTCCAGTCGGCATGGTTATTCTTTTGACATGTCATGTTATCACGTGAAATGAAAGGTCAATAAAAGGCTTAATATTAAACAATTTGTAGCAACAGTTTATGACAAACACTTCGGGTTTTACCGGAAAGCACTTATCAAATATAGATGCTCGCTACTGTACAGTTTTGCTTCAGTTTGGTCTAATCATCTAGTTATAATCTGATCATATTACCCATACTTCCTGCCAATTAGCCCAAACCAATTATGCAGCATTTTTTCAACTATCACAGGTGACCAACAGGCTCATCATGTTTTAGCAAATGATCTGCACTCCTTCGAGATAAGTTTAAAATATTAAACGAGTTTTTACGGTAGGTTTTGAGATATCCGTGCTCAAATTGGCAGCATTACAATGATGATAAAATAGACGCGTAAGGGCAATGGACATGGTTTTATTGAATGAGTGAAGTGTATTTGTGAAAATATTTCGACGAATGAGGTTGCATGAAATTGCAAACAGAACCCAACGTGTTCAACTACATCCCACCTGAGCTGTTTTGGAAAGGGATTCCAACCTACGGCGTTTTTGGGATGGTTGTGATTAACTGTTCACTTTCGAGCTTGCACAAGCTTATAATCACATTTCCACATATTTTGCACCTACAACACAACAGAGTAAGACATGGTGAATCTTTTGATACCAAATAACTGTAATGTAAATTTTGTTGCAAGTCAACCTTTAAAAATACTATTTAAATTCACAGAGTGAAAACACCACTGCAGCACTGAATTGTGTGTTTCTGTTCTTCTCTGTTGCTGAGCTGATAATAACGATATGGAGTGCTGCACTCTGTTGTGAAGCTATCTGTAGTTGCTGCCTCCCAGTCCACTCAAATCATCAAGTGCAGTATGCTGCTCCCACTCTCCAAACTCAACAGCAGTATGTGGTTTATCCTGGAACTGTGCCAACTCAACATGTCAACTTAAGTGGCTACCAAGTCACAACAGGGCATCAAACTCCAACAGGTAATTATTTAAAATTACTAAACAACTGTGCATCATAACATAACATTTAAACGACTTCAAATATGTGTATCTGGATTTCACTCATATGCTTAGCAACAAGCAAGCAAATCAAACAAGACCAATTAAGAACTGATGCTAAAACTTAAAAAAACTTGAAATATCTGTAAGAACATAATCAAAACACTAAAATGTACAAATTATTCAGAAAATCATGAATAGCTGTTTGAAAGTAGAATTGCCTTCTTTATTACATGAGAAAGCAACTATACATGCATGTTGATAGTTGCAGTCGTTTCGACATTGTTCATGTTATTTGGTTTTTATAATTTGTGTTGAATATTAATGTCTCTTGTTTCTAAATCAATGACTTACTTTTTCTTCATGTCTGTCTAAGCGTAAACAACTTTCTTATTTCGCTGCTACATGCTAACTGCCAAAAAGTTCACACATTTAACCAATAGAGCAAGCAAGTTAACAAAATGCAGCACAAAATAAAAATCACAGATGGTTATTTTGACAGCGATGTGTGATTTAAAACAAATGAAAGTATACAACAAATAAAAACAATATTTGTACATGGTAAAATGGTTAACCGTTATAGCAAATGTACATGTACAGACAACGCTGCTAAGTTGTACTTTAAAAACTTTCGCCTTACCCAGGGTGTAAAATTAACATTTGAAAGTAAGTTTCTGTTTTGATTGTAAAATATTAAATGTACTACTTCAAAAATGGCCAGAATGGCTCATGCCCCAAAGCAATAGCATCTTTTACAAACAATATAACCAAGAAAATGATAGCTATTATATCAATTTATTTTGCTTCTATTCTAGCTACAACACACATGCTTCCACAAGGCAGTTACATCCTCCAGTCTCAGCAACCTCCAACATACTATCAAATTGTACAAGCAACCCCTAACCAGATATCAGGAAATGAACAGTCACCAGCCTCTGCTGACACCACAAATAACTAGAATACACAAAAACTAGTAAACACTATTTAAGCTTTAAGTTTTTAGCTATAATGATATATTTGAGTGTTACTGATTGAAAAAACTATATTTTGAGCTTCGCTCTTAAATCATGTTTGCATAAGTTTATCTTCTGTTTAAAATTATTGATTATTCACATAATAAGAATTATTAAAACATTGCTTTTTCTTTAGCAAAATGTATATTATTTTTAGTCTATGCATTTTTACAGTTTTCACAGGGTGACTTGTTAATCACAAATGTAGGGCGTGTTGTATTGACATGACTGTTTTATCACTAATTGTCAGCAGTTAATTTTATTAGTACTTTTATGGGTGCTACTATTGCATTTTATTAACAAAACAGGAGTTATATATATATATATATATATATATTTATATATTTATATATATTTATATATATGTATATACAATGTATTATATTTAGTTATGAGTAGTTTATTTATTATATATATTTAGGTATATATATATATATGTGTATATATATACGTCTGTGAGGCAAGTTAGTTGTTTCATGGCAGGAAGTCAATGTTCATTAGCAATGAGATCAATGCTTAAATGTATAACATAAAAATAGTTTGTTTTGAGAAATGTTTATGGCTATAAAAGTTGAACAAGGATGGTTATAAAACCAGAGTTGATGAAATTAGAGAGAAGATCAAACCAACTGATGGATGTGCCAAGTAAATATCGTTATTCTATTTTTAAGTTAACGCTTGTTAGCATTAGCAATAAAGCCTCTGGACAACTCTTTATAGTTCAATCTAGTGTTTTGAGACTGCTGCATTGTGAGATATCATCAGGTGTAATAAGCATGTGCACAATTATTCTAAGTAGAAAGATGGTGGATTGATCCAATAGTAGCTTGCTTGGCCCTAAATTTGAATACTCTGACATGATTCTCTTAGTAGCAATTGTTATTTCCTGATGCTGATGAATGATACTCAAATGAATGGACTCTTATTGTAGCAAAGGTTAAACTGAGTTCACTGCTTATGTTGCAATATATTAACCATCTTTATTCAAACCTCATCAAAGCTGATCGCAAGCAGAACTACAATCAAACAAGGAAATGTAAATGTTATACCCAAGAAACTCTTACAAGGATTTATTTTTGCAAAACACATATTAGTGAATAGCAATATAATAATTAGATTAGAGTAATATTAGTCACTAAAATCTAATAACGCCTATAAAAAATAAAAAGGATTCTAACCAAAAATCGATGAGATTGACGTGCGCTACAGATTTTAATAAATATCGATACATTTAACAGCTCAGTATTCTGGTTTGTTATTCAAAGCAGTGATAATTCATCCTCCAAAAATGTGCCAGCTTACCCACTTTCAAATAATCACCATGGTAACGTGTTTAGTTATACAGTGTGGTAGACTATTACTAAACCATTTACGCGACTTGACCCTCTTCCTCATAGTCAATCATTTATATTTCTTATCATCATGGGATTCTGAGAAACAAGTAGTTATTATAATTTTTTGATTTAAAAGAGTCTTAAAATCACCAGATGAATTTAGAAATCGCCAAGAAAGAACTTTAAAACATTAAATAGTACAGATCTGTTTTTATCGAGAAAATTGTTAAACTGAAGCCATCCTCTACCATAGAGCTAAACAATTAGAACTATGATTGACACTAGAGCCCATATTCTTTGTTGTAATAATACGATCAAGGATTGGTTATAAGCAGAGCAAAGTCAATTAGTTCACAATTTTTCTTATGTGATAAAAAGTTTAATTATTGTAAAGTTTCAGCCTAAACTTTGAAATAAGACTTTTTATGTAAAAAGATTGGCCAAAGGCAAATTATTAACTTAAAATTCGTTTTAGAAAGGCATGAATTTGCCTAACAACCCTTACAAGGAAACCAAATATGTTTGTCTGTAGTGAATTATCTCTTTTGTTACCAAAAAACTTGCAGAAGCATCTACCCTGCCAACACCAAATAGGATCACTACGGTAACAACATGTTTTTGCAGATGTTAGGCAGTCCACCTGTAAAGGGATTTGCCGGCCTTTACTTGGCAGGATCTGGACTATCACATAAAGAGAAGAGAATGCGTGTAGTTTTGTTCAGTTTTTATTACAGAAGGAAATTCCATGCACTAGCCGAGGAGCATACGGCTATTTGCTCTGCCCAACTGAGTGAGGGCACTCCTTTACATATATACAACGAACTCACCCATTCCGGCTAACAGAACCGAGTAAAAACCATATAATATTAGTGATAAACAGAATCGCTAATTCGTTGGCATGGTTATTATACAGCAATAAATGAAGACAATAGCAATAAAGTATATGGACAAATTAATAACGATATAATAAAAAGAACAACACAGCATGCGAGATATAACATATGAAAATATCTACATGAGTTACGGAGTCATTGCCCGGCGTCTACCACACACCAATTATACCAATATCACAACGAAGGAAAGCAAACCTAAAGCGAAAAAGAACAAAACCATTGGAAAAGGGAATAAGGCTATTAGGATACAAAGGTTAAAGGCTAAAGGGATACAAAGCTCTATGGTTTGTGCGATGAAGCATAAAGCAGACTGTACAGGGTACTTGTAATCCTCAGAGCCATTACGTATCAGTTACCTGATTGAATCATTGCTTTAACTGCATTTAAATACATGTAGCAACGCCAGTTGTTTTCCAGTTAATGTACAGTACAGTGAGGTTTAGTAAGGTAAGTGATTTTAGACTTACGTTGTTGCCTGGCAGAAGAGCCACATTTGGCCGTTGGCAATTAAGATTGCTCCATTTGCTGGCTGCCACTGACTTGACAGTGACATGTTGTGTGTTGTTCAATAAAGCAGGAAATTCTACCAAGATCTTTTAGTTTCAAGTTATGAAAAATCGGCCAACCAAAAGTACCTGTGCATGTTTTGATGCCGAATACTTTGAGACCTTAACTTTATGAAGCTCCGTTGAGTTCAGTTTAGGTGCTTTCATAGACCAAAAAATGTGAGTTTTGAAAGATCTTGGAACAGATGACATAATTTACATGTATTTTGTATTTCCTCTAACATACTGTGGAGGACGGGACTATACTAAACCATATGTTTGTGCTTGAGGAAACGTTATTCCTAGTTACTTATGTATATTTCTTAACCGGTTATATAATACTCTGGTGAACCTGTTATATAATACTACATTTTTTGGGCCTGCTTCGCAGGCCTGCTAGCGCACCATTATGCCTATTGTCTGGGCCTGCCTCACAGGCCTGATATAAAACAATGGATATTATATAATTGTGGGCGGAGCAAATAGTATAAAAGGAGAAGGCATAAGCCAACTCTTTGGGATTCTGCTAACGGATTTTATACTGTCAAGACGAAGTTATACATGTACTGATATCCGCTAAATACACTATACTTATTCTTACAAACTGCCTGCGTTTGATGCCTGCCTGGTCGGCATAATAAGGATCCTTCTGCCAGAACTGCTCTGGCTTCGAGCACGAACTGCTTTGGGGAGACACCTAAGGAAGGCTAGGGGTGGGCTGCGTTACAATCGGACCTGATCAGAAATGCGATAGCATTGGAGATCAGGCCCTCCAGTAAGTTAGCCAGGGACCTAAACTAGCCAAGATAGGGTCTCAGAGAGCAGGCCGTGCTAGCCTTCCAAGTGAGCCTGAACTGAGGACAGCCCGCCGCGGCCTGATCCGACCACTAGGTGTGTCAGGCAGGCCGACGAGGGGAAGGCCCAGTGTTCAGACTGCACTGCCTTGCTAGGGAAGTAAAGCTGGCTCAGCTACCGGGGCCAGACCTTTACAATACCATCTCTAAAAATAACTATTTACGAAGCAAACTATGTATGCTGATAGGGCATATATTGTACTGGGGCAGATAAACTGTCTCACACAAACTGATGAGTTATTAACAGAACACCACATTAACAATTTAATAGAAGCAATTTATTTGCTAAATAATTTAGAAACACATACATACAAGACTATAGAGTTCGGAGTTTGTGACAGCATAAAACAGATTCGGTAATCAAATATATGGGACATGATTGCTGTCATTTAGTTTGTAACATCATGAACGCAAATTTATTAGTGGTTTTAAAAACTGATACCCAAATATATATTAACAGCATATTGCGAGACTCGAAGTAGTGAACAAGTGTTATTTTGCATTGTCTGAAATACTTGTCTAAAGACAACGCGAGTAGTGGTTTAGTGTCAGAGTAAAGTCATAAACTTGGTTCCACAAGTACTCATTTTTTAGAATACTCACACCACCGAATTTCATCATTGCATTCACAAGAATTTCTTAATTCCCCAAAACTGCTAAAGCTAAAATGATAATGTAAAAAACAACAAAAGTATTTTATAGGACGGGAAGAAAATAGAAGTTGGAATGAATGGAGTATACCCTCGTGTGAACATAAAATTAGAGCACGTTTGACAAACATTTCAACAGAAATAAGGCATGCCATTCACATGCAGAGGGTACATCAAACAACAATAGGAGAAAGCTAAACAGGGTTATGCTAGGTAGGACAGTCATAAATTATTCATAGTCTAGGATTTATTGAAGAAATAGTGTGCCAACACCGTTACGCTAATAATAGTTACTGTTTAAGTATATGGCACACTACAAATGATTAGTTATTGTGCAATGGGTGCAACTAGGTCTCTGTTGTTATTGGGTGCAACTAGATCTCTGTTGTTTATTGGATGCAAGGAGATCTCTGTTGTTTATTCACTTGAAAATTCTAACAAATAGTCTGTCGTGATTCAACTTATGACCTTCTTTTCAGTTTTTTGTTATTTCACTATGTTCTACACAGCTCCACCAATATTGGTTGGTTGCTTTGCTTTAAAATTCACCTGAAAACCTGGAACCAAGTTGAAAGATGTTCTGCTTGTCAGCATGCTTCGGTAAAAACAATTTGTGACCCACATTATTACCTAAGACTAACTGTGGGTCTTGTTCAGGGAATGGACACAGAATAACCTAAGCTAATTATAAAATTATTGCATTGGGGTTCATAAATTTGTATATGAAGTTATGGTCTCTGACAGAAAAGATAAGGTAAACCATTTTGTTACATTTTTACTGATTTCAGTAGCATTGCAAGTTAAAAATTTTAACTTGACTGCATTAGAATCTACAGTGTTACCTCTTTTTTAAGCCGACTTCACAATAGCTAGCTTTTTTAAATTGTCAAATACATAATTGTTGCTATTTGCTATGGAGCTTATATAGCAGGTACATATTATAAGTGAAAAATAGACTAGAACATGAAATGAAAGAAATTGATCAGCAAAATCGCATGATATTTTAACCTTCTGGCATTCATTACGACATACAACAAATATTGTATCCGACAGTTAGTTAGTGAAACTAACTACTAGTGATTCCAGTTAAAGAGAATTTTGGCTAACTCATGGCAAATCATCTTTTATGGGCTTATCGCATGTTAAAAGAATATTATGTTTGCCCAAATAATTGGATGAACCTTCTGCCTTGAATGCTAGTGTAACATTCGGTTAAAATTCCTTACCGCTTGACACTCCTGCTCATGCAAAATTTGTCTTCACATTTTACAACGTTCACCAAAGTAAATAGCTTTATACAACACTTCCAAAAAAAAGAACAAATATTTACTTCTGTTGCAGTTTTACCTCTACAATATTTGAGTTCCAGCATGCAGCAGCAACCGGCACAGCAGCCTCAACAGATGCTAGGGCAGCAACAACAAGTAATACAACCAAACCAGCCAGTTCAGGATACACAGTTCGGCGTTACCATAGTAACTCAAAACCCTCAAGAAAGTTTTTATAAGCTAAAGCCAATTGCTCTGTCTCAGCTAAAAGGGTAAGGGAATTGTTTTTAATAATTCATGAATAAATTCTGAACTTAAACATCATATTGTTAAACAATAAAGTCTAAAAAGATTTATGGTAAGGTAATAAAAAGTTAATTACTTTTGTTTTTGTTTTTCAAACAGCTAAAAGTTTTTAAACACATCTGCAGACATATATATAATAGTTTTCCATTAAATGCTTAACATTATTTATAATGAATTGTAAAGAAAATGTAATGTCTTATGTTTTATAAATCATGTTAAATTATAGTTGACCATATGGCGGTGTATTGTACATCAGAGAGACTGGACATACATGAATACATATGTAGCTAAACATGTCCACATAGAAAAACTGATAGCCAGTTGGTCATGTTTTTTTGTTATTCATGCTGTAAACTGTCAATAGCAACGACAGCGAATTCATTGTCAATCAAAGAAGCAAATTTAAAAGTATAATAACAAATATTTTGTATAAAACAATTGGTTAGTTTTCGAAATCAAAGCGGCTTCCACTTTCATCAACAATCTTTAGTAACCTTATAAAAAATGTGTGGTTAGCTTTTAGTTTAATTTATGTACCACGTTAAGATTGGCTTAATGCGGAGAATATTGTATTTTGATAATTTTTGGCTTACCGTTATTAATTACTTTTGGTTGAGCAAACTTTAAACTTTTATGGCCGATAAATTGCATAAAGAACCGTTTCGAAAAAGCTCTTTATTTTTTACTACATGTTTGTAATGGCGAGGTTAATATTGCAGGAGGAGTAAACTTCAACTGATTATTTTATGATGAAAAGTCTTTTAGTTATTTGAAACTGGTGATTTTGTAAAAAAAATAGATCTTATGATGCATAAAACTAGTAATAATACATATTCAGTTTTTTCTACTAATTTTAAAAACCTAAATACAAACTCAAAAATGTTTTCAAGGCAAATCAAAAAAGTTTGCATAAAGATTTATGACAGCTTTTGTAATAATTTTTGTGATTGTAAAGAAATGGAAAAAAAAACTAGTAAATAATGGATAGTGTATTATAAAATATACGCAAAACTGCATCGCTAATCTTAAACCAAAATATTTTTAAAATGGCAAATGGCAAATACAAAACAATTTTTTGGCAATTTTCTGATGTAAAATCAACTGCTTTGTTACAGATTATCAATAACCCAGATAGTGGTTGGAGCACTTTGTTTGCCGTTTGCATTCAGCCTCTTACCAGTTGAAGCAGAATCGAATTATAGTTCAAAACTTTCCTTCACAGGCTATGGTATTTGGTGTGGAGTCTATGTAAGTTAGTATCATTTATAAAATGTGAGCACTTGTTTCACATTATTCTTTGAAACATGTACAAATGTTGTACAGCTAATACTCCTTTAACTAATCCTTTCGCAAGATATTAAAGAGATTAAAATATTTAATTTTACTAGCATTCCACTATCTGCGAGGAGGGCCTTTTAATATAGCCACCATCCATAATGAGTGCTGGCATAATTAGTATTGAATTTTTTTAACTTTCGATATAATTACATGATGATACTTTCTAAAGGCTTTTGGTGAAAGCTTGGAAATGTGGCTAAAGGTTTTTGTGTTTGCTCGAACAATTAAAAAAAAATTGCATTCTAATGCCAAAGGTACAGTACTTATGAAATGTATGGTATATGCAATATGCATACTGTATTCAATATGTATACTATATATATTATATATGTATATATATATTTATATATATATATATATATATATATATATATATTAATACTACGGCACGGCTACGATAGAAGCTGTTAGCCATTCACTATTGACTTGCTGCTTTGAGCAAATATAGAACTGCTCTCATCAAGTTATGACTTCAGATAGACCCTCTATCGGTAGTGTAATGAGTGTTTTTTTAATGTTCTGTATAAAACTATTATTCTAACAATAATAAAATATACATACTTTTTTAAATGATGTATTCCCACTATCTGTGTTACTGCAAGCACTTTTTCTACGTCAGGATAGCACAGTTAGTAGACGCTACAAGTACTGCTACATTGCATAGCTGGCTATGCTCACTTCATGGACAGCTATCTAAGCATATAAAGCACAAACAAGTGAATAAAAAAATAAGACTCATCAAATAAAGTATCATTGAAAAATTATTATTAAATCTAAACAAACTTTACGATAAACAAAAGAATGTGATATTACACTTTCTTCTACTGACTATTTCATTATCAGCGTTCTATGTACAAAGGTACTTTGTATGTCACATTACTTGTGATGATACATTATCTGCTGGTTACTTTATCTGTGGTGATCTGTTTCAAAGTCTGTATGTTGGTACAGCAAATAAGGTTTTAAAACAGGTGGCACATGCTATTGAATGTGATAAAAAAAACTACTTCTACATGTATCTTTGAGTCTGTGGCAGGGGTGTCCAAACTTTGTGCAAAGGGGGTCAGATTCGGTGTGTTAAAAATTTAGAGGGCCAGCCTTGATGGAAATTTTTCGCATATAACAGCAATTAAATTAAATAAATTTTATCGAGCCATATTGTGTGTCGTATTTGCTCTTTATTTAAATTTCAGCTATCTTAAGCATGTTTTTTGGTTCGTTTGAAACACGCATATCAAAATTGCATTGACATTATAATTGAAATTTAATAATCGCCCAACTTCAACTTCTTAACACTAAATTTTTGTAACAGTTGAACAGAAGAAGTTGTACTCTTGGGTACAAATTACATTTGAAACAAAACAATATCTCACCATGGCAGTTTAATATCCATAGAATTTTTAAACACAATTACAGAAAAATGAACAAGCAATAAGCATTTCAATAGGTGCAGGGCTCGTTTAAAATATGACAGTAACTATATATGTTGATTCGATTTTTAAATGTTTAATACACAGTGACAGCGCTTCTGCCCAATTTGGTAACCCTTTGAACCTTAGACGTTTTTTTCCAGCGCGTTTCAGTAACCCTAAGCAATCTGTCCAACAATCCAAAGTTTTTAAACTCTTATTAAATATAACTACAAATGTTCATAATACAATGATATTTGGTAAAACATTAGTAAAAATGTCGAGCAACCCAGAGCAAATGTCATCAAACAGAAAAAAAACAGTGCATCACCATTATTCGGGCTAAAACTATAAAAGTTTGTGAGATTTTAAAAAACTCGTTAAAACATTTACAGTAGCATTTTATTCATTGAGCACATGTTCATCATCATTTCATGATTCAACATATATTGGAAACTCATAGTTAGTATCATAAAATTTTTTTATCTGCCTCACAATCATTTATGACCTATTATTAACAAACGAGTCGTATCAATTTTTTCGCGATGTCATTCTAATAAAATTTGTTTTTAATTTAAAGGAAGTAAAGATATTTGAAAACTGTTACAAATTGATGAGATATTTCTAGTCAAACATCATGAGAAAGAATAAATCTGATTGGTATATGCTATTACTTAGAAAATTATTTTGTAAACAGTCATGTGAATGCTAGAATTCCGAATTTCTAGCATTCTCATGCTAGAACTTCGAGATTTTGACACCCTACGCAATGCTGGCAAATTAGCCGTTGGGATTCAAAGAATTAATTCTACAAACGAGCCAGACGTCATTGATTTTATAACAGAGGCTGCGGGTCGAATGAAAATTGACCCCGAGCTGCATTTGGCCCGCAGGCCAAACTTTGGACACGTCTGGTCTATGGTTACTCAAAGTTGTACTGATACAATATGGCACAAAAAGTACGCAAGTCATTTATGTCAACAAATCGTAGCTTTATAATGCTATTCTAATTTTCTTAACCACAAATAAGTTAAAGGTTCACAGCATCAATAATCATTATTGAATCTGAATATGTTTATAGTTTGTTCTAGCTGGTGGAATTGGACTCGGTGCAGTGAAACACAACACAAAACCTTGGGTAAGTAAGATTGTACCTTTGAGTAGTATATCAGTATAAGATGTATTGTGATATTGCAATGTTTGACTACATTCGAGAGAACAAAAATAGTATGTTCACAACTTGACCTACAAACGGTTGTTGCCCATCTAAATGCTTGAATTTTTTTACTAAATATTAAAGTGGGTTTATATCCTTTTGGGTAATTTGTATATTTATGTGCGCTATACTTAAACGTAACAAAAATCGCTGTGATCAAGTTTTGATTTGTATATTATTTGTAGGCAGTAAACATACATTTTTAAAGTTTAAAGTCAGCATCTAATTCAATGCTGTCACATTGAAATAGTACCATTGCCAATAATTTACTTATTGATATTGATACAAAAGAAATAGAAAGAGTTATTTGTTGATTAAGGATACACAGATTTACAAACTTTTGACTTAGCAAATAACAGTAATGTGCTTTATCCTTGACTCGGTATGTTAATGGTTTGCATTGTGGCAGTTAAGGATTCAAAGAATGGCTACTTGGGATAGTTCAACAAATTGAGTTGGAAATTTTAAAGTTATGTTCTGTAATACAATATGTTTACTGTTTCATCATTCTATAAATTGAGAATAATCATGGTGGTAATGTTTATTATTAATGTTATTTGTAACTTATCTCTGTTGTAGATAAATGCTACCATGATCCTTAACATTTTCAGCTCGGCTATATTCTTTCCAGTGCTGATTTCGATGGCGTCAATTGTTGTTGGTGGGAACACTTTTTCGTCTTATTGTAAACGTTACAGTAGCGCTTGCCCAGTAAGTGTCTATTTACAAAATTGACACTTCTCTATAAGGAATTGTCTTCTCTATAAGAGAAAACAGTTTTGAGGCAAAGATACATGTAGATGGAATAGTGTTACACGTCAATAATTGGAAAGTTAGAGGGAGCTTTAGTTAAAATCAGCAAAGCAAAAGGAACTTTTATTTTTGCTTTCAGTCCACAAAAATTCTTCTGATAATGCTGAAAAGTGTAACATTACAAACGAAAATAAACTTATCTCAAATCTTGAAAAGCTGGAGTTATAAACAAAGTAATGACCAAAAACTGAAATTTAATCACTTACCTTCTTGTTGGCATATGCGGCTTAAGAATAATTTCACTGTCAATTAACATGACTGTGTACGTGTATCAATGATGCATGTTAAAATCTGTAAAACTAAAAATAATATTAGTAGTAATAGCTATAAGTTAATGACTGTTAATTTAAAATCATGAATTTGGTGATTTTATTTCAGAATAAACTATTTTTTAACTTGCTACTTTTTGTTTACAAGTTTTAATTTTTCTTTTTTTCATTTGCAATAGCAAACTAAATAAGAAGTCTTATGGACAACTTGAAACTTCTCGAAATTCTGCATCTATCTAATCTGGATATTGTAGCAACTTTTTGTTAAACATATTATTTCAATTTACAGAGTGAAGAAACCTCCACAGCGTTAAATTGTGTGCTTCTGCTTTTCTCTGTTGCTGAGCTGATGATAGCGATATGGATTGCTGTGCTCTGTTGTGAAGCTATCTGTAATTGCTGTCTCCCCGTCCGGCCAAACCATCAAGTGCAGTATGCTGCTCCTGTTCTCCAAACTCAACAGCAGTATGCGGTTTATCCTGGAACTGTGTCAACTCAGCATGTCAACTTAAGTGGCTACCAAGTCACAACAGAGCATCAAACTCCAACAGGTAATTGTTTTAAATCTCTATAGAACAGAGCATCATAACAATTAAAATACTTCAAACATGTGTATCCAGATTTTATGTAATGCTTAGCAACAAGCAAGCAACACAAATCAAATAAGACCAATTAGGAGCTGCTGTTAAACTTTAAAAAAACTTGAAAAATTTGTAAGAAAATAACCAAAACACTATAATAAACAAAATATTCAGAAAAACATGAATAGCTGTTTGGAAGTAGAGTTGCCTTCTTTATTACATGAGAAAGCAACTCTATGTTGATAATATTGTTGTTTTGACATTGTTTATATCATTTGATCTCTATAATTTGTGTCCAATATTACTTTATTTTGTCTCTCAATCTATTGACTTACTTTACCTTTTTGTCTGTCTAAGCGCAAATGACTTTCTTACCTCACTACTACATGCTAACTGATAAAGAGTTCACACATTCAACCAATAGAGCAAGCAATCTAACAAAACAGCACAAAGTAAAAATCACAGATGGTAATTTTGACAGCGGTCACTGATAGAAAATAAACTAAAGTATGCAACAAATAAAAACAATATGTGATATATGGTAGAATTGTTAATCATGATAACAAATGTACATGTACACACTATGCTGCCATGTTTCAAGTGGAAAATTACCACATTACTTGTGGCGTGAAAGTAACATATAGAGGTAAATTGCTTTCAGTTGTGAAATATCAAATGCACTACTGAAAAAAATCGTCAGAATGACTCATGCTCCAAAATGATAGCATCTGTCACGAATGATATAATCGGGGAGGTAAACTTTATTATAGGAATCTATTTTCCTTCTATTTTAGCTACAACCCTCATGCTTCCTCAAGCTGGTTACATTGCCCAGTCTCAGCAACCTCCTGCATACTATCAAATTGTACAAGCAACCCCTAACCAGATATCAGGAAATGATCAGCTACCATCTTCTGCTGACGTTTAGGTTTTTAGCTATAACCATATATTTTAATGTTACTGGTTGAAAAAACTATACTTTGATCCTTGCTCTTTAATCATGTTCAAACAGATTTTCTATCTGTATAAAATATATGATTATGTGCATCATACAAATTATTATAATAGGGCTTTTTCTCTTCTGAAATGTAGATTGTTTTTATTATATCCATTTTACAGTTTTAACAGGAGTGACTTGATAATCACAAGTGTAGAGCATGTTGTAGTAACATGATTATTTTGACCACCAGCTCTGTAGACTTGTGGTTAGACATTTGGATTACTAACTTTTAATTGCATTTTTCTTGAGTTCAAGTCTGGCAAAATGCCAGCTTTAAATTTTAAAGTTTTAATAGCTATAGCTAAAATACAAGCAGACAGATGACAAACAATGTAATTTTCATCATATCTGTCACAGAATTTCATGACTGATTATAAAAACTGCAGCCACTTTTATTTAAAGCTATTACAATTAATTAATAGAGATTAGTGTTGATACTTGACTATTATTTTTTCTAAGGATACATTTTTCACACATGCCTTGCTTCGAATTTTTGTTTCACCAGAAGCTTTTCATCAAAACTCTGAATACAACAATACTGGTACCTCTCGACACGGGTATAAATGTAAAAATGGGATATCGGACTGTCTTTGTTTTATCAAATGGTGCGAGAAAGCAGAGGCAATTCCTACTCAAAATAGTACAAATGTCTGTCTGAAAAGTATTGACATTCATCGTGATTTAGCGATTGAACTATACCAAAAAATTAAAAAATGAGGTCCCCAAAAAAGCATCACATTTCATGAAGTTAATAGAATTCGTATAATTTCAAATAATATGGCATTTAGCGTGTGCATACGCTATTCGGTAAATGATGTCTTAAATAAATATGCCTTGCTAGCTCAGTGATAAAGCGCATGGATAAAAAACTTGCGGTCACAGCTTCCTTGAATTCAATTATAGCTATATCTATAACTATAGCTGCACATACCAAAGGACAGACGACGGATGACAAGCCTTGAGAAATATATATAGAGATATGATCTATACACTATATACCTGTATATATATATACAGGTATATATATATATATATATATATATATATATATATATATATACAGGTATATATATATACATTTCTTTATATTTCTTTATATTATATATATAACATTTCTATATATAATAGAAATGTATATCTATTCCTTTTTTAATATCATGTATATATATATATATATATGTATATATATACATTTCTTTATATTTCTTTATATTATATATATAATATTTCTATATATAATAGAAATGTATATATACATATTTCTTTTTTAATTTCATGTATATATATATGTATATATATATATATATAAAATGGACATATATACACTTTTATTTATATAACTTACAATGCTGTTTTTATGTATTAAAAACTTGTGATGTTGTGAGCCCTTTTATTATAATAAAAAAACATTTATTACTAAGCCGAGCCACATTTTTATTTTTTTATTATCACCATGCCACAACTTTATGCCATCATGATGCGTACTAATGATGGAAAGGTATTTTGTTAAACTGAAGCTTCAAGTCAGAATGTACAGTGTATATGCATAACTTTCTTTCTAAAGTGGAAAACTAAAAGGGTACCTTAATGTTAAATGTTCACCCACAAACTAAAATTACTTTTGTTCATGCACAGTTTATTTATACCGCATTGGGTTTAGAGAATAAACCAGTCATTTTTTTTAATTAATTTTTGCTGGGAAACAACATATCTTTTGAAAAGTTGTCTGCCCTTGCAAAGTGAGAAGGCAACTCTGTGTAGATGAAAGTTTGTCTTTTCTTCATGGTTAAGTCTTAAATATTTATTGCAATTTAAACATCTGAGATTTTAATTATACAAAAATGTATCAACTGACACAGACAAACAATAAAATACAGTATAAAGACATAAACAAAACGCGCCAGTATTGAATAAGAATTGTTTAAGTGGTAACAAATGTATATCTACAAGTTGTGTATAGACTTTGATTTCTATTTTGAATATGATAGTGCACTTAACTAGGACTACTCATACACATGCTAGTTTGGAGAGTTTTCGACTTGAGTTCTGACACGTTGTCATCACGCTTTACTCTTAGGTCTCTGTACGCACAGGCTTGGCATCATCTGTAACCACCAACATCTGGTGCACTGGTGTTGGAGCTAGAAGAAACAATTTAACAAATTGAAGAGAGATTTCAACAAGCGAATATTCCTTTTTTGCTTGTTCTTATCAATGTCTTAAAAGGTTATTTGTGTCAAATTTTAAAATATTTTATCAAAAAGTACAAAAAATTCATATTTGCTTGTTGTCTTAATTATTGTGACTGCCTGGATGTTTTGGGACTAAAATTAACAAACTTGATCACAGTTAAAATGCTCATAAAACCAGTATTTTCCAAAAGTTACCTCACTGGTCACACTTCCTGTTTGTCCCTCTCATTATGACATCAGCTATTGCGTACAAGTTGCAAAGTTACACTTATATCTATTGACAGATATTCTAATTTTTATTTGAGTATAATTGTTAAAACAAAACTTCAAATATAGCTTATAATCTTATATAAATACAACTTTGAATATATAACTATTTATATAACTATTATAACTGTCTAAATAGGCCTCAAATATAACTTATAGTCTGAAATATATTGCTATAGATGTTTCAAATTGTTTACAGATAGGTTGGGTAGAATTTATCCCACTGTTCTCATCTAAACACTGTGTAAACATACTGGCATTGATACAGATGAGCCAGTATGTTTATCACCTATAAACAACATGATCGCCTACTGACACAATTTGTCGGGCAGTATGACTGCATCTTTTTTGTATACAGATGCATTTCTATAGATTCTTTAAAGTGTTTAACTATTATTAGACTATTATCATAAGTTAAGATTATAATTTGTTATATAATTTTCTCCTAAAGATTTGGTAAACATACAGATATTGAAACTAATATGCATATTAATCAAAAAGTATGTTTATCATTTATAAATGATATGCCTGGCTATTGGCACAATTTTTGGGAAACTATACGATGTGTTTTTTAAGCATTCCAATTGTGACAAGGTTTTGGGAATTTAATTTTAAAATTACTTTGGTTATCAGAAAATTTAAAACAGCAAAAAAGATTTTGATTTTATATAATGGAAAAATATCTATACCTTTAGATAGTCATACAAAAATTTACCATTTCAACTGAGTTATCTGCTCATGCATGAAAAACAACATGAAATATTTCCTTGAAACAAGATCCAAGAACTTACTTCAATAATGACTATTGCAAAACTTTCTATGAAAACCCTGTGAGTGACAGACTCAAAATAACAGTGTTGCATGGCCAGTAGTTAGTTGAACTATTGCATCATCGTTTACCAAGTTGCAAAAGGAGCCATAGCCTCATGCAAACATGGCAGCTGTGTCTAACTATATGAAATGTTCCATGCATGTCACAAAGAGTACAATTCCACAAACCAATAAATGCTGTTTTGTCAACACTTACAAAGTTATTCAAGTATTTTACACTCACATAGCATTCTAGAGGCAATTTCAATTTTTTTTATTTCAGAGATTTTCTTTAACCTTTTACAAGTGCTAATACTATTTTCAAACATTGCTGACACGCTGCTTTTGAGCTAACATTTCTGTAAAGTTCAATGGCACAGTATTCGCAAATGTAGTTACCTGTAAACGACTGGAAAATCATAAATTTCTGAAGACCATGCAAGTTGACTTGTGACTTTTGTGAGTCAAGCGGAGCCTTTGGGTCATCTTCACTTTGTTGTTGAGTTGAGAGATCAGGATATGCATACCATTCTTGACTAGTTAAGCAGGTGGAATGACAATAATTGCGACATATGAAGACTATCAGCCCAGCAACCGAGGTCAGCAGCAACAGAACGTTGAAAGTTGTTGAAATTGTCTTTATCTGCAATAATAAAGACTTTGCATATATTTTTAAAGATTACCTTACACAGACTTTTGTAGATTTTATCAGTGAGTATTGATTTTTTTTCATGCTAAAAACTGGCAAGCTTATAGGAAGTGGAGGAAGAACCACGGCTGCCTACATCTTTACAAGACCGGGTATTAAGAGGGAGATGATGGTAAATGTAGACTAGCCTATTGGCTTTTCAGCTGAGATGGTGATTGGAATACATTTTACTCAAATATAGACTAGGTTCTACTGACACATATTTTCTAATCTAAGGTAAAACTGACTTTACTGGCTTTCAGCAGCAGAATCTAATGTCAATCAAATACCGGACACTTACATTATGGTAGCCACAGGTGAAGTATGAATATCCACAGCTTGAAGAAACAGAAGTCTCACTAAGAACAGTTGAAACCATCTCAAGCAGGGACACAAACATCATTATTAGGAAGGTGAAACTGACAACAATAGTGGCAGAAATCTACAACAACACGAAACAACTCATAAAATAGGTTATAAACTTTTTTATGTAATTCAAAATGTAAACAAGAAAATTACGTTGAAAAAGGAAATTGTGGTAAAAACTTTGCAATTCTTAAATTTAACGATCTTACAATTTAGCAAGAGCTGAAAACTTGGTTTGTGACCCTTAAAGATGAGCTTGCACGAAGTGTTAGTAGATTTGCTCAGAAAGGATCAGTATTTTTTATCATTTTTGATTTGGATTGTTTTATTTGAGTTAATCTAATTGCCAGAATGTTTTAAAATTAAAATTGACAAAACTTGGTTTCGATTAAAGAGATGAGAAGAAAAGTATGAGAAATAATGGCACTAGTTTCCATTATTTCCATAGTTGATATTTGTCATCGCTTTCAAATTGCTGCATTACACATTTTCACTCTGGCTGTCTGTCTTTGCAACTATATACTTCATAATCGAGTTTACGCTTGATCTCAGCATTTTAACTGCAGTAAAGTTTGGTCGATTTGGACCTTAAAACATCCCGGCAGTCAGTTCACATCAAACGTGAAAAATAACCACAAACGATGATAAAAACAATACTTTCTGATCAAATCGACTGAATTTTTTTAGCAAATTCATTATAAAAAGGCAATAACTTAATGTAGGTTAAACTGTGATTTGCTTTTTATCTGGTTAACTTATAAGTCTTTGCAGCTGCATAACTTAACACAAATGGAAACTTTTTTTAATCACACTTTCAGTTGAAATAATGATAATAACCTTTTGATATGACCAAGCAAGAGAGTAGCTTTCAATTTAAATACTAAATAATATTCACTATAATAAGACCCACTTTCTGAAGCAAGAGTTTTTTATTTGGTAAAAAGGTTCCCATTTTACCAAACGATTGCCCATTGGGCAATCGGCTTTGGAGTAATCTTTGTCATTGAATATAGTGAATATTCAATAACAAACATTATTCAGTTCGATATCAAGAGATTTGCAACAAAATGATGTATGACAAATTTTTTAAAAGAACTCCGTTTAAAACCCAATTGTAAAAATATAAACAGGTATTTAGAAAATTATTGCTTGTTGCATTATTTAAAAACGGTTTCAATGTTTTGCTGGTCTGGCTAAATGTTTGCTCAATATTGCGTGAAGCTGTCGTCCATATTATACAGAAATTTCATACACCAGTCAGTAGTTATTACTTACCCAGGAGCCAGTATTACGCTTGACTGCACAAAGTCCAATTCCTCCAACAATGAGTAGCTGTAAATAAAGTTAACAGTAGCAAGGTTATGGAATCCATTAGAATTATAAAGTTTTGTTTTTCTTTTCAAAAAGCATCTTAGAATCGTAGCATATGTTACCAAAAACTCTCTACTGTGTACTTTAGTGGTTTCTTTGTTCCTCAAAGTGGGAGCTGACTAGGCGCTTATTATTTTAACCCTTTATTAGCGACAAACCTTCGCAAATAAAGATTAGCAATTTTAGTTGAGTTCTCTTCAGAAACTATTGCTATCTCCTAACCAATTGCAATTTTTTTCAAATCAATTTTTTCAAAACAAGGGAAAATGCAACTAGTCTATAGTTGCAGAGAAACTGAAAAAATAGAAAAGCATAATGACGCAGCTTCAATGCGTTAGCTGATATAAATTACTGCAACGATAACAGCTAGTGCCATCATTTTGCTCATGCTTTTCTTTGCAGCATTTTAACCGTGGTCGAGTTTTGTCAGTTATATTCTTGAAACATTTTGGCTGTCAGATCAACTAAAACATTAAAAACAATGGAAAATGATAGAAAAATACTGATACTTTCTGATGAAATATACTAAAATTTTGTGGAAGTGCATGTTTAAAGAGAGTAATTCGCTCTTGAATTTCACAGTTTGGCAAGAAGCCTAAAGTAGTCTGCCCACTGGTTTATCAATTCAAGCATTCACAAACCAATGTTAGTTATACATTTTCTTATAGCAAAAAACACGCACAATGTTTAGTAATCTTTGTTATTAACGGTATCCAATCCTACTATGAGCATTTCAACCGCAATTAAGTTTTGTCAATTTCAATTTTGAAACATCCTGGCAGTCGGATCAACTAAAACATCAAAAATAATTGCAAACGATAGAAAAATAGTTGTATTTTCAATGAACGATACTAAAACTTTGTGTCAGTTCAACTTTAACTGTTTGCTAAGACAAGCGCAATTGATAATGTTAAAAGAGGTTATATAAAGAAATGCCAAAAAAAGGCATATGCGGAAAAATGTCTGTGTAAAAAACTGATAGCATGTTTTTTACATTAAATTTTGTTAATTATCCAAACGGTTATTAAAAATTAAATTTTGTAGGCAGTCTTGAAGTTAATCCGTAGATATGAGGAATATTACTTAAAATAGAACAACTTGTTGGCTTTTGGATTAAAAGTGGCTTTCACTCGCATCAACAATTATTTGTTACTTCTTGCATAGTTTGTTGTAAACTTGCAGCTCGATTTATGTACCATATCAAGCTCACTGATTCTGATGGTAGTGAAAGTAATAGTTTTATAAGAGTAAGAAACGTGGTAGAGGATCGTAATAGCTTCATAGCAATAGTAGCTAATGGAAAAAACTAATATGTCCTTATGGTGTATTATAAAAGTTGGGCAAACTGCATAAGTCAAAAGCAATGAGCTAAAAACCATAAGTCAAAATGCATTGTCAAGAGTTATGAATTCGAAAAGCTTTAGTAGTCTCGTGGAGAGTAAACTGGACTGCAAATCTGCAGTTACTATCGTTTGTGAGTTCAATTCCGGCAGAATGCATAAATTTAATACTAAAATTATAACAACTATAGCCGGATATACCAAAAGACATACGCGTACACGAGCGTACATGAATGTATTCACGTGTACGCATGTACGCACGTCACATGGACACCAATTTTAAGAAATATACACAACACTCTGATTATGCACTGCATAAAAGCAGTGAAGGTATAACCAGCAAAATTCGTTTGAGTACCACCTTGTTATCTTTGCCCTAAACTTGTTCAGATCTATACATTTGCCTTGTCGCTCTATTGAAAGAGTCAAGTGTCTCATCAACATGTTCGTGTCTTTATATCTTTAGCTATAGCCACTCCCACAGGCTGCCTATCTAACTGTAGGCACTACTAATTGTCAAATTCCTACTCAGAAACAAGACTAACAGATTAACAGCTAACTTTGACAGACCTAAACCATCGGCAGCAATCCCTAAACCATCGGCAGCAATCCAAGTTAGTAACACTAATCTTTTTGTTGTCTCATTCACAGACTTTTTTGTAGAGTAAAACTAATACGGCGCCTTTGCAATGGTCACACTTCAAAGATTAATGTGAATCAAATGCTCGAATGTTGAGAATGATATTAACTTACGTAGGCTCCACTCCAGATACCATAGCCAATGGAGGAAAATTTTGAACCATAATATGTGCTTGCTTCTACAGATATGAGAATGATTCCAAACAGAATACAAAGTCCACCCATCACCATTTGAGCTAATGGCCATCTGTAACAAGCAGTTTTTTTAGTCAGCAGATTTACACAACTTCGTTTGTTCTTGCTTTTCTAAAACAATTTATGAGTAACAAATTCGTTGCATATTTTGCAAAAACTGTAATATCCCAAGCGACATTTAGAAATTTTTTTGAAAACTAACAACTCATTCACTAAAGGAAATGTTTATGAATTTGCTTTGACTACTTTCTTGTGAAACTTACTTCAATGAAATGTTTTACGCACATGCTCAACATTTCCATGAATTTAGTTTAGATTTGAATGAATGTGACTGAAAGTTCTGTTGAAAACATGCCACAAAATATGAGGTACTGTAACATTTGTTAGAGTCGCTATCTAAAAATTATGTGTTTAGTAGCAAAAATTATGAATGTGTATTATGAATTATTTTAGAAATCATATTAATCATTATCTTTCGCAAACATATTCCTTCCTAGCTTACTAAAACTTTGCTTATTATAAAAGTTTTAATATATTGGTAGAGTATACTTTCTTTATAATATTGACTTCATCATAAAAAATGGCTCCCTGAAAGATAAAAAATTTTGCAAAACAGCTGATTTTAGAATGTACACAAATTATCTTTCGTAGATTTTTACCGGTTGCTCAGCATAAAACGAAGCAAAATATCAAAGTCATTAATCTGATTGGTTCTCTTTTTATTCAACAAGTTAGTGAACTGTTTTATTCAAAATAATGATCACATCTACTATTTAACATCGTAACTGATCATATAGGCCACATTTCTATTTATTTACATTCAGCATAATTAACTGTTGCCTCTTGGCTATCAGTATGTATCAGCTATGAATAATTAGCTTTGTCAAGATTTAATTACGTACAAGACCTCACTATAATTTGTATATTCAAATATGTTTTAATATAATTAATCAAACATAGAGCATAAATTTTGTCTTCAAAGTCTTTTTATAGTGTAAAGCAGCTATTAAAAAACCTCTAGTTTAGATGCTCTCAGACATGCTTGTTCGAACAAATCTTTGGCTGGGTCATAAACCAATACACTGGAGTAATCCATATTCTACTAGTCTGCCGGAAATTTTGTAACGCTTCAGTATTCAACAATAGGCCAAATATGTGAAGTTGACACGCTATTCATGAATTATAACAAACAATACCCTTACCTTTTAAGCTGAGACAGGGCAGTTGGATGTAGCTTATAAATATCTTCTTGGCGGTTTTGAGTTACTATGGTAAAACCAGACTGTGTATCGAACTGTGACTGGGTTGGTTGCATTATTTGTTGTTGTTGGCCAACTACCTGTGAAGCCTGCTGTGTCTGTTGCTGCTGCATGCTGGAACTCAAATATTGTACATTTTTCAAGCTGTAAACAAACAGAATGGGTACCGTAACAGTAGTTTAGGAAATAATACCAGTATTTGGCGCAGGCTACTACTAAGAAACATCAAAGCCTATTGCACATCTAATGACCAATGCAATCTTGTTCTAAAGAGGCATGCTGACAAATGAAAAAGGTAATGCTGCAGTCTTTTAAAGTAAGTGGGAATGTTGTGCAGGGTATAATTACTATTACATTGCACTCACTTTTGCCTGGGCCCCAGGCCCCGTACTGATTATTGATTGACTGAGATTTATGTTAACCTTTAGTGTTAATTAATAAGTCAACACAGTGTAACTCAGTGTGTCTAACACAGTGTGACTCAATAAGACAAGAATCAAACTGTAACAAAAGTGAATGCAATTAATCAATTTTTCGTAGCATATTTACAGAAAGTTGTTTACTTTATTAGCCAACGCAAACCTGCATACAAATGTTGCATGCAAAGAGAGTGAAGAGGTAAAGGCTTTCACTTTGTGTCATATTAGAAATCAATGCAGGGGTTCAACTCCGCCATTAGAGAAAAATAAAATACCCTCTTACTACAACATAAGCCTATCGAATGTGGTTTGGTATGAGTTAGTTAAAATTATATTTGCTAAGTTACTATGAGTTAATTTGTTTAACTAATTATCATATGCAGCTTTACTTGCAATGTGTACCCAGTGTAAGAGAGTTATCAGCTCATGCCAGTTTTACTGATCAGAACCTTTCATTTCATGCTCCAGTCTATTTTTTCCTGATACAACCTCAAGGGTTATGAACCTGCTATATTTTCTTCGAGGCAAGACAGCGCATTCATATTATACAATTTGAAGGCCCGAGTTCAAATCAAGTTTGAAGGCGACTTTTCAGTGCCAAAACTTTATCGCTATAACCGGACAAACAAACAACAGAAAGATGACAAACAAATATTGAGATAAGTATGTAAAACAACAAACATAAATATATATGTATATATAATATACTAGAAATTCCCCTGTCATACAGCCCATGACCTGATAATGGAATAAGTGATGACGAAAAAAATAAATGGCAGTACTGGTTGTTGAAAAATTAGTTGTCAGCAGAAATTGGCAGAGTATAGTGTTAATGAAAGTTGTTTGAGATGACATAAAATAAATTTGAGGGAGCACGACTTCAAAAAGGTGCAAATAACAATTTAACAAATATAGAAAAGTTAGATAAGTTCAGCAATGAGCAATGAGTAACTGTTCTATATGTGTAAGAGAAGATAAAAATTCAACAGATGGACCTGGGTCCATATTGTTGGCTGCACTGAATTTATTAACAGTGTCAGGTCTAACTTGTTGGCATGTATGACATAGTTGTATTTAAGTATTGTATGTAATGAAATGTTTCTCATTACATCCAGTACATGTGAGCTGTGATGTGTTGTTGTCAAGTCTGCCTAGAAAGTTGTTAGCAGTTCTTGAAAATCAGGACAATGTAAAGATTGAAAATGAGGAATGTGATGAAGGGGGGCAGCATTGGGAGGAGTAATATTGTTTTGTGCAATATTTTCATGGTCAATGATGTCCATAAAATCATGATCATCATCTGGAAACAAAGGGGCTGCCAAGTCGATGTCATTTATATTGCCTACAACATCTACTAAAGAATTATCTGAATCAGATGAGTTGTTGTTATTAATTTGAGTAGCATGTTGTTGAACATTAGCATTTGATGTAGATGGTTGCTGTGAGGACCTATTTATCCTCCTATTTATCCTATTTATTCTCCTATTGCGCTGTAATAATTGAGAAACACGTGGATGGCCACTGCGTCGGCCACGGCGTGGTGTTCTGGGAAGTTGTATATCCATGGTAGTTGTCAAGTTGTTTTGAAATTAATTTCAAGAAGTCAATTATGCAAAACATAATGTTGTAAAAAAAATCACACCTAATCTACTACTATTTCAAAACTATGTTTTACGACAATAAATCACACCTAATCACACAAAAAATCAAACCTAATCTGCTACTATCTCAAGTCAATGTTTTACAGCAATAAAATAAATACTAGAAATTCCACTGTCATACAGCCCACGATCAAAGTAATAATGGAAAAAAGAAAGGGTACTGTTAGTTGTTGAAAAGTAGTTTGCAGCAGGAATTGACAGAGTATAATGTAAATGAGACTTAGACCTGTAGACTGTAAAGCTGTAGACCTAAACTACTGTACGTAATTTAAATAACAATAGCAATAATGAAATATGTTTATTATATCTCTGAAATGCAATATTAAAAGTAAAATATATTGTAATATACAGTTTGAAAGTTGGTTGTGTTGAATGTAGAACGGTTTTGACAGCGATATGTAACAGAAATAAATATTAATAAAATAAATATTTAACTATCGCAAACTTATGTTTTAAAATAATAAAATAAATATTAACTCAAGCTGTAGACCTAAACTACTGTACGTGATTTAACTACCAACAGCAATAATGAAATATGTTTATTAAATCTCTTATTATATTGAAATGCAATATTAAAAGTAAAACGGCAAGCCGCCGTGTAATATACAATTTGAAAGTTGGTTGTTGGTTAAAATAAATATTAATTCAAGCTGTAGACCTAAACTACTGTACGTAATTTAACTAACAACAGCAATAATAAAATATGTTTATTATATCTCTGAAATGCATTATTAAAAGTAAAATATGTTGTAATATACAGTTTGAAAGTTGGTTGTGTTGAATGTAGAAAGGTTTTGACAGCGATATGTAACAGAAATAAATATTAATAAAATAAATATTTAACTATCTCAAACTTATGTTTTACAATAATAAAATAAATATTAATTCAAGCAGTAGACCTAACCTACTGTACGTAATTTAAATAACAACAGCAATAATGAAATATTTTTATTAAATCTCTTATTATATTGAAATGCAATTTTAAAAGTAAAATGGCAAGCTGCCGTGTAATATACAATTTGAAAGTTGGTTGTTGGTTAAAATAAATATTAATTCAAGCTGTAGACCTAAACTACTGTACGTAATTTAACTAACAACAGCAATAATGAAATATGTTTATTATATCTCTAAAATGCAATATTAAAAGTAAAATATATTGTAATATACAGTTTGAAAGTTGGTTGTGTTGAATGCAGAACGCTTTTGACAACGATATGTACAGAAATAAATATTGATAAAATAAATATTTAACTATCTCAAACTTATGTTTTACAATAATAAAATAAATATTAATTCAAGCTGTAGACCTAACCTACTGTACGTAATTTAACTAACAACAACAATGCCAACAATAAAGAAATATGTTTATTATATCTCTGAAATGCAATATTAAAAGTTAAACGGCAAGCTGATGTGTAATATACAGTTTGAAAGTTGGTTGTGTTGTGAATGTAGAATGGTTTTGACAGCGATATGTAACAGAAAGCAAGCGTTGGCATTTACGCGTGTGGAAGTTTTATGCAAACTGGAGTGAAATAAAGAAATATTCTTGTCATAGGAGGGCGTTGTAGTAACGCCCTACCTTGTAGATAAGATGTAAGAAATCTGGCTGATGTTCTAGATAATTTGAAAAACCTTTGGTAATTGGACAAAAACGTAAGCTGATAAACTGTGTACCACATTTCCGTACCTGTAAATCGGTCTATGCCTCAAACAGTACACAAACCTTCTTGGCAATTAAACAATGCCATAGACTGGTGAAATGAGCACGTTTTTCTCGTGCTGAGTTGCGCACTGCTAAATAGTTCTACTATCTGTTCCACGGCTTTATTGGCGTTTCGTAGGTCGGTCGAAACTATTAATAAACCAAGCTGTTCAAGCGTTTTGTGGCGAATTTTGGCAGAATTAATCTGTCTATTTATGTATAATCCGATCAGATGGGTTAGTTTTAGGAATTTGTGGTAATCTTTCAAAGGCTTGGTAACATATTTAAATAGGTTCATATGCGTTTTGTATCATTATTATACTTAAACGACTTTACTGAAAAATAGTTAAATTTGTTGATAGGATTTCGTAACAAGGGTTTGGTGACGGCCGTTAACGGATAATTTTTTGGGAGTTGTGTGCACATGTGCATTTATCATAAATCTCCCAATCAATTGCTTTGCTCTTGTTTGGTCGTAGGATTAATTAAAGCTATAGGCCTAATCTACTGTAATGTATGTAATTTAACAACAACAATAAGGAAATATGTTTATTATAGCTCTGAAATGCAAAATTAGAAGTAAAATGGCAAGATGCTGTGTACTATACACAGTTTAAAAGTTGGTTGTGTTGAATGTAGAACGGTTTTGATAGCGATCTTCAACAGAAAGCAAGTATGAGCGTTCACGCATCTGGAAGTTTTCTGCAAACTACAGCAAAATAAAAAAAGGTTCTCATCATAAAGGGGCATTGTAGTTCGGCCCTAGCTTGTACATAAGTTGTAAAGAATTTTGGCTAACGTTTTAAATAATTTAATGAAACCTTCGGTGATTGGACAGAAAAAACATAGGCTGGTAAACTGTGTACCACAATTTTGTACCTGTAACTCGGTCTACGCCTCAAACGGTCTACGTTTATTACAGAAACCTTCGGATAAATTCGATTACAAGTAAACAATGCCATAGACTGGTAAAATGAGCACGGTTTTCTCGTGAAATGCTCACTGCTAAATAGTTCTACTATCTGTCGCACGGCTTTATTGGCGTATCGTAGGCTGGTCTTAACTTTTATTAAACCAAGCTTTTCAAGCGCTTTGTGGCGATTTTCGACCAAATTAATCTGTCTATTTGTGTATAATCCGATCAGATGGGTAAATTTTAAGATACTGTCGACAATTTAAAAAGACTTGGTAACATGTTTAAATAGGCTTATATGTGTTTTATATCGTTGTTATGCTTTAACGACTCTACAAAACGATGGTTAAATTTGTTGATGAGATTTCGAAACAAGGGTTTGCGACGCTGTTGATTAATAATTTTCGTAAGTTGTGTGCACATGCATTTATCATAAAAACTCTCAAACTTCGCTCCGCTTGTTTGGTCGTGGGAATCATGTATATCCATGTTTAATTATTGATTAGTTTAAATATTTGGAAACAATTGTGTTTCATCATGTTACTAAATAGCCACCACTAATGACTTCACAAACTTTAAATTACCAGACAGGTTGTACACTTGCTCAAGTTTCACAGATTTTGATCTTTTATATATGTGGTTCTAAAGTCTTTAGCCAAAAAGTTAGTTTTATTGGTTACTCTATCATTAACAGCAAAGGAGTTCAAATTAGACCACTGGTCTATTCGATATATTCCTGTTAGGTCAGTTGGTTCCAAGTAGGAGCCAATAAGCTGCAAGCGCGTCTAAAGCTCTTATATAACATGAGAAACATTCAAGTGGGTATTAAAACTTCCGATATGGACAATTTAATTGTTTATCAAATAACATTTACAATAATTTAGTTTGCAGTGCTCATATAGTATGTCAAGATTTAGTGGTTTGTTTTGAAACTTTTTTTCAGTCGAAGAATGGAGCCACATTATTTTTACGAAGACCATTGGTTTTACGTGTAAGAAGTGCTATATAGCAACATCAATTTAATCCTGAATTTCTGCATATCAGAAAATAATGCAAATTAAAAGTTTTTCATGACAACAGCAACTCTTAAAGGAAAGATAGTTTCTAATAACTTATTTAAATTGGTAAATGAGCCTTGAAACGTTATTAAAGTGGGTAACTACATTATTGGCATGTAATTTACCATGTATTTATAGTGTTGTATAATAAGTTTTAGTATGTATATTATACTTTAGTTTATTTACATAAATATATATTTTTGTAGGAATCTTTAATATAGTCATGCAACAAAATATTTCTGCAGGTTCATGTACATTTTCTGGCTTAATCATTGAGTTTAATATGGCACATATAACGACTTGTTTGTATGTAGGAACATAAATTGTATATATATTTATAATATATACATATATATATATATATATACGTATATATATATACGTATATATATATATATATATATATATATATACATGTACATGGGAAGTTCCTGGTAAGGTCAATGAAAATGACCGCGCTAAGATCCTCTGGGACTTCTACATCCGAACTGACAAGCATGTCCTAGCAAACCAACCAGATATAGTGGTGGTAGACAAGGAGAACAAGAGGGCTACTATAATAGATATAGCAGTACCCAATGACTACAATATAGCCAGCAAAGAAAAAGAAAAGGTAGAGAAATATCTCCCTCTTGGAGAAGAAATTGAAAAATGCTGGAATGTAAGAACAACTGTAATCCCAGTAGTCATTGGGGCACTGGGCGCAATAACACTGGCGCCTAAAATGTGGCTTGCCCAAATACCAACAACAATCAACTCAGGTGACTTGCAGAAAAGTGCGCTATTGGGAACAGCTAAGATCTTGAGGCGAGTGCTCAAAATCCCAGGTCTCTGGTAGGAGACCCGAGTTAGAGCAGAATTTACCACCCATACGAGGTATCCGGGGTGAGGAAACAATTTATATATATAATTATATATATATATATATTTTTACACAAACAAGAATCACCTTGCTATTTGGTGTTTAATTTAGCAATGCACTAGTGTCTTTGATTCAGCAACTGTGGGCTAATAGACCAATCTCGCAATGATGTTTCTAAATTAAAGACGTAAATTTATTTTCCGTGGTAGTCAGTAATTAACCTCTTATGGGAATATTAGCTAGTTCTATTGGCTGAATGCAGTCTCCATGTTAATTACTTAAAAAACTTTGGGCAATTATCTCACACTTAGTAAAAAATAAGGGTTAATCACGCTTCAATCATATGAGCCAGAACCATAATTCTATGTATACTTATGAAAATTTGACACCGATAAATCCTTGACCCAGTTTTATTCATTTAAGAACCTAGTCTATAGTATTTATGGTCTCTACAAAATCGATTCAAAATTAACTTCATCTTCCTGGTTTTCTGGTTTTTTTTCTTTTATTAGTGTCAAGGGAAAAATTTAAAATATTTAAATTTATTTATATATCTATTTACAGTAATAGTTTGATATTTAATTAATAATATGAAATGAATTTTTTTGTGTGTTTCCTCTGAGTGTAATAATATTATGGTTCTGTGGTTCTATATGTAATGGTTAGCCTCGGAACTTTGAGTTCAATTTCTCTCAAGACAAATTTTGACCGCAGACAAAGTGGCACTTCTGCCCCACAAAAATCAGACTGTTGCTATAAGGTCAAATTGAAATAACAACTCAATCAATAGAGATGGGCATTCCTATAGTTTTCCTTGCAACTTGTTTTGACAGTAACCGCTATTGCAATGATGAGCCCAAGTATCAAGTTCACAACAAGTAGTATGGATTTTGCAAGGCCTACTACTACTTGTAGGCAATTATTGTAAGAAACAACCAGAACGCATCAGTGGTTTGTTTTCAAGTTTCTGTTAACTCTATCTCCTTTAGAAAATCAAAAGTAACAGTAGTTCTGTCAATACTCACTAGATAAAGCAAAAATAACACTATGCTTGTATAATTGGCCCTATTACTTATGGCCTTTCTAGTTTCAATAATTACGTGTGGCTGTGAGGCGTGTAGTGACAAGGCATGTAGCGACGTGCAGTGACGGGTTTTTCTGCTGGCAGGGGGAGGGCTGAATAAACTTTTCTCTGGGCTTTACAATTTCCTAGCTTTCCAACTCTTTGGATAAAATGTGTCTGCTGAGTTTCGTTTTTGATATGTTGATCCTCTGCAGGCTGTTTGCTGCAGGCTCATTTGACTTATATTAGCCTCTCTCTATGTGCCCTCTTTTTGCTACTTGGCTTGCTGCCAAGTTGCTGTCTCTGGCTCGCTGCCAGATGCGCTCTGGTTTGCTGCCAGATCCTGTCTGCTTTGGCTTGCTGCCAGCTGCTTCTTTTATACTTATTTTCGGTTTAGTGTCAAATGTCATTAGATTCTTACAACATTTTCTTTATGTCTATTTCTAGTGTATTCGATGTCAGCCAGCGGTCCTTTCTAGTATTTGATATCCGCCGCCTTGACAGTTGACATCTTCTGGAATTCCATGACACGCAATATGCCGTGAATTAAACTAAGTTAATAATTTGTACAAGGCTTGTCTTCCATGTCAGCCAGCATTTTTTCTGACATTTAAAAGAAGCGAAAAGCAGCAATCACGCTAGGATTGGATTCACGGAGCTGGTAACGCTAAAACAAAGGCGTGATAAACTGCCAAGCTAGGAATGCATCAGCATTGGAAGCTCTGACAGGTCAGCGTGTCAGACTGTGGAGATAGGATAGCGCCCGTGTTGGTAGCTTTGCTACAACAGTGCGTTACATGTCAAAACAGTTTATAAGTAAATTGTTTGACAGGTAACGCCGGCATAGGAAACTTGGAAAAACTAAGAGAATCGGCAATCTCTCCCCACTGCTACAAACAGCGTAATAATTGATGTATTACCACCATGCTCCCATGTACAAGGCATAGTAGCCGTCTAACCATTACAGCTGATGAAGAGATATTAACAGGCTTGTCTATATATGATGTCACCACTACACGAAGAATATGTATAGCCATATGCCAATAAATTAGAGTGACAAGCAAGGACATACATACATCGAACCGCCGACCAGTCATAAATAAACCAAATATTTACAACACTTTGATAGATATAGCTTATAATATCATTTATTATAGATAGTATGACTTTGTAAAATCATAATATAACTATGCATGAATTTTAAAGGTTTTGAAAAAACAGATTTGGTGTAATAGAAAAGCATGAAATATGAATATCTATTTTTCTTTACGGAAGATAAATTATTATAATTGTCTCAGAATGAATATTATAGCAAAATCAATTTTATATGAATCAGCTGTTGACGGTTTTCAGGTTATGGCCAATCTTGTAGAAACTGTTGACTTAGTTTAATTCACAAGTGTATCACATCATCATGAAATCCCATAAGGTGTCAACTGTCAAGTCATCAGGGATTAAACTTTCAAACTTTCCAACCCTGACAGTAAACCTGCTAGCTAGGGCCGTATCCTCTTATACTGCAGCTACTGCCATAGCAGTACCTTTTTTTTAGGCTCAAAATTCCGGAATTCCCGCCGTTTTCGCTTGATTTTAACATTTTGGCTGGGGAAATGACCAAAATGTCGTTAATCGGTTGCGTGGGGAAACGGCATTTATATTGCTTTCGGTAGACGTTTATAAAGCTGCCGTCTCGTAACGTTAAACAAAAGATATGAATCCTAGTAAGTTTTAAATATCATCAAAAAGATGTTAGTCAATAAATTATGATAAGAAACGATTATCCGAAAGGCGTTGCTTTGTGCTAAACAAATCGCGCCTCCTTGGAAAAGAATAAAAGCTGGAAATACCGGTCAACATCGGCCAGCTTTCACAACGGTAAAATAAAATATTATTTGATCCTCCGATCGTAAGTGATTTTTGGTGTGATTAGAATAACAATAATTCAGATGATAGAAGTGATGAAAACTTTTTAAACTTTTATTATACAGGAAATATACAGAAAAAAACGACCGTTATGGTAGCTCGCACGGCAACGTTATAGCGTGGGACTCTACCTAAAGGAAATCTTCCAAGCATTTCAGGCAGAGACAATTGTACATGGTTGTATTTTTTGTAGTAGTAAATATGTAAATGAATGCTTATGCACAAAAAGTTGTGTTCATAGAAATAAATTTAAGTTTGAGCTATGCATGTAACATGCATAGCTCAAACTTAAATCTACTACTACTTGCTCAGTATTAATAGGCTATAGTATAAGTGCATTATTTTTATCATGGTGCTCTATTAATTTTACTTTTTAACTGTACAATATTATTTAACTAGAAATTCCACTGTCATACAGCCCACGACCAAAGTGATATTGGAAAAAAAGAAAGGGTACTGATGGTTGAGAAATGCAATATTAGCAGTCAAATGGCACTGCAGCGCAACAGGATAACTGCAATGGTAGCTGTAATGTACTGGGTGTGGGTGTTATTATATACAACAAACAGCAATAATGAAAGGAAAAGATGTTTATATTTTCCCCCTGCAATAGGAGAAATGCAATATTGGCCAATATTAAAAGTAAAATGCACTGATATTCTTAGAATAGTCAATATTATTAATATAGTAATAATAGAAAACCAATGCACAATTTTGTTTACATTTCAAAACGTCATAGCTAGCAATATCGAGAAGTTGCGGTATTTATATAGGTTTTTAGAAAATTTATTTAAAAAGTGTTTGGTCATGACAAACAGCAATAATGAAAGGAAAATATTATATGTTTATATCTCTCTCCCTGCAATAGAAAAAATGCAATGTTGGCCAATATTAGGAGTAAAATGCACTGATATTATTAGAATAACCAATATTGTTAATATAGTAATATAGCAATAATAAAAAAACTATGAGCGTTCATGTGTCTGGAAGATTTCTGCAAACTGCAGCAAAATGAAAGCTGTTATAAAAGTGTTATAAAGCTGTAGGCCTAATCTACTGTAATGTATGTAATTCAACACAATAAAGAAATATGTTTATTATTACTCTGAAATGCAAAATTAGAAGTAAAATGGCAAGATGCTGTGTACTATACACAGTTTTAAAGTTGGTTGCGTTGAATGTAGAATGGTTTTGATAAGCGATCTTTACCAGAAAGCGAGTATGAGCATTCACGCGTCTGAAACTGCAGCAAAATAAAAAAAGGTTCTCGTCATAAAGAGGCATTGTAGTTCGGCCATAGCTTGTACATAAGTTGTAAAGAATTTCGGCTAACGTTTTAAATAATGAAACCTTCGGTGATTGGTCAAAAAAACATAGGCTGATAAACTGTGTACCACAATTTCGTACCTGTAAATCGGTCTAAACCTCAAACGGTCTACGTTTATTACAGAAACCTTCGAATAAATTCGATTACAAGTAAACAATACCATAGACTGGTGAAATGAGCATGGTTTTCTCGTGAAATTCACACTGCTAAATAGTTCTACTATCTGTCGAACGGCCTTATTGGTGTTTCAATTTTCGATCTTAACTTTTATTAAACCAAGCTTTTCAAGCGTTTTGTGGCAATTTTCGTGCAAATTAATCTGTCTATTTGTGTATAATCCGATCAGATGGGTAAGTTTTAAGATAATACCGACGGTTTACAAAGACTTGATAACATATTTAAATAGGTTTAAATGTGTTTTGTATCATTATTATACTTTAACGACTTTCCAAAATGATGCTTAAATTTGTTGATGAAATTTCTAGACAAGGGTTCGTCTCATTGCTGATGAATAATTTTCGTAAGTTGTGTGCACATGCATTTATCATAAAAACTCCCACACTTCGCTCCACTCGTTTGGTCGTGGGGTTAAATTATTTCATAGGAGACTGCTTGTCTCCTACACTATTCAGCATTGTACCCGCTGATAATTCTACCTCATGCTAGCTGTGGCCAACCCCTTTAGCAGCTCTCATTCACATTATATTTTTAATAAGCGTGGTTAAAAACAATCTCAATAAACAGTTTTATATTTCGAAAACTGGATTATAATGTCAAATTTTATGTTAGAACATGTGCTCCATCAGGAGCCAAGTGTGCTAGATTAACACCATTTTTACTAGTTGTACTAAACATTTTTCAGGGGGAGAACCCCCGGACCCCCCTCCCCCCTCAACTGAAAGGGTGCTCGGTACCCCTCTTGGACTCTCCCCGCAGTACCATTTTCAAACAGGTGGATACCGCCTTGCTACTAGCTAATGACTGAATGTAGCTCTTCTACCAGATTGAAACGTATTCAAATCACTCACCTTACTTGTCCTCACTTGTGCTGTGCACTAACAAAAACAACCGATGCTACTATTACTACATTATCTACGTGGCCCAATCAGTACTTGAAACGTGATTGCTCTCTTGTTGATGAGTTCATATTACAGTCCCCTTAAAATTTGACTAGCAACAAAATTCACATTACAGTTATTTAATATCAAAAGATTCACCATGTCTTACCCTGCTGTGTTGCAGGTGCAAAATATGTGGAAATATGATTAAAAGCTCTTTAAAACTCAAAAACGAACAAAAAATCGCAGCCACACGAGACCGCCATAGTTTGGATTTCCTTTACAAAACGGCTCAAATGTGATGTAGTTGTTAAAGATGGTTTCTGTTTACACTTTCATGCAACCTTATTCGTCGAAATATTTTCACAAATATACTTCACGCATTCAATAAAACTATGTCTATTGATCTTACGCGTCTGTTTTATCGTCATCGTAATGCTGTCACTTTTAGCACTGATATCTTATAACTTACCGTAAAAATTCGTTTAATGTTTTAGCCTTTGCTTGAAGGAGTACATATCATTGTCTGATAATCATGACGAGCCTGTTGGTCACCTGTGATAATCGAAAAGTGCTGCAAAAATTATTTGCGAAGTATTGGGTCACATGATCAGATTACGACTTGCCACTTAGACCAGGCCGAAACAAAACTGTAAAGTAGCGAGCATCTATATTTGATACGGGGTCTTCGGTAAAACCCGAAGTGTTTATCATAAACTAATATTACGATAAGTTTTATATTGAGCTCTGTATTGGCCTTTCAATTCACGTGAGAACATACGTGACAAGACGATATCCAAATTTCGTGGCTACGTCATCGAAATAAAGAGATTCTAATCTACGCTAGCTCTAGCTTTTCGTTGTTGAGCTTTTAAGGGCTTGTAATCACATTTCCACATATTTGGCACCTACAACAAAGCAGAGTAAGACATGGTGAATCTTTTGATACCAAATAACTGTAATGTGAATTTTGTTGCAAGTCAACCTTTAATGATTCTCTGCTCAAATGACAAGAAATAAAATATTATAATTTGTTTCCAAAAGTTATGTTCTCTTTAATTGTAGCCCGTCGTTGTTGTGATACTAATGTCTGTATACGTAGTTTGCGAACTGTTTAAAATCAGTAAATGCATTTCGTTACCCGACTGAATCTACTGTATCTGGCAGTTACAGAAAAAAAATTTTTGCAAACCATTTCATAAAAAAATGAAAGTTTAAGTTAGCCAAGCGTATCTAGTGAAGTGTTTGGAAATTACTAGGTAAATCATTACCTTTTTTAAAGAGCTTTCAATTTCCTCGTACCTAAGTTTTTCACATAAGATAACTTCATTTCAAAGAGAAAGTTTTAAAATTATCCAAACTTTTTATCTCAACCTAGTGTAGAAATTGTGAACTCCTGCTCTATTACTATAATCCATGAGCATATTACAATGGAAAAAGTAACCGTTCTATTAGCGGATAGAAATGGCTACTTAACTGAAGGATAGACAACATAAGTGGTCAAATCATGACAATGCAGATGGTGATGATCATCAAGATTTATATTGTCATAAACTTTAGTTGAAGAATTTATCGTGAAGTTTGAAAGTTTTGACAAACGGCTAGAAATTGTTTGCAACAATGAAATGTGTATTATTTCTATTTATTATTTATTTTACTACTATTAACGAACTACTGGTCTTAACTGTTGAAAACTGACCCATAGGCAATCTAAATAAGCTAATAGTGTAAATATAGCAGGTTTGTAGATATTCTTAAACAGTCTCATTCTATGTGGTTAACTATTGCAGTTTCTGAGCCATTGTAGTCTGTCTTGACAAACTGTTGTTTTTGCAGAGTTGTCCCCCGGGGAGCGGGACAAGAAAAACAACAGCTTGTCACAAGATGCACCGCACCTGGTACATCAGCTGCACTGAAAGGGAGTTGTTCTCTTCCGTCTATGCGGCTTACCTGCGGTCATTTCATTGGTAATCATAACGGATTTAGTGCAAACAGTTATGTAAAAAAAATAAGATGACAATATTTAACCAGAGCCCAGTCGCTGCAATAAACTTTAGTAGAACTTAAGAACTTAGGCAACAACAGTAACTAAACATGTTGTTATTTGTGCGCTCAGTCAGTTTTATTTGTATTTTTGTATCAGTCAGTTTTATTTGTTCTTATTGATTTTATTTTAATTTATTTTATTTTTAAGTTCTACTAAAGTTTACCGCAGAGGCTGGTCTCTGGTTAAACGCATTTATCTTATTTTTTTCTACATAAATTTTTGTGTAAAATCCGTCATGATCTACATGAGCTACTACACTGTAAACATATAACAGGTTTTTAGATATTCTTAACTTATTATTATCATTTTACGTTGTTATCTTTCACGGTTTCTAAGCTACGGCAGACGAGCAAAATTGCAAAAATTTCACTTGGGTAATGTGAGAATCTGTGCAGAAATGCAAAGAATAACACCTCTAGGAGCAAAAATAACCACAATTCAATAATTTTTTACCACATAAAAGCCAAAAGTCTATGCTTATGATGTTATCAGCAACCAGGACAAAATTGTTTCTGTTGTTAAAGCCAATAGCTTAAGATACAAACTTATGTACCATGATCTAAGCATAGATAGACAAGATAGACACAAGATAGGCAAGCTACTTAGGCTATTTTGTGTACAGAAACTAAAATTAATCCAGGTCAGTCTGAGGTCATAAGGTTATTCAAGAGTTTACCTTAACTAAAGTATGTTTGTAAGCACACCCTTAGTCAACTTTTTGCCAATTTGTCAAAGTAATTCTAACACAAAGTAACTAACCAATCTTGCATGAACTGAATAGAATATGGTGAAACAAACAATACTTTATTATTAAAAATAAACTTGTAAACAGCTAGATAATACTAGATACAAATTAATGTGTATCCTTGACTGAGGTTCAGTTTTTATTTATCATTCACTAAAAACTCTATAGATGAGCAGTCTTGACACTATAACTCTTCAATAACCTTTCAGAGTATGATTTATTACTCTCCTACATAGCATAATGTTTTGGTTTTACCCTAATATGGTTCGAAGCGTTGTCATGGATAAGAAACTAGTCTGTGCACCTAAAGGTGCGGTGATTAGTATTCTTCTAATCATTATTACAAATAACATGCCTTGTCACTTATGAAATCATTTTCAAATACGGTGCAACCATAGTTATGTTTATAGGTGAGGACATCATATGGTCACCTAACCTTATACTTTATTATTGTTTCACTCAACTTCTCAAACAAAAATATACTTTTATCTTCGCAAGTTTTAGTGAAAAAAAAATTATTTGAAGTTTTCAGAAATATATTTTCGAGTAATCTATAAAATGACAATTTTTTAAACCAAGTTTATTGTTTCACTCTAGTACTGAAATGTTATACGCTTCTCAATTTCAAACAACCAACTCAAATAGCACCAAAGAGCACATTTTTATCTCCCGATTTGCCTCAATATGCTATATTATATGTTTTTAGCTTAGAAAACTGAAAGCGGCTACCTATTCATTACGCTACCGCACTGATTTTAAAAAAGCAACTTCATTTGAGCTTTGAATTTCCAAACCTCTGCCAAATTTATAGATTTTATATGTAAGTGATCCTAAAACTTTCAGCGAAAGAGTTATTTCCATTGGTTACTCTATTATTAATAGGAAAGAGTTTGCATGAGAGAGCTGTTCTATTCTTCTACATGTCTATTAGGACAGTAAGTAAGAGGCTATAAAATTACAAGCATGTCTCAAGCACTCATATCTCATGAGAAGCATCCAAGTGGACCATAAAGTAGGTGATATAGGTAATATAACTGTTTATCATGCGATGTTAAAAGTAGTTCAGTTTCTAGTGCTCATAAAGGATGGTATCATCGGGTGGTTTACTTTGAAACCTTTTTGCAGTCGAAGAATGGAGCCACATTATATTCACAAAAAACTAATGTTTTTTCTATGTAAAACATGTTTATTCAAGGTTCATTTGATGTGGAAAATCTTATTATGGAAAAATAAATGCACTTTGAGAATTTTCCATGACAAATGGCACATTTATAGCAAAACATATTTTGCTACTCATTATACTACTGCTATTGCTACTCGCTACTTATTTTGATACTTTACCCAAAATGCTAAACCACTCATAACCAGACCAATCGTATAATTGGAACTCACTTGCACCAAATTACTTCATCTATTGAAATTGAATTGAAATCTTATCTAAATTGTTAACTGTCACATCAGTGTGTAAGTTAATATCTATTTATGCAAGAGTAATTTTTTTCTTTTAGTCATACCACGGAGAGTTGGCAAAAGATTGTTGCATGTATATTTTCTGACCTAATGATTTGATTTGACATGAGACCTATCATAGATTACTTTATACCCACAAACTTCTGTGAATTGGCAAACTAGCAGACAAAAATTTATTTTTCTTCAAAAATGGATGTTCTACTTCTAGTGAAAAATTAAGGTTTGTTTTAGTACACTCAAGTGAAAGTCTTTGATTTATTTTTATATTCAAAATCTTTAGCCATATTTTAACAGACATATTAAGCGCTTTTTAATTGGGGTTTGATTTAAAATGAGCCCACTTTGGGTAATGAGAGCCAGTGACTCAATGACACAGTGCATAGTTACTTCTCGTAGTGTAAAACAGTAAAATCTAGCTTCAGTACTTTGGTAAGTTGATTGGTTGTAACTTAAGGCAAAAATTATACTGGAAGCATTTATCGCTTATTAAACAACAATATACGTGTAGCAGTGTCTTTAATTCTGCAACTACGTGACAATAGAGCAAACATGCAATGGTGCTTCCAACTTCAAGACGTACTTCTATCTTCTGCAATAGCTGGTTAATAACCTTCAACAGCTAGTAACTACTAGTTCTATTGGCAGAAGGCAACCTAAATGTTGATTATCTAAACTGTCACAGATTCTGAGTAATGTATATAGTATAAATGTAGTATAGTAAACAAAGTTATGATATGACAATAGCTATTGCGCAATACGCTGATGAATCATACAGTAGTAGCACTGTGGATTATTGTCGATAAATGTAGATGTACATGTTTTGATGAGTCATGATCATAAATTTAGAATATTGTTCTATTACTAGATTTTTGCTGAATGGATTTTCTGGAATTTTTGAGAATAATTGTAAGGAGGTATAAATAGCCTGACTGCAGCTAATACAGTTCAGTTCATAACAATTCAGTTTACAGTGTACATGTCTACAAGTCAGCAATAAACGATTCTTTTATACTCTCTCACAGCAATCTTCTACTATCCTGCATATTATTATATAGACACTATATTATTTACACATAGTTAGCCGCAATATTACACCCGGAGGTCTTAACTTTTAATCTTGTGCAGACATCAGGATACAATCACAACACCAGATATCTCGAACCTGTCACCCTGCATCACTACTTTGTGACATAAAAACTTTGCATATTTATTTCACACTTAGTAAAAATGATAGCTAATCATCCTCCAATCACGAGAGTTCTTAAATACATTGATTATTGCAGTTCTCTTACAAAGACTTGACACCTGTGAATCCTTCACTCAATTTTATTTGTTTAAAAACCTAGTCTATTGGATTTGATGTCCCTACAGAAACGATACAATAACAACTTTACCTTTTCTAGTTTTCTGCCTAAATTTTATGAACAGACCTAATAGCCAATGACAGAATGTGGCTCTTTTAACAAATTAAAATGAAATCAAACCACTCACCTTACTTAGTCTCACTCATGCTGTGGATGAACTGAAGAGCAACTGATGCTATTATCATTACTTTCTCTATGTGGCACAATCAGTACTTAACAAGTGATGGGTCTGTTGCTTATTATTCTGCTTCCACCTTCTTTGCTCAAACTGTATGATATTATAACATCTGCATTATCGTGTTTCCAAAGGCTATGTTATATTTTGCTTTAAAGGTTGACTTCCAACAAAATTCACATTACTGTTATTTGATATGAAAAGATTCACCATGTCTTACTCTGTTTTGTTGTAGGTGCAAAATATGTGGAAAGGTGATTACAAGCTCTTAAAAGTTCAAAAATGAACAGAAAATCGCAGCCACACGAGACCGCCGTATTTTAGATTCCTTTTCCAAAACGGCTCAAATGGGATGTAGTTGTGAAAGATGGTTTCTGTTTACACTTTCTTGCAACCTTATTCGTCGAAATATTTTCACAAATATACTTTACGCATTCAACAAAACTATGTCTATTGTTCTTACGTGTCTATTTTATCGTCATTGTAATGCTGTCACTTTTAGCAGTGATATCTTATAACTTACCGTAAAAACTCGTTAAACTTTTTAACCTTAGCTCGAAGGAGTACATATCATTGTCTGATAATCGTGACGAGCCTGTTGGTCACCTGTGATAATCGAAAAGTGCTGCAAAAATTATTTGCGAAGTGTTGGGTCACATGATCAGATTACGACTTGACGATTTAATAATGCCGAAACAAAACTGGGGGTCCTCCCATGTTTTGTGACGATCCTGATGACCCGACGACATGGATATTTAAGAAGTGACAGACGAGGCGACCATTTATCAATGTAGGTGTCGATGATTGTGTAAGTAGGGTTACTAAAGGTACGGCTACACGTAACAAATTTTTCATTGGTTCGGAGTTCTCGCCGAAATCACGGAAAACGCAGAATTAATCGGTCGAAATTCCCAGAATTATTTGAGCTGTGCATGCCCACCGAGTTCATCGACAAAACGTTTTCAACAGATTAAACAAATTATTAGCGAGCACGATTCTAGCAGCTTTATCAATTAGTATAGTCCAAGACATGTATCGTGACACACAATAAAAGTACGAAAGCAATTCAACATAGAACACATGATGTAACTGTTTAAGTTGAGCTATTGTTGGTTAGCGAGCACGACTCTAGCAAAATTTAAGATATATGTAGTCCGAGAACATAATGCGACACACAAGAAAAATATTAAGAAAATTCCCCATAGTAAATACAATGCAACCAACTTGATTGCGCTAAAGATGGCAACATTTTTTACCACAAAACTTTTGCTGCTGAAAAGGAAATATAATTAAAAAATAAACAATTTGTAGCTATAGCGTCCAAACAATAAATACATACAATAACGCAATCTAAGCAGTTGCATCGTGTGTACTATGTTGAATTGCACTTATACTTTTATTGTGTGTAATTGTTATATATTCATACTGTAATACGTTCAGTAGAGGAGCAGTACAAGCGTAGTAGAGGAGCAGTACAAGCGCGCATTGTCTGCTATAGAGAAGGACGAGAGAGAGTTGGAGAAGGAGATTGAGAGTGAGAAGGAGTATAGAGAGGCTCTGTTGCACTAGGCTGCTGTAAAGCAAAAGAGGGCTCAGAAGAGGGGTGCAAGGAGCGCGAGTTCCGAAATTGACTACTAGAAAGGAGAGTAAGGTTGAGGAATCCAAAGAGGAGATCCAACCTGAAACCTCCGTTGTGAGAGTAGTCCCTAGCAGAGATGCTAGTGGTGAGAAGAGTAAGGTTGAGGAACCCAAAGAGGACCAACCTGAAAGCTCCGGAAAGAGTGGCAATGATGACCAGCTTGCTGGTTCCGAGCCAAAAGTTCAGAGTGGCAATGACGGCCAGCTGGCTGGTTCTGAGCCAAAAGTTCAGTGGCAATGACGACCAGCTTGCTGGTTCTAAGCCAAAAGTTTCAGATAACCCGGTGGCAATGGAGGAGGAACATGAGAAGGCCGATTGGTATGGGGATATTGCCAGTATGGGGGAAGGTGATTTGCTAAATGGACATGAGGTAGATTGAGATGGATTGGGTTGCGATTAAAACTGTTAAATTTGCGATAACTGATGACTGAAGGAAAGACGAGTAAGTAAACAGAATATTGGGTGAGTAGAGAGATATTTATCTCATCTTCGAAACGGTAACTATGATTTGAAGCTTTTGTGATTATCTAACCTGCTTGGCTTGATAACCCTGCTTCATTGAATTTCACCCTCCTCTTGAGAGATTATTTGTTCCGCTAATAGTGGTTGCACTTGAGTGAATTTGAGTGTATTGGAATTATAGTTCGTATTTGGATTTTGGATTAAGCGGTGTAGTCTTGAAAAAAAGAGCATGTTATATATTCATACTGTAATACGTTCAGGAATAAGGAACCACAGGCTAAATAGACTACTAGAAGTTATAGCTACTGGAAGCTACGGCTTAGACAGCTATTAGGCTACGGCTTAGACGGCTAGGAGACACGTGACCCCCCATTGTTATATAGTGACTGGAGACCAAGCTGACGGGCTCTTGTGATCTTGAGTTCACGGTGAGTGCTTAATTGCTCCCCCAGCAATATAACAGTAATTATACGTCTCTTGGACTATACTAATTGCAAAAGCTGCTGGAATCGTGCTCGCTAGCACGATTTTAGCAGCACAGAATAATTCTGTGTGTTTCAATCATTTCGTGATTTCGGTTAGAACCAACAAAAAATTTGTTACGTGTAGCAGTACCTTTACTAACTTATTATTTGACCAAAAATCAACTCGTTCAACCGAAACTTCACTAGTTTTGGTTTGAAGCATCTGGCCCAGCATTTATAGACTGTCAAATAATTAAAGTAAACAGCAATGTAATGCCACGACATTGACAGCAAATCCGTTTCCAAGTCTGTGACTGACAGTGATTATTAAAGACAATCTCGGTCTATTTTCAGTACAAGAAATGTAGCCCTAAAAACCCAAGACGGCTGTCACTCTTCGCGGAGTAATCAGCAACGCTCCCAAACATCACTAATAAGTTTGTGAAGGTCACTGGTTGAGCCATGATTTTGGTTAGCAGAAGTTCAAACTGAGCAAGTTTCAGGTTTTTAACGCAACCCAGTGCCACCAGAATGGATATTTGTATTGAAATAACAAATGTGAAGAAAGAGGTTGTTTTGGTTACCGACTCGAAAAAGGTGACAGTGATTTTAAAAGTGACGACAGTGATTTTAAAAGTGACGTCAGTGATTTTTTAAAAGTTACTATTCTGACGACAACTTTGGGTGGTAGGACCCCAAAAACTGTAAAGTAGCGAGCATCTATATTTGATACGGGGTCTTCGGCAAAACCCGAAGTGTTTGTCATAAACTAGTACTACGATAAGTTTTATATTGAGTTTTTTATTGGCTTTTCAATTCACATGAGAACACACGTGACAAGACGATAACCAAATTTCGTGGTTACGTCATCGAAATAAAGAGATTCCAATCTACATCAACTTTTCGTTTTTGAGCTTTTAAATGCTTGTAATCACATTTCCACATATTTGGCATTTACAACACAACAGAGTAAGACATGGTGAATCTTTTAATACCAAATAAGTGTAATGTGAATTTTGTTGCAAGTCAACCTTTAAGCCTTTCAATCTTGTGTTATTGATACAGTTTTATGACTGTTAAACAACTGTAAAAACATTTTGTCACCAAACTGAACCTATAGTACCTGACAGTAGTCGTTTTGCAAATTATTTTATAAAAAAGTAAGGATTCAAGTCGGGTTCGAATATATACAACACACCCTTGAGATACATCTTTAATCCAATCTAGAATTGGCATCATATGGCAAAAAAACCGTATAGACAGATAAAGACATTATAGTAATTATATAATGCAAACAATCATTGGGGAAAGATATCAAAGATTTATATCAGTACTGTTCATATTAAAAATTAGTAACAAAATAGTATGTTAACCCTAGTAACTGTAGCTACCTACAATAACTTTTGCTTATTTAGTGTATTTATTGATATAGGTTATGATAAGCATTAAAATGTAACAATGCAATGTGCTATGTGCACCATGTACAGTAGGGAGTTCTCACTTTTGAGACAGATGAATATATAACATAAACTTTGAACATAACTTAAATAGATTTAGCTTACTAGACACAAACTTAAACCACAGCTTTAGTATATAATTTTAACTATTGTACTAGATTTCATTTTTGTATCAATAAAATCTATACCCTACCAGTTTTTTGGCTTCGGTTTCATTATAACTTTAAGCCGCATCGATATTTTTTTCAATTTAATTTGCCAAGGAAGCCTGAAAGATGATGTTTTTGAAAATTTTCTATTGAATACGTATTGAATTGGATTTTTGTTAGCAGACTAAAATAAATTATCTGACCACTGACCTTGTGTTTCTAGATATCATAACTCCAACTTTGCTCCTGGTTTTAAAGGAAAGATGCTGCTGCTTTTTGACATGAGAAACACTGAGCTGAGAAAAAACCATTCATTGGTGTCTCTTTTAGCGGTTGTAAAAATGTTTTCGGTGAACAGCATTTCGGCGTATTTGTTTTTTCGATATACGTAATAAGCACACCGACTGCCAAATTTGAGCTCGGGCGAATATTTTATACATCTATATACATTAATGTTAAAGTTTATCATTGCCTATTGTTTATCGTTCGTCTAGCTATAGCTATTAAATTCTAGGAATGGAAAATTTGCTTGCAATCTTTGCTTAATCAGCAATCACAAAGGTTGCAAGTTTGACAAATGCCACTCTAGCTACAAGGCTAGGCACCTTTTTGGCGTTCATCGCGCTTTTACCATATACTCTATAGCCTTTTGCCAATATTATTATATTTATAGATATATATATATTTATATGTATATATACATATATATACGTATATACGTATATATATATATATATATACATATATACGTATATCTATGTACATGTATAAAAATACATAAGGAGAACCAGTCCCACCGGTCATATATATATAAAAAAAAGTTTCCTCACCCCAGTTAACCTATTTGGGTAATAATTGCTGCTCTAACTCTTGTCTTCTACCAGAGACTTGGGAGTTTGAGCACTCGCCTCAAGGGCTTAGCTGCTCTCAATAGGGCTTTTTTCTGAAACTCACTTAAGTTAGTTGCTGCCGGTATCTCGGCAAACCACACTTTATACGCAGGTGTTATTGCGCCCAATGCCCAATGACAACTGGAATTACAGTTTTCCTTACAACTCAGCATTTTTCAATATTATCTCCAAGACGGAGATAATACTGCTGATATAATAAACTTTTTCGTTTTCTTGGCTGGTTATATTGTTTCATTAGGTACTGCTATGTCCATGATAGTAGCCACCTTGTTCTCCTTGTCCACTACCACTATATCTGGTTGATTTATTAGGACATGCTTGTCAGTCTGGATGTAGAAGTCCCAGAGGATCTTAACGAAGTCATTCTGAGAGACCGTACCAGGAGCTTCACACTAGTGTTGTGGTTTATTAAGGCTATATTCATCACATAGACTTTTGTACACAACACCTGCGACATGATTATGCCACTCAGTGTCTGCGTTTCTGGCTAGCTGCTTGCATCCACTGATGATGTGTTGGATGGTCTCAAGTGCATCTTTGTACAGTCTGCATCGAGGATTGTTTCTAGTGTGATAGATCTTTGTTTGAAGTTGCCTTGTTGGGAGCAGTTGCTCCTGGGCTGCCATGTGTTTCAACCCTGCATTGGCTGTTAGGTCCTTTTTGTTCAGCCACATATATTATATTATTTTTAAAGTTTTTCTAATATCAACCTGGTCAACTATAATATAAAAAACTATAATATATTAAATACAATATAATATTAACCTCGTCATAAAAAAGCTTATTGAAACAACAAAAACATCAAAACAGCTAATTGCAAAGTTTTTATTCATAGATTTTTACAAGTTGCTCAACAAAAATAGTTAATTGGTTAACTCTATCAAGAGTTGGTTAAGCAAAATATCAAAATACATTGCTCCCTATATTTAGACTAGCTTGGATGTGCTATATAATGGTCCATGGACATAGAACATAACTGCAAGTAGAATTTCAGAGCAGTTTCTATAAAGTTATCAAAAGATGTTGGTACTTTGTTTAAAAAGTTTGCATGCACTGTTTAAACCAAGTTATTTTTATCATATCTATAATTGATTTTCATGATTGATTATAAAAACGTCGATCATTTTTATTTAAAACTATTATAATTAATAGAGACTAGTGTTGATACCTGGTTATCATTTTTTTAAGGATACATTTCTCATACCTGCCATGCTTCAAATTTCTGTTCAATCAAAAACTATCCCTCCATTCTGGTACCTTTCGATACTGGTACAAATTTTAAAATGAGATATCGTACTGTCTTGGTCTGACCAATTGGATAGAGAATGTCGAGGCTCTTTCTAGAGAGGTGATAAATGTTCCGCGTGAGAATAATTGACTTTTACCCCAGATATAGTAATTGAACCTTCCGAACAACTGAAAATGGAAGTTTGAGAAAACACGAAAAAGCATCACGATTCATAGAGGAAATAGAATTCATTGAGTTTAAAACAATAGGTCATTTAGCGTGTGCATATGTTAAATCGTATATGATAGTGAATAACGCTGAACTCGCTAGGGTGAGCATTGTATATTTTTAATAACATATATAATCAGTACACAAACTGCCAAATTTTAGTTACGAGAGAATTTACTGTTTATATCATTCAGCAGAAAAAACTTGCCATAACGAAAAAATAACAAAAAGGCATCTTGTTTCCTATAGCTTGGCAAAAAAATGGGCATCATACTGCGTGGGTGCAACGCTAAAAGATTATGTCACATAGTGTGTGCAATACGGTATATGATAACATTTTTTATCAATGCGCCTTATCTGGCTCAGTCTTAGAGTGCGCAGATTTGAAACTTGTGGTTGCAATCTTTGTGAGTTCTAATCCATCATAATGCGGGATTTAAAATTCCAAGATTTTAATAGCTATAGCTGGACATACACAGACACAGACAGATACACAAACTTTGATAAATCTATATATAGATGTATCAACTGACACAGACAAACAATAAAATAAAGTATAAAGACATAAACAAAATGCGCCAGTATCGAATAAGAATTGTTTACGCGGTAGCAAACGTACATGTACCAGTTGTGTATAGACTTTGATTTCTATTATGAACATGATAGTACACTTAACTAGGACTACTCATACAAAAGTTAGTTTGGAGGGCTTTTGATTTGAGTTCTGGCACTTTGTCATCACTCCTTACTCTTAGATCCCTGTAGGCACAGGTTTGGCATCGCCTGTAACCACCAACATCTAGTGCACCGGTGTTGGAGCTAAAAAAACAAATTGAAGAGGTATTTCTACTAGTAAATGTTCTTTTTTTGGCTTGTTTTTATCCATGTCTTAAAAGGTCATTTGTGTCAAATTTTAAAAGATTTTATCTAAACATATAAACATTTGTTGAAAAATAAAGATTTGTTTGTTGTTTTAGTTAACGCGACGGCCAAGTTGTTTTGAGACTAAAATTGCCAAAACTTGATCACAGTTAAAATGCTCATAAGAAAACAACTTTTCTAAAAGTTGCATCAATAGTCACACTTCTTGTTTGTACATTTCGTTATGGCATCAGCTATTTGCAGGTTACAAGTTGCAGTGTTACACTCATTTCTATTGACAGTTATTCTACTTTGTATTTGCGTATTATTGTTGGAATAAAACTTCAAATATGGCTTATAACCTTATATTAATACAACTTCAAATATATAACGATATATATATAATTATTATAACTGCATAAATAGGCCTCAAATATAACTTATAGCCTGAGATACATTTCTATAGATGTTTAAAATTGTTTACAGATAGGTTGGGTAGAATTTGTCTCATGGTAATTTACTCACATGTTGGTGCAATTTATTTATATATAGAACCCTTAAATATATATTGATTGGTTTCCACACTCTAAAAAATGCAAATAAAACACTCAAAAAAAGATAGTGTAACAGAAAAGACACGTTGGTTATTGTCCTAATTTACCACATGCTTTCAAAAAGCAACAATTAAAAAATAATGCAAGGAAATGTGATTAATTAAAATGTAAAATCAAATACATACAATAGCAGCTAACGCTAGCATTTGCCAGGGAGGGAGATATAAGTTATCCTTCATTACAACAGTTGACTTTGATAAATTTGGATTTTATCAATGTCTTAAAAGACAAACTTAGAAGCAAACCTAAAAGCAAACTTTCATTTTTAACTTAACAAAATTAAAATTTCTTCGGCGTTCGCTGTTTGAAGTTTCTCGATGGTTAGCTAATTTTTCCTTTGTTTCGCTTTCACGACTAGCCGGCCGTTTTAAGATAAACCTATCTAAGGACGTTTGCCTTTGTCGCCCTTTCAACATGTTGCGATTAGGATGAACACAGGTGTCGTCACAAAAGGTTAATGCACAACCACTAGCCAACTTGTCCGAATGTCTATTGTTATAGTTTTGATAGATCGCACCGGCCTTTTCACATAGCATCATTTCAGTTACGCTGTCACAGGCCAATTGTTTATCTTTTATCCAATGCCTGAGCAGTCTCTCCATCAGCGGTCGTGAAGATGGCTGCACCGTTTAGAAACTATGGTTAGTCTTTTTGCGAACTGAATGCCTATAATTCTTCTGTTTGATAATTGTGGATGTATTTCTGTCATATTGCTGAGCTAGCTCAATCCCGCATACATATTTCGCATATTTTTCAATAATTTTTCGTTTAATATCAAATGTTATCATTCGCTTTTTCTTTGCATTATCTTTCATTTTACTGGCAAACTTTCGGTCAACGCAGAGTACTTTTAATTTACATAATTCTGCACTGAAAACCCCCGTTATTAAACCATTGTCATAAGTTAGGATTATAATTTGTTCCATTATTTTTTCCCTAAAGACTTGGTAAACATACAGATACTCAAACTAATATGCATATTAATCAAAAAGTACGTTCATTATTTATAAACGATATGCCTGGCTATTGGCACAATTTTAGGGAAACTATATGATGTGTTTTTTAAGCATTCTAACTGTGACCAGGTTTTGGAGATTTTAACTTTGAAGTTTGACTTGCAACAAAATTCACATTACAGTTATTAGATATCAAAAGATTCACCATGTCTTACTCTGTTGTGTTGTAGGTGCCAAATGCGTGGAAATGTGATTAAAAGCTCTTAAAAGCTCAAAAACGAAAAGCTGCCGTAGATTGAAATCTCTTTATTTCTCTGACATAGTCATTACAGTTTCGTTATCGTCTTGTCACGTGATGTTCCCACGTGAATTGAAAGGCCAATAAAAAGCTCAATACAAACTTATCGTAGCACTAGTTTATGACAAACACTTCGGGTTTTACCAAAGACCCCGCATCAAATATAGATGATCGCTACTTTACAGTTTGGCTTCGGCCTGGTCTAATCGGCAAGTCGTAATCTGATCATGTGACCCAATACTTCGCAAATAATTTTTTGCAGCACTTTTCAATTATCACAGGTGACCAACAGGCTCGTCATGATTATCAGACAATGATATGTACTACTTCGAGATAAGGCTAAAAAATTAAACAAATTTTTACGGTAAGTTATAAGATATCACTGCTAAAAGTGACAGCATTACAATGACGATAAAACAGACGCATAAGAACAATAGACATGGTTTTATTGAATGCGTGAAGTATATTCGTGAAAATATTTCGACGAATAAGGTTGCATGAAAGTGTAAACAGAAACCATCTACCACAACTACGTCACATTTGAGCCGTTTTGGAAAGAGAATCCAAACTGCGGCGGTCTTGTGTGGCTGCGATTAACTGTTCGTTTTTTAGCTTTTAAGAGCTTGTAATCACATTCCCACATATTTGGCACCTACAACACAACAGAGTGAGACATGGTGAATCTTTTCGTATCAAATAACTGTAATGTGAATTTTGTTGCAAGTCAACCTTTAAAATTGTTCCGGCTATTAGATCATTTAAAACGGAAAAGAACATTTTAATTTCAAATAATGGAAAAATATATATGCTTTTAGATAGTCAGACAAAATTTGACCATTTCAACTGAGTTATCTGCTCATGCATAAAAAACAACAGTAAATATTTCCTTCATACAAGATCTGAGAACTTACTTCAATAATGATTATTGTAAAACTTGAGATAAAAACCCAATGAGTGACAGACTCAACATAACAGTACTGCATGGCCAGTAGTTAGTTGAACTATTGCATCATCACTTACCAAGCTGCTAAAGGAGCCATAGCCTCATGCAAACATGGCAGCTGTGTCCAAATATATGAAACGTTTCATGCATGTCACAAAGAGTACAACTCCACAAACAAAGAAATGCAGTTTTGTCAACACTTTCAAAGTTCTTCAAGTATTTTACACTAACAAAACATTCAACAAAACAACAAAACAAAAGTAATCGTGAGTAGCTACCTGTAAATGGCTGGGAAGTCATGGACTTCTTAAGGCCATGCAAGTTGACTTGTGACTTTTGTGAGTCAAGCGGAGCCTTTGGGTCATCTTCACTTTGTTGTTGAGTTGAGAGATCAGGAGACGCATACCATTCTTGACTAGTTAAGCAGGTGGAATGATAATAATTGCGGCATATGCAGACTATCAGCCCAGCAACTGAGGTCAGCAGCAACAGACCATTGAAAGTTGTGGAAATTGTCTTTATCTGCAATAATTAAGGCTTTGCATATATTTTTAAAGATTACCTTACACAGACTTTTGTTGATTTTATGAGTGAGTATTGATTTTTTTCATGCCAAAAACTGGCATCCTTATAGAAAGTGGAGGGAGAACCACAACCACCTACGTCTTTACAGGACCTGGTACTTAGAGAGAGATGATGGTAAATATAGGCTAGCCTATTGGCTTTTCAGCTGAGATGGTGATTGGAATACATTTTACTCAAAGATAGACTAGGTTCTACAGACACCATATTTTCTAAGGTAAAACTGATTTTACTGGCTTTCAGCAGCGACTTCTAATATCAATCAAATATCTGACACTTACATTATGGTAGCCACAGGTGAAGTATGAATATCCACAGTTTGAAGAAACAGAAGTCTCACTAAGAACAGTTGAAGCCATCTCAAGCACGGACACAAACAGCATTGTTAGGAAGGCGAGACTGACAATAATAGTGGCAGAAATCTACAACAACATGAAGTGACTCATAAAATAGGTTATAAACTTTCTTATGTAATTCAAATGTGAATAAAAAGAAAATTGCGTTGAAAAAGGAAATTGTGGTAAAAACTTTGCAATTCTTAAATTTAACAGTCTTGCATTCTGGCAAGAACTGAAAACTTGGTTTTGTGACCCTTAAAGATGAACTTACACAAAGTGTTAGTAGTTTTGATCAGAAATTATCAGTAATTTTCTATCATTTGTGATTTGTTTTCTTTTTATTTGATGTAATCTAACTGACTCGATTGAACCAATGAAATTGCTATCATTGCTATAGTTGATATTTGCCATTGCGTTCAAATTGCAGCATTACACATCTACTCTGTCTGTTTGTCTCTTTGCGACTATAGACTTCATATTCACACTTCTGCTGGATCTGAGCATGTTAACTGCAAGAAAGTTTGGTCGATTTGGATCTTAAAACATCCTGACAATCAGTTCATATCAAACATAACAAACAACCGCGAATGAAAAAAAACAATACTTTCTGATTAAATACACTGAAATCTTTTGGCAAGTTCATTTTTAAAAAGGCGTTACACTATTGTAGGTTAAACTGTGATTTGCTTTTTATGTGGTTAACTTATAAGTCTTTGATGCTGCATAACTTAAAGGTTGACTTGCAACAAAATTCACATTACAGTTATTTGGTATCAAAAGATTCAACACGTCTTACTCTGTTGTGTTGTAGGTGCCAAATATGTGGAAATATGATTACAAGCTGTTAAAAGCTAAAAACAAAAAGCCGCCGTAGCTTGGAATCCGTTCATTTCTCTGACGTAGCCATGACATTTTGGTTATTGTCTTGTCACGTGATGTTCTCACGTGAATTGAAAGGCCAACAAAAAGCTCAATATAAACTTATTCAAACACTTCGAGTTTTACCGAAGACCCCGTATCAAATGTAGATGATCGCTACTTTACAGTTTTGTTTCGGCTTGAACTAATTGTCAAGTAGTAATCTGACCATGTGACCCAATACTTCGTAAATAATTTTTGCAGCACTTTTCGATTATCACAAGTGACCAACAGGCTCGTCATGATTATCAGACAATGATATGTACTCCTTCGAGGTAAGGTTAAAAAATTAAATGAATTTTAACGGTAAGTTATAAGATATCAGTGCTGAAAGTGACAGCATTACAATGACGATAAAACAGACGCGTAAGAACAATAAACATGGTTTTATTGAATGCGTGAAGTATATTTGTGAAAATAATTCGACGAATAAGGTTGCATGAAAGTGTAAACAGAAACCATCTACCACAACTATGTCACATTTGAGCCGTTTTGGAAAGAGAATCCAAACTACGGCGGTCTCGTGTGGCTGCGATTAACTGTTCGTTTTTGAGCTTTTAAGAGCTTGTAATCACATTCCCAAATATTTTACGCCTACAACACAACAGAGTAAGACATTGTGAATCTTTTGATTCAAATAACTGTAATGTGAATTTTGTTGCAAATCAACCTTTAACACATACGGAAAATGTGTTAAAACAATGATAATAATCTTTTGATATGACCAAACAAGATAGTAGCTTTCAATTTAAATACTAAATAATATTCACTATAATAAGACCCACTGTCTGAATTCGCAGTTGATGTTTGGTAAAAAGGTTCCATTTTACTCGATTCAAACTCGGAGTTTTTACGACAGTCCAACACAGTTTCAATAATAGAAACATCTACACTAATCAACCACTTACTGGCATTCTGAATACTTATATGAACAGTAAGTGCACCTCACCATTTTTATCAGCACTCGCAACTGCCAGTGTACTTGCTCGTATAATAATATACCCTACAGGATGAAAATATTCAATGGTTACAAAAATTTGCGATTTCGCGAACAGTCAACTCCGCGAATTATTAAATTCCGCGAATAATTAGTTCTATTTTTAATCGCAAGGGAGAATAACTACTGCCTCAAATTAAAAACTAGCCGCGAGGCATAAATGCTAAACGTAGTTGAGTTCCAAAACCTTTTTAAATCATTGCTGGGGCTTGAGTTAACCCCCATTGCTAATGCATCACATTTCTTTACAAAATTATTCAAGGTTGTCACAAGATATGCAGAATGGCGTCATCACAAAAATAGCTGCTAGGCAGAAGTACTAAACATAGCCGAGTTTCAGAACTTCTTTAAAATCACCGCCAGGGCTTTGAGTTTTATTGCCATTGCATCAAACTTCTTTACAAAATGATTCAAGGTTTTCACAAATTATTCATCATGGCTTCATCATGGCAAAAATCTCTCTATTAATCTCTAGTACTGTAGTTGAGGACAATAATGATTCTGATCTGGACATTATGGTATGTATTTGATTTGCAGTGCAGATATGTTTTTCCATAATTAACTGTGTTAGTTAATTTTTTTGTTTATAAACTGATCGCTTTCATTAAATACTTCAGCTACTGTTTTTGTACTTCCTTAACATTTATTAGTATTTTTTCTTTTCTGTGTTTACTGCAGATTGAGAATGAAATATAACTTATTCCGATTACGAAAACAAAAGACAAGTAGTAATATTCATCAAGGTAGGAATATTGGCAGAGAAGCAACCAGTCAACCTAGACCCCTTCATCAACAACAACTCTTTGATATCACTGCAGCAAACATGATTACATTATACTAGCTGCATTACCCACCTACTCGAACAGATTCACGCATAGCATAAGGTTTATTGAGAGTTGTCTTTCATACTGTATAACAACTCCAAATATGCAGTCTACTGAATTTTTTTGCCCCGATCACACTATGCATACACATATGCAGTCATATATGTCAATAATGTTGGGAGAACAATGGAAATCCGCAATACGTTTTACAGCTAGTCTACAATGCATCAGTCTCAAACCACTCAAATCGGCATTGCCCTATTTGTGTACAGAGAACTGATAATGAAATTGACATTGCTAGGCAAACTGAAGTTCTTTAAACTGGCAGTATTGAAAAGTTTTGCAACTTCTAAAAAATTATACAAAATATTTTGCTATCGCCAGCATTTATTGAATGGAGACTACATGCTTAAAACACTATTCATAACTCACCAGTTTTTCGTCTATAACCTGTGTTTTGACATGGTATATACAAACAGTAATGAGGTTGTGTCGATAAAATTTATATGTATAACAGCACAGACAGTATGATGTCAAGGCAGATACAGCATTAGCACCTTACAATAATAAAACATAGCGCCAACATGATAGCCTTTTTATGAGATACAATAAAGATAACGAATGCATGAAAATATATATATACTGAAAAATATATTAGAAAATGTTGCATGTGGTATAGCAGAACATGAAGAACATAGCATGACATGACAATAACACAATGTTAGTTCAACGCAACACTTGCGGATAGACAACATCTTTTGTTTTTCTGTCGGGTGTATGAGCAAACAGTTTTCGGTTTGTGCCTACTTTTTAGCAGGCGACGTACAGCTGGTCATGGCTAAAACAGGGTGACAGTAAGTCAATACCGGCTGCTCTCTTTCTTTTCACCATCGCCTATCGCAACCCTGGGAGTACTCGTGCAAGTTTTGTAGTAGTAAGTTACAGTAGGCCTACTCGTAGCTGGAAAAAAAATTAGTAAATCAGCTGCTGAAGGAAATGAACTTGTTCAACTATCACAAACAGTGGCAAATCCAAGGTTATTAAGTAGTTGAGGTGTGGCGATTCATAGGCGATACAACATTGAATAAAACGTACTAACCTTTTAGATGTAGAAAATTAGTAGGTAAAACGCAGTAGCAGTACCCGTGCAAGTTCTGTAGTAGCTGTAGTTCTGTACTACTCGTAGCTGGAAAAAAAGCAAAATTTACTCAGAAGGAAATGAACATGTTTACTATCACAAACAGTGGCAAATCCAACGTTTTCAACCCTTTCACCGAAGTACTCATTTATGCGTTTTCTATGGTCGACCGCCGTAAACACATTTTTGCGACTTTCCCGGCAATTGCTAGTTACTGAATTTTATTATTCGTTGATAACATGACCAACGATCTTTAGGACTTTTATGGTAGTGACAGTGTTGTCCTAAGATTTCTTTATAAAATTAGCCTAAAGTTTAATATTTTAATCTTTGTTTGGGGATTTCCAACTTGAAAACGAACATTTTTGTGTAAGTTCATCAAAGGCGTCCAAATTAGAAAACAAATAACTACTTATGTTGATGACATTATAGCCGATTTAGATTTTTGTGATTACACAGATAATTAAAAATCAATATCTATACTGACTCTGATGGTGATGAAAGTAATGGTTTTGTAAGAATAAGGAAAATTGTAGAGGATCGTTTTGCTTTGTAGCTTCACATCGTTTTATCAATGCACAAAGTATAGATACAACGAATTTTTTGTATAACAGTGCTTGTTAACATGTTGGCAAAATGAAATATATAACCAAAACAAACGTTCTAAATGGAGCTTGAAATTGAAAAAATATTGTATACAAATTAAGCAATATCGGCAAAACGGCTGGCAGTAGGCCGATAGCTAAATTTGTACATGAACGCAAGTGAAAGGGTTATGTAGTAGAAATGTGGCAATTCATAGACAATACAACATTGAATAAAAAGTACTTACCTTTTTTATGTAGAAATTTAGTAGGTGAGAACTGCGTTTTTTCCAGTCGCAAGAAACCAACGTTCGCGTGACCTTCTTGGTACACGTTGGCGGTAAATATTAATCGCATGTAAATTACTATTCATTAATTTATTTTATTTGATGATTAGTACATTTGTATAGCTGTATAGGCACCTTTGTATAGGCCGCAGAACTCAGGACGGTGCTTTTTAAAACGGCAGCTACTTTACTGTTTAAAACTGAAAAGTGTCGTTGGGCACCATAAAGATGCACGCTAACCAGAGATCATGTGATAGGTCAATAGTTATTTTATTTCCGTAAGTAGTTGATTGCATCCCAATATTAGTTGTAGTAGTAGTTGTAGAGTTATCGGCAACTCGATATATCGAACAGACAACTCCTAACGATACGATATTAGCATATCAGTATTCATCGTCCATCCCTAGTAGGAGCGTGTACTAACCGGAGATTCTCGTTAATGCGTTCTAGCGGTGAAAGAAAAACCACAGAATAGCCGTACCCTCATATAAGCCGCATGGCTCACAAACCGTCAGAAAAAAATAGCGGCTAATAGTCCGAAAAGTACGGTACTCTATAAAGTGGACAGACAGATAGACAGATAGATAGGCAACGATTGCCGTTTATAAAGTAGATATTTTATTTGATGTAAAGATATATTATAATTTATTACAGACTTGAGTGTACAAATAAAATATTTCAAATACAAATAAAATTTTATGAACGATGAATGGAGTAAATATAAACAGTTTAGTCCATATGGCGGTTGTCTAGCAATAAAATTAAACTGATACTCTTGATGAGTGAATAATAGCGTGTAATGGTGCTCTCTGACTAATTATTTTGGTAATAGCAGCTCTATATCGCTGTCACTGTCTTGAGTAGATGTTAAAGGCGATTCTCTCGCTACTACACGGCTGCTAAGGAAGTTATCCTCAGAACTCTCCTCGTGGCTTACTATTGCAAAGTTCTGCCGGTTGGCCAAAAATTTGAGCTCGTAAAGGCGTTTTTGTTCCTTTTTTAAAACATATATTCTCTTCGTTAGCATCTGCGGTCACTTCTACCTCAATTTCAATACCTCCCTAAATGATTGGCGATCTTCTAAGAATGACATCTACCACCCTTGCAGTCATCGTGCCTCTGTGTATGATGAAAACTCTCTCTCTCACACTAAAACAAATAACGAAGCGGTAGAAATGGAAAAAATAAATATTGCGTTTTACCGAAGAACCAATGTAAAATTCAACTAATCCAGTAAATGGTTTTGAAAAACTCATTACCTACCACAAGTTGTTGGTTCATCAAAGGCCTCCGAATCGATTAATATTCGTGAAAACCTGTGAACGCAGCAAAAGATTTATAGCTTAGCATGATCGACCGGTAGTTGTAAGCTAAATAGAAACCGAAACATGCGATGTGCGCATGCGTAGGATTAACTCCATTGCTAGCCGCAATAGAGTTAACTCTTCATATAGAGTGACAATGTTCAGCCGCGAATAAATTGATCCGCGCAAAGCATGAAAAAGGGAATTTATGCGAAAATTAACTCCGCGAATAAATTCATCCTGTAGGGTATAAGTTAGTCAATGACAAAGATTATTCAGTTCGATCTCATGAGATTTGCAACAAAATGTGTGCCAAATTTTTTTAAAGGAAACCTAGGAACCCAGTTTTAAGAATATAAACAAGTATTTAAAAAATTATTGGTTACTGCATTATTTAGAAATAGGCTCTGTTTGCTCAATATTGCATTAAGCTGTAGCTCATATTATACAGATAACTCATACACTGACGAGTAAATATTACTTACCCAGGAGCCAGTATTACGCTTGACTGCACAAAATCCAATTCCTCCAACAATGAGTAGCTGTAAATAAAGTTAACAGCAGCAAGGTTATGGAATCCATTAGAATTATAAAGTTTTGTTTTTCTTTTCAAAAAGCATCTTAGAATCATAGCATATTGTAGCTAAATTGTTTTACTAAATAATTTAGCTAATTATTTTACTTAATTATTGAGGTTTTTTTTGTTCGTTTCTCAAAGTGGGAGCTGACTAGGCGCCTATCATTTTAACGATTTATTTGCGACCATTTTTTGCAAATAAAGATAAGCTTACACCAACTTTAGTTGATTTTTTTTAGAAACATTTGCGTTTTTCTACCAGTTGCGATTGTTTCAGATCAATTTTTTTTCAAAAAGTTAAAGTGAAATTATAGTATATAGTTACAAAGAAACTTACAGCATAGAGGAGCGTAACAATGCAACTTGAACGCAATAGCTGATATCAATTATTGCAACGATAACAACTACAGACATCATTTCGTACGTATTTTTCTTCTCAGCGTTTAACCATGATCAAGTTTTGTGGGTTTTAATCTAGAAACATCCTGGCAGTCAGATCACCTCAAACATCAAAAACAATCGTAAATTATAGAAAAATACCGATACTTTCTGATGAAATGTACTAAAATTTTGTGGAAGTGCATCTTTAAAGAGAGTAAGTCGCTCCTGAATTCAACTCTTTGGCAAGAAGCCTAAGGTAGTCTGCCCACTGGTTTATCAATTCAAGCATTTACAAACCAATTTTGGTGATACATTTTCTTATAGCAAAAAACATGCACAATGTTTAGTAATCCTTGTTATTAATGGTATCCAGCCCTACTTCAAGCCGCTGCCGCGAGTAGAGCTTTTTGACACTGTGCACGAAGCAAGTTAAGCAGAAGTTTCAATTATCTCACAAACATGAAAAGTTTTTCTTTTGAAAACTGGAAATTACTAAAGCATCGTTGCAAAGACAATGGCTCCACAATCTTGACAGGACATATCTGAGTCCAGTCGCAACATAACCTGGAACCTGGTACCCGAACAGAAGCAACAGAAGCAACTTATGGTTGGATGTCATTCTTGTCACCACTAGCTGCCATCTTTGAGAATTGAGCCTTAACCAATCTTTTGCTGGTCAGGCATTCTAGATCACTAGATAGCGGCTGCTTCCTGTGGTGTTCACAAGAACTGTCAGCACCAACTGATATCATCTGATAAATAAATAGCCAAGTTTGATTAGGTTTCTGAATTGAATCGCCAAAGAAGAAATCTCTAAAAATTTAGTTGTAAACTAAAATTTTTATAATTCAATTATTGGAATGTACATAAGTAAAGAAATATTTTATTTTGGCAAATCGTTTGATTTTTTCAATACCGTTAACCCATTGGCAAGCGACTAACTTTTATACAGTTTACTGTACATACCAGTTTTTTCTAACAGAGTTGCTGTAATTCTACTAAAATAATTCTGTACTTTATTTGCTTAATTACTACTAAAAGAGACAGAATTTAAATAAATTACCCATTAAATTTTCTCAATAACCACGTAAGTCTCTTCTTTCGTGTTATATTAAATTCAGGTAAAAAAATTTATATCACTTACATGTAGACCTGTGTTTCAAAGAAAGTGGTTTCAGAAACTTTCCGGGTTTCAAAAGTTTTGACTGGCTGAAGCAAAGTTAGACTTGCACAATAAAAATAGTAAAATAAAACTAATTTAGCTAAAATTATTGTTTTATTACAAAAAATACAAACTTTTAAATTTTATTAATCTACATAGCAATTAGTCATGAACATGGAACTCTTATATCAAACTCTACCTCGCTAATATCATCCCTCTAACCAAAATATCACAACTCTGCATGTCAGTACGTCCCAAATGAACTGTCATAAACATGTTTCAATTAGCAAAAATATGTTCAATAACTCTGTTCTTGGGTGTTCAGATTTATAGACAGCTCTAAAATGAATGACTTTGATCCAAGTCAGATGGTGAGTTATCATTCACCTTTGATTGCTCGAAGGTGAATGATACCTTTAGTCTGACTATGACTCCCCTACCTAGAAAGTGAAATTTTAATTGCATATATAAGAATTCAAAACGGCAGAATTAAAAGTTAACAACTTTAAAACATTTTTTTCAATTTCATTTGTGCAGTTTTTCACAGTCTTACTGCTTCTGACTCTGTATATTCCTTTCTACAGCTGAAAATATTTATAGAATTCAATATAATTTTCAAGTCGCTATTATGTTTTCGGCTTAGGTTGAAGTCGATGTAGGTTTAGTGGTTTGGTCATTACTATTGCCCAAGATATCTTTGAGTCATATTTTAAATCTTTTTTGATTAATCAAAAATCATTCAACTTAACCAATCAAAAATGTTTTTTTATAACTTAGGAATATCTGTAAATGGGTAAATGGGTATATTTTCAAAGTGAGATAACTCACATTGGGAGTTATCTATTTAACAACAAACAAAATTTGCAAGTCAACTCACAGTGGTTCTGATTAAGCTAATGTTTTGCCTTGCAAAATGTTGTCATAAAGGTTTTTTTTATTTTCGTATTGTTATTTATAATTGTTTTAATGCGCAAAACAAAATCTGTACTAAATGACATTAGGTAAAATATACAATCATAGTCAAGGAAAGGTTTGTATATTTTAGGAAGTTTGAGATAGTTTCAAAATGATATCTTATATAGCAACTAACTGCTCTAGATTAACCCTAATAAGTCTCCTGCGAAGTTTGCGCAATAACAACAAAATTTGTGTCAATTGTCCAGCTCCTAATAAGTAAAATATGGGTCACGGTCACAGAAGCCATGGTTAAGTCGCAAATCACGAAGTTGAGTTATCCAACTTTGAAGTTGCACTAACTGAATTTATAATATTGGTAACGATTTTTGTAACATGTGCATCTGGACCAATCAAAGAGTGATCTTTCCGAATCTGAAGTCAGTTTAGCCGATAGAAGTCTTTAACCCTCGGAAAAACCCCCTTAAAACCATTGCTATGCTAAACAGGAAGTACTGAAAAATGGCGTCCAATAAATATAAACATTTCTTTTTTGCCTATTTTAAAGATAACTTTGACATTTTGGACACTTATGAGTACTTTGGTATTCCAACTGATGCCAAAAGCAGTGAAAGTAAAGGGAATTACGATGATATTTTCCTAACAATTCTTACAAGCTTATTACAATAGTCAATTGTAAGAATAATTATTTGATTTTATAAGATTGTTTTCAGATTTAATTTTAAGAACAATAATTCGAGTTTACAAGATCGAAGTATATAGTGATCGATGGTGTGCAATATTTTGCTGTTGTTATTTTTCTAAAAATTTTGTTGATGATTTGGCTGTGCCCAATATCACAATACTGCCAAGCCGTTTTTAATATCTGCAAAAGTAAGTAATACGTTTTTTTTATAAATATAAAGCTATTTCTATGACAACCAGCTAAAATCTGTTTAGATTTTTAAATTCAGCATAATTCTTTTAAATATAAATACAGAAATCTAGATAAATATCACAACTTCTTGATATTTGTTGCTATGACGTTTTGAAATGTAAACAAAATTGTGCATTGGTTTTCGTTTCTCAAACTTTAACGCCAGTTTTCTCGGAACTATGTTTTCGCACTAATGGTAAACGTGCATTCAGTTTTTTGACGTAGAATCTGCTGTAATTAAGCTAAAATCAAATTTTTTTTTGCAAATTAGCTGGGAGAAATTTCTCCTTCTGCTCGTGTAGATAACTTTAAATCTTATAATCCCGACTTAACCATGGTTTCTGTGATCATGACACATATGGCTTCCATTTGTATAAAAGATGATGTTAGTACCACGATGGTAAGCACGTGTTTCCTTGCGATTTGTTCTATTTTAAAGATAAACGTGAACAAGATTTTTAGTAAATTTCAACAGAAAGTATCGGTTTCAGCATTGCTATTGCGTTCAAATTACAGCATTATGTGTCTTTGTTCGGTCAGTCTCTTTCCAATCAAAACGTAATAATTGCACTTTTGCTTGAATTGAGCGTTTTAATTGTGATAAAGTTTTATTCATTGTAATCTTGAAACGTCTTGGCAATCAAATCATTTCAAACATCAACAACAATTGCAAAATATAGAAAAATAGAGATATTGTTTGATAAAATCTAGAAAGATTTGGGTAAGTTGATTACTAAGCTCTAGGAGGACATATAAAATAAAATTTAATATAAAACAATATAAAAAATAATATAAAATAACTGTTAAACACAGTATGTAGGCTAATTCACTTATAATTTGGTGTTTTGTAGTTATTGTGCATTTGCTAATGACGAGATTTTAAATTTTAGTGCTACAAGCCGTTCATTTTACATCTGATTTTTTAATTTAATCTGTTTTAACAACTACCATATAGAATTTTAAAGAAACATTTAGGTAATAAAATGTATAATATTTTATGCAAAATATTTACACTAATAAGAAATAAGAGCTGTGTACATCCATCAGTCAATCCAAAGCCACAGTTGAGTGTTATGAAAAAGATCAGACAGGATGCAAATCCACTACATTCTGCTTTCCTGCCGATGCTCTGTCATAGGCACCTTTCGCAATGCTAGAGTAACTGTGCTTTAACATATACTAGCTGTACTACCCAGCGTTGTCCGGGTAATAAATAAGTCTTTGGATAGAAAATTTATTTGTATTTAACAGATAACAATATTTGCCATTCTAACTTTCAAACTACAAATCATATGAGAAGTGTTTTGTGTAATTGGAATAAATTAGGAGAAAATAAAAACAACTGTAAAGGTTTTCCAACTTTGTCAAACAACTATAAGTTTCAAATTTTATATCAAGAAGAAAGTGTTGCATGTAGGTCAAATAAATTAAAAACAATAAAACAATTATAAAAGGGTTTAAATGTGAATGGGAAATAATTAGCAAGTAATAGCTAAATGAAGTATGTTTTACTACGATTACAATAAAAGACGATTTGCTAATGATACAAACAATACGAGCTGAGAAAAAAGAATTTTGAATGTGGTAAATTAATAATAATGATTCTCGCATGGGAGTGCGTGTATAAAAAAGGGTATTGTTCCACCAGAAGCTATCCATCAAAGCTCTGAATACGACGATACTGGTACCTCGCGATAATGGTACAAATGTAAAAATGAGATATCGTACTGTATTTGTATGACCAAACAGTGAGAGAATGTAGAGGTCATTCATACTCGAAATAATACTATTCTCTGTGTGAAAAGTATTGATCTTCACCGTGATTTAGCAATTGAAATTTATGAAAAGCCGGATATAGAAGTTCACGAAAATGCAATAAGTCAGAATTAATAGAAATCGTAGAGTTTCAAATAATACGCCTTTTAGCGGGTGCATACAGTTTAAGGTGCACTGTATATGTTAATGTTTTTGATGAGTATGCCTTGCGTATCTCAGTAGTAGTCGTGGTTATAAAACTTGCAAGAACAAGTTTCATCATCACAACGCAAAATTTCAATTCCAAGATTTTAATAAATATAGCTGAACATACACAATGACAGATACACAAACAAACTTTGAGAAATATATATATATATATATATATATATATATATATATATATATATATATGTATAGAGTGTGTGTGCTTCATTGGTACACCTAATAATTTCTCTCGGCACGCCAAATTTCCAAGGTGCTACATGTAGTTATGCAAAAAGTTTTAAGTGGCTAAAATATGCGCCGAACTGCTCCGTAGGCCTCAAACATTGCTTTTAGTTTTTAGAAGAAAAATGCTTTTGCTACTGACCATAACACTGGACAGCTGAAAAAATCTAATTTTACATATAATGTAAATGTAACAGTGATAAACATCATGCAATAAAGTTGTGTATCTTTAGTTTAGTCAACGTTCTTCAGCGCAGGTAATCAACCGTTCGTGTTAGTCTTCAGTTGGCCATTAAAAAACCGAAAAAAAGCCAGGTTGGCTTTTCGCAAATTTTAAATTTTCGCCAGGTTTTTCCCATGTATACTTTTCCACTCGTTTGGATGGTTGTTGTTCACAAAGATGATTAATTAAATTTAGGCAAAACTGTACCGAGAAACTAACTTCCTGAAGTGTGACAAACACTTTAAAAGAATACAAGTATTCTGTTATAAGGGGTTCTTGTCTCATTCTTTGTCATTTTCTTCTCGCTTATTTTTGCTGCCTTCTTTGCTTGTCCATATGGACGGTAAACAATTAAGGATAGGCCTATACACTCACAATAATACAATTTTTTAAGTTAAATCAAGGATTCACTATGAAGATTTTTTGAGCGTTTTTGAATATACAAAATTGGAAAGTAATTGCTTGCAAAGACTATTCATTAAACTTGAACCAAAATTTTCATAAAGGGAAATTTTTCATAGAAGACTAGGTAAAGATATATCTATTAAAGAAAGAGACACTCACATAAACTCCACTCCAGATTCCATAGACTAAAAAAGGAAGGGATTCTCCAAAAGCTGTAAGAATTATCCCCCATACAGTGCACATAACTCCCATCAGCACTAGAGGTATCGATGATCTGTAATATAGACAAAGGGGTTTCTACCAAAGTGACTCAAACTAAAAAAAACTTTTGTTTTTAGTAATTTTGAGCGTATTTTTTCCTTTAAATTCCCTAAAATAGGTTTTGATGGTTAAAAATATATTTTATTTTCATAGTTAACCAAATAGGTTTGATTTATTTCTCCTGTTGGACAATCAATTTATATCACAAGCTTTCATCAAAGTTTCACACAACCTGAACAAATTATCCCAAACTTGCTCACTTCCACAGTTGTGTTAAAGGTTTCAAATATCTGTGTAAACTATGCACATAACATTTATATTTATCCTTCCACACATGGTCAACACTACTATTTTGTGATACCAGAATATTTGTATAATGTATCATTCCACAATTTTGACAAACATTGTTTTCTATTCCGTGACACCAACATACTACATCCACCATCGTATGTTTCAGTTTATGAACTTTCTGTTACTACAACCTACAATTCACTATCCTGACTCCTCTACAATACTATTAGATGACCAACTTTTAAAACACATTTTTCAACTCATTTAATAATTCCTAATTGTTGCTTTTTGTTTTTTTTTGCATCTAACAAAAAACATCCTTTTGTTGATGATTTCCAATGCCAATCAAAGGTAATACAATTACACACTCAAGAATCAACAGAATAATCATCCAGTTTAAAGTGGCATGTAAAATCTACGAAGAACTTGCTACCAGCGTGAAATAAGGATTTGCTGCTTGTAAGTGATGCCAACATAATTGAAGAGCAACTATTCATAGTCAGGCCGCTTTTGACAAACTGAAAAATTATCACTCTAAATGACAAGAGATACACAAATTTCATCATTTCCTGTATCAAGTTGCGTTCAATCCCACTAACCGATTTGCTAACCGAGCTTTTGTCTCACATTTCTGAACAATTTTAAAAGAACTATCAGTCACATTTTTTCATTTACACCAGGCTGAGTTCGGACTGAGAGGGAGCAATTTTGCCAGTTTTTATTTACTTTAGCTGATATATTTTAGTGAGTTGTGCTTTGCATTTTGTTGACCGTTTCCCACAATGTTTCTTTTAAACAAGTGGTTCTTAACCTTTTTTGCCCCATTCCCCCTTTTCCAAACCCAAAGACAGAAATTGCCCCTTCTCCTAATTCCTTCAAATAATGCACTGCAACTAGATAGTGAACTTTATTTACATATATAACTTATATACATATATATATATATACATACATGTATATATTCATTTATTACAGTCATATTTACATGTACATGGAATATTAAAAATGAATGTATATTGAAACTCAATATATCTATTATTGTAAGACAGTCAGCAGACTAGTGCGATTTCTGTGTTTGTTTGGAGCTGACCAGAATTTTGATGTTAGGAGTTGTTGTAGATAGGGCACACCGTAGGTCAGCTTCTACTTCCAGACGATTTCTAGATTTGCTCTTTGTGGTTAGCATCGCTGAAAATGCTGACCCGTAAAGATATGTGGAAGCAAATGGTATGAGCATTTAGAAAGCGGCCAGGCTTACGTTGGAATACAATCTTTGGGCCTGAACCCAAAAGTGCTCTATTGATAGCTCCTTGAAATCATCTTTTAATGCAGAGTTGTTTGTCAGCTCCAAAAACTCCTGAAGCTGTTCCGGAATCTCGTGGACATTGCGCCTGAGAGGGTCTCGAGTCAGGCTCATCAATTGCTCTGTCCTAGGATCTAACTTTGGAAAATATCTCTCAAACTCTGCTATCAAGCTGTTCAAGTGATGCTTTATGTCGGTAAGCAAAGAAGCGGAAGGAGCTTTATTGTCAACTAATGAATGCAGAACTGGAAATGAAACTCTTACATTCCCAGTAGCCAGTTTTTCCACCCAGAGTTTGAGCTTGTCCTTGAATGCATTGATACTATCAGTTACATTCCACACATTTCTGTCTCTACCTTGCATCTTTGTGTTCACTTCATTGATCGAACCAAATATGTGAACCAGGTAAGCAAGACACTGATGGAAGCCTTTCACCCGCATTAAAGCCAGTAGTTTGGGTTTGTTATGAGTTTTCAAGAACTCATTGACCTCTGCTCATAGATTGAAGAAACGCAGAAGCATGTTACCCTTTGATAACCATCGAACTTCGGTGTGGAACAATAGTGATGAGTGCACAGCATCCATATCTTCACATAGCTTGTGGAAGAGGCGTGTTTGCAAGGCAGAGCCTTTGATAAAGTTTACTACTTTAATCACTGAAGAAAGGTGTTCCTGCAATCATTTGGGAAGAGCTTGCTGCTAGCGCTTGTTTGTGAATGAAGCAATGGGTACTCACCACTAAAGGATTCTTTTTTTACCAACTGTGCAAATCCAGCACGACAGCCAAGCATGGCTGGAGCACCATCAGTGCAAACTCCAATTAGTTTGCCCCAGTCCAGATGTTCTTTGCTGAAGAAGTCGGAAACCAGGTTCATAACATTAGCAGCTGTGGTGGTCTCTGTTAGAGGACTACAGAACAGAAATTCTTCCTCAAATGTCTCTCTGTGTACATAGCGTGCAAACACCATCAGCTGTGAAATGCTAGCAACATCAGTGGACTCATCAAGTTGAATGGCGAACATGGGAGACGACTTGATCTTTTCAATTACTTGCCTTTTTATGTCCGCACACATATCATCGATCTTCGATTTCACTGTGCTGTCTGTGAGTGGTAAATCAGCCATTTTTTGAGTGGCTGTGTTTCCGAGAATAATCTTAGTACACTCCAGCAGACAAGGTTTAACTAATGTTTCACCAATGGTGTGTGGCTTCTTATCTCTGGCGATACGGTAAGACAGAGCATAGAATGCCTCGGTAATGGCCTGTGCCTGGATATGAAAACTGCCAGTGGAATCCAGTTTTGCCCGCTTGAGTTCTCTCTCTTTAGCTTCAAAGAACGGCTTTGATTTATCCATGTGCTCTGCATGTTTATTTCTAAAGTGTTGCTTAAGTTGATGTGGTTTCATGGAGTCGTTAGCAAACACTTTCATGCACAAAACACTTTGTGGTACTTCGATGCCGCTTTTAATCATACAAGTGAATCCATAGTTAAGGTAAGAATCATATGTTCGTCATTTTGTCTTTGACCTTTTTAACACCTACAATATGGAATATGCAATCAAAATATTTGAATACATTCAATAGCGACATGAGCAAAACATCATACTTATGAAGACCACAATGGAAAAACCAGTGATGTCACATTTTGTTTTTTTGGAGTTAGTGCTACCTATCTGTAGTTTTGGCACTGTAGAATTGTATGATGAATTAAAAATTTGGAAAAACCAGCGTTATCCTATGAAAAACTGTGTTTAAATTTTTGCTCAAATGAATAAGCAGGAGATGTCCAAGCCGTAATATGGAAAAATCGGCTAAGTCCAATAGCTAACCAATCAAAGAGCGTTTTGCTCGTTAACGCGGTCTTGCATTGTTTAATGTTGCTTAGCTAGCAGAAACGATCAATGCGTAACGCATGTTTGTAAACTTTATTAATAATAATGGCATCTGGAGATAGATTGAGTCTTCAGAATAAACTGAGAAGCCTAGAAAAACAAAAAAAAGATGGTAGTGCACAAAAGCAAGCTAAAAAGCAAAAGGTTTCTAGCCACACAAGAGAAAATTACTTATACAAACGGTAAACATGCTCTGTAATTGCGTGCAGATGACAGGCAGAAGTAACAAAATTGTTTAGTGATTTTAATCAATTTTACACTGCAAAGAATACAAAACGATTATTTATCTTTGCTAATAACTGTGTGTAAAGTAGAGAGAAGGCCCCATTGAAAGTCACATAGGTCCCGAAGTAGTGCAGTTAGATTCATTTTGTGATGGATACCTTGGACAGAACAAAAACTACACACTCATTCACTATTTTCATTGGCTTGTGCATGAGAGAATCTTTTTTAACAAGATCACAATAAGCTATTCAATGTGTGAACATTCTTACATAGGATGTGATTGAGACATGACTGCAGTGAGTTGCAAGTCAGATGTAGATCTACCGTCTAATTGGGTAAAGTTGTTTTGAAATGCTCGCAAACATCCTAAACCCTTTAATACAATTTATCTTAACAGCTCAAAGCTCTTTAATAACACAGAATATCTTAAACAGATGTTCCAGACAGCTTGCCCAATGAAAACTAGGCCTATGAAAGGCCTAGTTTCAAGTGAAAGCTGCCAATACGGAAAGCAAGCTCATGGTGTTTTATAGAGAATCGTGAAATGGCAGTTACATTAAGAGTGCTATTTAAAAACCGTCTAAGCTTCATCATTGAACTCAATCAACTATCATTACCATCAGTCGATTGCCAGTCAGCAAAGCAAAATATAAAGATTGGCAGGTCCTTAAACAATTTGGCAAACTAGAGAATCAACCATATTTTGACAATTTTACAACCAGTGATGTGACAGCAGATAGTGATGAAATTTAGACATTGTAGAAAAACTTTAAAGTGCTATTAATTAATGATTGTGCTTCAGTACTTATATAATAGTTAAATATAGCTTGAAGTGGAAAAAACATAATTTTTAATTGAGCAAAACCTTTTTAGTGCATTCAAATGGAAAAATAGGTGATGTCCGTTGCCAGCATGCGTGTTCATTTTTGACCACTGAATTACAAAAAACCAATATTCTGAGTTAAAAATGTTCTTTTATAAGCACCAAACTATGTATCTGTCAATAAACCTACATATATTTGTCATAAGCTGTATTTTGATTGCGTGATCCAGTCTCAAATCTTAAAGATTGATTTTCTCGAAACTGCAAAAGTGTGACATCACTGGTTTTTCCATTGTGGTCTTCATATGTTAGGCTACCGAGCAAATTGTCAAAATGTTATAATTTATGCAAACCAAATCGGTAACTGAACAATTAATATTGCAGGTATGTATATGCATGTAGTGTAGCGATCCTTACCTTTTCCACAGTTTTAGATCTTGGCTTTGTTGAAACTACTGAAATTCATTCACTCCTCGCTGCCCTTTATATAAGAAAAATTGGTGCACTCCCAGTCAAATGACTGTGAATGGGAGTGCTTTTCAGATAACGCAATAAGTTTTCTACTAGTATAGTTAGTAGCAGTTAGACATGACTTGAATGTAGACAGAACTTCCACCAAATGCGCAATGTCTGGTTGGCATCTCTCTATATTTTGCTGTAGATTCTCAACCAGACATTGCTCACTCAGTGGAGGTTCTGTCTACATTTAAGTCATGTCTGAGTGTTACTAATTATACTATATATATATATATATATATATATAAATATTTATGTATATAAATATAAACATTTATATATTTATATATATATTAATGTATATATATTTATATATATAAATGTATATATAAACATTTATATATTTGTGTATATATATTAATATATATAATATATAATAATATATTATATATGATATATAGTATATATGATATATAGTATATATATCCCTAAATATACATATTTCGGGACTCAGTATATTTATATATATATATATATGTATATATATATATACTGAGCCCCTAAATATGTTGATTTATAGACTCAGTATACATTTATGCATATAATATATACATATATATATTATATGTATACATGTATACTGAGTTAATAAATCAACTTCTTTAATCGGCACAAAATATTTTGTTTTCGTGAGTTTTTGAAGCCTTCGTAGCGCTGCGTCTCATGTTCTTCATTTAAATGACCATCAAATAATGCAGTATATGTATAAACATATATGTGCATATTGTTGCTAGTACCATAAGCAAGTAAGGTTTTAAGGAATGAATACATGATTATTGGTGGACATGTTTTTTGTATTTCAGCCTGGCCTGTTGCAAAAAACCTTTTTTACTACTGAATAACATATGAACCAATTATCCTTTTTGCCCAAACATGCACTTAGAGCCAGTAGCGCTGAAATTCAAAAGCAAATTGGCTAGATCCCAAGTGCCATTGGCAATCAAGGATTAACCACTAAATTTTAGAAGCTTCTACTAGCTCCTTTGCTTGCAGGTCGGTGAAGGCATCAAAATAGATATAGCCTCACGGTTCAATAATGCTGGGAGTCATGCATGCTTTAGGATTCGCATCTATGCTCGAGTTGCTGTATTCTTCAGTACGAAATCTGACTAGTTAGTCTGAGTGACTGAAATGGCGTAGCTCCCATTTCTGCTAGAAGGATTAGATAAACTTATAGTTGTTGGATGCTTTGGTACAGCCCACATCGATTACTGTCACTTGCAGAGGTGTCTCCTTCAATTTACTCGATATTGCTCAACCCAGTCAAGTTTCATCAATTTTATACAAATCTATATGAAATAGACAAGCTTATATGATTTGGAGTCGCACAAACTATACTTGTTTGACCTAACTAAACAGCAGAAAAAGTGCATGCTTTTTAACACCGAGTTTTTGCCTAAACTGGTCAGGGACACGACAACAAACCACCTACCCAAATACTCGCCAACGCAAATGAGAACTGTTTGGCTTTTGTTCAAACCCCTGCTCATGGAGAGTTTCTGACGTGACTTGAGTAGACAAGAAACTTCTTGTATAAATGGCTATAGTTACAGCTTCGGCCTAAAAGAACTTAGACTTGACTTGCAAACCTGACTAAAAAAATCATTATTCTAGTTGGCTTATACACAGTACGGAAAAAACGTCGAGCTACAGCGTTTTTGTATGGTGGCGTTTACTAAAGGTTTCAGTTTTTAATCCTAGTGCTGCACGATATCTTTGCATGTACATTTGATTACTTGGTCTCTAAAAATATTGAATATTGAAAAATATTGAACATTGGAGTTGTCGTCTTTCGAAATATAGTGGTAGGCTTTAACATGAATGATATGAGAGGATATTGGGTAATATCGTTTGAAAAACAGGAGTTGTCACCTCTTTACAATAATGAGAATCGACAACTCCAGTTTTGCAAAATAAAATAAGCCGATATTTCGATAAAATATCGGCTTCAATATTCATATCGACTTGAAAACTGACCAAATATAAAATCATTCACTGAATTATATCATCACATCGAAGTAAATCATTTTATCGTGCAGCACTATTTAATCCTTCAATGTAAATGATGAAAGTGCATGCTTATTTGACACATACGTGACTTGCCTCTAACTAGTAGTGTGACATGGAGAATTGATATTAACCTTATCATCACTCTAGTATTAGCTGGCAATTCGAACTACTTGCATCACAGGTTGTGTGACTATTGGCAGTAGGTGCCGGAGCCTAACTGGCACCTCTTACAGGTGTAGATCCTAATTTATCCGCAACTGTTCCCATTGTATTTCTTCAACAGGAGTTTGGTGAAATATTTTCAAGATTCAGCATGAGCAGTAATGATCTTAAGTCTCCTATGTATCTTTTTTCATTAGATACTACCCAAAGCTTCTAGGCCATTATTTGGCGCCATCGCCAGTCACGTTTGATTAGTAACATACACTTCAAACTCTTTAAACCGGTCAAAAACCTCAGTTTTCTCTTTGAAAAAACACAAGAGTAGCTACTTAAGTCATCAATAAAAGAAACAATGCATGATTTAATGCAAACAAGCTTAGTTTGTATAGGGTCACAAACGTCTTTGTGTGCTGTTTGAAAAGGTTTAGTAGTTTTCACAACAGCTTGATAATAAAATGACTCTCTTGTGATTTGGCCTTTTATACAGGACTAATACCAAGGCATGAAAAATTGTCAGATTTAATAACCATCTGCATAGTTGTCACAGTTGTTAGATTGACAGTCCACCAAGATAAGAATTTTAAGTTCAAACCCTGTATGAAGCTATCTTTTTTTAACTTGCAACTAAGGCATTGGCTGGACAGACATTAGCCTACTCTTGTTATATACCAAAAATGCACAGAAAGTTGCATCCATTTTTAACAATTCTTCACCTATCAGCAACCTACTGCATTAAGCTAATATGGTACTTTGCATGTTAGCATGTCCAAAGCATTAGTACCATATATTGGTGTTGTCCACCGGCATATGGTAAAAAATAGTGGTTGAATGGTGACGAGTGAGGTAAATGAACAGTAGACACACATATGCTAGTGTCATCCCCATAACATGACATAGCATATTTTGGTATATGTGCTATACTCTGGTATAATTATATGCTCCGACTGCACAGGAGCATGTTATTCTGCAGTACAGACATTCTCTTCGCTGGCTAAAAGATAATTTTCGAAAATTGCTTCAAGTAGAAATGCTAGCGGACCTCTTGGTCCATGAGTTGGTCCATGGACTATTTGTTAGTTCATGAACATTTCTGCTGAGCGCAGTTTTCAAGAACGATCCTTTAGTCAGCAAAGAAAATGTTCGTACTGCAAAAAGTACTGAAAACCTATTTGTTTTCAGCTCTAGTACATGAAGTACATTTTAAATGGTATTAGACTGCAATTGTTTAGACTTCACTTGCTTGAACTTTTGTTTCTGCATTGCCAATACTAACAACTTCAAATATGGGTTCATATTCAAAGCTCACTTTTTGTAGCGTTTCCTTTTTGTAGCGTTTTCGTTTTGTATGCCTTGAATAAAATTTCGTAATCTGAGATGTGAATTGGGCCTCCTGAATATATAAACCACCCAGTTGCAGATCATCAAGTTGACAAATACGGAGTCATCTTTTCTATGTTTTTTCTGTTTTACAAGGTTAGGATTGCGATTGTTTTCTGCATGTAGCTTCAGTGTTTTTTTGTTTAATGTTGCTGATGTTGGTTCAAACATGTAGTATTTTCTAAATGTTTGAAATGTAATGTAATCTTTTCAGTCCTGCCTTTTCTCAGGAAGCTTCTGTTAGATGGGGCATATTCTAGCCTGTTATTTGGTTTAGCTATAGTTTGAACCAGCATTACAACCATTATAGATGACAGTCAATTATTGCTTGGAATAAATAACGGTTTTAATAATAAGTTTCGAAATATTTGATTCGATTTAAAAGTTGAAAAATTCAACTTTTAGCATTAGTGCAAGGTTTCTCCAGGAATTTGCAAGCTCATGCCACTACTGGTTATCGCACACTTTCAGAAAGCGCATTAAAAATCAAAAATGTATTTACAGCAATTGAGCTATGTGAATTCAGTTTCTAATTTTTGTGATTTACACAAAATGCATGTTGAAATGCCATCAATCCTGAAAATAATTAATCTGAACAATACACTCACCAGTAGGAACCATGTTTCAATCCAATGATAGGAGAAAAGACACAGGAAACAAGTAAATGGTCGTAAAATGAGCTGCTTTCTTACATTTTGTTACTGTGGAAAAACGTTGGACTTTTGGTAGATGCGAAGAAAACGCCCAAAAGATGTTACGCCACAAGCTGAAGCGATGACACACCAACTTTCTTTTTTAGAATAGCCTCGTAGCACAATAGCTACGTAGCACAATAGCTACGTAGCACAATAGCTACGTAGCACAATAGCTACGTAGCACAATAGCTACGTAGAACAATAGCTACGTAGCACAATAGCTACGTAGCACAATAGCTACGTAGCACAATAGCTACGTAGCACAATAGCTACGTAGCACAATAGCTACGTAGCACAATAGCTACAATACACTTAACGGCAGTCCCTACTCACAAAGCACGGGCCAATAACTGATCAGCGGCCTCCGTTGCTACATGAAGGTTTACATCTGCCTAGACCGCCACATGCTGAAAGTTTTTTGTCAGCAAAAGAAAAAGACATGACAGCTCAGTAGCTTAGTTTCCATGTTCTGCTCACCTCACTGAAGCTTGCCTTACCAATGATTCTCTGCCCTATATAGGGAAAGCCCTGCTGACAGTCTTCTCGCTCTCTGTGAAAGTCAGATTTTGTAGGACTGACCAATCACAGGAAAGCCTAGGGGATAATTCACATAATATCCCACATTAGAATGACTTTCCAATAATATAGTTTTGTCGTATATACTAAGTATGTTCGTTTTCCATTATGTTTTGAGCTTTTAAGGTTTCAACTAAACAAGGGGTGCAAGATTGCCTCGTCAGTCATAGGTGTTTTGGCAATGAAAACGAGTGGAGAAGCCCTGCACTAGTGAGCAATAAAACGGCAAGCTACTGTATAAGCATAGTGTTACTTGGTAGGGGTAGAATCACTTAACGTTAAACGTATTTACGTAAACGTTAAGCTTACTTAAACGCATACTTAAACGCTACCTTTTTATTACTCAGTAGTGGGATTCTTCTCTATTTTTTCATCTCTGAAGCCCCAACTCAATGTTCACAAAATTTTGTTCTAAAGAAATAAAAATAGGGATCTAAAAATTGCGACAATTGCGATGGATGCAAGGTTAGTGCTGTTTTTCACTTGTTCAATGTATATTAGAAACAATAATAATCTGCAATCTACATTGCCATCAAAAATTATGAGACCACCCTATATTTTAAAAGGATTTGCTCATAGCGCTGAATGATTTACTGGCATAATTTTGCTAGAAACCACAAGCCATATATCAATAAATGCAGAAATTTCTAACGCCTAATGTGAAGTAAGTTTCCAATAAGCAGCAAGTTGAATTTAATTTTTTTCATAAAAATATGTATGCAATAGACCTTGACAAAAATCGAAAGATTACCTGGATATTTGCTTATTGTATTCTCAAATAATTAATTTTGCGATAGTATCGCAAGGCAAGTTGAACAACTCGCGCCATGGTTTAGATCAAATTGCCCTAGCAGCGGTGTAAAAATAAACGAAGGCATGAATTGTTCAGCAGTCTCATGATTTCTGACAGCACTGTAGCATGCGCAGTAACTTATTTTAAATACACCAACTTGCACACTACAACCACTAAAATGTTTCGCTAGGATTACAGTCTAAAGCACATGTGTCAAACTAACGGTCCGCGGGTCACATCCGGCCGGCCTTGCAATCTTATCTGGCCCGCAAAATCATTTTACATTATTGCTATTCATAGCCCATTGATATGAAGCAGTGATGACATAATACAGGTTTTTGCTAAGATTACAGTCTAAAGAATAAAATTAACTTTATGGAGAATATTATTGTTTGTTGCCTTACTTCAAAATGGGTTCCTTCAGGCTTATTACTATGCTAAGTTGTAAACTATATTACACAGAAACTTGAGTCTGCAAGCGACTATTACTACCCAAGAGCCTGTGTTACGCTGGATTGCAACACAGTCTTGTTTTGAATAGAGCATAATATATGAATCCATCTAGGAAAGGTATGTTTATTTCTTTGGTGTCACTGAAGGCCTTTTGTAGCTGATTTTAATCTCAATTTAGTATAGAATTAACTCACCCAGTCGTTTGACTTTGAGCTGCTCTTTTTTGTTCAGAACTAGTCTGGTCTGTTTGTAACGTACTATTCTCCTGCTGGTAAGATCTGATCTTCCGTAGTTGCATTTGTCGGCATTTCGTCATGCTGGCAAAACAAAAACTACAAAAGTGAATCGTGAGAAAATGGTTTTAAGAAGTAATTAGGCTTTTAGTGTTCTTTTTAAGTGTTATAAAGGCAATATAAACTAAGCATTGTACAATAATTTTTATAAAATTGTTCTATTTGTTCAGGCCACAGAGATAAATCTGTAAAAGCTGAATCAAATAAATTTAATTTCGGTTTAACAATGCATTGTTTTCCTTTTACAAAAGTTATTTCTTTTTATGATTCCTTTCTAGCTAACCATGTATTTTAATTGTTTGGTAAATTGAAAGAAATCTGCTTTTGATTGTTACAACACAGAAAAACCTTTTAAATAACAGCTCATCCAAACGCCATGTTCATTGTCTCTTTACCATTAAAACATAACCTGTATAACTAGAGTCTACTTGATCCGCTCAACTGGCATTTGCTAGCCACTGTAATGACGCCTGCCACAGTTTAGACAATAAAAGTTTGCCTTGCACCGTTCTTTTTTGCAGCATGAAAGCCCAAGAATTAGTGTCAACGCGAGAGAATGCAATTTAAAGATTGCAAAAAGTTATTTACAGAAGGTTATTTACAGATGGCTTAAACTGATAGTTTACTTAGGTTTGGCAGTTTAAGCTCTATTAGTGAGAAGTTCTCTGAAGGCTGGTTCACGCTATATCGCTGTATCTTGAGGTTGATGCCGCAATAATTTGGTTATCGTCAATGGTAATTATGTTCACGCCATCTCATTCCCATTCACGTTTGCGTTGACAAATACTTGGCGACGTAGGGCTATTATTTTTTGCAAATAGACGTCTTTATTTTCGCGTGCCTTAATGAAACTCACTGACCAATACAACCCAGTGTCGTGTAGAGATCCAGTGTCCCTATGCGACACTTATACAACCTGGTAAGAGAGGTCAGTGGAAATACTAGTCTTGCAGCGACTATCATAAACGGAAATTAATAAATCATGCTATCCGCGACTGTGAATTACTATCGCCGAATTGGTTCCCATTCATACCTGCCAACCCTCACGCATTGGGCGTGAGACTCCGCAATCACCCCAAAGAAAAAATGAAAATGCGTGAGAAATGCGTGAGATATTTGCCCCAATTTCCACAATTTTATATATACTATCATTAATACATCAATTGCCCCAAAACCAAATCTCACGCATTGCCCCACTCTTGGGTTGGCAGGTCTGTTCCCATTGTACAGGCGGTGGGGGGATGCTCGTAGAAATATCGAGCAAGCTCGAATTATCAATTTTGTTTGGTCGATGCCATCAGTTTGCGTTTCCCATAATCGAAGGATAATGGTAAAAGAAAAAGGAATTTTCTATCGAAAAGATGCGCTAGGCATACCGTTTTACTACCCCTTTCGTGCATCGCTGTTATTGGACCGTGTGGTTGAAAGAACTATCGCTGGTAAATATACACGTGCGTTTTGGCACGCTTTATGTTTTGTGGGTGTATTTGCTGCCACTCAGTGACGTATTCGTAAAGCCAACATGGCCACCATTGCAGCAAACGATGAATTTGAGACATCAGTCTTTAAGGATTTTTTTAGCTCTTAACGAGCATCTGAGGACCCATGAAGTGGAGAACAGAGTAAAGTTTATCAAGCATTGTGAAAATAGTGTTAGCTTTACCAAAGCCTTGACAGAAATATGGGAGTCTTATCTTGGAGGCTGTAGCAAAGACATGGAGTCTCACTGAGAGTAAGCAATCATTGAATAAGCAATCACATCCATCCACCCATGTGATTTTTGTGAGGAATTGCATAGGCATGTGTAGTACTGTTATTAATTATATAACTAGGGTAACTTGGAGTATTATGTTTGGTTCAGTGCAGCCTCATTCCAAATCCATACACCAGCAGTCAATTTGGCTTATACCATCCATGAGTGGTTTTATTTTTAGTTTAGTTTGGTTTAGTTTACACAACGCAGGGACATTTTATAGTTGCTCCACCACCCTTTGTTCGACCAATGGAGTGAGATACCAGGTTCAATTATCAACCTACCCCCTCCCTCCCCCCACCACTGGAATTCACTATATGGGCCAAACTAGGGTGGTAGAGAAACCACAGGTGTCCTTTAGCGGGATATTGTCGAGGCCGGGCCGTAGTTTACACACACAAAAAAAACAACAAAGATCCACGTAGTTATGAGCAAAAACAAAAGTATTCACCCAAATATCTCACCAATCCCAATCCGATGAGCAGCACACTCAAAAACTAAATCAATCGACAGAGCCGCCAATCATGTCAAAATGTTCCAAGTTTCAAGTCATGTCTTGCACAATTCACCTTATGGTTTCTCAAAACTTGTCCCAAAGTCCCTATTAATTTGAGACTGTCCGAATGCTGTTTTCGAAATGGTCGCCGCTAGACTAGCCTAGCGTCCTGATTCAACACCTCAGTAACTATTGGGGCATCACTGAGTGCTCTCGGACGTCTCCCCGATAGTTACTGAGGTGTTGAAGTAGGACGCTAAGCTAGGCTAGCGGCGACCATTTAGAAAACAGTAATCGGACAGTCTCAAATTAATAGGGACTTAGAGACAAGTTTTGAGAAACCATAAGGTGAGTTGTACAAGACATGACATGAAACTTGGAATATTTTGACATGATGGGTGGTGCTGTCGATTGGTTTAGTTTTTGTGTGTGCTGCTCATCAGATTGGTGAGATATTTGGATGGATACTTTTGTTTTTGCTCATAACTGCGTGGACCTTTGTTGTTTTTTTGTGTGTGTAGACTACAGCCCGGCTTCGGCAATATCCCACTAAAGGACACCTGTGAGAGAAACCATATAGATTTCTAGTGGTAAACAGTTTTTGAGTAAAGTGAATTAATAATCATCTACATTGTCAATGTGATGTGGTTTTGATTCTCATGGAAATCATTAAGGTTTTATAATTGCTTTAGAAATCATACATAAAGGGCTCAAGTTTGACCCTGATCTGCCATACAAAACTCTAGGATACATGACATTGCAGTGTCAGCATGGACCTGACAATCATCTATCTGTTAAGAGAAAATATCAAGCCAAGATAGCAGTAAGTTTCTGTTTTCACAATAGGGTCACACACAACTCATTGATGCCTTCTAGCTTAATGTAGCTTAATAATTTCTTTCAGATTCAAATTTTGAATTCAGCCATTATATCAGCGCAATGTTATGTTGTTATTACATGATTGTATCATTATTTTACATGATCTGTTTAGGAAGCGGATAACAAAGACCACCCACCTCACATTAAGAGAAGACTGCTGATTCAAGATACTTACAAGCTTGACTGTAGAGCCCAAGTAACAATCGAAAGACGCCTGGTCTTTGATCAATTCAAGGTGAAAAGAATGGCATTTTGATTAAAATATAATATATTAGGTATAACTTGTAGCACGCAGGGAGAATCCACTAGTAGACACATCTTATAGCTTATCCTATCAGTGGCTAGTGTTTGGAGGTTTGGGTTTTTCCTCAGACAATTAAACAGAAATGGGTGATGATTGTCTTATCAACTGTTCATGAGATTGGAAAATCTTTAGGGTTTTATTGCACATTCTTCATTGTTTGTTTAAAGCTTCCAAAAGTAAGTAAACACTTCAAGAGGCAAGCTGGAGAACTGATTGCTAATATTTGCAACGGAAGAGAAGAATTTATTCTGTCAATACCTAGTCTTTCTCAACACAATGAACATTTCCAAGGCAAGGTAAGTCTCTCATAATTCAGTGAGTTGTTCGATGCTGTTATCCTTAAGAAAGAACTGCACGAAAACAAGCATTAATGTTAAGGTCATACCAACCCACCCCCCCCCCCTGTTCCCACCTGCCCAGTTTGGCCTTCTAACCCTTATTTAGTAAAGTTAGTTATTAATAATCTCAAATGCGAAAAAGTGAGATATTGAGAGCGAGGTAAGAATATTCCATTACAGATCAGTATGTCGATCGGGTTTGTTTGGAAACATGCGTTTTTGTTTCCGGTTTTTGATGCGGGGACTCTGTGAAACTTTACGGCTCTGTGAAAAACCATACACTGATGTAGTAGCCAAGTGCAGTTGTTGTGTTACAAGCTTTAGCTAATCACGATCAAGCGCACAATTGATCTAAAACTGGTATGCCTAGCGCATCCTTCCGATAGAAAATTCCAAAGAAAAAAGCCTACATATCGCGATATAATGTGAACCAACCTTTAGGCAAGCTAGCCTTACTTTTAATGCCAATAACTTCTGCTGCACTCTACCAGGTGACAGTAAGTGTTGCAAAGGACATTCGCATATAGCAGATTAACAAGAGTCTATGCCAGAGGTCATGCACTCCTGTCTTGTTTAACTATACACACTTTTGAAATAAGAATGACTGAAGTGTGGCAAATGTTTAAAATTGAATAGCTTGCATGGCATTTTTTTTGGATCGTTCGCAAAATGTTGTTTCCCTTTTTTGCAACCATGGAGTACCTCATGAAAATTTTATCGCACTCTCTCAAAAAGTGCATTAAAAATTAAAAATGTATTTACAGCAATGTATTTACAGTTTTTAATTTTTGTGATTTACCCAAAATGCATGTTGAAATGCCATCAATCCTGAAAATAATCTGAACAATTCACTCACCAAGTAGGAACCATGTTTCAATCCAATGATAGGAGAAAAGAGGCAGGAAACAAGTAAATGGTCGTAAAATGAGCTGCTTTCTTACATTTTGTTACTGTGGAAAAACGTTGGACTTTTGGTAGATGCGAAGAAAACGACCATAAGATGTTATGCCACAAGCTGAAGCGATGACACACCAAGCTGAAGCGATGACACACCAACTTTCTTTTTTAGAATAGCTTCTTAGGACAATAGCTACAACCAATTTAACGGCAGTCCTTACTCTCAAAGTGCGGGCCAATAACTGATCAGCGGTCTCCGTTGCTGCTACATGAAGGTCTACGTCTGCCTAGACTGCCACACGCTGAAGGTTTTTTGTTGGCAAGAGAAAAAGGCATGATAGCTCAGTAGCTTAGTTTACTCGTTCTGCTCACCTCACTGAAGCTTTTCTTAACAATGATTCCCTGCCCTATATATGTAAGGTAAGCCCTGCTGACAGTCTTCTCGCTCTCTGCGAAAGTCAGATTTTGTAGGACTGACCAATCACAGAAAAGCCTCGGGTAAATTCACATAACGTCTCACACTAGAATGACCTTCTAATGATGCATTTATTGGGCTTATTTATTTATACTTTATTATAGTGTGTGTATTTACAGTCAAACATGGATAACTCGAACTTCACGGGACCGAGCTAAAGTGTTCAAGTTATCAGAGCACTGTCACAAGTCCATGTATTTACTTATTTATTAGTAGATACATGTACATATACAAACTATAATATAAATCAAAAGCACAAATGGCTTGTTTCAAATTAAATGCTTCTAATGTAAAGTTTAAAACATTTTTATCAAAAAGTATAGAGATGTTTTTATCACTTGAGATTGTTTTGTTGTTTGAGGTGATGTTATTGCCAGAACGTTTTTTAGATTGACATTGGCAAAACTTGATCGTTGTTGAAATGCTCAAAAGAAAAGACATCTTTTTCTTTTGAGCGTTTTACCCACGATCAACTTTGCTGATTTTTCTTGAAGTTTATGCAAAGATTACATCACTTTACCTCGCTTCCGAAGGACGATCGCTAAGCGGATGTTTGGTATAAATCAAATTTCACCAAACTTTTAGAAAAGTCGTTGACAAAAATATTTTGCCGACGGTGGTAATAACGAAGCCTATGATTTACGAAAAGTTGAGGGTTACCTCTATGACTTTGAATAAAGTGATTTTCTAAAGCAATAACAACTGTTTCGGTAGCCGTTGGGCAAAAAACAGTTCGAGTTAACAGTGTTGAGTTCGAGTTATCTATAGCAATTTATCATTACGTGGGAACGAACCAAAAAAACCGTTTGAGTTAACCATATGTTTGAGCTATCCGTGGGTGAGTTATCCATGTTTGACTGTATTTATACTACTTCAAGTATGTCCGCTTTTCGTTATGCTTTAAGCCTGTTTTGTCGCTATCTAAAAAGGGGTGTGAGATTTCCTCGTCAGCATAGAAGTTTCAGAGATGAAAACGAGTGGGGAAGCGCTGCGCTAGTGAGCAATAAACCAGCAAACTATAAAATTAGCGTTACCTGGTAGGGGTAGTACCTGGTAACGCTAAACTTATAGCTTACCTTTTTATCACTCAGCAGTACGACTCTTCTCTATTTGTTTTTTTTCTCTGAAACCCCTACTCATTGTTCACAAGCATTAAAGATAAGGGTCTAAAAATTGTGACAATTGCGATGGATGCTAGTCTTGCTTTTCACTTGTACAACGTTTTTTACAACCAATATCAATCTTCAATCTATATAGTGATCAGAAGTATTGAGACCACCCTATATTTTGAAAGGACTTGATGGTAGCGCTGAATGATTTACAGGCATAGTTTTGGTAGAAATCACCAGTAACCATTAATCAGTAAATGCCAAATTTTCTAACGTTTTATACGAAGTAAGGTTTAAATAAGCAGCAAGTTGCATTTATTCTGTTTTAATAAAATATGTATACAACTGACCTTGACAAAAATCAAAAGATTGCCTGAATATTTGCTTATTGTATTTTCCAATAATTAATTTTGCGATACTATCGCAAGGCAAGTTGAACAACTCATGCAATGGTTTAGATCAAATTGCCCAAGCAGCGGTGTGAAAATAAGTGAAGGCGTGAATTTTTAAGTGGGCTCATGATTTCTGACAACACTGTAGCATGCTCAGTAACTTATTTTAAATACACCAACTTGCACACGACAACCACTAAAAAATTTTGTTTGGATTAAAGTCTAAAGAATAAAAGCAACTATACGGAAATTATTATTGTTTGTTGCCCTACTTCAAAATGGGTTCCTTCAGAATTTATTCCTATGCTAAGTTGTGAATTATATTATACAGAAACTTGTGACACTGCAAGTAACTATTACTACCCAAAAGCAGGTGTTACACTTGAATGCAACATAGTCTTGTTTTGAATAGAGCATACTCTATGAATCTGTCTAGGAGAGGTATGTCTATTTCTTTGGTGTCACAGAAGGCCTTTTGTAGCTGATTTTAATCTCAGTTTAGTATAGAATTAACTCACCCAGTCGTTGGACTTTGAGCTACTCTTTCTGTTCAGAAATAGTCTGGTCTGTTCGCAGCATACTAATCTCCTTCTGGTAAGATCTGATCTTTCGTAGTTGCATTTGTCGCCATTTCGTCATGCTGGCAAAACAAAAACTGCAAAAGTGGATTGTGAGGAAATGGTTTTAAGAAATAATTAAGGTCTTAGAATTCTCTCATAAAGTATTATATTATTATTATGATTTAGTATTATAAAAGTGGTCTAAACTAAACTTTGTTTGAGCATTTTGATGCAACTTATCTATTCACTTTGACCACAGAGATAAACTTGCATAAAGACTAAGTTCAACAAGTTGAACTAACTTGAACAAAGTTAATCATGGTTTAACAAAGCATCCTATTAAAATCTCCTATTAAAAGTTTATTTTTTTCTTTCTATGATCCCATCTAGCTAACTACATATTTTGATTGCTCGATTAATCTCGATAAATTGAGATTAATCCGCTTTTGATTTTAAGAACACAGAAAACCTTTTAAATAGAATGTCATCCAAACGCTCTGCTCCTTATCTCTTTGCCAGTAAAATATAACTTGTCTAACTCAGTTTACTTGATCCGCTCAACTGGCATTTGCTAGCCATTGTAAAGGAGCATTGTAATGATGCCTGCCTCAGTTTAAACAATAAATGTTTGCCTTGCACCATCCTTTTTTGTAACATGGAAGCACCATAATGAGTGTGTCAACGTGAGAGCATGCAATTTAAAGATAGCAAAAAGGTTATTTACAGAAGGCTTAAACTAGTGTTGCACTTCGGTTTAGCAAACTCTATTAGTAGGGAGTTCTCTGAAGGCTAGTTCACGCTATATTGCCGTATTTCGGGGTTGATGCCACAATACTTTGGCGATCGTCGATGGTAACTATGTTGACACAATCACAAGCCCATCCATGTTTGCATCAGCAAATATTCCTTGGGGTCATGCTCTCATTTTTCTTTTTAACTCTTGATAAAAAAAATTTCTCTGTTTTTGCATGCTTAAATCAAATACTAGTCCTGCAGCAACTATCATAAATGGAAATAAATACATCACAGTATCTATGATCACGAATTACTAATGTTCAATTTGTTCACATTGTACAGGCAGTCATGGATGCTTGGATAAATATCCACATATTTTTTGAAGCGTACCAAAAACACTTACCAAACAGTTGGATACGCTTTGGTACGTGTACGCTTTGAATCGCTTTGATACACTTATCTAACATATCAGAGCGTACCAAAGCAATCGCGTACTAAAGCGTACGCTTATCTAACATTACAAATCATACCAATCACTTTGCGTTGATGAAGCAAAGTGTATCCGCTTTGTTTTGACGATGAACGATGAACTCGGAAAAGAAAACGCCAACATACAACAATATAATGTGAATCAGTTGTGTTATTATACTTATTCAGCTTTATGTAGCTTTACGTATAGCTTTGACCTTACATGTGTATATTGAATGTCTAACTTATGAGCAATCACTCTGTTTCCTGTAACTATGTAGGGAAGAAATACACTCATTAAACTGTCTATTCATTAAATCTTATTAATCAACATATTATACCAGACTTTGGGCAAGCTAGTCTTTTTAAGTCAATGACTTATAAAATACAGTAACACTTTCATATCAAAACACCACCGCCTATTGATGACTCAGATTTAATAAATTGCCCGACTTTAGAGGACGGGCGTAGTTCTGCAGATGTAGCAGGTGTCAGGGGATTCTTGTAGTTAAACATATAAGCATAAGGAAGGAAACACACTGTGACCTCACCATATGACCTGTGTGACTTCGGTGCTCAATCTTTTTCTTACTAAACAATTTGATGCTCAGCCAAAAATTCAGATGGAAAATGCATTTGAATTCGAACATACTTTGGTGCTGTAATTTGGTACGGATTCAAGCCGGAGAACCGCAATGAAGAGCAAAACAGTCTGCATAACATGATATAAGGATTAAATTTGACTTAAATGAATTTAGCTTACTATGCATACACTTGAAAATATGTTTCATATTTATTCTAAACCTAATTGTAAATTTTGTTTTCGTTTTAAATCACTTAATTTTCTTTTTCCTGTTTGGCTCATTTTGCCTCGATTTTAAATGCATTCTCATCCTTCCTTTCAGTCAGCCTTTTGTGAATCTTTTTTGATCTGACAATAAAGAATGGGCAATGCTTTCACATAAATGACCTTTCGCAAACTTGTGCACCTAGTGGATGAACAGAGGTCATTATGGTTTATGGCCATATCTCAAATTTGTCTCGTATCTCAAAGCAAAAGTTGGAACCTTCTTTGAATCTCAAATGTCCTATATGTTGGGCTACTCGTAACTCAAGGTGTTTCATAGCGAAAAAACCCTATATAATATATATGTATTTATATCTTTTTATTACCATTTGTAATCACCATCAAAAGAATGTTTTTCATTACTTGTCAAAAAATGAGAAGAAAAATCTAGAAATATGACGTGAGTTGAACAAACGTGTTTCGAAAGTTAGTAATGTAATTGTGTCGCAGATGAGTCAGGACAGTGAATTGAAGGTTGTAGTAACAGAAAGTTCATAAACTAAAACATACAATGGTGGATGTAGTATGTTAGTAAAAAATGACAAGTTATAAAGGTAGACTGCAAGAGCTCTACACATTATCTACACGTACAGCTGATTCTATGTGAAAAATCAAGTAATGCCGGGCTCAATTGACCATCTTAGCACTTTATTTTCTGTATATATGTACAACGAATCGATTGAAAACGGAAAAATGTGTAATGCATACACATTAATGACAACTGTTCTCAATGAATGTTTTTATGAATTGTTGTTATCTAAGTAGTGTAGCATTTTGCATTGAAAATTAAAGATTTGTCGGCCTTAGTCTTTTATAGTAACAGTCCAACTTATTAGTAGATCTTAGCAAGTACATGTAAATGACTGTGAGACAGTAAAATTGCCTGTCATGATCTACTGTAGACGGTGTTTATGTCACTTTATCAATAATTAGCCATAAATCAAGTCTCTGGTTTTCACAAACTTACATTGTGTAATTAAATAGAAGTAAATATGTTTTGAAATGAAAATAATAACAGGAATTCCGCAATACTTTTTATGTTTTTTGCCTAGTCGAGTTAGGACAGAAACATTTATAGTACCGTGAAACGTAGGAATAGCAGAAAATTTATCTATATTAATAAATACCACTTTGCCATGTCGTGTATGAGTGTGTGGGAGTGCGTGTGTGCGCGTTCGTGTGAACAGTTACATTAGTCTATGTAAATGTTTCATTGCATGTTCATCCATGACTTCCACATGTTTTATAACATGTTGTAATGAAACATGCGGGAAACATGAATGAAACATTGTACATATTTCATTTAATTTTTCCGATTGTTTGATTAAATTCACATAAACTTCACATATATGTGCTCCTTGCCTTCTGCCAGGTGACTAACGTATTTGCTTTCAAAACTTAATCTGGTTCCTGAGATCCAACATCTTAAACACCTACTTATAGTCTAGTTAATTGAAATAAGAGGAATAGCTGGCTTGCTGCTAGTAATAAGTATAAGCTTACTTACAAGTTGCTGTGGCAGCATTTTGAGGTAGACAGCTGACGAATCTACATCTATTAAAAAACTGATGATTGGGAGCTATTTACTATCTTTCCGCTGCACGGATGATTTAGATCTGTAATAATGCACACATTGAGTTACCAGGCACAAAAGGTGTTGCAATGAATATTCAGGTGTTGTTTATGCCAGAGGACATAGCAGTGCACTTCTGTCTTGTTTAACTATACACACTTTTGAGATAGGAGCGACTGAAGTGGGGCAAATGTTTAAAATGAAATAGCTTGCGTGGCAATTTTTGTGAATCATTCGCAAAATGTTGTTTCTGTCGTTTGCAACCATGGATCACCTCATAAAAATTTGTAAGTAAGAACACTCTTGAATGGCTAGAAATGCTTGAACTACGAAGTTTTCATCTTGTAGAGGATGCAAACTTGCGATGTAAGCGCGCCATAAAAACAATGTGGTTAGCAGTGAAATCAAACATCACTCACCTTTCCCTGCTGGACCTGTCGTTCTTGTGGACATACCTACTTGTTAGCTATCAGCTTATTCTCCATCTTCGTCTTTTTATCTACATTTATTGACTTTTTGATTATACAAACAATGGCTATCAGCTCTATTTACAAACACGTTTTATGATTCTATTTTTTAGCAAGTAGCAGGCCTTATTCAGGTTCAGCTGTATACCTATGCCTATAGCATTCCCTTATTTAACAATTGATCAGACGACAACTTTGACCACTGTAAGTAATAGGGGTTTTCGTTTAAACCTTTGTCAACCAAATCAAAAAATAGATGAGCGAGATATCAAATTATTTGAGGTAAAAAGCCACACACTAATTACTTTCCATAGAAACCGATACGCCTAAACAAAATACATAGCACTTGTGAAATTTTATCTTTTCGCATGGCAACCAAATCAAAATTTTCTCTTAGAAGTGATACTATTAAACCAGCAAACTACTAAATCCAATACTGATAAAACAACAATAAACAATTGCCTCAAGCTATACAAAGCTAAAAGCAAAACATAGACAGGCGAGACAAAGGCACGCCAAAACAAGGAGAGTAAATATGTTAGTCAATGTGTAAAATCAGTCATTTTTATAATGCCTGAAATGTTCAGTCATTTTGTAAATTGTCTGATTTTCTGGTCATTTCACAGAATGACTCAAATTTTCAGTTAATTTACACATTGGCTGTAATTTTCAATCGATTTGAAAATTGCCCGATTTCCTCGTCATTTTACAAAATGACTGAAATTTTCTAGCATTTTACTAATTGACTAAAAATCTGTTCAGTGATTTGACAGATTGCCTGAAACATTGATATAAAGTATGACAAGTCATTTATGGCAAGGAGAGCATCAACCATCACATATATACGTTCTTATATTGTTTAGCTTGCTATTGTTCAGTAATTAAAAAAAATTTTTTAATAAGTACAACATATAATTGAGGATATGAATATTCTCTACAGTTTAACATATGTTAATATTAGATATCTCAACCAGATGATTGAACACTAAAGACTGGTTCAAACAATATTGCTGTATGTTGGCATTGTCCTTTCGGCATTTATCGTTGGTTTAAAGTACCGACAACTGATAGCATCGATAAAGCAACACGAGTACGACAGAAAGTCTGCAACTGTAAAACCTTCCCGATAGTTCGCGGGACATCCACAACAGCCTGTACAATGTGCACCATTTTGACAGGCTGTACAATGTACACCATTTTTACAATAGTTATTCGCTGTTGTGGAAACCGTGATATATTTATTTCTGTTTATGATAGTTGCTGCGGGCCTAGTATTTGATATAAGAAACAAAGAATTTCCTTCAAAAAATTTAAAAAAAAAATGAGAACACTACATTGCGAAATATTTGCTGATGTAAACGAGGATGGGTTGTGATAGTGTGAACATTGTTATCATCGATAATCACCAAAGTATTGTGGTATCAATGCCAAAATACAGGATATAGTTTGAACCAGCCTTCAGATGCTTGGATCAGTTGTAAAGACTAGCCGTTTGCCATATTCCTGGTGTACTAGCTTTAATGAGGATACTCTGCCCATTAATTACAGCCAAACAGCAGTGTCTGGTGAACTGTGTATCCACAAACTAATTTATCTTTTGGTATAGATAGATTAATAAAACAAATGAAACAACCCAATTATGACTTTATTTATGCAATTAGAAACATGAAGGCCTTCAGGTACTCAATAAATATATGTCAGTATTGGTACTTGGTACTCATCAACTGCTGACTGCCAATGATGACAAACACTATAAAATCAGCATTCCATATAGAGCTATTAGATATGAAAAATGCTGATAAAAAAATCTCTGTCCTCATGACAAAAGGAGTGTATTTCGCCTTGCTAAAAAACGGTAAAAAGTTTTTTGTGATGTACGTATTGAAAAACTAATTTTTTAAATTCCAAAGTAGTAAGTTCAACAAAATTAAAATGCATATATACTAATGTTTCAGGCAATCTGTCAAATAAGTGGACTGATTTTAGTCAATTTATAAAATGTCTGAAAATTGTAGCCTTTTGTAAAATTACTGAGTGAATCAGACAATCTGTAAATTGACAGAAACTTTCAGTGGTTTCACAAATTGATTAGTTTTACACATCAACTGTACAACATACACTTGCATAGCAGGCAGAGAAAAACAGATAATGTGATAGATTATTTCTCAGGCTATATGGATACATGTATATGACGGTTTCTAGCATTGTGACATTGAGTTGTGGTAACTAAAATACTATATTATTTACTATATTAAAATAATATATACATTACATTATGCCAAAACACTTATATTAATCTATGGTTATTTGGTATTTTTAATTATATGTATATATAATATTTTTGGCATTGGTAATAATATGAAAGAACAAAATGAAAAGACAGAAATCAGGAATTATCGATTGTGTCAAATAGACAAATTTTAAATTTTAGTAATAATAATGATATATTTTTATAAATTCGAGTGTCTTGTCTGTAGTCGTGTCTCTAGTTATAGGGATGGCGTTTTAGGAATGAAAAATCCACTTCGCACCAGAATTGAACTCGGAACCTCCAGCTTTGCAGACAGGAGTACCATTCATTTCACTAAGCCTCCAACTTGCAATACTATGAAATAATTGTGCACATCATGGTTAATACAGCTGCCAAAATTTAATGCTTATCATTTAAAATAGCATGCTGTAGCTAGCATGCTTGAAGATCATGATTACATGGGAAATCATGAATTTCTTGAGTAATCTCTCACGTAATCACGATCTCTCGTAATAATGAATAAAATAATTTTTCCTAACACTGGTTTCAGAGAAACAGCTCTTATTATAGAAAACATTTAGACTAGCTTAAGTTACTCAACCTCATTGGGTAAAAAAAACCTAAACAGTTTAAAATAAAAAATTTTGCAAAAAAATTTTTAATACTAGTGCAACACCGGGCATCGGCTAGTCTAATAGTACTGCAGAAGAGTCAGGATAATGAATTGAAAAAAAGTAAGAGAAAGTTCATAAACTGAAACGCAATAGTAAATTGAGTATGTTGATGTCAAGAGAAAGAAAACGATGTTTGGCGTATGTGTGGACGAGTAAATACAAATATTTGAGTCTTAGTTCATGCAGGATTTTGAGATCTGTAACATAAATACAGAAAAGAACAAATTTAAGATTTGGCAATACTTTCAAAGATTTCATGAGGCGATAGATGAGAGTGTGGCAAGGTGAATAGAGAAATGATTCAAGGTCAGCCTCGTGGTATTTGGCAAGATAGCATTAATCTACTTAAATACTCTCTTTAATATAAAACAAGTGTGTCCATTTGAAGCCATGTTTTAAGGTTTGGAAAAAGATATTGCTACAAACAGGATTTGAACCCACAACATCCAGCTTCACTGTCAGGCATGCTACCACTTCTACAAATTATTCACCTTCTCAGGTGTAGAACTAATGTACACACACATTTTGTGTGCGCTTTATTGTCACACTAGTTGAATGCCAGGCATTACTCGAGGAATAAAAGTCTTTGCACAGAAAATATATTTTTACTTAACATATAACAACAGTTACCATTAAAACTTTCAAAATTCATATCACGAGAAAAGTGTTTTGTGCAGTTTATACTAGAGGTGGAACGAGACAGGTTTTTTAAGTTAGAGACGAGACTCGAGACACTGTCTTGTAAAAATTTGAGACTCGAGACATGAGACAGCAAATAATGAGCATTTGGTGACGATTTCACTACACAAGTACTAGCTACTTGTTAAGTTACGTTAAGTTACTTACTCACTAATTGTAAAGCATTGTCATATTCAATAAAATTTACTCTATGACAGGATACAGTTTTACTACTCTCAAAACAATTCGGCCTACTGATGACCTATTCACTAAATAATGTTGTATCGCTACGCCAATGCCGAAAGCTTGGTCATTAAACACAATTAATCCTATGTTTGTTTCCTACTTTCATTGTTACAAAGAGATACTAATAGATGGTCTGTAAGATTACATTGCAACAAACAGTCTTTGCTATAATAAGATCTATCTCTGTCCATCTGGCTGTCTGCAACTTCGCTTAAAGATCTTAAAGAAATCGTTTTCAATAGGATTCGAACACATTACTTTTAGTCTTGTGCAGCAAGACCCTACTACCTGTGCCAATGAACTGCCTAGTCCTATTTTGGTATAAGTGTGCAGTCGCTTGTTACAGCTGATGATCTCTCATAGTAGAGGTGGAACGAGACAGGTTTTTTAAGCTCGAGACGAGACTCGAGACACCGTCTTGTAAAAATTCGAGACTCGAGACACGAGACAGTAAAATAATGAGCATTTGGTGATGATTTCACTACACAAGTACTAGCTACTTGGTATATATAAAATTAATAAAACTCTTTTTAAATTGAATTTTCACCTGGTGTAAACGATTTAAATACAACATTCTAATAGTGATATGCATGTAGTTTTTGTAAACAAAAGGGACACAAACAGCTCTAAAATACCGAAGTTATATATTCTAAGAATTTTGAGCTTGATTGATCATAATTATTATAAACATATTGCTTTGTACATGCATATTTTTACCATCTATTGAATAGTTCTTACTTTTTAATGTAATGTGTAATGAAACCGATAGCCGTCGCTCTACAAAGAAATACCGCAACTAAAAGAACACACGATAACACTTTCATTCTTATCGTTTCATTAATGTTAAGTTTTGTTTGTGTATTAGCTGTAGTATGTGAATTATATTTAAATTGTACTCATGAAATTATATGAATTACTGTATACATGCACATGTATATTCTTATATTGAGCTAACAAAACGTCATTGTTAACCGAACACGGACTATGGTCGACACGGCCTCTCGTTCGTTTCTCTGTGTCCGGGCAAGTTTTACCACCGATTGGTGGTATATACGTAAAAGAGGCCCGAATTTTATGAAGGGCAGTTGGTGTTTAGACACGTTACGATAAAATACAGACATTTTACCCGCAAAAGTCTAATTTATTAAATTGGATTATCCGAAGAGTAATTAGATACGACCCGGTATCTGTTTCAAGAGCACAGAACCGAACTAAAAAATAACAGGGCCGTTGTCCGGACTACATGATTAGACTCAGTGGCCAACATAATCAGTAGCAACAGGTAGTAACGGACCGGGTATAACTTTAAAGGCAGTTGCCCGCAATCCATTACAATATATGGAGTTGTTGCTACCGCAAGAAGCCATGTTTTAACAACCGTGCGCAGGCGCTTTAGTTCTATTTCCTGTCTTGAGTTTGGCAATAGTTAAGTCGAGACGAGAACGATACGAGACGAGACAGGTCGATACTCGAGACGTCTCGTGTCTCGTTCCACCTCTATCTCATAGTAAACCAGATTGCCAGGCTGCTAGATATTTTAAGAATGCTCTAATCCAGAATTGCTGACCGTAAAGGTTTGCCAGTTGACTTTAAATTTTGACAGTCTCTCTTTCAATTAGCTAACTTGAGTTTATTGACTTTTCAGTCTCCATTCTGCTGGTCCATTCTTACGCTGAACTGCAGTATCTTCTCAAATCCGTTTGCTGATGAATGCGGTAGTTGTGTGGCACCAAACCTCTGCCACTTATCTGTTGTCACTGCCATAGCAGGGTGTTTTCACATGGTTTGGCTAATTGCTATGTTTTTCTTGGATTCATTCTCACAAATGTCCTCATACTAGAAGATTGTGAAGCTTAGCAATTTTATTACACAGCTTTATTTTAACATTTTATTTGTCAACTATCTCCTGGAAAGGGTAAAAGAGTTATTTACTATTATACATGTATTTTATATAGCTTGCGGGTGTTTCTCATTCTGTTTTTTCAATTATTAATCACCTTTTTATCAATTATTAAAAACCTGTAAGCAGCCTTTTACTATTTCTATGTTGTAATAAGTTATTTTATTGTTGGCATTTTTACCGCCATGAAATAAATATGTATACGAAATAACCAAATGCACCCTCATGAAACTTATTTATCATCAATCCGGCAGGGTCATTACATCGACTGTCTAGTTGTGAGTATGTAGTCAGCTTGTTAGTATACTCTCAGATGGCTGGCAAATTTAATCTGGCACAGAAGGCAGAAAAGGAAGTAAAATAAGTGCTTATTGAAGGTACCATGGCACAGTGGAGTCTTGTTTACTTGATCAAGTTCTACTGAAACCGATGGAAAGAAAGCCTTGACGACTGGGGAAACACACAACTGCAGGAAGCAGTTCGTTAATCCTTTTAATTTTGAACTTATACCAAATTTGATTAGTTTTTTCAAGAAATGGTGGCACTTCACTATCATTTGCAATTGTTTTCAATGATCTGACTGCCGAATTGCATAAAGAAAAAAATGAATAAAACTTGATCTCGGTTAAAGTGTTCTTAAAAAAATCCATGCAAAATGACATCACTGTGCGAGTGTGTGTGTATTTCATCAATTAGTAAAAATATAACATTAAAGTTTCACTTGCAACAAAATTTACATTACAATTATTTGGTATCAAAAGATTCACCATTTCTTACTCTGTTGTGTTGTAGGTGCAGAATATGTGGAAATGTGATTACAAGCTTTCAAAAACGAAAAGCCGCCGTAGATTGGAATCAGTTTATTTCTTTGACGTATTCATTACATTTGGTTATTGTTTTGTCACGTGATGTTCTCACGTGAATTGAAAGGCCAATAAAAGCTCAATATAAAACTTCTCGTAGCACTAGTTTATGACAAACACTTTGGGTTTTACCAAAGACCCCGTATCAAATATAAATACCAGCTACTTGACGGTTTTGTTTCGGCTTGGTCTAATCGTCTAGTCGTAATCTGATCATGTGACCCATACTCCGCGATTAATTTCTGCAGCATTTTTCGATTATTACAGGTGACCGACAGGCTCGTCATGTTTATCAGACAATGATATGTACTCCTTCGAGCTAAGGGTAAAGAAATTAAACAAATTTTTACGGTAGGTTATAGGATATCAGGGCTGAAAGTGACAGCATTACAATGACGATAAAACAGACGGGTAAAATCAATAGACATGGTTTTATTGAATGCGTAAAGTATATTTGTGAAAATATTTCAACGATTGAGGTTGCTTGAAAGTGTAAACAGAAGCCATCTCCTACAACTACGTCACATTTGAGCCGTTTTGTAAAGAGAATCCAAACTACGGCGGTCTTGTGTGGCTGCGATTAACTGTTCGCTTTTTTAGCTTTTAAGAGCGTGTAATCACATTTCCACATATTTTGCACTTACAACACAACAGAGACATGATGAATCTTTTGATACCAAATAACTGTAATGTGAATTTGGTTGCAACTCAACCTTTAGGGTGAATGACGTTTTAACACTACAGAAAATGCTCAAAAATAGTTAGCTACTACAGAAACACCAGTTATATTTGAAGATCGCAAATCAAAGGAGTTCTTAGAAACAGAAACCTTTGAGTTTATGGGTGACATTGGAATGAGATCTTCTTTCTCTAGCTTCAAACTTCCAATGAGCACCAACCTTAACATATGAGAACAATAACTATTAGAGAACAAAGGCTGCATGTATCTCACTTTGATACAGAAATCTGAAAAGATCCAATGGTTTGAGCATTTAATGAAAAATCTATCAAAGATTATATATAGCCTTTAAAATGTTGTCACTATTGTATGAAGATATTTGCTTACATGTGTGGTAGCAAAAAATGACTGCCTCTTCTCGTCCACTCGCTTTTATACCAACTTTTATGCATTATTATCAATACGTCATCAATTATCAATTATCAATACGTCATCAGTTTCTCATAACTGCCCTGACATCAGACAACAGTATAGCAATCAGCGTACAACAGTAACAAATTTATTGGATTCTCAAGACAGCCTGACTAAAATAATGGCAAAGAATTCAACAATGTAATTTCATGAATTCCAGCAACCTGCATATTAAACATCAAGCAGCACATACACAGATGACGTGAAGCAGCCTTCTAACATATCTGTCAAATGAACAAGCCCTCAGATAATTGCCTAATCAAATGAACACGGAACAAAGCAATGTAATAAAACAGCATGAAAGAAATTTCAAACTGGAACATTCCATTATCTTTTTCCTCACCAACCCTGCCGACTAATGAGCTACACTAAGTAATGGCTTCAATCCAGATACAATCAGGAAAACTATCAACAATTAATTTGGACAGTTTGCGCATGCATGTACATGCATGCGCATCCCCCACAAGCACACACGCGCACACACACCACACACATATAAGTGCATGCATGCATACACATACGCATGCACACACATGCACATACACACACAAATACGTACATGGATCCTAGCACGTGCACACACAAACACACAAGCATGCACGCTCACGCATAGACAATGATCAAGTTGGATTTACTAATATAAACTAAATGTAATTTGATTCTCACTCTCTTTGTCTTGCATTCCAAGGCACAAAATATTGCTTCATCTACTTTTTCATCTACTTTCGGTAATTAAAATATATACTTGAAGCAAGGATTACGTGTTTGTCACAATTATATACCGTATATATACATGTGTATATATATATATATATATATAAATACATCACAATATATAATTGAAGTAATATACAAGCTTCCTTCATTGTAAACTCCCTTTAGGCCTATTCTGATATTTGAATGTCTTTGCTATTTCATTGCATCATTTTATTGAACGAGTTTTAAATTTTCACTTTCATGCACTTGCAAGCAATATGCTTGTTAATAGCAAAAAACACATGTATTTAATTTTTTGGATTCTTTAAAAACAATGTGTGCTTTTCTATTTAGAATCGCGTACTCTATGGTTTATAATAAAGAATTCATTGAAATGAGACGCAAGAATTATCAATGCATTAAATTAGCCAAATTAGAAACGTACTGACGAAGTTTGAAATTGTCACAAAAGACATCAAAAAAGAAATTTTGCTCCACTTGTGCTTTGCTGTTTCAAGGTTTCACTTCAGTATTTATATTGATGCGGGTATAATTTTAGTAGTGTATTCTCTTTTAAAAATTGTTTGTATTGACATATAATGTGCACAAGAAAGACATTCATATTTCAATGCATGGCTTGAATTCCTGACAATATTGGCATAAAAAGTTAACCATCATTGTACTATCGTCATCACGTTTTTCTCGTTGAAGTTGTGATCCCTTAGATAACGAACAGACAACCGCTTAAGCAGATATGCGTGGCAGGTTGTCTAGTCGAAATTCTTCATCGTGTCACATACTTTATCGGCGCTCCTACCTTGCGTTCAAAATAGGCCGACAGTAAGGTCAAGGAATCTTGTTTTCTTTCGCCGCTTCAATTAAAATGGAGTATAAGTTTGTTGTTTTGCATTCCGTTTTTATATTGGTATGTGGAATCGGAACTAGTTATATCTTTCAACATCAAACACAGCCTTATATGGATGAAGTTTTTCACATTCCTCAAGCTCAAAAATATTGCAACGGTTCTCTTCAGGAGGTAGGAATCTTTGCATCGTTATATTATCAGAAGTTGGCCTTCCAATAACCGATAAAGTTATGCTGGTAGTTGAGCATTCTGCTACATTTAGTTTTGGTTTTATCATGTTTTATAAAGTCAGTTTTGGTTTTTTAGTCTCATAATGTTCATGCTAATCTATATAAATATATTTTCTCAATCTGCAAACCTATAGCTAACATCGACTTACACTGGGCAAACTATGTTGTTTTGAAGTAATTTTATTATTTCTATCAGTCTCAGAACTCACAATTGCTGCGTATATAGGCAAAAATAGCTTATGTTTGTACTTTATTTGCTAGAATTAATATTAATAAGCTTTTTTACTGCTTTTTTTATTGCAAAGTTAGCCGATAAATATTTATCAAACATGCACGCGGCTTGGAAAATACAAATTGAGATATGTAAGTTCTGAATCTTGGTCTACTAATCTTACTAAATGCCTCTCAATTTCAGCTCTGTTGTGATACTCTCCTTTATTCACCAAGCATACGTAGCTTACTAACTCCAGCAACACAATGCTCCTAGCATAACTCATCAACAGCAAAAACAGCTACGAAAACCACAGCATAATTGCTTTATAATAACATACCATAACATACTTTAGGCAAGACTAACTAATGACGAAAACATAACGTGATTACTTTAATAGATGATGGAGTGTGAGTCAGCGCTAAAACAATTATAAATGACAAACCTAATCCTACTACGCATATGATAGGTATTCCAATTCACATTCTCCCCTGATCTCTAAATCATATAAATGTACCTGCAACGTCAGTAAAGAACAAAATCATTCAAATAAGGAGGTAATCTTCTGTCTCTCTCTACGGGTAAAGTATCGTTCTCACGTAAATCACTGTCACTATTGCTCTCACTATTGTCAGTATAATTGCTGAGCTCACTAACATCAAAGTCACTGATTTGGTCATCACTATCCTCTACGCAATATTCTACAGTTCCATTGGTCACCAGGCGGTCACAACTCTGTGATATTTGTGAGTCAGCTATAACAGGTCTTACATCGGCCACGTGTCTATTTATACCTTCCACTTCGACTACGTGATCTGCTACCACTCTTGTCACTTTAGCTTGCTTCCATGTCGTATCAGTTCGCATGTTCCTCGGTTTCACATAAACCACATCGCCCGCCTGATAGGGATTGGCTTTTGTATCTCGCAATTCTCCTGGTAACCCAATAGCCGTGGGCGCTCCTAATAGCCTGGCCTTGTACTGATACACATTAGCTGCAGGAACTATATTGTCAAAGTTGGGTGAGTTGTTGTACCAGTAGACCATGTCTTCCATCCGACCACCAGTTCGAGCAACCATTCTTTTAATTGTACGGTGGTTGCGCTTTATTATGCCGTTTCCTGAATGTTTATATGCACAACAGAACACCTGCATTATCCCCCACTCCTTGAAAAATTGAGTCATCTCAGAGCTTCTGAAGCATGGCCTATTGTCACATAGCACCTCGTCTGGAGCTCCTCGTTCCAAGAATATTCTATGCAACTCCTTGGCTACTGTGGAAGCAGTTTCATTTGGCAGTCTTCTCCACATAGCAAAGCGACTTGGTCCGCAGTCAATCAGAGTCAGGAAAGCTCTTTTATTAACATACGCAATGTCCATTGCCACCCTCTGCCATACTTTGTCAACCGACAGCCGTCCATGATTCCATTTAATTGAGACGGGATCCACTTGTCGACACTGATTGCAAGAATCTACCACCTGCTTCACGACCTTCTCATCCACATCTTGTCCACACATCCTCTTGGCCAAATACAGGGTCTTCATGACTCCCAAATGATGCTTACCATGAAGCTTTGTTATTTCCTTGGTTTTATCATTTAATGTCACTACAGCTAGGCACGGGCTGTTCAGCCACTTCTGTGGTACTCTGGTTAGCACTTCTGCCTTGTTAGATGTTGAAGGCACCAATTGAATAGTCACCTTGATGTGATACTCTATTACCAATTGGGAAATGATCCCAAGTCTTCTCTTGATTACTATCTCACTCAGGCCACTGACCTTAGGTCTTTTACTATCCACTAATATTGACCGCACCCAGCCGTATACACTAGCAGAATCAGTTACGATTTTCAGTTTAGCAATCCCCCAGCGCAGGGCAATATTCAGCCCTTTTATCACTGCTTCCAACTCAGCGACATTGATATGTGACCCATCAACTTTCCTGAGCTATGTAGCATCTTCCACGATACTTCCATCTATCTCCAAACAACAACCAACTGCCAAACTGCTTGCATCACACCACACAACACCTTCTAAAACATTGCTCACACTCCAACGCCCAGTGACTGGATCATGCTGCGAGATTCTGTTCATGACTTCCTTAGCAAACGCTCTGACAGGAACTGGAATCTCTTCATCCCATCCTATCTCATTAGTTTGTCGTTTCAGGTAACTGCAGGCAGGTCTCAGCCATCCTGCCACTGGGTAATGACCAATCAACTTCCCAAACACAGAGAATAACTCACGTTTTGTTGGAATCTCCTGTAATATGGGCGCTACACCATCTCTGTACCATTTGTACTGGTTATCTGGGTCTTTGATTACTCTCAGACCTAGCACACGGGAGTTGGTCAATGGCACAGGCTCTTTTGTCTCCAAGCCATACATTGACAAGAGCCGTCTGACTTCTTCAGCTGTAACGACATTTTCGTCCACCCAAATGTCATCTATATAGTGATCAGTTCCCTCTGATATGCGGCTGTCTTGGGCGAAAACTTTCGCAATTATCTTTGACATTACTTTAGGGGCAACACTCAAGCCAAAGCCCATTCTTTTCATCACATATAGTTGTCCTTTGAACTTCACAAGTTGAAATCTTTGCAATTGTTCTGACACGTGTATTTGTAGGTATGCTTTCAAGTCCAAAATTGAAGCCTGATTGTCTCTTTTACGCCATGCCCGTAGTTTTTCTTGGCACACTGCCACAGCAATTCCAGGGTTACTCTTTATAAAAGTGTTGAGCTGTCGATAATCCATCACCGGTCTGACCTTTTTTGGCTTGTTTGGCTGCCGTGCAGCCATTAACGGTATAACACCATCTGCTTTGCCATGAACATCGGGGTTAAACTTTTCAAGCCATCCATTGCTTATCCATTGACTTACTTCATCATCAAAGATCTCTCTACAATCGTTGGGCACTGCATATTCACTGCACTGGTTTGCCATTGTAGGTTCACCATTTTCCCATTTCCACTCCATCGTCCACTTTACACCATCAAACACAGCTATAAAGTCACTTTCATCAATCTCCAATTGCTCTGGATCATTTTCTGTCACTGCACCTGCTGCACAGTGCTGTCCTCCAAACTGCACATCATTATTACTTCCAACATACACTCCTCCCAGCATGGTTATAATGTCCATTCCAATAATCATCTGGGCATCACACACAAGCTGTGGTGCAACCAGGCATCTAGCTGTTACATTTGTATTATTCACCAACAAATGTACTAATACTTTACCACAACATCTTGTACTTTCACCATTTAGCATTTTCACTACCTTTTGTGGTCCACGTTTTGACAAGCCCAACTCTTGACAAAGCTGACTTATAAGCACGGACTGTTGACATCCAGTGTCCACTAGAGTTTTTATCATGCAATCTTGTATTTTGATGGTGATAAATGGCAGCACCTGACTGATTACTGACGTTGTGGAGGAACATCCGGTGCTGACGCTCCCCCCTGACCATTTCCCCGTTGTGCAGTCTCCTTGCCAACTGCACAGTGCTTTGCCAGATGTCCTGGCTCACCACATGTGTAACATACCCGGGGCTTTCTTATCTGTTGCCTAGGAGTAGTATTACCAGGACAATCACGAGCAAAATGATTTGAACCTCCACAAGTAAAACAACCTCGTTTGTGCTTCATCGTCGCACCTGCTGCACATGCCATCTCAGATGCTTTGGTGCTCAGCATCATTCTTGCTCGAGCTACAAGTTCACTCAAGCCTAATTTTTCTACTGATGCCATGGATTTTAGCTGAATAGAAATATCTATTGGCAGCCCTGCCATGAAAGCACATTTCATGATTGGTTCCTCATCATTTTGCCCCACTAATGCGACTAACCTTCTGATGTCAGTCAGATAAACATCAACTAGCTCACCCTCTTGCAGCACTCTTTTTTGCAGTTACTCATAAGCTGCATAACAATCAACTCCAAAAGCCATCAGCAATGCAGATTTTAGCTTATCATAATCCTCTTTTTCACTGTCCGGCAGTTGTTTATACACTGCGAAGGCTGGTCCAGCAAGAAACAAGGGCAGAAATGTTTGAAGATCTGTAATCTTTTGTAATTTTCCAACCAGTTCTAGCTTATCCAACCACTCACTGAATTCTCCACTGGAGCTGTCCTCATACTTAGTGATTATATCTGACAGCTCTACCGATGCCATTGTTGAGCCGAAATAGCTTGTAAGTTCTGAATCTTGGTCTACTAATCTTACTAAATGCCTCTCAATTTCAGCTATGTTGTGATACTCTCCTTTATTCACCAAGCATACGTAGCTTACTAACTCCAGCAACACAATGCTCCTAGCATAACTCATCAACAGCAAAAACAGCTACGAAAACCACAGCATAATTGCTTTATAATAACATACCACAACATACCTTAGGCAAGACTAACTAATGACGAAAACATAACGTGATTACTTTAATAGATGATGGAGTGTGAGTCAGCGCTAAAACAATTTTAAATGACAGACCTAATCCTACTACGCATATGATAGGTATTCCAATTCACATTCTCCCCTGATCTCTAGATCATATAAATGTACCTGCAACGTCAGTAAAGAACAAAATCATTCAAATAAGGAGGTAATCTTCTGTCTCTCTCTACGGGTAAAGTATCGTTCTCACGTAAATCACTGTCACTATTGCTCTCACTATTGTCAGTATAATTGCTGAGCTCACTAACATCAAAGTCACTGATTTGGTCATCACTATCCTCTACGCAATATTCTACAGTTCCATTGGTCACCAGGCGGTCACAACTCTGTGATATTTGTGAGTCAGCTATAACAGGTCTTACATCGGCCACGTGTCTATTTATACCTTTCACTTCGACTACGTGATCTGCTACCACTCTTGTCACTTTAGCTTGCTTCCATGTCGTATCAGTTCGCATGTTCCTCGGTTTCACATAAACCAATTGAAACAATTATAAATGACAGACCTAATCCTACTACGCATATGATAGGTATTTCAATTCACAAGATAAACATGAATTTTTTTAGATCTGCTCTGTGAAAAATAGTTTGGTTATTTTTCTTATAACTAGAACCATATTTGCGTTTAAATAACATAGCAGCGATGAATATGAACTCTAAACTATCGCATCAAAAACTTGAATCGAAGCAAAATATGTTGGTGTAATAATGCTGCTGGTATAGTTAAACTTTGCCATGATATGGGTTCATAAGCCATTGATGCAGCTGTTAGTCTATAGCCATATCCGCCTATTTGATGATGCGTTGCTGTTGAGACATATTAGGAGTAGAATAACTTGCGAAATCTATGCAAGTTAGCGTATGCACGTTGGAGTATTTCAAGTGGCATTTCTATAAAAAAAATATGTTGAATAAATTTTTCAGTATAATGAAACATGTATTTTTTTGCAAACAAATGCGATAAACTTTGTTGCTGTCAACTTTTGCCCAATGCAGAGCATTTTTGTTGAGAAACAGATTCTTAACAATTTGACTTTGATGCCTGCGTTGGTCATTTGGTTGTAACTGTTATTATTTTCACTTATGCAAGGAACAATTCTAATGTTATCTCTTTATGTATTATAACTTTATGAAGTCTTAATTATAAGTCCATTTGATTGTTTTCTAGCAGCTATTGTTATTGTTATACACAGTTAATGGTTTCCAGGAGTTATTTTCTCTTTAACCTCATCTTTAGTCAATATTTTTGACCTTACATTGCTGCATCAATTGTTTGTAAATAATCAGGAATTGTAAACATTTTAGAGGTGAAAATTGTCTTAAACCTTTCCTTCTAATCATCATGCTATAAGTAGCACTAACAACTGTTTTTATTAGATGGTGGACAGTAAAAAATATGGGGCAGAATCATTACTTATAAGTTTCATTACTTACAGCTTTATTGCTCACAATAGGCCTACTAGTTCTCATTTTTGAAGATGCATGGACCAATCTCAAGCTAGCAAACTAAGTAAAGAAATTATAATATCCATTTTTAAACCAAAAATTGAATTTGGAGACCCTTCAGTCTTTTACCATTTCTTTAAATGTTAGTCTGACAGTTCTATTGCTTTCATAGTCTGGCTGAGAAAGGCCCTGTCCAAATGTTCTAGTAGCAAAAGCTTTTATCAAAATCTCTTGACATTATGACTCAGTAAAATTCCTACGCATTTTTTCAATACATACATGTTTGTATCAGAAAAATAAATGTGAAAGTTAAACCTCTTAAAATGCTCAATAAAATGAGCATTTCTCCACGTTAAGGAGAAGAGGCTGCATTTTGACCACCCATACATATGCAGAGCGAATGCTTAAAATGACAAATTACCGCTTTTGTTGCTTGCATGATATTTGATCAAAAAATTTGGTTATTTATATTCTAAGAGGCTACAGAATAAGTTTTAATTAATATTCCATTATTTATAACAAAACAACATTTTGTTAAGCCACAAGTATAGAAATTTAATTGGTAGCCAAGTATAAGTAATACATTACATTTTCACAGTGAGAAAGTTAACTTTCCTGTTTGTGCCAGTTTTAGTATTTATATAAATTAAATATTTAAGATTTTATTTATATAGTTTTATCAATACACATCAATTTTACTTACATACATACAATAGAATTTTATTGTTATTTTAAAATTATTGAAGATTAAATGTTGGACATTTGGGTTATATTATGACACATGACTGTGTTCCGTGTTCAACATCTCACTGACCTTTCAGCATGTTTGAAATCGGAGTATTATTTATAATCTATACTCTACACCAAGGAAGCAGCTCTAAACAAAATGGCTGTAATCCAGTTGCAAAACAGGGTTAATTTTTACTATTGTCTGTAAGAAGTACTATGCATTAACATACATGTAAGTAGACTTACTTGCAATTCTGTTCTGTTTCAGTGGGATCCTAAGATAACCACCCTGCCCGGACTGTATTTGTTTAGTATCGGTCTCTTCAAACCACTTTCGCAGATATTCAGTGATGCAACTCTTGACTGGTGTACAACATTGAATTTACGTGCCGTCAACATTTTATTTGCTGCAGGAAATTTTTATCTCTTTTATATGATAACTCACTCCCTCAACAGAAGCAAGGTTCGTATGAAATTAGTATTATGCCTGACATTGCACAAGGTTCTTTTATTTGCTATCGGATAACCCTGTCCATGCATGTAGATTCTCAACAAGAGTTGCTTCACTACTTTCACTGCAATAATCCTTTGAATTGACAACAAACATTCATTGATTGCAATTGTCTTTAATGCATGGAAAAGCAAATGTTTGAGTTTATAGCCAGGTGGGTGTTTAGGAGGCTGTTTCTCAGGAATCAGACAGGGTTTTGACACTAAATATTTTTTGTAATCCGGTAGAATGCATAGAACAGGCTATATAGCTTATATGAAGTCTGGATGAAATTGGCCAAAAAGTCGCCATTCACGTAGACTAACAGACACGCACAATGACAATATAGTATTTATTAATAGCAACAACCTACCTGAATCAACAAAATTTTACTTTTGTTTTTGCTCATGTATTTAGACTAATTTATGCATTTTTTTGTTGCTCGTTATTCAAAGGTACCACAGTAGTGCACAGTAGTAAATCTTAAAGGTTTGCTTGCAACAAAATTCACATTACAGTTATTTGGTATCAAAAGATTCACTATGTCTTACTCTGTTGTGTTGTAGGTGCAAAATATGTGGAAATGTGATTACAAGCTTTTCAAAGCTCAAAAACAAACAGTTAATCGCCGATATTTAGAAACCGCTGTAGATTGAAATCAGATTATTATTTCTCTGACGTAGTGATTACATTTGGTTATCGTTTTGTCACAGGATGTTCTTACGTGAATTGAAAGGCCAATAAAAGGCTCAATATAAAACTTCTCGTAGTACTAGTTTATGACAAATACTTCGGGTTTTACCGAAGAGAACTTACCAAATATGGTGCTCGCTAGTTTACAGTCTTGTTTCGACTTGGTCTAATCGTCTAGTCGTAATCTGATCATGTGACCCATTCTTCGCGAAGAATTTCTGCAGTATTTTTCGATAATCACAGGTGACCAACAGGCTCGTCATGTTTATCAGAGGATGATATGCTCTCCTTCGAGCTAAGGCTACAAAATTAAACAAATTTTTACATTAGGTTTTGAGATATCAGTGCTCAAAATGACAGCAATACAATGATGATGAAATTGACGCGTAAGAACAATAGACATGTTTTTATTGAATGGGTAAAGTATGTTTGTGAAAATATTTCTACGAATGAGGTTGCGCGAAAGTGTAAACAGAAGCCATCATGTAGAGCCTACAACTATGTCCCATTTGAACCGTTTTGGAAAGAGATTATAATCTATGGCGGTTTTGTGATGCCGGCGATTAACTGCTCGTTTTTGAGCTTTTAAAAGCTTGTAATCATATTTCCACATATTTTGCACCTACAACACAGCAGAGTAAGACATAGTGAATCTGTTGATACCAAATAACTGTAATGTGAATTTTGTTGCAAGTAAACCTTTAACAATTTGAGTAGATGTGTTTAAAGTTGGAGTCGTCTTTCCACTAGAGAGACAATCTCCATTCTTTGCAGTGATCATCCGCCTAAGCTTTAGCAACTGTTTTCTTGTTGTCAGGAAGAGGGTGAAAACTATGCTCTTCTCAAAGCAGTTGCACTCAGTCTAATGCCTCTTCTGTTCTTCTTCAATTTTCTTTATTACACTGATCCAGGTTAGTAACTTGTATTTATTGAGCGATCATTCAATATTTTGTAAGGTTGGTTTGGATTAATCAAAACCTGGATTTTTAAACTCGCTTGTTATGAAACTAGTACAGTAGGTACTCCTACAACATAAATAATTCGTTCCGAGTACGTCTACGTTATAGGGATTTAACATTATACAAACAGTAAAATACATGTAAATTGCCTGATCCATTCTAAGATCTTTCTAAATTCCCTCATTTAGCTCTTCCAAAGGAATTTATATGTAGAATTCAGTTTTTTTAATTTAAGGCCTGTCTAGTAATTGCAGTATTAATGGTTTGTATCAACAAATTATTTACTTTGTCTCAATTTCGCTTGGTTTGTCATTTATGAATACAGTAGTTTTACAGCACGTTAAGGTCAGTGCACACATTCTATGTCAATTTACATCGGTTCCTTTAATTTTTTCTAGACAGTAATATTTATTCTGCAAAAGTAAAATAATGGAAAATATTGTCTATATGTCTAAAATAAAGCAAAAAAAAGTATACCTTAGCCGTACTTTACAAATAAAGAAATGTGTCCGTCTGACCACCCGTCTATCCCTCGTCACAGTTTGCGCGGTCGGCGCATTCAGCTACAATAAAACTCATGACGTTCAAGTGTGGTATATCGACACTCTAACATCTGCACCAATAGATAGATATAGATCGGCCTGTTTAAGTATTTCATAACTTTTGCACGGCTACCTATTGTCGGTGCTTTCTCGACACAACTGATGATCTTTAACAGCGAGCTATATTGCCAGGGTACTTGTATATATAATAGACAGTCTTATATAAAGTTGTGTTCTCTCAAGTGAGGCCAGAGATGGAGCGCTATTTTATAAGGTTAATTTTAAGATTCTTGTTACTCAAATCGAATTTGAGAACTCGCATCAACTTGACGCTTTGTGTTATATATGGAATGTCTTAGAAATACGACGCAAAAACTTTATTTAAATTCTGCTACTGTACTGAGGTTTACATTATTGGAGCGTCTGCTATTCATGAAAACCTTTCAATTACAATAGTTATACTTCAAAGAATAAAACTTCACGATGCAGATGCAAAACATAGTGTCAAAATTGGATCATTATAAGCTAATACAATTAATACAAACAAAAAATTGATACTAAAACAGGAACAAAATAACATATATCAATAAATTGCTTGTTGTGTGGAATTATTTACACCGTACGAAGCAAACATCTTCACATAGATCCTTAAGGTATTCTGGAAATTACATTGTACGAGCATCTACTTTGCTTATGTTGGTTATCAAATATCCCATGTCAATAGAAATTCATACTAAATGAGTGTCTACTGTACCGATAAGCATTAGCTGTTTATGTTTTTCTACCTGTCCTTAAATTAATTGAGGTTTATTATTCTTACCAAGTCGGTATATATTACAAAATATGATCTCTCTTATTGTTTATTTATGCATCAGTTTATCCACATTAGTCCCATATTATCATTACGTGGGAACGGACCAAAGAAACCGTTCGAGTTAACCATGTGTTCAAGCTATCTGTGGGCGAGTTATCCATGTTTGACTGTATGTTTTATTTTTTGCTCGCTCAATTCGATGTGTTCGTTTGCATGTGTTTACATTTCTGAGGCAATTAAGGAATTTTCTAAACCAACTTTTTTTTCTGATAAGGACCTGCAATATCATATCTTTCAGCTCTGCTCCAATTCTTTATTCCTCTATTTTTTCTTATTTATTCTGATGTATTATGTTACTTACATTTAATAAAATTATTGTATCTTATACAGTAATCCTTTATTACATATAGAAAGTTGATTGCCATTTTCGTAGTCACAATTTCGATTTGGCCATAACTTTAAATTCTAAATATGGCTGAGAAGGTTTACCGTGAGTCACACGTGATCACCTGGCACGGCAGAGTTACACAGCATCAACTAGAGTCTACCTACATTCATACAATAGTCCCTTGGTCATTTATTTATTAAGCATTTTGTGTTGACGACATACATTATGTAAGAGGAATGTTATATACCCAGAAGTGTGAAGTATATGAAAATATTAGGTATTTTACAAAAACAAGTTAGCGGTTACAGTAGTCCCTCGCTACTTCACGATTTGTTTTTTGCGGTTTCAGTACTCGCGGGATAAATATATATTCATTAAAAAGTTAAACGTTAAAAAATATAAAACTGAAATGCAAAAAGTAAATAAATCTCTCTCGTATTCCGGCCCAGTGAGATCTCTGCTCAAGCATCATTGTAATAGCGGTTGTCAGGGCTCACATTTTTTCTGTTCCCTTTTGTGAAATGGAAGAGTGCGGTGCTTGTGCCATCGTGCCTCTTAGAAGCCATCGTGCCTTAAAGTAGTTTAATGAATACAAAAATAAAGGAACGTGCTTCTAACTTGAAAATGACTTCATTGAATATGAATTTCTTAGTTTCTATTACGCAGATTTTCCCTTTTTGGGAGGCACGAAATTCTCCACGAAACATGAGGATTACTGTATATGCGGCCTTGTGTTGGCAAATGTGATAATGTTTGTGTTATTTTGTAACTAACCAGGCTGCGCTAACCAGTCTATGAATGTCTATTTTACAGGTTCTTTGTTATTTGTACTCTACTCCTACTATTTTCACCTGCGTGGCTCCAACACTATGTCGGCCATATTAGGAATTGTCTCCCTCATTTTCCGACAGACCAACATCGTATGGATATTCTTTATGGCACTCTCAGACATATGTAAGAATCTGCACAAGTGAGTCACTCTCTTTAAAAACTATTTGCTTGTCTTCATATGTGTAATCGTATGTAGCTAGAATTTCATCAATAATTGATATACAGTGAAACTCGGATAACTCAAACTTCAAGGGACCGAGCAAAAGTGTTCGAATTATCAGAGCGTTCAAGTTATCAGAGCACTGTCACAAGTCCATGTATTTACTTATTTATTAGTAGATACATGTGCATATACAATCTATAATATAAATCAAAAGCACAAATAGCTTGTTTCAAATTAAATGCTTCTAATGTAAAGTTTAAAACGTTTTTATCAAAAAGTATAGAGATTTTTCTATCACTTGAGATTGGTTCGTTGTTTGAGGTGATGTTATTGCCAGGACGTTTTTTTAGATTGATATTGGCAAAACTTGATCGTTGTTGAAATGCTCAAAAGAAAAGACATCTTTTTCTTTTGAGCGTTTTACCCATGATCAGTTTTGCCGATTATTCTTGGAGTTTGTGCAAAGATTACCTCACTTTACCTCGCTTCCGAAGGGCAATCGCTACGCGGATGTTTGGTATAAATCAAATTTCACCAAACCTTTAGAAAAGTCGTTGACAAAAATATTTTGCCGATGGTGATAATAACGATGCTTATGAATTACGAAAATTTGAGGTTTACCTCTATGGCTTTGAATAAAGTGATTTTCTAAAGCGATAGCAACCGTTTCGGTAGTCGTTGGGCAAAAAACAGTTCGAATTAACAGTGTTGAGTTTGAGTTATACAGAGCCATTTATCATTGCGTGGGAACGGACCAAGCAAATCCATTCGAGTTAACCATGTGTTCACTATATCCGAGGGCGAGTTATCCATGTTTCACTGTATCTATATATAATTCTAGTTATAGTATAGGTATACAATAGTTAATAATTCTATCCCTTTATCAATATATACATATTGATATATATATATATTGATATAAATTATATATATATATATATATTGATAAAGGTATAGAATTATTAACTGTAGGCATCCTTGAGTCGTTCCAAACTGGCAAGCAAACTACAATAGAAATGATATTTTTGCTGTTTGATTAAAATTGAAATTTGATTAAGGTGAAAATATTGTCATAAAATGTTCGATATTATCATGTGAAGTTCTTTTCAGGAACTTCAGGACGAGGTTTTTGTGTATTCAGCTAGTATATATGAAAGATGGTTTTGTTCATGATTGGTTTACATGCAGCATCCCCTTAGGTAACGATGACTTTGTTACAAAACTTTTTCCTCCTGCGATTTAAAACATGGTTATTTTATATATTGAAATATTTTTCGCCATTGGAAATCAACATAAGTTTTTCTGGATGTTTAAATTTGGCAGTCAATGTGCTGATTACATCAGAATAGCAAATATGCCGATATGTTTTTCATCGCAATTCCTCTAACAACAATTGAAAGAGATGGATGCTTGATATGCTCAGTTTGGCTTTATTCGTTATTTATTTTTATTAGTCAGTTATTTATTAGTTATTTAGTTATATTAGTTTATTCGTTACTAGTTATTGTGAAAACAAAACCAAAAAAAGATAGATGATGAAATTTTGGCGATGTAAAAGTTGAAGCTCAGTAAAATAGTTAAAATACATACTGAAAATTACCTTTAACCCTTTGAACCCTAATGGTAGTTATTCTGGCATTGCGTAAGGTGTGTCATAAACCATAGCGGCCGGAATACTGGCGTTCACATGGCTCTGTTTACGAAAGCTGTTTCTAAGTAACAGCGTAAACCAATCAAGTTAATTCTTGCACAGGATGTTAGACCAGAAATTTCACTCCCATTTGTAACAGTTTTTAAATATCTTTATCTAATTTTTCGTTATGATAACAAATTTTATTACAACGATATCGCGAAAAAAATCGGTACGACTCATTTGTTGGTAGGTCATGAAAGATTATGATACAAATGAAGAGTTTTATGATGCTATAATTTTATAGTTTATCTCAAGTCATGAGATGATGATGGAGGTGTGCTCGATGGATATAATACCAATGTAAATATTCTTAGGAGTTTTTAAAATTGGAATGTAATTTGGCCATGCGTACAGACGTCTGAGACCTGCAGACGATACATGAACATCCTGTTGTTCTATTCAATGATTGGTTCACCTTATAGCAATTATAATTTGATGAAGATCCCAGGCTTCGCTTTGCAATATTGCTCGGACGAGATTCACCGATGCTTACTATGTTAGGCCTAAACAGCTTCATTTTTATGCATACCATTCTTCCCTCAAATACCCATTAAATTATTAAAAATGAATACTAAAAATCATTCACCATTTTAATTGTATTTTAATGGTTTTTTCAAGCGTACAGGATGTCTGCTAACAGTCTATCCAGGAGGGCGGTCTGTGATCTATGATAGTGATCATGAGATCTCTATGTGATCTGAACATGGTGTTGAACATGTGATCTGAACATCTGATCTATGGTGTTGAATCTGAACATGATAGTTTTGCCTCATGTACAATAGAAGTCATTTGAGATATCAAAGCTGTCTGGAGTTACAAATACTAGACTGTACAGTTGTGTGTGTATTTACTAGCTAATTAGATGTACTCGCTGGGTGAACAAAAAGTTATCAGCGTATAAAAATGGTTAGCAGTGACACTAGTGATAACAGCTGTTTCAAAACTATTTCCTAGTATGTTTTCAGTTTTTACTGCCTGTAAGGCTTTACTGAAATCGTACAGGGCGATTCCTGACAGATTTCTTACCCTTGCTGGGTAACCAACGTCTCAAAACTTCATAGCTAACAGGTATTACCGCCCAGTGTTGTTCTTTGTAGGCAACATCGGATGCAAAGAGATCCTCTAACAGTTTGGAGTTTCCTCACCTTTGCACTTCCTGTGTTTGTGATCAACGCGATCATCACTTGTTGGGCCTACGCCATAGTTGGATTGACAGCAATAGCCTTTGTTCTATGGAATGGAAGCATTGTGGTCGGGGACAAGTCCGCACACGAAGCTTGTTTCAATCCAACACAACTTGTTTACTTTGCCTGTTTCAGTCTTGGGCTGTCTGCACCGCATTTGGCAAGACTTGAAACACTATCGCGCTTTCTTAAGGCTGTCTGGAGTCACTGGATGATTTGTATGGTAGCACTTCTCTGCTCTGTAGCCCTAGTCTATAACTTTACGCAGGTCCATGAATATCTACTTGCTGATAATAGACATTACACTTTTTATGTCTGGTCAAAGGTTCTTGGAAAATATGAAATGGTTCGATATCTGTTAATTCCTCTGTCGATGTACTTGTATTGGGCTATTCATGATAGCCTTAGTCATATACATTGGATGATCAGATGCTGTTTGTGGGGCTGTGTTGCGATTGCCCTCATTCCTCAAAAGCTAATGGAGTTTAGGTATTTTGTTGTACCGTATACCATAATTCGGCTACATATGAATAACGAGTCAATGAGAGGGCTGCTTTTCGAGATCTTATTGTATTTTTGTGTGAATATTTTTACACTTTATATATTTCTGTATAAACCTATATTTTGGCCACAAATCCATGAACCCCAAAGAATTATGTGGTAGCGTATAAATGGCCACCCCACCCCGCTCATTTTTACACTGGGGCTTAATAATGAAATCTTCCAGTTACGTATTTCTGCCTCTGTATGTTATTGATATGCTTCTGCAATTAAAACTATTTGGGGAAAAAGCATGGCACCCAAAATGATTGTCTATTTGTAAACTGTAATGTGTACACTCTAAATTATCTGTGTCAGCGAACGCTTCTGGCCACTTAACTAACATAGACTTCATGAACATTAACTAGAAAATAAATAAGTCAGCATTGACAAAAGGCAGCAATATTTTACACTTATCTATAAAAAAAGATAAAAAGCTTGGACATGATAAAAAGATTTATTTTATACAACATACAAGATATGTATAGGGTACAACATATGGACTTTCACAAGCAGAAATAATAATGAGGACATGGTTTATATATAGGATTGATATTATGTCAACACATTAAAGAGATTGTCAGCACTCACTATGAGATACTACATGCAGAAATTATAATAATGTTACGAGTATATGATGAATGATAACTGAGGCCACACTGACTGGGTCTGTACTTCCGTTTGCCATAGAGCTAGTTAGAAGTACAAATAGTGAAATGACACAAATTCTGACATGGTATCAATATGACTAACGCTTGATTACTAGACATTGCTTAAAGAGGCAAGACACAGCGTCACATATAGTTGTGGTATAAAAAAACTACATCGAAAACAACTTAGCATACTTCCAGCTAAATAATATTATACAAATATCAGGCGCCTACCTAAAACAAATGTGTTGATAATTGTTGTACTAGCATAAACAACGCCTACCTTTTTTATATAAAATTCATATTCGTCTAATGGTTTGGGACTTAGAAGCCTTCGTAATAAATATAGGAGACGAACATAATGATATGAAAAAGCTGAATACAATATAAACTACTTTTGTACTCGTCTGAATGTGTTACATCATGACAGAAATTAGACATGAACAACAAAACATCAACAAGGCAATAGCAGCAAAAGCAATGGGCCTGTCGCTGAAAGGGATGGCAGTGTCTGCGGGTGACATATGGATGGAACAAGGTTTATGGCGGCAGCGGTCAATTTAAGAAATGGGTCAATGGTAAGAACTATGTGCCAATATCAATTCTGAAGGTGTCTAAATAAAGTTTAGACTCTTGAGCTGAAATGGTCTACATCCTCGGATGGGCACGGGCGATGACGCCAGCCTCAATAGAGACCACATCCTCGTAGATTGTTCGCTATTATAACATCCGTGACGGCGTCAAAGACAAACTGTACATTTTCAGTGTCCGTAGCGCATGTCTGGTGGCAATAAATCTCTTTGTTCTCTGACTTGTTTTTAGTTTCAAACTGCACCTGAATAAAGGCAGATGCCTCCTCGTAGTTCTGAGCCCCTGCAAAATAAATAATTTTTAGATCATGCCCTAGAAAGCTCAACATAACATCTAATTCTTAAAATTTATCTGGCTTAAACCTACACTCTACACAGAGATATTATTTCTTGAGATATCACTTTGCTATAAGATACAAACCCACATGTACAGGTGTTGTGAAATTGTGGAGAGTGGTGATGTCATCGTGTCACACTTATATGATGGCAACCATCACCGTTACGCTTGTTACACTTTGTCTCAGATCCACGTATCAGCATTGCATATTATATGTGTATGTTTTTGGCAAAAAGAAATAAACCTTTTGTCACAGCTTGGGGCATGCATGGAGGGTTTTTGTCTCTAAAACTGTTTTTTTATTTTTCTAGCATCAAAATAATTGTTGAAAAATAAAATAACTCTAAATAGATGCAAATTTAAATGTTGTCAGCTTACCTTCAAACATGGTCAACAACTGCATTAGACTGAGGCATTTATCATATTTCGCTCAAAGACAGTGCTAGATGAATTGGTTTCAAAAATGAAAGAAAAACTCGGGACTTCTTCATTTGATGCTTAACACTTTGAGGCCTGGGCCCGGTAATATGTTTGTCCACCTGATCTTATGCCTGAGGGAACTTGCAATCGCAGTTTCACTTTGTTTACAAGTACTTTCGGTTTACAGATGAATTGAGATTTTGTTGGCTTTGTGCGGTATAGGTTTTCGGCATAATTTCCAAGTTTGAAGTTGGTTGGCTTATTATTTGTTGAGATATCGTCAAAATAACGGCGGCAGCTCTAACCAAAAACACACTGAATTTATTTGTTTTTCTATTTATAAGATATACACACTCTGTCTTGCTCTGGTTACATTAATCATTATGTTTCCTCAGTTACCTCTGAAACACCATATCTTTGAAAGAGTGGAAAAAACTATTTAATCTATTGAGTTTTTTTCCATTGTTCGTTGAGTTCTCCAAGCTTGGATCTTCAATGTGATATTCAGGTCAATAGAAATTGTGCAATCCTAAGTTTTTTTTACAGTCAATTGAAAATTATCAATACATTGTTAATAGACTTTTGTGACGGCTTGTGTACACAAGGTTTAGGATTCAACGTTTAAAATTAAATAATAATTATGCCACATCACAAAATTCCAGCTGCATATCTGGTGGCTGCTGAAAATAAAGATAACCACTAATTCTATATTTAGCTTTGAGCAATGGTTTTACATGATACATTTTTGACAGATTTACAAAGCTGCTGCCAAATGTTACAGAACTGATCATTGAGCTGACCAGGATTTTGTCTGAAGTTACCAAGTCATTAGCTGTTTAGTCAGTCAATAAAAAGGCTCATCAGATGTACTATCTTGTTGAACAGACAAATGGCTTGCAATTTCTTGCAGAAATGGTATATTTATTGTAAGGAAAAACCAGACAGAAGACAGGCTGGCCAGCTTTTTCATTTTTCAGCTTTTCATGATGGCAGTTTGGGTTTTAGGAGACAATTGAGATTTGATGATAGGTATGATTCAACTAAAATTATAGTCTCAAACCAAGAATCTTAGTGAGTTCTTGATGCAAAATGGAATGGCAAAAAATTGGCTCATTGCAAACTTGATTGTAAACCCCGCAGAGGAGCGATATTACTGTGGTGTTGGACTTGTCAATGCTGAAACCAAACTACATTCAAATATGGATAACTCAAACTTCACGGGACCGAGTGAAAGTGTTCAAGTTATCAGAGCGTTCAAGTTATCAGAGCAATGTCATAAGTCCATGTATTTATTAGTAGATGCGTGTACATATACAAACTATAATATAAATCAAAATCACGAATGGCTTGTTTCAAATTAAATGCTTCTAAGGTAAAGTTAGAAATTTTTTATCAGGAAGTATAGAGATTTTTCTATCACCTAAGATTTCTTTGTTGTTTTATGTGATGTGACTGCCAGGACGTTTTCAGATTAAAATTGGAAAAACTTGATTGCTGTTTGAATGCTTCGAAGAAAAGACATATTTTTCTTTTGAGCGTTCTAACCCCGTTTTAACCAAGATCAATTTTACCAATTGTTCTTGAAGTTTATGCGAAGGTTACCTCGCTTTTCCTAGCCTTCGTAGGACCATCGCTAAGCGTTGTTTGGTAATAAATCAAATTTCACCAAACCTTTAAAGAAGTTGTTTTCGAAAATATTTTGCCGATGATGGTAATAACGATGCCTACGAACTACTAAAAGTTGGGGTTTATCACTATGGCTTGGAATAAAGTGATATTCTAAAGCGATAACAACCGTCTCGGTAGTAGTTGGGCAAAAAAATGTTCGAGTTAACAAAGTTGAGGTCGAGTTATCTGAAGTAATTTATCATTGCGTGGGAGCGGACCAAACAAAACCGTTCGAGTTAACCATGTGCTCAAGCTATCCGAGGGCGAGTTATCCATGTTTGACTGTATATGAGCAAAATAAACACAAAAATAGAACATGAAATTCACAAGTGGTTATTTGTTGATGTACTTTGGTGACCTGATTCTAAGGTTGTTGTAAAGCCAAACCAATTACATTTTAGACAGCTTTGTCCATTACTTTTTTGAAATTATTTTTCATATATTTTCAGCGTTTTGTGTATAAGCTACTTTTAATGCTTATCACCAAATGATTTAATAGTGTCTGTTGCTAGTATATTACCGGTGTATTGCGGAAAAGCCTTGGTGAGTGAAGACCTTAGAATCTTCTCCTGGAAGAGGTCTTTCTTGTTCAGAAAGAGAATGATTGACGTGTCTGTGAACCATTTGTTGTTGCAGATGGAATCAAACAACTTCAAGCTCTCTTGCATTCGGTTCTGTAATGAAAGTATAGTAACTTCCGAAGTGTTCCTCAAGTGTTACTATGCAAATGTAAAACGTTCAACTGCTTCTAAACACTATCACTCAGGGTTTGAACACTTCACCAAAAACGGAATTATAAACAACACCATATTTTACAGGGTGCGAAGCTCAATTGAGAGTAGCCATCAAATTTGTTGATTGGGCAAAACTTTCTTAATAACGATGGCCGGTAACTGTGAAATTAGAAAAAAATGGTGTGAGACTTGCAAAGAGCTTACTGAACGCCGATATTCAATCAGAAATAAAATTATGAAATTAGCAAATGCATAAGTCAGTTCAAAAATCTTAACAACCGAGTTGTTTTGTATAAAGGCAGACAACCTTAACCATTGATATATTAAACGTGTGAACAATCATTTGGTTTATATTACAAGTTGCTAGTACTTCTACTATGGCAATAATAACAATATGTACAATAAATCCAAAATGGAAAAGGTGGTTGGTGGTGCGGATGATAGTGTGTCTGGTTGTTAAGCTGAATGTCCGAGTTCGAGTCCGTTGCGGTCCAATGTTTTTACACATTTAACTGTGGTGTCGCACGGAGGGACAGACCTGGCTTTTATCGTGGTAAAGAATTTAGTAAAAAGAGTAACAGTGCATGAGAAGAATAATTATCTAAACACCTGTTAAAATAATAATATTTTAACTTTAATTTATTAACCTAATTATTTTGCTAATTAGCAAACATAGTGTTGATGCTATATACTGGATAGTTACAACGCTATATACTGAACAGTGACAAGGCTATATATTGGATAGCAATAGTGCTATATACTGGATTTTCTGCACTGAGACTGTTACGATTCTCAAAAGTCTGTATGTCTCATCAGGAGAGAATGACCACTTTCTTTGTCTCCTCACTCAAAAAGCATCTATTGAGGTTGCGTAGTCTCAGTTCTGGTTGGCCATTGAAGTGATTAAAGGGCTAACTCTCATGAAATCTGCCATTTGGTCTAGGTCGGTACTGATAAAACTAATGCATCGGTGATTGACTGACACAGTTGATCATAGCGATCTCAATTCTATTTTATTTATTTCTGACATAAGATCTACAATTGGGTCCCAAAAGACAATGAGACCAGCATTTCATACAAACAGTTATATATTGACAAAGATCTCTTACCAGTAACATACCCATATAGAAGCCACTAGTATAACTTGGAACTATGAACCACAAAACATTTCAAGCAACTTTTTGGACAATCGATGCTGATGAAACCTTTATTCATAGTTTGACCAATGTTCTAAACCTAAATCATTTTTGTACTTGAATGTTTTGATCGTTAATGTTTAGTGTTTTTCTTTGAATAAATTATGACGATGCAAATAACTGTGCAGACGTTATTGACAACCCATGTTGCATAGTACATTGTAAGTTGCTGACAAAATGTCAACAACAGTACTGTGAAACTAAGCAAATAAGTCATGACCTTCACATGACTAGGGCCGGATCTCATGGGACCATCTAAGAGCGAGTGCATGTGCAGCCGCAGTAAATATCGACACTGCCCATAGGCACTGCGTTTTGGAGAGTACATGTAGTCAGGCCTGAACATGAACCTGGAGATAAGTTTATATGTAGGTAAACTATTAGCTACTATAATGACTGAAGTCTTAAATCTTTACTGTAATAAGAGCCACGTCCATTTTTTCGAAGTCACAGTTTGAAGTTCAGAAGAAAAGATTGCATCGTACAAGACTCGAACTCATGACATCTGGCTTAACAGCCCGATCATCTGGTGCCTGGGCTAGTCATATTAGAATAGTTGTGCAAATAGTATTTTTCCAATACGCAATAGACTGCGAGGATGCTAGTTAAGACAAAATGCCCAGTTGCAATATTTGTTAGTTGATAAATGACACCTTTTAGAAGAAGCTTCTTTATTCCAGTCAAATGCGTCTCTCGGTCTGTTCAATGATGAACAGTAGCAATATCTGGGGTTGTCACGAAAACTGGATGCAAATCTCAATAGCAAAAATTTCCTTGGCAACCTTAAACCATAACTGTCACTTACAACTTTTATCATATTTGCTAGGTAAATCAGACACGCTGATTCCGATTTTGTACTCAAAATAAAGATTAGTCCACTAACTTTCAGAGTAATGAAGGCTTTTTTACAGCGTTTTAATATCTGTCTCGACAATAACATGATCGGCACAACAAGCTCCGCCCATAAACACGTGACGTAACCTAGCTTTTTAAGAACAGAAGTTACGTAGTGATGTTTAGACCGATTTGGAATAATAGAGATGGGTGTTTTAAAATCCACTAATATCTAAATTCAGCCTTAAAAATATTCTAAATCTTTTCTGAAAGGTAGATTAGCTTTTAAGCATTGCATATTGAAAAAGCGCGATAACAATGCTAGCTGGTGATAAAACCATACTTTTTGAGCTCACTTTTCTCGGCGTTCTGCCTATTTAAACATCATGTAACAAGATACGAGCAATTTTAAATAGTTTATATAACTTTCATTAAAAACTGAGATTATTTTACAGGCTGGATTTAGATAATAATGGGTTTTAAGACACCCATCTCTATTATTCCAAATCCTACTAAACATTCCTAACTTCCGTTCCTGAAAAAGCTAGGTTTCGTCACATATTTATGGGCGGAGCTTGTAATGCCGATTGTGTTGTTTTCGAAACGGATAGTGGAACGCTTTAAAAAAGCTTAAATGACTTTGAAGGTTAGTGGACCAATCTTTATTTTGAGCACAAAATCGGAATCAGCGTGGCTGATTTACCTAGAAACTATGATAAAAGTTGCAAGTGACAGTTATGGTTTAAGGCTACATGATAGGACTAAACTAGTAAAATTCAGCACAGAAATTGATTAATTCGTTTTCTATTCGCTAAAACAGATGATTGATTCCCACAACTCTAAGACCTGAAACTCAATGACAGTGTAGCAAAATGTGTGACCAAATGTCAAACGACCGGGGGGGTTAAATCTCAGAGACAGTGCAAGGAAGAAACGCTGCCCGAAATAACTGGCAAATCAACAAATATTAGTGCTGTAGCTAAGATCACTCATGAAATCGCGTGTATCGGTAGTCCTTGATAACTCCACCGACCATTTCGTCATGACTAGATAGCTGATCATTAGTATTTTTTCAATGAAATCTAAAGCGCACTGAAAAAAAATTCAATTTATAGAAAATATATGTGTTACTCTAAACTATAAATTAAGGAATAAGCATGTTCCTAAAAACCTCGGTCAGTCTGTAAACGAGAATTTCTCCATCCCATGTGACAAACTTACTTTGACAAGATGTAATTCATATTTTTTCACTGAAAAGAAACACTTCAAAACAATTTTTTTTAAATGAGCAAAATTACCGTTGTTTCATCCTCATGTAAAACTTGGTCGTATTCGCTCATAGCTACGCAGAAGATTATAGCAGTTACATCTTCAAAACAGTGAATCCATTTCTTCCTTTCAGACCTCTGTCCACCCACGTCAAACAGTCTACAATTAGAATATGAAAACTGCGTACCAAACCAGTAGTAATGCTATTTATAGCTAAGCCGCCTGACAGCATCATGATGCCAGCCTTTCATTAACTTCCTCTGGCTATAAATAGGGGCAGTTCAATGACTTATATCCTAGCAGAACTGCTAGGTGTGATATTAAGCTGTAATGTACGTAGCACATGTCATATTGCGTGACTCAATACAAGCCGTATTCCATTTATAAATTCAATAGATCATGCGAATTTGAGCATACAATGAGTATGAGGCTATCAAAATATTAAATTAGTTTTTTTTTGATGAGCTGTAGCAGACAACAAATACAGTATACTGTCCGTTACAGAGCAGTACTTTGAAGTTGTTTCATCCTGCACCAAGGAAAGATGACTGCTTTATTTCTACCAAATTGTATCTTATGGATTTACATGATAGCTTCCGATGATAAACTCAAATAATGCTTGTCCTTAAGATATTTGGTTTATTAGCACAATACAAGTACTTGCTTCAATGTCTGAACTTGACAACAAAATTGGTAGAGCGAAAAATACAATGAGAATAAAAAAAAAAAAGAATCTAAGAAGTTCTCAGTGATACGATTTAAGAAGACATTCCAGTGTAACGCGCGAAATTTGTTCAAGCCTCCCAAGTCATTACAATTCCAAAACAGCCATTTTAAGTTCAAGTACTAAAAACAATGCATCCAAGTTTTGCATGTGATTCATTTATGCGCATAAAGGATTGATCATCCTTTGAAAATTCAATGTAGCGCCAGCGATGATAACAAAGAAAGGGTGCTTGGCGTAAGCACTTTGGGTCGAATATGAGTTATAAATTACCACAAGCCCAAAAATGATCAAATTATAATTGCCGAAAAAACTATGCCATCTACTACCAGCCCTTTCGCAGTAGCAAATCACTCCAACTTTGCAAAGACAGTCTGCACACTGTCCGAGGCACAGTTTAGATGAGCCATTATGCCCATATTGGTTTGCTAATTAAATTTGTTGCATCAGAATTCATGAAACTGCTTGCATTGTGTGAATCACCTATTCTGTCAGGATGACACAACAGCAGATAGAATTTGAGTTCTTTTTACTTTTTGAAACTAGGAAAGAGATACACACATCTGTAAGTATATTGTAAGTCACTGGGAACCAGATCCAATTCAACATTCACAACTTGCTAACCCACAAACAAATCAATCACTGCAGGATAATACACGCAAAACAATCTTAAATATTCACGGCATTGTCTAATCACACAAAAGACCTTTTGAAATATATATGTGCTCAACTATTTACATATCAGTGTTGGCCACTGGGAATGGCAGTTACAGCACCTAAGGAATTTGTGAAACAATAAAGATTCCAGGACAATCATAACACGGCACGAGACTGAATGCACTAAGGAGACCATAGCTATTTAAAAGAAACCTTCCAACACCAGAAACTGGAATGACAGTTTAGTGCTAGAATATAACTTGGAGAGACGCATAACAGAGTATAATGAAGAGCAGTAAACTACACAGCATAATATTTTTTCTATCCAGAGCAGCGAATAGCAGGAGTTTCATAAGCCTGACACTATCACAAGCGTAGAAAGAATCAAGCGTGCCTTAAGGCGTTGTCACACACTCTACTAAAACCCGTTGTACCTACTAGGGCACTCATAAGCTACTAATAGTCTAGTCTATGCTTGTGAATATACTCCTAGCTTCTCTCTAGGGAGAGAAAAGTTTGGCCAAATGCCACTAAAACCACCTGCCCATTATAGCGTTGAAAATCTAACTGTGTCGGTCCCACGGGTCAAGCCTATCATATATTTAAAAAAACTGATGTATCAAAAAAGCTTGCTTTTTGTTCGCTTGAACAACAATTCTCAGAAAATAAAAACTTATAAACCTTTTAGCACCCGACATCATGAGCTGGGCAGCTCTAAAGTGCTCTGATGAAATGTCAAAGATCAAACCGTTTTCAAACTCAACTACTCCTAGGTATAGAATAACTTCAAATTATTAAAATCGTCACCCACTGATGAAATTGAGATAATTTATTATGATGATTTTGATGTAATAATTTTGTTTTCTATTTTGTAAAAGATGCGCTCAACAATTTTATTGTCAATTCTTTTAATTTTTTGTCAAAAGAAATGAGATGCATACCCAAACTCGATAGTTTCAAGTCTTTCTAGAATAAATCTTTGTTTTTGCATTTATGATCCCACATAGCAATACCTTTTAATTGACTTATTTTTTTGTCGCACCAAATGTAAAACATTTTTCTATAAAAATTATAATGGATTAGAATATTGACCGATATCAAAAGTTGTACATTTTCTACGAGGTCTATGATATTTCCTCACATGAGACGTCGCATGCCAAATCAATAGCTGTGACAGCCATGTTACAGCTCTGTCAAGTGTGAATACTGAGGAGATCATTGCAACTGAAACAATGTTTTCCAAATATCTTCAATCATTAAGTTTTTGAGAAATCAAATGTTGCTGTTAATCTAAGAGATTTCACTATTAACCGCTCCCCTTTTTCTTTGTTCGAATTCTTAGTAAATATATGTTAACCAGGCACCCCCTCAGTGTGTCATGAGTAATAGGAAAGGCATTATGGAAAAATATGCGATTTACTAAAATGGAGGCGTAAAGTGGCGCGAGTCAACTGCAAACCCGACAGCTGGTATTAAAAAATGCCAAATTCAAACTTTATCATTTTGGGAACAAATGGTTGTACAGAAATCAAGTAACAAGCAGACCGCACTAAAACGCTTCTTTTAACTCTGCAAGTAGTGAATTGGCAGGTAGTACTTGAAGGTGATGAAACAAGTAGATACAGTTGACCTTTACATCTGTACACAAAAAACAACGTGTCAAATAATCTAGCAACTGTCATGTCGATTTTAAACAAGACTGAAAGATAACCTCTGTTAATGTAAACTGCCTCAGAAACAATGATAAACCAGCTATAAATAAATACATTGTAATAATAGTCCAACTCCCTGATCACGGAACCAACGGAGCCGTGTGAAACTTACTTGAAATTGAGATTCTTGAACGAGAAATGCACTTCAACTATCCCAGTAGTCTTCACTCGAGTTCGGAGGATGTCTTGCTCTGATGGGATGTAATCGGCAGCGCCAATCCTTTCAAGGGCATCAAGGAAACTGCAAACAAATAATATACAGTTTAAAAGATCAAAAAGGTCATCCCAACACATTTTTAATACGATGGCAGCTAACTGTGAAATTATTCTCATGCGCTAGATGAAATAGTGTGAGACTAATAAAGAGCTGCCCGAACGCTGACCTACAATGAAGAATAACGTCATCAAATTAGCTCTCTTTCATACCGTACCTACGCATAGATCATGTCAAGTATTTGAACAACAGTGTTGATTTGCAAGAAGTCAGATGACCTTAACCATTGATAAAATAGATACATGACCTCATCATTAGGTTCCTTTTATAAAAGTTCTGGTAACCAGAAAGGGCACTTAGCCCTAACAGATCACCAGGTACGCTGATAAAAGACTAAGTATATGCGCACAATTATTTATGAATGTCAGCGCATGCTGGATTGGTGAAGTTGCTTGAGTGTCGGTCTATCGTGCTGAATGTCATGAATTCAAATCTTGCATGTCATAATCATTTCCCCAGCCTCCAACCATAAACCTATTAACTATACGTATACTGTAAGTATAGTTAATAGGTCAATGCATCCAACCATGGATTTGTACAGACAGACACAGCTTTCATTGTGGTGAATATTCTGGTAACAATTTAAATTCGCAGTTTGTCAGATTCGCAGAGTTTGTCAGATTCGTATAAACATTTGATTATCTAATATAATAAATGTCTAATATAATATCAAATATATCAATGAGCTAATATATAATTGATAATCAGCAGACTGATTATCCAAACACGTGACAAAGTATTAGCAATCATGAGCTACTACAGTTAGAGAATTACAAGACCTAGTTTTCCGAGTATTCCTGAAAATGGAGTTGTCTGTTACCACACAGAAGACACTACATTTTTGATGTAACATAAGTGTAACTTTAAATATATCTGCCATCAACTAAATATTTTAGTTAGAAACATATTAGCATAGTTCTGTGTCATAGAATTCTGCAAAAGATTCCACAAAAAGATTTTCTAGACTAAAGTGGCTTTCAACAAAGTAATCGGTAAAGCTATACATGTATGCATTCTATATCTTTTTTATTCACATCTCTTCAACTATGATTAGCGTTCCAAGAATGCGAATCAATGTAAATATTTTGATAAACATTGAAACTGGACAATATAATTTATCCGAGCAGAGATAACATTCAACAACAAAACCCAGGCTTACCAAGGGAAACCCTATCAAGGTAAAGATTTCAATGCTAGTGTGTAAATAAAGCGTAGAAATTAACTGTCGCATTTTATATGATTCTTGAATGACCTAATTTGGACAACACTAGACCGGAGAACTGTTTGACTAAGCATCCTTCAAAATGACAACAAAATATAGAAAACATGAAGGAAATGGCAAAGGTTGATGCTACCTTTTTACAGCCACTTGCATCTGTAGTTAGGTTCTATTACAAATGTTAAACTAAAGCTATATGAAAAAAGCAAAATGCTTGATTTAAAACCACAGCATGTCAACTCACCCTAAAATATCAGCATCAAGACAATGATCTACCTAACAACTGAAAAGGTAGTTTAAACACTATTTGTCAAACCATTCATTTGATTTTTTAGACTAACTTTGATTTTTTAGATTCTTATATGGTATTATTTAGAAAAAAAAATTTTTAAAATCAAATTAATGAAATTATTATGCAATTACAAGCAAACATCTACGTACTCCAATCAATATATGTACATTCTCACCTCAAAAACTAAATTACCAACAAAGGTTTTACTTTATATTCTCTACTCTAGAAAATTAAAACCAAATTGAGGGTGATCTTAGCTGAAACGCTGTCATAAGCTAAAATATTTCTAAATAAGTTGTCTTTTGCAACTGTTATATCTAGTAACACTCGCCAATGAACATTGTACAAGGTATCTAGTTCAACTAAAATATTTAATACATTTCCAATGAAACATAAAACCATAACAGAAAACGCCATACTCCCTCAACTAATTAAAAGCTACCATAATTCATAAATACTGCGATGAACGCAATTACGGATTGTCTTAATCTTCTTTCACATTGGTGATTAAGGCTATTGAAAATGGATTAGCGTTCTATACCAGAATACAGCCAAACCTCTGTGTACAATGTTAATCCGCTTCGCTATTACTCCACGTGTCAAAACGCCATATGTTGAAAAACATATCCTTTAATGAGTAATGTGTTTGGTTTAATTAATCCCAAAGCTCAAAAACTAAACAATAAACACTCAAAGCTTGCATATATGGTACATAAAGAAATAAAGCAAAACAAAAATTTAAAAGAATATATACATCCGAAGTAGAATAAAACAAATAAAAACTAGATATATAATTAATAACACTAATAAAAAATAATTAATAGATAATAAATCAAAAAAATAAATGAACAAAATAGAATAAATGGTAATAAACAATAAATAGGAAGTTGATGGAATAAAGAATAAAAAATGTGAGAAAATAGAATCAATCGATAAAAAATAATAATAAATAAATAGAGTGAATAGAAACAATCAATAAAAAAGCTTGTCTATGTCCACATAAGTTTTATCTTAGAGATGGGCAAACCGAGGTGTAGCCTCAGCAGTCTAACAAACAGATGGTGATAGAGATACAAACCTAATCTAATAGGAACGACGTTAACTTTAATGCTATAATACTTTGTCGTATAGCAACAAATATGATCAAACGAAAAGCCTATAAATGTGAGTGTTTGTAGAGTGCTGTTGAACTTTGTTAATATCTTAGTACAGCAGCATGTCTCCAGATATGAAAGGTCTTTGAGCGATAGGTTAGATAGTTGCTACTTTCCCATTAGCTGTCACATAACGGACTTGAAATGAAGCAGCAACCTCATCAGCTTTCAAAATGGAGAGTTGGGCCTCAAGAATAACAAGCTGGATAAGGCTGACAAGACATGCTGCCATGAACAAGACCCGTTCTACACAGTGAAAAGCTCTTGGCAGTGGAACTAGCTTTTTAATGCATTTAAAAAACAAAAAAGAGAAATGTCCCAAAATTTTTGGTTTGAGGACATTTCATTTGTCCCAAACTTTCCAAACCAAAATAATTTAGTAGTGTTTCGACTGGTGATCCCAAGTTATGACAACACAAAATGCAAGAGTGTAAATACGACAAGAAATGATTGCAATTAGGAATAAAAGGTCTCACTATTTTGCCGAGTCATTTAGCTGGTACTCATTAGCTCTATCGAAACACTGCTGTAATCCGGCATCCATCCAAAGGTTCGCCATAGCTTTCAGGAGTTCTTCGCTGAAAGGCTCAGTGTCTTCCATTTTATGCACGACGTCCAATACCAAAGATGCATCGCTCTGTCAACACAAATACACTCTCAAACTCCCTGTTGTGGCAAATCTATCTTCGGCTCGATTAAAAGTACAGATAAAATGAGAAAATGTAGATGACACAATATAGTTTCGAGGAAAATGTCCGAATGCTATACACAGCTGACGAACGTAAGTATGCTGAACAGTCAAAACACTAGAACTGTTTTAAGCCTGCCATCAACAAGTTCATAATTGTATAATCACTGCACAGGGGTGGTGAAATGTGAAATGTAAAACAAGGACCTGCTAAAAATGGTTTAGTGATTTCGTCTGAAACAGAATGGAGTATCATTTTTAAATGAAATTCCATTTGATCCATATTTCGAAAGCATTCGCTGCAATTCGGTGTACAAAATATAGAAGATAACTCCATGATAAGAAGATAGAAGATAACTCCATGTGTGGCAGGTTCGCAATGCTGGATCTTGTAAAATGCTTGCGTTAGCATAAGACTTCCGCTTGACGAAAACGACTTAATAACTATACAGTTTTAAATATAGTGAAAAGATTATAAATTGCCTTACAACTAATCTTCTGTCAGTAGAGTCAATGGGGAGAACATAGTCAAACAAGTTAAGTCAAATATAATTTTTGGCTACTGTTCAACTTTCGACACTGTATGAAACGCAGTCTTTCGCCATGAGCATAACTGCAGGTACAAAAGCAAGAACACAAAGTAAACCAACTGCCAGCATTGATGAATATCAGGCAATGAGGTACAAACAAGGGTTTTAAATGCCCATATAAATCAAATAACCAAATAAAGTAATTAAAGACAGCTTAACCTCAGCTAAAAAATGAGATATTCAGCAAAACTGCCCTTTTTTTCCTTAACCCTTTGAACCCTGGCCGTTTTTGTCAATGTGTGTCAGTAACCCTGGGCAATTTGTCCAATGATCCAAGTTTTTAAACTTTTATTAAATATTTCTAACTGGGCTCATAATGCCATTATATTTGGTAAGACACAAGTCAACACCTCGGGCAACTCACAGTAAATGTCATCAAACAGAAAAAAACAGTATTTCACCAATATTCGGGCTATAAATATAAAAACTTGAACGATTTTAAAAACTCGTAAAAATATTTACAGTAGTAACATATCCATCAAGCATACTTTCATGATCATTCCATGACTCAAAATAAACTGGAAAACTATAATTAGTATCATAAAATTCTTCATTTGCATCACAATCATCCATGACCTACCAACAAACGAGTCGTATCGATTTTTTCGCGAAATTGTTCTAATAAAATTTGTTATTATAATGAAGGAAGTAGATAAAGATATTTAAAAACTGTTACAAATGGAAGCGAAATTTCTGGTCTAACATCCCGCGAAAGAACTAATTTGATTGGTTTACGCCGTTACTTAGAAACAGCTTTTGTAAACAGAGTCATGTGGATGCCGGTATTCCGGTCGCTAGGGTTTCTGACACACCTTACACAATGCCGGAAAAACGGCCGTTAGGGCTCAAACGATTAACAGGTTAACAATGAAAAAACCGTAATTGTCATGAGATCGGCGGCATGTGATAATCGGCGGCGTGTGAAAATCAGCAGTATGTGAAAAGACGAGAAATATTTTGGTCATTTAATGTCAGAATGAATGTGCTCACAACAGTAGAAAAATGCTATGAAGGCTATATTTGATGACCTGCATGATGTTTTGTCCATGGTAATGGCTGAAAGTATGATTATCAATCCCAATTTTTTTCCAAGAGAAAACAAGATAAGGCCTACCATTCTAATCACAGGACACATAGTTGATGTGGTGTTATTGACACAGTTTGATTAATAGATAGGATGAACCGGAGTGACTCTTCCAATTAGTAGCCAATACAGCAGTGACACATGCACTAGCGATCCATGCCCCTACATATGCAGTCATACCTGACGTTCTGGTTGAGCAAAACCAATATTGAGGGCGGCCATTGCCTTGATGATGGCCACCAGAGACTGAATAGTGTTGCTGAACACAACAGGCCGATACTGTTGATTGTCTTCCTGAGTGAAACCACCTTCGTGGATGATCCTGGAAAAAAAGCAACAATATGAGACACGTTACAAAACAGATCAGGAGTCTAACACAGATCATATGACAGACAGGTGCAAGTCTTTCTTTTTCACTGATTTGCTGCAAGTTTTGATAAGTTACTGGAACAAATACTTACACTATTAAGATAATTCCTTTTCCAATAAAAGCAAAACTGAAATTGCTGGTTGAAAATTGCCTCAAAAATGTTATTTCATTGGCTAATGATATCTATCATGCTATTTCATTGGCTAATGATATCTATCATGCTATTTCATTGGCTAATGAAATCTATCATGCTATTTTATTGGCTAATGATATCTATCATGCTATTTTATTGGCTAAAACCTCTACTCACAAAATTAAGTTATTCTAAAAGAAGAAACTGGCATTTGTTCAAATCATTCTAGAGCTCAGTAGCTTGTGAAAACTCTTTAACTCTTAAGTTAAGAAGTTAACTCCTTAACTTCTTAACTCTTTGAAAGGGTTACTTTGCACTGTGAGTAATTACACACAAATACATGATACAAATCTGTATAATAAATTAGCATTATAACATTATAATTACATGCAAAAATAAACTCCTAATGTGATAATGGAGACGCAGAGACATTTGTTGTTTCTTTGCCATGGTCCAGAATACCTGACCTGCAAACAACAAGGAGGGTTCAACTCCCAAAATGGCTATTGGTTGTAACAGGAGTGACATCCAACCTACAACTGGGCACACCTCAAGCTCTCAAACTTTCCTAGCCACCAGATTCAGACGTGTCCAACGAAGATCACAGAGCCAATGTTTGTGCAATATTCCTTAAAAACGCACAGTCTGCGCTTGCAGTAATCTAACCAAACATTTCCATCTTCGCGGGATTGGTCCTACATCACCATGGAAACAAGGCTATGCAATCCACAGGCTCTGAGGTGAATGCAGTGGTGGAGATACACTAATGCAAATTGCTCAAACTCACACGGGATCAAGTTTTAGCTAACTTAACATATATATATATATATTTTTATACTTTTTGTTAACCGATGTTTTCTTTGCTCTTGCCTCTGCACTTTCACATAAACTCCCATGTTTTGAGAAAACTGTTAGGTACTTTGAAATCACTCTAGGTGTAGAGTCAAGTACGCATTCAAGTTTATGCCAGATGTAGGAAAATCAGTGTATTAAGATGATGAAAAATTAATGTTATACAGAATAACTCAGTATAACTACAGTCTTTACTAATTATTAGTACAAGTACAGTGGAGGTTGTACTATTTACAGGCAGAGCAGGCTTTATTGCCGAGCATTTGCGCAGCCGCACACGGCATTTGCAGACGCCAGCAGATCAGTATAATGCCTTTTGACAGACATCAGGCAAAGATCAGAGACTTAGCCATCTAGGGGATAGTATAAATACATGACTGGGGGGTGCTCACTTGTGTCCGATATAATAGAAACCCCACATCTCAAAGTAGAACTTCAGCAGCCATTACTTATCATAAGCAATCGGCACCCGGGCCTTCTTTAGTTTCTATGTTGTCTAAAACGTACTTTTGGAAACCCTACATGTAGGGTAACACAACTAAGGAACAAGTTCATGTTCCAGAGACGCATCCTCGCCATTTTAGGAAAAATATGATAGCTTTAGCATTGATTGGGTGTAGTAACCTTTCACTATTTAGAGGTTTACCCTTCGCAGTTTTAAAACCTTTCGGGGTAAAAATATTCATTAAAAATTAAAATTTTGAGAAAATAAATAAAAATATTAAATTTGGAACATTTTAGTTTTCTAATGATTGAAGATTACAATCTGTACAGATATGATCCCACCACATACATTCTCATTGTTTATTTTAAGTCATACGCTTAAAACTGTCGAGAAAATGAGAAATGAACTTGCAGAAGCTAAACTGAATATACGCAAGCCTACATGTACATGTATTTTCTTCCCAGGAAACGTGACTTCCACAAGAATATCATTCAGTATACTAGTAAAAGCCATATCAGTTAGCTTAGCCACAGCTTCAATAAAAGCTAAGCCGAATACGCAACAGGACTCAATAACTTTCAGCGGTTAGTTCAAAGGCTACAGTTACAAGCAGTTCTAAGGATTCCTACCTACGGCTGCCGAGCTCAATCGCCAGCCGTAGATCAGTAAACTTCTTCAATTAGATATTTGTGAAGACACGATCAATATTGGGATACTAACCCAATAGACACACGGTTTGAGCTAATATAGTTCATACAACATGAAGGCTTACGCATCAGCTAGTAACTAACCTAGTACTACCCTATTCAACTATATTAAACAGATATCGATGCTAGGTGGTGCTATAACAGCAGTGCGCTAAATTATGACAAACCCACATTCCTTGTTGATGGAAATAACATCAACATTTCGTATCTCGTCTCAGCTTAGTGCCAAGTTAATAAATCTATGCATCATTTTAAAGTTTCAAGTGTCCTCTATTCATCTAATTAAATGAAAATCTCTTGTTCTCTGGCTAGAAATAGTTACCAGCTAAACTGAGATCTATTTTTAAACCTGACTAAACTTGTCTCAAATTCCTAAACCCAATGGCGCTTTTCAGGACTACCAACATGTGTACAATAAGAGTTCAGTTCACGTACTAACCCATTAGATACAGTTTGATATAGTTCACCCAACATAGAGGCTTATGCCTAGGCTAGTAACTTGTATAGTCCTACCCTATTCAACTATATTAAAAATAAACTTACACCAAGTTTTAGTAGACATCATCAGAGAGCATCAGAACATTTCTATCATTTGCGATTGTTATTGACCTGAATGTTGCCAGAATGTTTCAAGATTAAAATCGACAAAACTCTCAGAAGTAAAATATGTGGGAAATGACGTAATAGTTTTATCTCACATTGATAAATCAGTGGGTGATAATTTCCCACAACAACAGAAATTATCATAATCCTACAGATACTAGTTTTATTTGACATATCAATAGTTTCTTGTCACATGCATATAAACATTTCCTACTAACCATTATAATCTGAAACCTCTCCAAGGTCTACAGTCACTTAACATGTACAGTAATTCCTCCTACTGGGCAGCTTCAATTATGGCAGTTTCGCTGCATCACGAGTTCTCTGTGATCTTTATTTGTATACACTACAATGTCTGTTAGTCTCGTCTCCGAGACATGAACGGGAGTGCCACACAGTATTTCGATAAAAAATTTGTCTGGCAATGACCTGTTTGATGCCGGTGACAAAAATAGCATCTCTACCAAGAATAGCTTGAGATCGCTTTCGAATTATTGAATGGAATTTGACCATCTGAGTGTTGCCAATAAGTACTTTCCATCATTTTGCCATCTTCAAGCTGATTGGCTCAAGAATACTTAGCATTGACTAGTTCTTTGATTCTACCCTGTCACATTGTTCTCACCAATCTCCAAAAGTTTGTGTTGTATCGACCATCAATTATAGCAGTAGGTTGGATGTACCAAACATATAAATGTAACATGTTGGTGTAAGGTAACTGGAAAAGTTTAGAAAGCAGTGAAAGAGTTCTGAAAGTAATGACTCACACTTAACAAAATGCATGCTAAACTTCTTGCCCCAGACATCGCGCTTGAAAGTTTTTTTTTAAATTGATTGTGGGCCCTTTAAAAATAGTTCTATTTCTGGACTGAATTCTAAAACCTGCTTGGCCCCTACAGTGAGTGCACGGCAATGACCACTTCACTGACCATTTCCTGCTAAAACAATAAGAACTCCTGCCAAGTATGCAGCAGAAGTGTGCTGCCATATACAGTGCGCCTTCAGGTTACGATGTTCCTGTTATACGATTTTTTTGCCTTACAAAGTGGAAAACAATGTTTTTTCGTCTTCGCCATATGAAATTTATGACATTTTTTGCCATACGATATCAATTAAAATTTCTCTCAAAATTAAAATTTGGCAGTCGGCGTGCTGAATATGTCAGACTAACAAAGATGCCGGTATGCTATTCACCAAACTTCTCTCACAATGCCTGAAAGAAACACAATGCCCGCTCTCTCTCGGTTCAGCGTTATTTGCTATAATTTGTAATGAAAACAAAACCGACAGCAGATAGGAGATAACATCTTAGCCAATGACAAAGTTAAGTAAAAAAAATCTAAAACTTAGCTTCAAGTATGCAATTAGTAAGCTTAATTCATTATGTTAAATTAAACGTTTATGTAATACGTCTGTCTCGAAGGTAAGTACTCCCTGCGGTACGTACTGCAAATATTAGTGTAATGCTACATTTTATTACAGATCCTGACTACTAAATCCACTAAAGTTATTGGAGAAAACTATAGTTACTATGGGTAACAATAGTAGCATTTCATTGCTAATTTGTTTTAAGTACAGTACATATATAAAATTTTGATGATTTTTACCAGGTGTTTGCATTAGATAATTCCTATGGGTTCCTATACCCCTCTATATGACATTGTCGCCTTTTGATGCCAACACTGGAAGGAATCAAAATCGTATGGCGAAGGTCCACTGTACTCATTTAAGACACCCCTAAAATGGCCTCGGTAAACCAACATGATATGCTCATGAGACTCAGTTCAATTGGCAAATATTTTTCCACAAACACTAGGAGGCTTCTGTGAGCAACTTACGCCCCCCCACCCATATCCACGTGGACTGTGAACACATGTGCTATGGCTATTGTTAGAGCTTTCGAGAAAGCCGACATCAATGTTGAACCGCAATTGGTCAACGAGTCTGACGTGGACAATGACGAGAACCCGCAACGCTGGTAAGTGAACCAGCTCGTCTGTGTTATTTGCACACTGAGGGCCAAAACTGAGGGTTTTACGAAAATAAAAGTGAATAGTTTTTTTCCAATGAAGTTGACTGAGCTTTTGGTGCTGTTGTTTTTACGCATGTTTTAAGATGCTGTGACTTAGATATTGGTTAGGGAGAAATACACCGTGACATTGAGACTTTACCCTGATATGGTGCATCTCATCAAGGAAAAAAATACAGTGGTTTATGGTTTGCAGAAATTCCAATGTTTGCGAGTGTCTTGTCTGGTGAGTAAACTCGCAAGGCGTGAAGTACTTTGGTACTTGGATATTCTGTCGAGAGAACAAACTTTTCATAACGGTTCTACTACTGAAAAGGCTCCATGAACTATCAGATGTTCACCATTCAGTTCTTAAAGTAGTCAGAGAAAACTGTGTCAGTCATCAGTTACGACAGCGTCAAAAGCTTGCATTAGCATTTACCAAGGGAATGGGTATCTCTGCATGAAAGAACAGCTTGCATACTCCTTGTCTAAGTTATAATCCCTCAGGAGTCAAAACATCAGCATAATGCTTAGAAATAAACGAATCACTTAAATGGCAGATTAAAACATCGAGGAGTTGCAATGACATGTCATATTCTTTCATGCATAGTTGCTACGCGGCCTCTTTTGTTTAACGCTCATGTGCACGGACGAGATGTCCAGTGAAGCTAGTTGAGCAAATACATATATTGATGGATGTCATAGATTTACAAAAACCTGTTAAAAGTGGTATGACAGGAGCCAAGACCAAGCATTTGCAAAGGCAATGAAAGTTTTGAGAGAGAACTGTTTCAATAGGGAACAACTCATGTAACACTCTTCAATAATTCAGAGGACCCTTGCCATTTCGTATATGGCCTGATGTTTCTATACAACTTAGCCAATAAATACTAATTGCCAAATGTAGCCAATTCAGTTCCGTCACCAATATTATTTATAATTTATTAAAATATATATTAAATTAAATAACTAAATTATATTCTTTATATACAGTGAAACGCGGATAACTCAAAATTCACGGGACTGAGCGCAAGTGTTCGAGTTATCCGAGCATTCAAGTCATCAGAGCACTGTCACAAATGGATGTAATTATCAGTAGAGCCATGTACATAAAAAAACTATATATAAATCAAAAGCACAGATTGCTTGTTGCAAGTTAAAGGGCCTCTCATGCAAAGTTTTAAAAAATTTCATCCGAAAGTATATATATTTTTCTATCACTTGAGATTTGTTTGTTTTAGGTGATGTGACAGCCAGGACATTTTCAGATTAAAATTGGCAAAACTTGATTGCTATTGAAACGCTAAAAAAATGACATCTTTTTTTCCTGAGCGTTTTAACCAAGAGCGATTTTGCCAATTTTACTTTGTTTATCTGAGGTTACTTCGCTATTCCTTGCTTTTGAAAGGCCACCGCAAAGCAGATGTTTGGCAAAATTGGATTTTTTGCAAACTTTTAGAAAAGTTGTTAACGAAAATATTTTGCCCACTGATGGTAATAACAACGCTTGACAACTACTAAAAGTTGATGCTTATCTCTATGGCTTGAAATAAAGTGATATTCCAAAGTGATAACAACCATTTCGATAGCCGTTGGGCAAAAAACCATTCGAGTTAATGATGTTGAGGTAGAGTTATCTAAAGCAATTTATCATTGCATGAGAATGGACCAAACAAATCTGTTGGAGTTAACCATGTGTTAGAGCTACCAGAGGGCGGAGTTATCCGAGTGTGATTAGATAATTTTCTGTTGCCACGGCTATATTTCCTAACAAGCGCCTCATGTACCTCAATTTTAATTAGACTTAAATTATTATACAATCTACAGTATCCTACTTTTGCATTAGGACTTATCCTCCGCATAATAGAAGGGATATATACATACATGTACATGCAGCTATTACTAGGATAGTAACTGCAGCAAATTACAATCACTATGTTTTTATGACACACATCATGCGGATTTGGTGTTGTGTGCCAGTTGCATTACCGTACAAACTGTGTGTTTCTATGGACATTCGCATGATGCGGATTGACTCCGACGCCTTGTTGAAAAAAGGTAAGGAATTGTACGTTAAAAGTTAATAATGAGCACCACACGTGTTAGTAATGCAAACACGTGAAACTCGATCGAGAAAGAACGATGGAAGTATTGATGTTTAAAATTCAATAGCTGGCTTGGTATTTAAATGCGCAAGTGATGATGCCATAATTCGCAAACATAGCAGATTCGAAAAAGTTTTGCAAATCGCAAAACTCGCTTGGTTTGCAGATTTATGCCGTTTCCATGATGCAAATTATGAGTGTCATTGGAAAGTCATTCTAAATTCATTTGTCATGTAACTATTCAGACAATTTGAAATGATTCAACCATCAGCTAGTTCCCAAACTCAGTCAGCAGTTGGCACAGCTTTCATAAAATACAGCAGAAAATCAAGCTATTTTCCACCTTCCCTAGCTTTAGAATATAAAAACTGCATAAACTATTACTAACTTATTATTATTTTTACAGACTCTTATATTAATGACTAGAAAATTTAGTTGGCACAACTTTTGTGTACCAGCATTACGAACGGCCACCAAAAGTCATTTGGGTAAAGTCAGGAAGTGAGGTTTTAGCTTCTTAAAAATATCAAAAAAATACTTTATCACATTTCTCTCTGTTACAAATAAAAACAGGATATATGTCCAGAGGATTTGATGCTCTAAGCAGGTCAATGCTCCGAATTACCAGTTTTCCATACCTAATTAGAAACATGCTTAAAGATGAACTCGCATAGAAATTTAGTCAATCTTATCAGAAAGTATCAGCACTTTTTATCGTTTGCGATTGTCGATGATGTTTGAGGTGATCTGACTGCCAGGATGTTTCAAGATTAAAATAAAAAAACTTGATCGCGGCTACGACAGTCAGATCAAGCCAAAGTGCAACTATGACGTCTATAATCCATGACCAACAGAAACGATATGTGTAACATCGCAACCTGAGTGAAATAGTCGATAACAACTTAACAATAATAACAACTGGTGACAACATGATGAAGTTTGAAGTTTTGTCGATGATAAACTTGAAACACCGTAGTAGTCCGATCACTTCAAGCATTGAAAACGATCAAAAATGATAGAAACATATCGACACTTTCTGATAAAGTTCACAAAAATGTTGTGTATGGTCATCTTTAATGACCACTACCTAGATGATCATGTCTTGCTGAGCGGAACTAATGTTGGTCTGACATTTTGTTGTTGTTTTCTCCTATAATCTTGACTTATTGGGTTTTTTACCAGCTCAACTCAAATCCGTTATGGATTAAACATGTAATCTGCTATGAATTTGTGAATTTCCTAGGTTATAGGATATTATCTAGGGATTAGAAAAGTGATTAACATCCTTTACATATTTTTTTGTTTTCAGAGGCGCAAGTTCGCAGTATATATTCATGGAGAAGCTCACATATATTAAATAGTCACAGCGTAGTGCTGTTCAAATAACGGAAACCAGTTATCATTTAATGGGTTGTAGTGCACAAGATTCCTCAACAACTATTAGGCAGATAATATTATTTATATTTCTTTAGTCTTATTCAGATATTGCTAACCCTATGCATCATCGAGTTGAAGCATTGCTGCCACGAACAGCTTTTATTGTTTTTTCTTGGGTAAATCTGACACGCCGATTCCGATTTTGTAATCAAAAGAAAGATTGGTTTACTTATAATTTTTTAAGGCATTTCTTACAACGATTCAATATCGGTGTTGCAAACGACACAATCGGCACAACAGGCCCGCTCATAAATATGTGAAATAGCCTAGCTTTTTAGGAGCGGAAGTTCGGGATGTTTAGTCCAATCTACAATTATAGAGATGAGTGTTTTAAAACCCATTATTCTCTAAACTCAGCTGTCAAAATAATCTCAGTCTTTTCTGAAAGATAGATAAGCTATTCAACTTTGCTTGTAGCTTGTTAAATGATGTTTAATAGGCTGAACGCCGAAAGCGCAATAACAACGCTAGCTCGTGATAAAATTGTGAAAAAAAAGAGACGGAGACTATTTTGAAGGCTGAATTTAGAGAATAATGGGCTTTAGGACATCCATCTCTATAATTCTAGATCGGACTAAGCGTCTCCAACATCCCTAAAAAGCTAGGCTACATCACATATTTATGGGCAGGTCTTGTTGTGTCGATTGCGTCGTTTGCAACACCGATATTGAATCGTTGTAAGAAATGCCTTAAAAAAATAAGTGGACCAATCTTTATTTTGAGTACAATATCGGAATCAGTGTGTGTGATTTATCTATAATAAACAATGAAATCTGTTCGTGGCAGTTATTCTTTAAATAGGGGTAAATAATTCAATCAAAAAATGTTAACATTATGGCAGAAAACAGAACGTCATAGCAGAAAACAGAATGTCATAGCAGAAAACAGAATGTCATAGCAGAAAACAGAACGTCATAACAGCTGACAAAATGTTTGTTTGGCTTGCTCAGAATTTAAATATTGCTCAGTAAATAAATAATCAAAATGTAATTCTATTTGAACAAAAGATTAATTGCATGTTTTAAACAGTCTACAAGCACTTATATTGTAGCAAACACTGATATCATGTATGTATTTACCAAGTTATATCCATTTAATTACTGTTGCTACATACAAACTCTTAAACGGGTTTAGCTACCTTCATGTTGTCTTTAAGTTTAATTGCGTCATACGAATGGCAAGTACAGTAGACTCCTTAACATAAACAATCCGTTCCAGCAATGTTATAGAGAATTTACGTCATATGAGCAGTAAAATAAATGTAAGTTGCCTAATCCGCTCCAAGACCTTTCCAAAGTCACCCTTTTAGCCATAAAAAAAAGGAAAAACTTTACTTAACTCTTCCAATTTGTGGGATGTACCGTAATTGCAGAATTATTGGTTTGCATCAGCAACCTTTCTCCTTTTTATGATCAACCTCACTGATTTTATAAACCATGATTGCAGTAAATTTTCAACAAGTCGATAGAGACTGCAAAGTTTTTGACGTTCATTTACAACGATTTGCTTTATTTTCTAAACAGCAAAGTCTATTCTGCAAGGTAAAGCTAATAACAAATATTCAGTACATCTACAATTAGGCAAAACAAAAAATATTTTCACTATAAAAAGCAGTTCTACCTGTTTGTCGTCTATCTTTATTCGCGCTCAAGGTTAGCATTAATATAATTTTCGATTATTTTCCAACTCGTGACATCAAGACTGGTAGACTGACGCTGTAATACCTGCACCAAACGATCGCCTTTTGTATTTATGAACAATTGCGAAGCTATCCTATTCGCCTCTTTGGCGACATTTTTACGGATCTATTACGGCAAACTAGCATGTCGCGAAAGCTATATATATACATGTAAAAGATATAACGCTAAACACACGGCGGTTTTTCTTCCGCAGGTGAGGCGAAATAAACTACCAGTCAAATCGATTTTGAAAACTTGCCCGACTAGACACTTTATGTTATCTGAATTTTTTTACGGAGTAGCAAGCAAAAACTTTTCATAGATTTTTTACATTATCTGGAATTTACGTTATAGAAGGTATACGATATAGGAGCGTCTACTGTAATGAGAAAAGAGACTTTTCTACGACAAGTAAGGAGCATTTCAGATCAGTGTCCTTTGTACCACTAGGAACACTCATCTATTTTCGCTCATAGCTTTGTTGGTAAATTTAACGTTTTTAACAAATTTAAAATAATCATTTGAATAGAAAAGATGACGGAAGAAGCCGTGGTTTAGGGTCCTGATTTAGGATCAGCAAGTCTGTATTTTAGTGACACAAGGACCATTGATGGTGTTAACAAGGTCATCCGACCACAATTGTTCCTGTGCTTCAACAGTCTAAAGTCGGTAGATCCCACCCAGAAAAAAAATGGTGGTTTTCTCACAGGACTATCCGACTATAAACAGTACATAAGCTTCATATAAATAAAACTTCACTTATTATTTATTAATATTGACTTGTTCCAAAATCATTTTCTAACTGAATGTCAATAAACCATTCAACTAAAAATATTCATCGCTTTCCTAATTTCATTGCTATTTTCTCAAAAGTGCAAGGGTTTGGTGTCCAAATTGGACAAATGTGTCATAGTGTTAGTCTTGCATTATTTTGATGACACTATCTACATATATGACAATCTTTCACACATATTTTAACCTTCCAGAAGTTAAAACTTCAGCCATTAAGGAGGAATTTAAGGCCATGGGCTAATTTTTATCTTACACACCAGAAAGTCACCTGAATTTTCATGGCTTGATTTTAGTTATGATGCATCTAAATTCGGTACAAACATGCGGTCAATGCACATGTGAGCATCTCAAAAATTCAGAAAACATGTACTTTATTAGTAAACCATTGTGATGACAGTTGATCTCAAATAAAAATGATGGACTTGTCATTAAAAACTGGACTTCAAGCAGTCCATGTTGATCTTATGAGCTGACATTCTTCTTAACCAGCCGCTGCATCTCATCAGATGAATTTCATTCAATTTTTGAGATACAATTTTACTTTCAAAGAATATTCTTAGACTACATCATCTGTTTAGTCATTAAAAACTAAAGTAAATGAATTTTATGTCATAGCTATTAACGGAGAAATGTTCAAGAATTCTATCCAGCGCATCTCCTTGCATATTTATCAAATATTAATGTGCTTATGACAACTCATGACAGAAGACTGCTTGTGATCGAGCTGATCGGAGGTCAGTATCATCATGAGCCACAACCATACAGTCTGAGTGGCCTTAACTGTCTGCCAGACGAAGAGAGAATGTATGTAGGAATGATTAATTTTGTTGAAGCTTGTTAAACTATATAAATATATATCGTTTTCCGACTATGAAACATGACCATAACGGTTTGACTTACAACGATTCTATTTGAACAGTTGATTCTTATTCATACAAAATTTTAGGTGCATTAGAAATGGTTATTGAAATTAAGACACACATTTGAGTTGAAATCATCTTGATGAATTACTCGCAATGATGAAATACGGTTTTTAAGCAGACTGTTGGTGTGCTATATATATATATATATATATATATATACACAACTAACAGAATGGTAAATAGTAACTTTACAGCATCTATAACTCAAGGCCTACAGGAATCAGCAATGCGTCTGAACCAAGGCTGCGAGGATTTTCCCGGGATGGTAAATACATCTGAAAAAAAATACGGTTTTCACGGTCCGCCCTGAATACACCAGAATAAATGGGTAAAAATATTGAAAGTAAAAATAAAGCCAATTTAGCCATAAATGCAAACTATTATGCTTCTTGATATCTTTCGATGATGTGACTAAATTATTTCCACCAAAAATCAGAGCACTGAAATGATTTTAGCAAGCTATTAGATAATCTTCCACAATTTTACTAGTCAAAGTCAAAAGAATTTTCAAGTCGGGTGAACCCTCAATATACGACACTCAAGCGTAGTGTGAGGCAAGATGCAATTCCAAGCAAATGGTGAAACAGAATTTGGTCTCTTCCCAAAAATTTTATAGCAAAGTTGTATGTTTGTAGTAGAATAATGAAATAACTAATTATGAGCATGTCACTTCGAAAATATTGTCTCTTGTTTGCGAATAGCGCTATTTAAATTCCTCGTTTTTTACATGACAATTACAGGTTCTCAACTCATTTCAACTTACGTGATATGAACAAACTGCATACAATCACTAACAATCATTTTGAAAATATTATTGCCAGCTGCTTTAACAATCTTCCATCTAAAATCCGTTCTCTTAGCAGAGAAAGGCATTTTAAACACTATTTGTCAGACTATTCATCCAATCTTAATGGCTAACTGTTGCTTTTTTCCCCTTTTTTGTTTTACTATTGTTGTATGGCCTAATTTGAAAACATTTCTCTTTGTGAAATGAAATTGTTGCCAATAAATTGCTATATATATATATATATATATATACAGTCAAACATGGATAACTCGTCCACGGATAGCTCGAACACATGGTTAATTCGAACGGTTTCTTTGATCCGTTCCCACGTAATGATAAATTGCTATAGATAACTCGAACTCAACACTGTTAATTCGAACTGTTTTTTTGCCCAACGGCTACCGAAACGGTTGTTATCGCTTTAGAAAATCACTTTATTCAAAGCCATAGAGGTAAACCTCATCTTTTCGTAATTCATAAGCGTTGTTATTACCACCATCGGCAAAATAATTTTGTCAACGACTTTTCTAAAGGTTTGGTCAAATTTGATTTATACTGCTATACGATTAATAGCACGGGCTTGCCGGGTCACGCGCGCAAGGATTTTCGCCACGCACATACAAAACAAAAACAGCATGTTGTTTTATATGTGCGTGGCGAAAATCCTTGAGTGCGTGACCCGGCTAGCCCGTGACGAATAGTTTTCCGACGTTGATTCCGTGTTGAATCAACGTCGGAATGTTGAATGTTTAAAACGTCTTAAAATTGTTTTTATTAAAAGTATACATTGTCTTAGCTAAAAAAACTATTCATCGTTTGACCTAAACACATAATACGTGTGTACATTCAATAATTATCCATTCAAAAAGCGTGAGTGATATACAATGTACCGTTAAACCTCGTAAAACTTTCAATTGAACTGCCTCGGAGTGATGCTCTTAACGAATCCCAGGTAAAGTAAGGGATTTTTCTTTGGTAACTTTTTCTTGAAGTTGCATAAACTTCAAGAAAAATCGGCAAAATTGATCGTGGGTAAAACGCTCAAAAGAAAAAGATGTCCTTTCTTTTGAGCATTTCAACAACGATCAAGTTTTGCCAATGTCAATCTAAAAAAACGTCCTGGCAATAACATCACCTCAAACAACAAACCAATCTCAAGTGATAGAAAAATCTCTATAATTTTTGATAAAAACGTTTTAAACTTTACATTAGAAGCATTTAATTTGAAACAAGCCATTTGTGCTTTTGATTTATATTATAGTTTGCATATGTACATGTATCTACTAATAAATAAGTAAGTACATGGACTTGTGACAGTGCTCTGATAACTTGAACGCTCTGATAATTCGAACACTTTTGCTCGGCCCTGTGAAGTTCGAGTTATCCATGTTTGACTGTGTATATATATATATACATGTATATATATATATATATATATATATTATGTATTATATATAGGATTATCACTTTATTATGGATCATGGCTAGACATCCTGTGAGCATTAAATTGTAGGAGTTTTCATTTGACTAAAATTCTTTTCAACCAATAATTGAATTGAGTGAAATACTTTAGCAAAATACTGGCCAATTGTAACAATAAATTCAATCCTTATCTAGGTTGATAGCATGAGCTAAACTTTCAAGCACAGAATGAGCGTAGATCTTTCAATCATTGTAAGTTGTGAAACATGTGTTACTTGGTGGGAGAGAACAGACAAAAGTTTATCAACTCGTTCATAATTAACAGTTTAATTTCCTGAAAGGTTAACAAACTACTGAAACTCCATTTTTCCTGTAAAACTTAGAAATTTGTTATGCTTTTCATATAAAAATACAATTTACTACTCATTTTTTACGGAATTTGTTAGTAAATACCAATTTTTCCTGCCCACCCTGGACCAAACCAATAATTTCTGGGATAAAGTCAATAATTCTTGAGAAAATCCAACCCTGGTCTGAACTGGAGGTAAATCGAAGCTGAAATGTGTCCGCTATGTAATAAACCAGACTGGTATTGCCTGTGGAAGCAGCAAATAGGTGCAACGTATCCTCTAGCACCATGAAGGTTATTACCTAAACTAGAAAGATTTCATGTTGCTAGCATTATCACTATTACGTTTTCTGATTTCACAGGCAAAAACTTGAATAATTTGAATGGTTATTACCATGAAGGTTATTACCTAAACTAGAAAGATTTCATGTTTCTAGCATTATCACTATTACGTTTTCTGATTTCACAGGCAAAAACTTGAATAATTTGAAAATTCTTGCAATGGCAGCTGAACTAGTGAAGGTGTGTCAAGGCTAGCCAATAACTAGACATATTTCGACACAATCTTGCTTGACCCATAAAATTTGAAAAACTTATATACACTGGTGGCTGACTAAAATTGTTTTGAAAAGATGGGCAAACTGCTGTTTGAAGTTGGTTAATTTGCAAATAGATTGTTTGGTAGTGACAACAAATCCATGCAAGCAGAGTGCAATTTTACTTTTTACGCAGAACTAGACAATGTGCACTGATTACTAATTAGAATCGCTAAGGTATTTGCGACATAAAATGTCAATTGCGTAGTTAGATGGTTTGATGTTCTCTTTTGCTAAGCACATCGGCAGCCACATTTAGCAAAAAGCTAATAACATAGGCTAGTGAACACATGGTTTAAGTGGACCTTGACTTGCTTGCAGGAAACGCAGCACCTATGGTATACTTTCACATTAACAACTCCATCAGGAGCCAAATGGATAGCAAAAGGTTTTTATGAAACCGAATAGTCTATTCCTCACTCAGGTTTCTCAGAGCTGCTCTCATCACCTAACGTTCCAAAAGTAACGTATGACTAACAAAGTTGACCCACTACTGCACATTTGCGGCATATTGATTGATCAACGATTCCAATAAAACGCATTAGTACAGCCATGACAAGCATTTGGAGATCAAGCGGCCTCTCTACGACAACAAAAACTAGTCGCCTGTTTTCATTGAATTGCGTCCATCCTTTATTCGCTGTTCATTCACGAAATGAGTCAGTAAGCGACACAATAAGCACTATTCTACTACCCTACAAGTTACTATTCGATCATGTGTCATGTGTCAACTTGATGCGGAAGCCAAACAGAGAGATAAATTTGTTGCTTAAACCAAATTGAGCAATAGACAAACCAGCGTTTGCATAAGTTTAAGGTTACGACTTCATGAAATATCCATTATGAATAACACAAACCAAAATTAAGGCATAACTACGCAAATAATCTATTCACAAAACGTTTTACTGTCCAACCCTTAAAGACTATTACATTCTGCAACTCTTGTGGCTTATCTAACTAGGACACCCGTGTAACTTTTAATACTATTCGCAGACAAAGCGTGAAATTGGTGATTACAAAAAAATAGAAGTTTTGTCTATTAATTCGTCACATGCATATAGATAACATCAAAATCAGCAGCATTTCAAAATGTGACAGCTAGCGTCCATCGAATCACCACTTTCCAACAGTATACTAAAAACAAAATATTTACACAAAACTTTCTTCGTCTTGGACTAGCACGCTATCTTTTATTTTTCGAGTTTCTAATAAAATTGTCTCTTTTTTAGTATTCTTGTTTTAAAAATGTTTCTTCAGACGAGCAGCCAAACAACATAATTCCAGTACATTTCAGCCTTCAGACGTAAAGCGAAACACAACAGCTAGTGATTAGAAGCACATGTATGAAGACAAACATTTGGGTTGTTATGCAAAGAGATCTACAAACGAGTTACCAGAGGGAGAAAAATCCCTACTTATTCTATGGAAGTAAATACATGGAGAGATCCATGTATAAGTGAACACAGATAAGTCTATGTATGTAATACTTCAAATGTTTGAGTACGCAGATAGTCCTAAATATAAGTCTGCATCTACAAAGGGTACCGCATGTCAGTGTACATGTACTGAGGGTCTTACGCGTACACAAGTAGGTGCGAAGATGTATGAACGTAAACACGAAAGTCGGGCAAGTCTCACGCAAAACTTGACTGATAAACTTGATTATTCGTGTCTGCACACGTAGTCAGCAGCCGTGCTGCCAGAGCAAACGGTTCCTTCAGTCAGTGTGTAATTAGTTTTGACACATTCCATCTCGTTATCATCCCTTTTAAGCGATGCTTCGCGTGAAGCGCACTTTCAACTCTAATAGTGCCTCAGGATGTGTATAGCTTTTACTACATCAGAATATCGCATAGATACTTAGGCCTGGCAACTGATGGCTATTGGCATATGACTACAAACACTGCTTTCATTGCTATAGGTGATCTTCTTTGAATTATAAATATTAACTGCATTAAACTCGATCAAATTTTGGACTCTGAATAGTGGCTCCTCAAAAAGGGCTATGCGATATATACGTAGATTTTGTTGCATAGGCGAACGGAATAATCCGTCAATATAGCCAGTAGCCTCGAAAAGAATAACTTCAAAATGCTCAAACATCACATTTTCTGAATCAGCGTGCAAATTGATGAAATGTGATGATGATCATTTCATAAATGTATTTACACATTTATGATTTGATTCTAGTTCTGCATGACTCGTATTCATCTTTATAGAGAGCATAACTTATAACCATCTTATGTTATTATTTCACTTTTCAGCAATATAATGTATAACACACCAATATCATCATTGGCAGTACCTATATGAGAACTGTAGCATACTTATCAATAGGGATCTTTCAGCACTTTTTAAGAACAAAAGATCTCCAGAGCCACACACATGGTGACAGATTAAGAAATGATATTAAAATGATCGATAGTAAGACCTACAACTAAGTATTGAGACACGCAAAAGGCATTGACTGGTCACGTAGCACAAGCCAGATACTCTTATGACTCCTGATCAATAAGATAACCGGTGATCTATAGTCTTCAACTACGTTCACTTCGGAAATAATGCCTAGAGTTTCAGATTTTAGGATTCTCTGAATCTTTAACTCTTTCATTTGTAAAAAAACTGGACTTCTCATTGTTACGAATAAAATGCAACTTAGCCCTTCAACTGTCCACTTTACACTCTGTAGTGCTAAAATCACAATTTCTTTGTAAAGGGGTTATTAGCTAATCCTATGTTGTATGCTCTCCCAGGAGTTATCCTACCGCTGCTCATCAAAAGCGGTAGAACCTTCTAGTTAATCGGAAGGCAAAATGGGACTTTCACATTTTCTGTATGGTTTTATGTCAGCAGCGTATGCTGTATTTGTTGGTCAAGAGTATTCTGTCACAAGCAAGTTTTTCATGTCATGGGTCTTCTCTACTTTTTGGATTAGACATTTCATGAATTTTGGGAGAGTACTAAGGTGGTTGGTTTCCTGTTGCCTTCTTTAGGCTTTTTTAGGGTTGTCTTTATTAGCACCAGAGCTAACTAGGACTGAGTGCCCTTGCTGAAAGTCTATAGCAGGGCTTAAACCACTGATCTGCTGCTTACCAGTGCAGACTGATACCCGGATTTGACAGTAAAAACTCTACAAACTAATTTAAGAATACCTCTAACCAACAGTGTGTTTGATAGATTAACGGCAAAAGAACGAGCGCAATCTGCGTTTATGAGCAAATGAGTAAAACCTTTAACCATTCTGGACAGCTCTACAACAGCTTTATCATTCTGGGTAGCTGAACAGATATCTCAGGTGGAGACTGTGTCTGGAGTACGCGGAATACTAATCCGTACAACCAACCCTGGCTTTTCCTAAATTCCATTTTAACAAAAACTGCCCACAATACATGCCAAAATCATCTACAAGTGCTAGGGGAATGTGACTACGGCCAGTGGTTTAAAGCAAACTAATTCAACGGTCCACCAAAATGCGTGAAAGTTCATAAAAGCGCTCCAATGTCAGATCAACAAACCATGCTCATTACCGGCTATTTCTCCGTACAACTCCACCACCAGTACTGACCTATGGGGGTCTAATTAAAATGAGCGATGGAAAGATAAACCAGTTCATATAATTACAAATCAAATGATAGCAAATATTAGTCGATTAGTACTCACTTCATTTGCTTGACTATTGTGCTCTTTCCAGACTCGCCTGCTCCTGTAAATACGGAAATACTTCGATCAGAGTCAATGGACTACTACAGAACATCAAATCTTTATAATTCATGTCATTCAGACAGCTATCATTTCTAGATCATTTTATCGCTAAAACAGATTTTACCAAATTCAGTTTAGGACAATACTGTGTAATTTAAGAAATAGTTTACTTATTACTGTGACTGAAATGATTTCAAGGCAGTAAATACGTCTCAATAACCAACATGGAAAACAGTACAAGGAATGTTTGTAGAAAATACAATTCAATCATATAAGCACTACTGCTTAATGAGCCAAAAAAATTTATTTCAAGCAATGAAAAGTTCATGTGGAGACAATTGCAAAAAATTGCAATGTAAACACAGATGTTAAGACCAAAATTGTGGTCCTAAAAAGCTAAGACAAAACCATTATGATATTTATGAACATAGTCTGTTTGCAACAACAAAAACCAATAAAGCAGAAGCATATATAATGCATAAGATTGCTTTGATTTACTGTATATAAAAGCTCAAGTGGTAACACCAACCGAGGTTTTAGGACTTTTTGCTACAGTCAACTTTTAAATGTTCCTAAAAAGTCTGCTATTAGCTCAAAATTCAATAAAGTTCAAAACAAGAAAGGTACCGACGCTCACGACACTTCTGAAATTGGTTTATGGAGTATCAGAACAAGTTGAAAAACTATATCTTTCACGACGACCTGTCAATCGAAGGTCGTGTAGTCTTTACTATAACTAGAGCTGTGTCCATCTGCCTGAGCTACGGATGTAGGTTGAGATAAATGAAAATGGTATTATATATGACATTTCAACTGCAACTTTCAGCTTAGTAAACTGACACTTTACTAACTGCACCGATCGGCTGCCCACTAACATTCCAGCACAAGTGTGCATATAGCTATTTTCAGTCCTTTATTGGCACATCTGACCATCTCTTAAGGCACACTGTACTGTCAGGGTACTAGTAGTAGTACAATGGCACTAATTCAGAGTGAAACCTTTATTTTCACAAACTAATCGTCCCATACCACGACATGAAATCCAGAATATATCGGGATCCGCTCCCAGGCCATTTTAAACATAAGAAACTCTGCAGTTTCCTTGAAGCTGGGTAACTAAGGTGGTAAAGAATAGTAAAGATTAAAATTTACAAAAATAAAAAGGCAAAATAGTTTAGACGTTATCCAATCTAGAGCAGAGTAAGTTACTCCGCATATCTCTATTATCCTCCTGTTTGGAGACTTATGTCTCCAAACATAAGGATGAAAATAGAGATACATGTATTAGTCTATATGCCTGAGACTTATGTCTCCAAAGGACTTATGACTTATATAGATATATATGCCTGTTTGGAGACTTGTCTCCATGGCTATTCTTATGTTTGGAGACTTGTCTCTGCACAAACATAAGAACAGCCGAACCACACCTTTCCTTGAGTTACTCCAATGTAAAGTAGCAATATGAACCCATTTTATTGATTATGACTTTACTAAGTTGGGTTTTCAGGTATGCCTAAACCTCTAAGTTTGTATACAATTGCCTGTCGAATTTATGAATGTGCCATAGTTTCAGGCTGTTAGATGAACTAAACAAATCACACTTTACTTCTTTTCAACTACTGGTTCTACCCTAAGTTTTACCATACAAAAAATTGATAATTTGATGTAATCTCTAATTTTATTAGAGACCAAACTAAGAAAAACAATAACCAAGAAAGGGGAATTTATGTTTAGAAAAGGTATACATGAACAAAAATATATACGGTTCGTCAGTGCATCGGTTTAGTAGTCGATTGATAGCAATACATGGTTAAATTTAATTTAGTTTAATATAACTAATCAAGTTAATGACTTATACAACTTACATTTTTTTTAACTTTTTTAAACTTGAAAGATTAATTATAAAATTACAAAATTACTATATACTAGAAAATACTATATACTATTATAATTACAAAATTATATTTTGAGAATTTTCTAATAAATAATTTTCAGAATAGTTTTCTAGGTCGAGACAAATGTTTGCTAAAATTGAATGATTTATTTTGAAAAACTTGCATATATATAATGGATAGTTAGTACCGGTTAAACCTTAGGCCTAGTCACTTGTAGTGCATGTATAAAAATAAAATAATCATAACATATGATAATATACTAAATGTTTTTGGTGTTTTTGGAAGTCTCTCAGAACAAAAGAATCATCATTTCACAAAATTAACAGTTTCATTTAATCGTTTTAAACTATTTCTCGATGCTAAAAAAACAGAGTATCATGAATAAACCGGTAATTTAGAGTGCAAAATATTGAGAGATCACCTTAATTACAGAAAAATGGTTAAATGAAGATAAAAAATTAGAAAGCATTACCAGTTAAACAATGAACCTACACAAAATTTCAGTAGATTATATCTGAAAGTATCGATAGTTTTCTATCATTTGCAATTGTTTTTGATGTCTGGGATGATCTGCCTGCCGAAATGTTTCAAGGTTAAAATCGACAAAATTCAAGCACAGTTACAATGATCTAAGATCAGATTTAAACAAGAGTGATTATGAGGTCTACAGTTGCAGAGAGAGCGACAAAATAGAGACACATTACGCTGCAACTTGATCGTAATAGTCTATATCAATAATGAAAAAGACAGCAGCCGAGCAGATAGCGACACTTCAGCACATATTTTACTCTTAGTTTTTTATCAAGTCGTATTGAGTTTTATCGATTACAATTTTGAACTGGTAGTCAGATCATCTCAAACATTAAAAACAACTATAAATGATAGAATAAAATGATAAGACCCACTACAGTTGATGTGAATTCATTTTTGAACATACATGCGGTTGGCTAATCATATCGACATAGCTAGAGGCTGAGATTGGTTCATTGATGCTATGAACACAATCTGTATAAAACTAACTCGTCTAATTGCTGCGGGTGGCCAAAATTGAAGTTTGGTCAAAATTCTGACATATTAGTCTTGGTGAACATAAGAACTCTACTTCAAAACATATATAATTCGATTAATTCTTTAAATATTAATATCAAATTAAGAAGAACATCAAAAAAACTAGCCATGTCCATCCTTTCTATGTCTATACACAAAGTTTTTGTGAGGTGGTTTCAAGTAAATAGTTCAGTTCATCAATAAACAGCCAATGATTCAAAGGTTTTGTCCACTGAAGTGAGTTGATTCACTGTATTTATTACACGCCTTGAAGAGACTTACAGTTTTAAAGTGATCCAACAGTTCTTTGTCAATCAGATAGACAAAATATAGTCCAGAGTATTAATAACTGACTTACACAACCTCTCTTTGACAGAAAAGCTGCTGTCACGATAGCAATTGGTCATATACCCATTAATGCTTCAGTTTGGGTGTAGCTACTCATCACAAAAATGATTGCCTTGTAAAGTATTATTGCAGATAAATCTTGTTTTATTATCGTATACCGCATACCATTTATTTTTCATCTTTACTAACAATATAACAAATACATCAAGTGTACTCATTGATATTTGTCAAGAATACCTAACAGAAGTAGTTTGATATCCTTAGCTGCCTGTATCCCATCCTCTTTGAGTCCTTTCTCAATGGCCCTGTTTTTGGCAATCGCCTCTTTCTCCTCGGCACTCAATGTACACCCCATCTTGTGTGCTCTCACCAAAGAAGTCTCACAGGTTTGAGCCTATTTATGAACAAGAGCAACAGGATAGTAGCTCAGAGACACTCATACAAAGTTTATTCATGTATTGTCATGTAGATAACAACTGTTATTCCAGCAAAAGCTCAAGAGTAGCTATTCTACTCACGAACATCTATTGAGACATTGCAAGTAGGTGAGGTAGGATAAACAATAAAAAACACAGATTGCATAACTGCTTGGAAACTAAACAACATCAAACTGTGCCTTCGTGTGTTGTAGCCTATGGTTTGATTATGCTTTATAAAGGGTTTTAAATGACATTATCAGACAGACAAAAGTTGTGTCAGTAGGAGTTTAAAGGGTCTTCAACTACTTGCGCTCCAACTTAACTAGGAACGAGGTAAACCTTGTTATACTTAACTGACTCAAAAGGCCTTTAAATACATAATTTTGATATACTTCATACCCAGTAATTGTTAGTAGTATAACTCATGTCTTTTTACTGCAGCTTCTATGAAGATAAAGCTGGATTTTTTTAGACTATTTAGAATTTACAAAAATTGTAGACAATTATAGTAGAAAAAAGAAAAAATTGAGAACGCTTATATTCATTTCCTGTTATTACAAAATATAGTGCATCACTAATACTGATACTGTGCTATAGCATGATTTTTATGGCTTAATAAAAGCTGGTTTTCCTAGAGGGATACATCCCAAAATGATTCACATACAATTGTGACAATAGTGATTTACTAATGAAACTCAATGGTGAATGAACAATTTGAATCTGAAAGATACCTATTAAACTACATGATGAGACTAACGTATTTGACATTAGTAATATGTACACTGTCAGCTCTTGTTTCCTTGGTTTCAGAAACATGCAGTCTCTGCGTATATCAGTTTATAATAGTACATGGTACATAACGAATACAGAAAAAGAAGTGCTCTTATAAGACATCCTTAAAACGATGGTACATATGCTACGCATGAAATTCTTACAAGTGCCAAAACACCCTGGCTATCATTAAATAAAGCGTGTGTATTTTGTCTCAGTAAAAGAAATAAAATGTTTGTATAAAAAACTTCATATGTTTCATAAAACACTGATGCTGACTAAAAAATACATAAAAAAAAATAAAAATGTAACAATAGTAATAATAATATTAATGAGACATTGATATATAGGTTTTGAGCTCTACATAAATTGAAGTGTTTAAGTATAATTTAATTTCCTTAAAAATTAGCTGCAAATAGTCCTATATTCTGGCTTCTTTCGTTCTTGTATATAAACAACACGTCAAAAACACCAAAATGGTAAGCTAAAACTTTATCGAAGATGGCTACCAAGCATGGTTCAGTTTGTGTCTTGATGATAACCTATCAGCGATTCTAGAGTGGCTCCTCATTTAACTGCTATTTTTGGAGAACCATCTGATAAGCTAAACAACACAAGCATTCTTTTGGTAAACCCCTATTTTTACCTAATGCCTACCAGTTATATGAAGCATATTTTTTGTGTCCTAGAAACGTAGCACAGACATATTAGGAAATTTGCAATTTTGGCATAATTTTTTACTAAGAATTCAGAGGGTAATATTATGTTTGTCTCTTGAGAGAGTTCAATCAAATAATTACGAATGTATGATTGAATGATAGACTATTTAACCGATGATGCCACTCGGGGCAATAAAAATTAATAGTAGAAGTTCGTCCATAGGTTCTGAAGGATCCGCGAAAACATAAATTTGTTGAAGTTTCACTTAGTATTAGCTAATCCCAATCCATGACTATTTTCAATTACAACTAACTGAAGGGGTCTACTTGAATCACAATCCTAACAGCCTTGGAAACAAAATTTCGTAAAAAAACTCAACAGACAATGAACAGTTTACCCTTTTGCAAGCATATCGATGTTATCGTCGTTTTGCGATCCTGACGCCAATGGGCAGAACGACTATTATGTCACACGAACGTTTTTATAAATTGATTTTTGGTTGGCTTATCGTCTTTTTTTAATTGTTTCACCAATAGTAAACTACAATAGATTGGTCTCTGTTAATAACAAAAAATAAACCGTTTTGAGAAAAAAACGATCGTTTTGCAGTACTAAACAAGCGAAAAATCCAAAATAAAAGCATCATTAAATAAAATTGGGAATTTCGTTTGTAGCTTGTTTCTGCTTTCTGAATGTTTTCCCAGAGTGCAAAAAACTTTGTTTTACTGTCATGGCGTCCTCCAAAGGCAAAGCTATAGAGGAACAAGAATAAGCACATGATGTAAAGACCGCGATGTAGGCCTCTGCAAGGGCAAATGCTTCTAAAAATAACATAGCTAGAGAAACTGTTATATGAATAATTGACTTGAAACATGTTAATTTGTATTAACCTGTATCATAAAACATAATACACGTATACAATATCATAAATAAGAGTGTATGAATGATTTTTTTAAATCGATTTGTAAAAAATTAATATGCCCAGGGGTCTCAAATAGCCCAAAAAACTTGCCCACAAAAGGGTTAAACTCATCATCCATCCTTAAGAGTATATTACAGAAACACAGTATAACTACTTTTTTCTCTCCTACAAAGTCATTACAATGTTTAAAGTTAACTTGTTTTGCCAAATGGGAAATTTTAGTTAGAAATAATATCTATGTAGAAAGGTACTAGCGTCATTTTGGTATTGTTCCATGTTTATTGCTTGCAAGTTTAGTGCAGTGGGAAGAGTTACCCAACAATAACAAAATTATGAAACAATAACCTTGGGCTGAAACTGCATCTACAATTCATCTCATTTCCAAATGTTTTTGAGAGAATCTATCAAAATACTCTCTGAATGCTAAAAGACTAGACACAGTCAAAAGTGAAGTTTGGGTTTCTTGCTTTGAATAAAATTCATGCACCAACAACAATCTTTTACAATTTGGCAATAATGCTGATCTGTCAATTAGGGAAAATACTCCCACATAGTATCTGACATGTGAACAAATTTGTGAAGTTTAATTCCCATTAAGGCCACCAGTGATGACAGAAAGGGCATCCAGTTTTAGATTTCTCTCTCTGCCAAATCATTGACACAGATAAGTCTGCCCTCTGACAAGCATTAGCCTGTTTGTTGAGAAGATATACCCAAAATATATAGTGCCTACATTGCATCTATCTTGTTACTGGTACCTGGTTACTGGTATTGTTTTGAACATACAATTGGTTAGCTCTCAACAGTCTTTCAAACACAAACCTAATAACCAATTCTTCTGCTCTTGGATGTTTTCTAATGCTCTAAAAAGCAGTTTACTAAACATTCAATTTGGTTCTTGTTTGGCTGTGACGTATGACCAAATGGTGTGCACAACTACAAGGTTGAACTTATTCAGGAAATCACTATATTGACACGAATTGAGGTAAATTAATACCTGCATCTGATTAGGCTCTACGTTCTTTTTTGTGGGTTCTCTTAAAACATTTACCGAATAAAAAAATCTTTATGATTCAACGATAAGATTTGGCTATGACTAATAAGATGAAGTATAAAATACTTTGTATTCTTTAACAATAATGAAAGCGCATCATGTTTTTAAAATTGGTGAATACAACTAAGCCAAGTTTATTAGCTCAATAATTACAAGTAAGCGTGCACCAAAGCTCAAGAAAAGTTATATATATATGAAAATAAAGCTTGATGACTTCACAGGTCTCATTGTAAAAAAAATGCCCACACTAAAACCAATGACAAACCTACAGTTAATAGCATTCCTGTATTCTTCAAACTAGCAAGTGAGCATACATCAATTAGGTCTGTCATTTATACACTTCATTACTCGCTACATAAAAATTCAAGGAGACAACAAGTGGACCAAACACAGTCCAAACATCTGGTTTCACAGCGTTAGCTTTAATTAAAAAATTTACTTTTGATGCGGCTGAATGTTTCACTGTGATGCAATAAGACTTTTTTCATCGCATGACATTAATTAGAGGATCACCAACATCAAACTAACCTTTACGAACTCATAAAACATTACAGAAGAAAGCAGACATGCAACCTATTTAATTATTAAAACATACAATTCCGCCATGGAGACCAATTTATACAAAACAGCCTTATATTATGAAGGGTAGACTCCAAAGCTCCAAAACTGGGCTAATGCTTTGAACCCATAAAAATATTAGTTTTTGTGTGATTAAATATTAAATTTGCTTTTTTCATATTCTAAAAGCTCTAGTGCTATGAACTAATGGCTACTATTTATATACCTGTGCCGACTATTTATATCGATGACCCCAACATGCATACTATTTTCTGTTCGAGAACCATCGTACACTAAATAGTGTACATCACAACCATGATACTTTTCTCTTTGATGGAATACCTTTGAGAGACTATAAATAATATTCCCAACTGACCTTTTTAGTAATAATACTACACCGAAAAATTCGCTATGATCTCTCTGTATTTCGTTTCGAGCCAACGAAAAACCTACTTCACATAGCTGAACAGCGTTTGGTAAAGGAAGTTCGCTAATATGCTTGCGTTATTTAGACTACCAGATGGTTATACAAACAATAATAATTCAATATGCACCCATTATAGGTCAGCCGGTAGGTTATCAGCGACGCCATTTTCAGTGAAGAGAGAAATATTACTAAATTTGTTGAAGAAATTTAATGTTTATATTTACTGTCTAAACAATAATTACATTGTAAAAGTGTCTAGCGCAATAAAATGCGTGGTTCAATAAAAATGAAAATCAGGCCATGCCACCGAGGAACTTTTCAAAATACTTACTTTTTCGCAATCGATAGAACTTTAGCCGACGACAATATCAGTTTGGAAAATCGACAGAATGACCTGCTGACAAATCCATCTAAATAATGTCAAAGGTCATTCAGAAAAACCCATTCGAGAAAAAAATTGCACAAGAAAAAGCGATGTAATGTCACAAGAACCGACAGCCACTTGTTGTGGCTTGCGTTAATCAATAATTGCCATCACGATGAGCCGCATCTGACGTATTTTTGTAAAACCCCCTTTGATTGGTCGCTGAATGTGCTAGGTTTTTCAATAAACGCAGTCGATGTAGGTACCAAACATGGTGGGGCAACTCCCAATTTATTTTATGTGGTTGCAACCCTTGCAGCGAAATTTTATTTTCATTTTAGTTTATTTTTATAAATATCTATATGTTGAAATGACAAGCTGTAAAAAGTTACTAAACCTTATGTGACAAATAAGTTTTTAAAGATTTTTATCTGACAGAGATTTTACAATATTCATATCTTTGCCTTTATATGCTACATTTTATGGATTTTCATTGAGATGAACACTTGTTAGCTAATATAGTTAACTAGTTAATTATTTTTAAATAAAGCGTGGCAAAGTTTGTTTTGAGTAGGAGTTGATATACTTTGACTAAACATGGTGAGATGATTTCCTAACAGCTTTGCATTTCTTTACTAGCTTGAAAGATGTGGAGAACCTTTTCCTAAGCTTGCCATTTGTATGCTTTTATGCATCTTAGATCTTATAGAGTTATTTTATAACTCTATAAGAGTTATAAAATAACTCTTATAGAGTTATTTTATAACTCTATAAGAGTTATTTTATAACTCTATAAGAGTTATGAAATAACTCTTATAGAGTTATTTCATAACTCTATAAGAGTTATGAAATAACTCTTATAGAGTTATTTTATAACAGCTGTTATGCAGGTTCCTCAAATAAGCTAAGTTGATGCTGTTATCAGATGCATGCATGGCAAGGCCTTTATAAAATAAACAGTTGGAAATTGATAATAGATTTTACCATGCAACTATTTTATGACAATCTACAATCATCTTCGTTTATTTCTTTTTTGAGTTGGTGAAATCCTAGCTTTTTAACCAAATGTTTTGTAATTCAAATTTTTCTGTTCATTTTTCTGTTCACAAGTTCATATTTTACATTTCGCTGCTGAAAGCTGCATATTTTATAATTGTAAGAAAATTATGGAAACAACTAGAATACACTGGTGATTATGCTCAAGCTTGTTCAGGTTATAACTGCCACTACTACGTCTTGTACAAAAACAGTTGCTTTGGCTTGTGACAAAACACTTGTATTGTTCTAATTCATCATTTATTATGTTTTTATGCCAAATATAGCCACTCAGAAATTCTATACTTACTTTCCATAATATAATCTACTATCATTACATTATGCTGTTGAGACTACAAGATAGTGCATTGACTTGTAAAGCCATATACCGGTATATACCAAATAAATCCAATTATTAAAAAAAAATTAAATGATTTTTCTAAAAACTCAATATTACGCATCATTGACATCGACAACAAACACAGCACATGGCAAATTTGGCTGGGCACAAACATAGTTGCAATAGTATGCGACTTCCTGTACCACACATGTTATGGTAATTTTACCAATCATAACATATCATAACAAGTCACAACAAGTCTGTTATCTGAAGACCTCAACGGGAGAATGATCAATGTCACATTTTCTCAAAATACTAGGTTTATCTTCCATTAGATAGTTCTGGCCATAAAGTTTAGTCTCTGTGACAAACTTTCAGCAAAAATGATGAGGTCTAGGAATATCCCTACTTAAAATAAACTAGCTCTTTGCAAAACTGATCAATGTCCAAGTTTTTAAACTTTAAAATGGCTATATCTCCAGTTTGAACAATTGTGACATTGATCGTTCTTCCGTTGAGGTCTTTAATTCTGTTTTGCCATTTTATAGTCTTTACATCGTAATGTAACTTATAGCCAAACACATTCACAAAAAAATCAATAGATTCGACTGTAGTTTTTGCGCTGATCAAACTTCTTTTATATTTTTTGTTCTATCAACTCTCACAGTTTTATTAACAGTATATAAATCTAAAACTAGCTATTACACAAACAGCTTCGTAAAATATTATTCTATATATTGTGGTATTTTTCTTACTGTCCCTCCTCACTGAACTTGCACAATAAAACCTACGTAAAAAGCCTCAGAACTGTAACTTTCTTTTACAACCATTCTTTGATTTATTTTTGAAGTTTTATCGTTTTACATATTTTACCAGCTGTTGAATTTTATATTTTCCCTACTCAAGAAATAAACTGTTTTGGCCTAAGTGAGTTATGACTAGCATAGGATGGCATAGAACGAACTAGGATGGAATAGAATATAGTACGATGGGATAGAATATAGTACGATAGGATAGAATATAGTACGATGGAATAGAATATAGTACGATGGGATAGAATATAGTATGATGGGATAGAATATAGTACGATGGAATAGAATATAGTACGATGGGATAGAATATAGTACGATGGAATAGAATATAGTACGATGGAATAAAATATAGTACGATGGGATAGAATATAGTACGATGGGATAGAATATAGTACAATGGAATAGAACAAACTAGGATGAAATAGAATATAGTAGGATGGGATAGAATAGAATATAGTACGGTGGGATAGAATATAGTACGATGGGATAGAATATAGTACGATGGAATAGAACGAACTAGGATGAAATAAAGTATAGTAGGATGGGATAGAATAGAATATAGTACGATGGGATAGAATATAGTACGATGGGATAGAATATAGTACGATGGGATAGAACTGAATAAGTAAGGAATAAGACCAGTTAGACTTGAAGAAGATGAATTATGGTTGGACAGGGTGGGATAGATGGGATGGGATATGATAGAATGGAATAAGGTAAGATAGAATAAAATAGGATGGGAAAGGGCGGTGTGCCATGGGAGAGGACGGGACAGGGTGAAAAGGATAAGCATGGAAACGAAGGCATAGAATGAGACGAATGAGATGGGACACAATAATAAATAGGATCGAATCAGAATTAAGTGGGAAAGGTTGGAATAGGATATTTTAGCATGAAAATATGATTATTTTCTTATCCTATTTATTCTTATCTTTTCTTATCCTATATATCCACCAAATGGCGGATCTAGATTCAGATGTGGATCTCTGTAGTTTTGCTGTAGATCTTTCAAGTTGGCTGTTTCAAGTTTCAACCTTTTCAATAGTTTGGTTTAGAGAAGTTTTTTGTAAACGTTTCTTAGAATTTTTGTAAATTCGTTGTTTTCAGCAATGAAAGTTGTGAAAAACAATCACAGAACATGACTCAGAAATACTCCTCTTCATGATTTTTAAGAGTCGCTGAAAGTAGCAAGAAACCGGGTTTGATAATATTGTGAAGTCAAAGCCCACTCATCATTTTTCTCACTGACATCAGACATATTCATTACAGCATATTCATTCACTGATTTTTAGTCAAATCATGTATATAAATAAAGTATTTTAAAATCGTATTGGACGCTTTGTTTTAAGCTGTACACAAATAATTACATATATATTTGCTAAAAAAGAACAATGCACTTCTTCAGCTTGCTGTGGATCTTTAATTTGTCAGATTTGGCTGTAGCGGATCAAGGCCAAAATCATTTGGCCCTCCCTGCTATATATCATATCCTACATCTATCTATTATGTTATGACATATATGTATCAATCAGAAGGAATAGGTTTGGATATGATGAGATAGGATTGAATAGTGGTGGATGGGGTATGACAGGATATGATGGAATAGGGTGAGATAGGATAGTAAGGGATAAGATCAGTTACGATAGGATAAGGTTAGATAAGGTAGCCTGTTAGGATTGTGTGGCATAAAATCAGATACATTCTAAGTTCAATAGGGTAGGTTGGATCTGGTTGGGTAAGAGCAAATTTGGTTAGGTGAGGCAAAAGAGTGGAACCAGATAGGAGACAAAAAGATAGGTGTGAGGTGTCAAGATTGATTAGTATGCAGTACAGTATTGTACAAAACATATTTTGTTAGAATACAATACAAATAAATGAATATAATAGAACATAATGTAATGCAATTTAGTACAAGATTATATAATAAAGTATAAAAAAATTGCATAATACATAAAGCTGCATTTTTTTGTAGAATTTTTTTTATTGCGAAGTCAATACAGTTCTTAGCACAGTTTAAGCAGGTAGAGGAACCTTAGATTGCAACAGCAGAGTCGAACAAGGGACTCATTTTTTACAAATGTTGAATATTCAATTCATTCTGCATCTCAATTTACACTTTTTTGTTTAGGCCTACGAGAGGCCAGCACTGCTAGGAATGTTTTTGAGATAGATATAGTCTGGCTTAATGCTGAAACAACTAAAGCATTATTTGAAATTAGGAGTTTTGCTCTCTTGGTTGCAAGCTAGTAGCCCAAAGGTTACTGATAAAATAAATGGCCTAATTACACTAATAGTAACATAGCATGATAAAACACTATAACAAACTTAAAATTCTATTTACTTATGGCTCAAGAGGCCAGTGAGTCGCAACATCAGAGGCAGCAAAATTCAAGATATGTATGTATTCATATCTAACCAGTTGCTTGAAGAAGATAACTCCAACTTTATTGATATGTTCAGGATTGAACTAGGATGTTCAGGATGATTGAACTAGAATTAGCTTAAATATTTTAGCTGTGTGTCTGCCTTAATACTTTCATGTTCCGATATATTTTTGACACACAAGTAAGGTCCCCAGGCTAGTCATCAATGCGCATTTACAATCCTTTCCCAGTGTCAAAGCTAGCCTGCTTGCAATCTCTTGATTACTTTTGTCATCAATTGGAGAGTCTTAGAGTTTTAAAGAAGAAACAAACATACTCAATCCAAAATCGACCTTAAAGTTTTTAGAATTCACTTCCAGTTTTGACAAGATTAAAAATTATGACAGGTGATTTAGTAGCTATGTGCTGTAAAATACATGTAATTAAAACATTTTAATAAATTTGCAAATAATTATTAGTATTGAATAATAATAATACTACTAATGATGATAATAATAAAAATAGAAATAATAATGCTAATCCCAGTAATACAATGATGGTAATAGTAATAATAACAGTAGTAACAATATTAATAATAATAATAATTATCCAAGAGTTGATGTAGATAGAGTACATGTTGAAAGGGAACAAGGAGGAAGAGAATTAATGAGTGTAGAGGAAACTGTGAAATACGAAAGTCACAATCTGAAAAAGTGCACACAAGGCAGCCCTGTCAAATTTGTAAGAACTGGGGGTAAAACCATAAAACCAACATTGAAGATGGAAGACAAGAGTATAGAAACCATCAGAAAACTGAACGAAAGCAAAACTGGCATGATAAGCCAATAAACAGACAACATCTAAGACATACAGAGGATCAAGTAGCAAATGAGACATGAAAATGGGTGAAGAGGGGATGTCTCAAACAAGAGACTGAAAGCCTGATCATTGCTGCCCAGGATCAAGCATTAAGAACCAACTATAGGAAGGCCAAGATAAAAAAGTCAACAAATGATTTTAAATGCAGATTGTGCAAACAGAAAGATGAAACAGTGTCCCACATAGTCAGCGAATGCAGTAAGACCGCACAGACAGAATATAGAGGTCGGCATGACAAAGTGGCAAATGCAGTGCAGTGGAGCATATGCAAAAAAACATGAGTTGACCCAGACAGAAAAATGGTACGACCACTGTGCAGAAGCTGTAATGGAGAATGAGAAAGTGAAGCTGCTATGGGACTTCAATGTGCAAACAGACAAAGTTATCGAAGCTATAAGACCAGGCCTGATACTAAAAAACAAAGAAACCAAAGAGTGTCAGGTCATAGACATAGCAACACATGGAAACACAAGAGTAGTACAGAAGGAAGATGAGGAGATTGGTAAATACAAAGAGCTTGGGTTCGAGATAAACAGACTGTGGAAGGTGAAGACCGAAGTGATACCATGAGTGATCGGTGCACTTGGAACAATATTAAATGAGCCACATAGCTTACCTAGCTGAGATAGGAGTAAACATGTCTTTTGAGACTATACAGAAGACACCCATCTTAGGAACAGCTCACAAATTGAAGAAGGTCCTCTCTTAGTGGAATTGAGGAAGATGTTGGATCCTTTGGCCTTTTGTTAAGACTTGGAATCAACATGAACTAAAACTAGTCACCTACCACCACACGACTGTGAAGAAAAACTATTACAACGATAATAACAATAGTAGTAATAATAATAATAATAATACTAATGATAATAATAGTACTAATAACAGGAATAATAACACTGATGACAATAGTAATGATAATTTAAATAATAATCATAATAGTAGTAATAACAACAGTAATAATAACAATGACAATAACAATAATGATAACAATAATAATAGTAATAGTAGTACATGTTGAGATTTACTAACTCAGGAGTCAGTTACTATACTATTCTTGATATTTATAGCAATGACAACAGGCCAATAAATAATTTAATTAATACATGTAGTTTGGTTCATGCTAGCACAGCAGTTGCAGTACATGTTAGCCTGTCTTGACAAACTGTGGTTTTCGCAGAGTTGTCCCCACTTCGAGCGGCAAGCAAAACAACAGCTTGTCACAAGACGCACTGCACCTGATGCATCAGCTGCGCTTAAAGGGAGTTGTTCTCTTCCGTCTATGCGGTTGAAGCTGGTCTTACTATCGATCAGTTTAATATCATTTCTTAATTTGTCACTATGTGTGTGGCTCTAGATATCTTTTTTTCTTAAACACTGCTGAGAGATCCCTATTGATAAGTATGCTACAGTTCTCATGTAGATGCTGCCAATGGTCATATAATAAAAATTAAAAACAAGTTTTATTTAACTATTCGAGAGGTGGTCATGCAGCAGAAGTCAACACTTTGTTTAAAGTATTAAATATATAAAAATAGAAACTCTTAAACTATAATTGATGAAGAAATTGTAACACTATGAAACTTCAATTTTAATTTCTACTTCAAAGTTTTTAATTCTAAATTGCACTCAGTGTTTTATATTGCATTCCTCTTTTATTTAGAGGTAGGTAGTAATAATACTATATTGAAAACTGCTCCTTTGTTTTTAGCGTTTATGCTTTTTGTTGTCTTGCAAAGGCTTTGATTAGATATGCTGGTTGACCAGTCAATACACATCTAATCAAACCTAGCCAATGCATGCCTTAAGTACTCAATATGCTAAGTAAGTTGTCAAGCTACGGCAAAAATATATAGAAGTCTTGATAATAACATATTTTAAAAACAATGAGCAAACACTTTTATTATACTTGCTAGTGCCCTGGCAGTCTAATGTACAGTGAGAGATTGTCAGGCTGCTGATGAACAGAGAGAATAAATCTGTGCACAACTATTGTGAAAAGCTTGTAAATGAGCGGTTAGCGCTCAAATCTCAGGCGATGCATTCTTTTATCTCAACCTCCATTTGTGATGTCGGACATACAAACAGCCGCAAAACTTGACAGACATGGCTCATATCATAGTAAAGTTTTTAGAACGTAGTTCTGGACACAGTAAAGCAATATTTTGGTAAAGAAAGTTCACCTTAACCTAAATGAATTTAAATTTTGAACCATTAGCAGAAGTATAAATAATTACTTAAACATTCAAGTAGTCATGGCTACTGAATAGTAACATTATTTTATTAAAACTACAAGAATATTCGTAAGTGTACATGTTGAAGGTTGAATAGAAAACAGGGTGTTGGTTGTACTTCATCATGACGATAAGCCCGGGGATGACAGCCAGCAGGTAGGTGTTCAAGAACCTGGTTCCCAGGAATCAGATGAAGTTTTGAAACCAAAAATGTTCAGCGACCTGCTGTAAGGCAAGGAGCATATGAACGTAAAGTCTCGACAAAACTGTTCAAAAAGTTGGACACATAAAATGCACCTACTAAGGGCAGTAAAGGGCGAAATCGGTGATAGAGCTTAAGGGTCTAGAAGTGCTTGTTTTACGGCAAAGGGGTATACATACCCATCAAAAATATGCATGTAGACCCTGAGGCTATGTCATGAACTGATCCCTTCTACTACTAATGCTGAGCTCTGTATTTCCTTACATTAAATGCTAGCTGAATACATAATGAAAGGCGAGTCAGCAGGCAACACTAAGCGAGGATTGTGGAATATTCCATTATACGCTGTTTCCATAATAAATGCATTCATCGTCAAGGAATCGATAACAATCCAGTGAGAGGTACAATAAAAATCAATTGGCTTTTATCCAAAGTAAACACCATGAGCTCTAGTATTACGTATGTTGCGTACTGCGTTTGAGTCAGCATCAAACTTCATGTAGTAGTGAACAGTGACAGTCAGGTAATAGTAACCGTGTATTTGTTATTCTGTGAGCCTATTAGTAGATGTGATTTATCTCTCTTGATAATAAGTACCGTAGTTGAAATTTGGATATAAAGATGTTGGCTTCCTGAGTCTTTGTGCAGCAATAAGGATTAACGTAATCATTACTGGAAATAATGCTGTAAAAATCACATGTTTTTTTCCAAAACAAACTGATTTCTTCTCTTTTTGTTTCACGCTACAAAGAATATGAAAATAACTCTGTATTATCTGTTGGTGAGTTGTGGTAGTATTAGATTCCCCACTCAAACCCCCTCTAAAAGTTGCATGATGAAGTATCTAAAGATACATGCATTTGTTGAAGATTTTGGATATGTGGGTGTGGAATCATTAAATTGGAGTTACCCTTACACGTCATTTTAAAGATACTTAATTGAAATGGTGGTTACTCCATTTGAACCACCAACAAATGTAACATAAGCGTTTTAGGCATATAGAGAATGCATTTGTTATACTGCATCATTCAGTTATCATAGCCTTAATTATTAAACAAGGTCTCAGGGTAAGGGTTTTAATACCGAACAAGTAAGATGTGCTTATCCGCTGTCAGCAATACCTGCCCCAATTGCTTTTAGCATAACCTTATCAACACCAAATCAAAAGCAGAACAAAAACAATTGTGAGAGGTTCGCTCTTGATATCTAGTAGGACATGCTTCTGTCATGATTGACAATGCTTGGATCATTTCATTTCTATCAAATGAACCACTGATACCAATTAAACCGCATGAATCGTCCTTGTATTGAGCAAGGGCTCCTCTTGCCTCAAATTGTCTGAGGTGAATTCCAGGTGCTGGAGCCATCAAAGTAACCTTGCATGCAAGAGCACAACGCCTTAAAGCTGAACTTAAACAAAATTTTGTTAGATTTTATCGAAAAGTACTGGTGTTTTTTATTATTTGCCATTGTTTTTAATGTTTGAGGTAATCTGGCTGCCAGGATGTGTTAAGACTAAAATTAACAAAACTTGATCGTAGTCGAAACGCTCAGAAGAAAAATACGTATAAAAGGCCATCACTTGTTGTTATAGTTACGATAGTTTGTATCTAGTAATGGGTTCAAGTTACAGCAATCCCAGTCTTTATTCTGTTGGTCTTTTTGCAACTATAGACGCAATAATCGCACTTTTGCTCAATCTACTCGTTTAACCACGATCAAGCTTTGTCGAATTTAGTCCTGAAACATCCTAGCTGGCAGTCTGACTTCTTCAAAAACCAAAAACAACCTCAAATGATTAAAAATACTGATATTTTTTGATAAGACATACGAAATTACTGTGCAAGTTCATCAGTAATGGTGCTGCGTGTTCATTGGAATCTAAACATATATTACTCGGCTACATAAGAAATCTGCAAGTGTCCTTATAGTTCTTTGCTCAATGGAATCAACGATTTGTGTTCAATTTTTGTTTGTGATGGGATGGTTTCCACAATGCCTCACTGGTCAGTGCTAATCAAGATATACAAATAATTTTATGGGATTGATAAATATAAATGAGGTACTCAACAGAGCAAAGGAATACACAGTCAAAATTATGCAATGAAATCTTCGAGTGGAATATTGTTCTTTAGTGCGACGAGTCCAAACTTAAAAAGTTTTGGTGTTGCTGGAGCTAGCAATTTGTAGTTCCAGATTTCCTTGTATAAGGATTTTCATCTGTATACTGATATGACCTAATTCTTAGTTTTGTAGTTTTATAGTAATAGGCAGACCTTAAAAAACCTGCTTTTTGTTTATCCATATTCCATGAGCAAATTTTGTCATTCTTGATAAGAGAAGTTTTTATAAAATTGTTCTGTCTTCAACCGCACCACCGCTACACTGCGAAGAGCTCAGCAATTTAAGTGCCGAAAACATAATGTGTTAGTGGAATAAGTGAGAGCTTTTTCTTCGGCATGTGTTATGTACAGTGGTATATACGGTAGATACATATTCACACTCTGAACCGTTTGTGTAAGTTAAACATACATCATCATAGTGGAGCAAGATTATGAACTTAGAGACTTATGAAGTTATGAAGCAAGACTTATGAAGTTAGAGATTCATATCCGCCATGCCATGTGTTTTTCATTTTTCAAATAGTGTAAAGATTATACAAATAAAATAGTTATTGGTGTTTTGGTTTCTTATTAACTTTTTTTATTATATTTGGAAAACTGATTTTTTATAATTTTGGTACAATGTAGCAAAATAGATGCTTTATTGAATGTTGTACAGTCAAACTAAACTACTTTGATTAGGTACAATAAAAACAATAAACAATAATTTACACTGGTTGGTACAGAAGCACATGTACTTGTGCAGCATCATGTGTTTCAAGTATTGACTCATCAATTTGACAAAGGAATAATCCCGAATAATGGGCCATGGATATTAGGTGCTTTTAGATTTCCTATGCAGAGGGTGATATGTGTATGAGGTGCACATGTGGTAGAGTTGTAGGAAAATTAGGATAGTTTTTTTTCAATGACTAGAGTACACAATATTATGGGCTAATCAAGTTGTACCAATCTCATAAATGTATTATATCTCGTAAGATGATGTAGTATTGGAAATTATTGATTAAAATTTTGTAAGATGCCGGCTGTTATCAAATTCTCTTAGTGTAGGAGTACCTGACTAAGTTCACAATCAGGTACCCTCATAGTGTCTGCTATGATTTGGGTACATTATTGTATATGATACTCAAATTGAGCAGGTACTATTGCTGTAGTGCAGAAGCAGCAGCCTCAAATGCTTTTAAATAGTATAATGCTTGTAGGTTTATGACAAGGGCACATGATGCATGGTAAAATGTGTTGTTTGCATGTAACCAACAAAGTTATTACTGTGCCAATCACAAATCAGTACAAAAGCAAGCAGAAGACAACTCCATGTTAATGGATATGTATAGGCTTAAGCAAATCTTTACAGTGTAGCAAAATATATAATATAACTTTTGGACACTTTGTTACAAGTACACTTTTACAGTATAACAAGTGTGAGTAGTAAGTTACAGCATGACAAGGTCAGCCCTTATTAAAAGTGGCATGTAAAAGTAACTCTCAAATAAATAGATGTAATCTAGCATTAACTATCGCTAATTAGTCATCTCTATTCAGCAATAAATGTTTCCCCAGGCTTTATTTGGATGGAATGTACAGGCAGTTAAAATTTTTACTCAATGTAATGGTTGCATAAACAGAACTCAGCAGTTAAGTGAGGTGCACAGTGATGTATAGCTTGAAAGGATTACTATAAAAATTATACTTTGGAGTCAACTGCCTCTGCTCCTACTTCAGCTTGTAGTAATGATCCTTTGCACTGCAGTAGCTGTTCATGTCTCAAATAGTGTTATCATTATGAAATTTACAAGGTTTGAAAATGATCAATATCATAAACTAATTATGACCCCCTTAAGTTTTGTTTTCATTCTCACTGATTCTTTTGTATAAAACTCATAAAATGAATATATATATTATAATCATAATTTTATGGTTTTTATACAAAATAATCAGTATAAATGAAAACAAAACTTAAGGAGATCCTAACTAGCTTAAGATATTGATCATTTTCAAACCTTGTAGATTTTATAATGATAACAAAATACATTATAATTGATTAATTGATATAGTTGATACTACAAAATACTATATATATATATATAGTATTTTACTTACTTTTCTTGAAAACCTTTGGTTTAGCTCTAAAAACTGTCTATCGTTATTAAGCTTGCTAACATGTTTTCTTACTGAATAGATTTTACTAGAAACATTCATCATGCAGCCAATACCACAAACCCAGCAGCTACCTATGATGTCACAGTCACTCCAACAGCCAGGAGTTACAATCATCACTCACAATGTAAACGCGACCAATGATAAATTCGCTGAGGAAGCAGCAGGTCATATGAGAAGGTCAGACCCTTTTTACCCAACTTTAGTTTAGCATTTATTTGAGTTTGGCTGACGTTAGAAAAATTTGAGCTCTTGTAAACATGGTGTGTTTGTTTGATCTTTTACCCCAACATGAACATTGGTCTCTTTGTGACGTCTGATCTTTATTTATTGACAAAACCTGTCCTGGCTCTGACATTCATAAACTTTGTAAACTAGATTAAAAAATACCTTCGCTATTGTAGATCTTTTCTACTGTTCAAACCCTAATTTTTATGTCCTCCATGATCTCTATGAGTGGCATGATCCTCATGCACCTCCCAAACTAAATATACACTCTGATCTCTATATACTGTAATTCACCAATAGTATTACATGCTATAATATAATATGCAGACAGTACAGTTAGGCAGTATAATATACCGCAATTTATTTTTATATAATATAATATGGTATAATGTAAAATCATATATTACAATAAGTTATAATAAAAAAACAGAATGCATTAAAATATAATATAACGGTTTAATGAAATATTATACAATATAATACATTTTAATACAATTTAGATTAATATTAAATTAGATAATATAATTTAAAACAATATATAATAACATAATGTAATCGAATATAGCATATCTAAAATATAATAGTATAACAAAATTAATATATTGCCATCTACTACCTTATAATATATAGTAATATACATTATAAAACAGTATAATATACACGCATTATAAAATATTATGTCGCTACCTTACATATAATAAATCCATGTGTTTGGAATAACATAGCATCAGGCAATGTTTTTCTTACAGAATATCAATTGTACAGACATGCCTCGGTGTGCTGTGTGCTCTGTTTGCGATCATACTTATCATTTTGGAGTCAACTATATATTACGGACGAACTGAGGACTACGCATACACCGGCTACGGAATTTGGACAGGCGTTTTTGTGAGATACCAATTTATATACAACATTCTTGCGTTAAAAGCTACTTATAAATTCTTTAGAAAGAACTATAAAATAAGTTGGTAAAACCAAACTTTAAATTACTCTGTAAAGCAATCACGGATAAGTGATACTAAGTAGCAACACTAAAAAACTAAAGAATGCTAACCGCTGTAGAAGAATGGTTTGCATTTTGTAGAATGATAATGATTTGTGTTATAAGTAGTATTTGCAAGTAACTAAAAGTTGCCTAAACTACCAAATGAAAACGTTTTAAACTAAATTAAAGAAGTTAATGCATTTGTTCTGCTTTATCATTAGACGAGTTTAAATGCATTTAACGTTTCCCAACAGAAAAAGTGGACTTTATAAAGGTAATTGGACTCATAGAATTCCTAAACTATATGTTTAGTATTATCACTGTATTACATTATTACTATAGATTATTACTTGTCTGCTTGTCAGAAAAAAATAAACAGATTAATAGCGTGACGCTAAAAAGAGTCATTTTGTTTTACAATAATTTTTGAGCTTAGAGTTTACCCAATCCAGACTGCTTTTAGCAATATTTGACCAACACAATATTACTAAAAGCTATATATTTTAGTGATAATTGTTGCACAGTATCACTAACATTTCCTTGAACAAATTTCCTCTAGCAGATAAATTCAGTAATACGCTGAAAGTGCTGCTGTAATGCTATATAGTGGTGTTTAACTGTTACAGCTTGAAAAAGATAAGCTATTTATAAAGATCCTAGGCCACCACTTGTAATGATGCATTGTTTATTCACTGTCAATAGTTTTCCCTCGTCCCAATTATTATGTTGCCTTCCACACTCCAATCAATACAAAATCTATCGCGAGTCTCCTAAAAATTGAATGGAAAATTTTGAAACAAAATTTCGAACCAAATCTCTCGTGTGTCCTTCACTGAGTGCCACCTATGTCCAGAGAGATAAAAAACTAGATACTCTATTTAAAATATGTGTTAGACTGCTTACATTTGAAGCCTCCTCAAATGTATAGTGTCCTTGTGGGAACGGGGGGGGGGGGGAAGGGGGGTTTGTGATTATGGTATGCATAAGGCGTTCTGATTTCAATCCCACGTCTATTTAATTTTAAGAGCAATACAACAGCTTTTGCTTTATTTGAGGTGCCTGATGATGTCTGAGAAGCCATGGAAGCAAGGTTCATTGGCAATAGATAAAAGCATGTGTTGCAGTACATCAGAGATAACTGTATCTTGAAACCTCTAAAAGATTAATGCTTTTAGAATGCAAAAACTGACCATTTTTCATGCTCTATATATTCTGAAAACTATCAATTGAATTCGTTCACAAACCATAAAACAAGTAATTACCATGTCAGCTACTTATTAGTGAAAGTGACATGTAGAAGACAACTCCAAGTTTATTGATACGCTCAGGATTAGCTTGCAGCCCAAAGGCTACTGATAAAAAATTGGCTAACTTTGGCCAATGATAATATGTCATAATAAGTCACAGCAATGAAATTAAAATTTAATTTTGTTATGATTCCCGTGGCCAGTGCACTGCTACATAAGAAACCGTAAAATTTAAAATATATTTATATTTGAGTATAAATAGGCCTGGAGAAGATAACTCCAAGTTTATTGATATGATCAGTATTAAATGGACGATTTTTTGCGTGACTTAGGCTACAATTAATTAAAATAACTCTTATCTATTTAGCTGCATGATTACCTTAAAGGTTGACTTGTAATAAAATTCACATTACAGTTATTCGGTATCATAAGATTCACCATGTCTTACTTTGTTGTGTTGTAGGTGCAAAATATGTGGGAATGTGATTACAAGTTCTTAAAAGCTAAAAAACAAACAGTTAATCGCAGCTACACGAGACCGCTGTAGTTTGGATTCGCTTTCCAAAATGGCTCAAATGGGACGTACTTGTTACAGGATGGTTTCGGTTTACACTTTCATGCAATCTCATTCGTCAAAATATTTTCACAAATATACTTCACGCATGCAATAAAACCATGTCTATTGTTTTTACGCGTTTGTTTTATCGTCATTGTAATGCTGTCACTTTTAGCACTGATATCTTATAACTTACCGTAAAAAATCGTTAAACTTTTCAACCTTAGCTCAAATGAGTACATATCATTGTCTGATAATTATGACGAGCCTGTTGAACCTGTGAAAATCGAAAAGTGCTGCAAAACTTATTTTCGAAGTATTGAGTCACATGATCAGATTATGACTTGACGATTAGTTCAAGCCGAAACAAAACTGTAAAGTAGCGAGCAACTATATTTGATACGGAGTCTTCGGTAAAACCCGAAGTGTTTGTCATAAACTAGTGCTACAATAAGTTTTATATCGAGCTTTTTATTTGCCTTTCAATTCATGTGAAGACATCACATAACAAGACGATAACCAAACTGTAATGAATACGTCAAATAAATAAAGAGATTCCAATCTATGGCGGCTTTTCGTTTTTGAGCTTTTAAGAGCTTGTAATCACATTTCCACGTATTTGGCACTTACAACACAGCAGAGTAAGACATGGTGAATCTTTTGATATCAAATAACTGTAATGTGAATTTTATTGCAAGTCAACCTTTAATATGGTCATGTACTAAATACATATAAAGTCCATAAATAAGGTTCCCAAGCTAAATAATTATATACTCGCACATTAACAAACCGTTGTTTCATAGTCATTACCTACTAAACACAGGTTATGGCAAAGTGACAAGAATTTTCAACTGCATGCATTAATTCTCTTGCTACCAGTGGGAAATTCATAACTTTTAAAAGACATTTACAGAGACTTTGCTATAGTATATAATATATATTTTTATTGCAAAAACATCATTATGTTGGCTGCAGAATCTTGGCATATTGTAATGAAACTTATATTATGCACCAAAATTGTGCTAAAAACATTTAAACTTGTGACGAAAAATCCTTAAAAGTTTCACATCAACAGACTTATTTCAGTTTTTAATCAAACTGAAACCGTTACCAACAAATAACTGATGATTTTTTGAGTTATGCACTTATTTTGCAATACGTGAAGGCAAATGGCAAAAGTTGCCATTTTTTTAACTTGCCTGTTTTGAGGTTTATGAAAAATCAAGAGTCATGCATTTTTATATTTAACACCACAACACATTATAAAACCAGAAAGATTTGAAACATATTTTTTTGATTAACATAGTGCCTTTGCTTGTAGTTCGCAATGGTAGGAGGAATAGGAATTCAAGCAGCTAAATCTAACAAGTCTGGATGGGTAAGTATGTTTTGAAGTACTTTATAAATTGAGCTGAAAGGGATTGTACAGCAGATGATTTGCTGTTAATTAATAAGTACAAGGATCTATAGGAACACATAATTTTGGAACACTTTTATGTGGTAGCACTCTAACTACAGTAAATTAAAGTCCAGTTTTGTCTGGCTAAATTTGGACACATCTTTGACATTTTTTACATCCGTGGTGTAATGGGAGAGAATAAAATTTTCTTTGCTCCAAGTGTCATTGCTTGCTGGAAAATGAAAGTTAATGAATCAAAATCTTTTCTTATGTCACTTTACTATTAATAATTAACAGCTATGATAACTGGCTGTACTGAACCCTATCAGTAGCAACTTGAAGGCCATGATACTTCGTGTAACCAAAGTAATCTAAATCTTTAGAATTGGTATAATACCAGTCGATGAATAATTAGTATACAACTTTGTTTATATGAAGGTTTATATTGTAGATAATTGCGGCATTGGTTCTGAACATTATTACCTCTCTCACTTTTGTATTTGTTCTGATTGGAATGAGCTCAGCTGGAATTGCCATAGCAAGAATTTATGCTTGTGGATACTACAAATACTCAGAATGTCGAGTGAGTTGTTCAGCTATATAGCTGCGTTTTAGACAGCAAAGACTATGGCAGAGTTTATTTATTGAAATTGGCTTCCAACTTTGAACAGCTAGAACATTCATTTTGATAGTTTGCTAGAAATTTTAATTATATTTAAAAATGGTTAGGATCCTGTCAAATTCTATTAAACTTTATCGAAATATATAAATAAGTTTTTATCATTGGAAATTTTTTAAGTGATCTGACTGCTTGGATGTTTTAACTTTAAAATTAACAAAACATGTTGGCACATAAATCTCAAACAAGACATGACCAAAATTACCAGTAAAATGATGTTAATGGTTTCGCTTTCTGATTATAAGTGATAAATATACATTACAGTCTGATCAACAGTGAGTACGCAAATGTTCACACAAAATTTCCAGAAAAAATGGGAAAAATTCTAACAAATTTAATTTTAGTTTTTGTACTCTTATACATCTGAGACATCTTGGGATGTATCTGAGCTATTTTTAAAGTTTTATTCCAACAATCATGAGAAAATATGAAATATATGACAATATAAACGTGCAACATTGCAACTTGAATGCAATGACCAATGTCATATTGAGGTCAATGTCATAATATATTGAATTATGAGGAACCTGCTTACTCATAACTCAATATGGATACACAGGAAGCATAACTCAATATGGATACACAGGAAGCGTGACTATTGACATCATGTTTGAGGAAGTTTTGCTTTTCTTAGCGTTTTAACTTCCATTAAGTTTAGTCAATTAGAATCTTGGAATATACTGTCAGTCAGACCACCTAATAACAAACAAAAATCGAATGATAGATAAATATCTGTAGTTTCTGATAAAATATATTACATTTAAACTTGATCAAATGTTTAATGGGATTAAACAGTGAATAAAGATTTTGAAGGCTACAGATAACTCTCACTAAATGATCTTAGGATGTGCCTTTCTGGATAGATGTGCCTTCACTACGCACTTGTCTAAACCAAGTCAATAATACACCATCCAAATCATCGTGCGACGTTGAACGATCTCTTTGCCTTGATGAATTTTGGTCACATAACGATCTTATTCTTTCGTTTTGTTTAATCCATGTTGACACTGTACTTTTTGGAAGATTTTCTCTTTTTGATAATGCTGATAGCTTTTGTCCTGCTTCGATTTCCTCGAGTACTTTATGATTGTCAGAAGGTTTCCACGCTTTTCTTTGCTTGCGTGATGCCATCGCAAAGCGGATGTCTGTTGTAGCGGACGCCAAGCCACGAGCCTATTTGTGACATTTTATCTTTATGTATCTGCATATAATCACTGTTACAATATGTATTTTGCATGCTGTGTCTATCTTTATTAAATTTTTATCACTAATACCTTCTAACATTTATAGCTTGGCCGTAACTAAGCGAACGTCTTAGCGACCCTATTAATCATTTTTATACGATTTCTTTTTCGGTTCCATTATATGGTACGGGGAAACTATATGTACACTATACGCATATAAAAAGCGCTTTCGTTAAGAAAGCAGAATAGTCTCAGCTCCGTGACTAGTGGAAACTCCTTTGAAATAAATTGAATGAAAACCACGTTTGTGAATTCGGCAAAAAACTGTTCGAGTTAACGGTGCCGAGGTCGAGTTATATAAAGCCATTTATCATTGCGTGGGAATGGTCCAAGCAAATCCATTGAGTTAACCATGTGTTCGATATATCCGAAGGCAAGTTATCCATGTTTCACTGTATATTGCATTACGAGGAACCTGCTTACTCATAACTCAATATGGATACACAGAAAGCGTGACTATTGACATCATTTTTGAGGTCTTGCTTTTCTTAGCGTTTTAACTGCCATCAATTTTAACACTGTATATGCAATATATACACTTTTTTAATATCCTAAGATATTAGTGAATTATGCATTATACTATTTAAATTAACAGTTCATACTTGAAGTCAAAATTACCGTTGTGTTCTTTAGGTAAGTGAAGCAATGGTGGTCTTCAACTCTTTCCTTCTGATTATGGCGTTAGCCGAGTTTGTGATAACCATTTGGAGCTCAGCCCTTTGCTGCGGCGCTGTGTGCACCTGCTGCCATAGTTCTCCTCGCACAGCTGCCATTGTTACCTACCACCCAGGTACAGTTGTACCTATGCAACAGCATTTTGGTACATCTCCTGGTCTGATGACACCAATTCAATATGGAGTCCACCCGGCTGGGGTGCATTACCCTATGGGACTGCAACTTGCTACATGTAAGTCGTTTACTACCCTTATTAGGGCTGTTTGACCTATATACCATAAAACTTTTATTTTAACGCCATGGCGCTCTGTTTTTAACCCTTCCTTTAAAGTAGCCCTTATTAGAGGTGGCACTCAAATAAAGGGTAGCATTATAACTTTCAAACACTTCGTCAGAATATTAAGAAGACACATTTAACATTTTCACAGGCAAATTGATTCTTGTCTGTATTTTCCATTCTCTTTTGGGCGGAGTGACAGTAAGCTTTTGAGTGAAATAAATTTGCTAAATTACCTCTAACCTATTTCTCTATCTTTTCATCGTTTCATTCAAACTCTAATTTCTAAATAAATATGCACGGAAAAGCTGATACATATCTCTATCAGTCGACATCTATTGCTTGCAATTAGCCTAAGATGATCTTATATCCTACATTACAGTTTGCTGGAGCTTTAAGTTTTTGAAGGCAAATTTGAAGACATATTTTTATTTTATAATTATATTTAACAAGGTTGCATAAAATCTCATTGCACTTATTGATAACATAATTTTTTGTGCAATAAAAAAGGAGTTACGACCGCTTATCAATTGTAAGACAACTTCATATTACTGTCATAATGCTGTCAAATTATGCGCTATAAGTCTGAAAATTTATAATTTATACAATAATAATAATCTATCAAATGCTACCAATACATATTGGTACAGACAATATTTATTGTACATTTAGAAACCTTAATTAACATTTTAAAACAAAAATGAACCTTTTCAAAGCAAAAGTATTAGCATCGTATGCTCGACCAGTTGTGTTCTGATTGTTGTTTTCTTTGGAACCATTCCATATTCTTCTGGCTGCTCAGTACTTTCTACTAGTATTTTTTACCTCAACTCTTTTTCTACGCAGCTAAGCTGGTTGATATTAATCGTCAAACAGTTTTTTAGCAGAGCTAAACTTTTGTGCGATGCTCTTTTGAATACATGTACGTATACACTTTTTCTACGAATAAAGAAAAACTGTGTGTAATAAAATAGCTTCAACCGTTCAGCTTCAAATAATGTAGTACCACAGATTCTACCACAAATGTGCCAAACTTATTTTATATACATCAAAATATAAAGAACGTAAAAAAGAAGCTATTATTAGCATGCCACAGTTACTGATTATCTCTATGGTGTTGCGTTCAAAGTTTTAGCAAAAAAACGTAAAGATTGGAGTTGGAAAACTGACTTCAATACAAACAGAATCAGTGAACGACTAATTGTTATAAATGCAATTGAGTCATTATTAGTATAGATTTATAGACACTTTGATTACTTGCTAATACGGGTTCATAAAGATTAAGGATGTCCAATAGTGACGGTCAAATACAAATGACGTTCAAATAGAAGTGGAGTTCAATTAAACGGTGGTTTTTTCATCTCTCTTCCATAGTAGCACTCAAATAAAGATGGCATTCAAATACAGGTTTAATGGTATGCAAGGTGAATTCATTTTGAAATCCGCTTCACCTGGTAAATCACTAGCATTTTGAAATAAATACTTTTCAAGATGATTCGGTTATGTATTTAATTTGTTCTGCAACTCTAAAACCTATGATTACTTTTTAAGAAATAATATTAGTAGTTTCTAATCTGTGATATAGTAAAATCTGTGTTTTTCCTTCCATCTGCCGAAAGCCATGGTTATATATTAGGAAAAAATTACTTTCGTTCATGATTCCAGCACAGAAATTTAGGCACGATGTTCTGCCACTCTAACAACTGTGCCAATCGAACGCCATTTGAGTGGAATTTCACTACTATTTTAAGTGGAATGCCATTTTGAATGGAAGTGAACGTTCACTGTCATTTGCACAAGTTTTTACTGTAACAAAAGCTGTGTCAGTCCGTCTGTCCATCCACCTGTTTATAGCCACTATAAGATGTTGGGCTAATAAACTGCTTTGTACTCATATTAAACCTATAAAATTCAACTTAGTGAACTGACTTTGGCACCTGCGCCAATTGACTGCAAATTTGGCACTTTTGAAAAATCATACATATAGTTATGTTGCTAGTATTACTAGATTTCTAGTAAAAATGAACAGATAAATTACAAGAGAGAAATTAAGAGGGTTAGTTTATAGGTGAGCACTCTCTTAAGGACCGAGTATGACGTCTGCTTAGCTTTCTGCAGGCAGAGGTTGCGTGTATTTCTAAGAACATCACGACACCAACAATGTTTTTGTAATCCTAGCTAGACGTGTCTGACCCCAGTGGTAGCTTTCAACTTTACTAAAATTAGTATAGAGATTACCATTTACGGAAAGCAGGTTTTAAGGTGGAGGCCATTCCTGCTACCATTGGGGGCCCTAAGGGAATTAAACCCAACCTGTTGTTTGTAAGATAAGTGTTTTAGACTAGTAAGAATAGCTGCAGTTATGGTTAATAGAGAAGCAAACAATAGAGAGAAAGTGTTATGCTATTTAAACTTAAATTCAAGCCAATTGAAACATTGGTTTTGACAGTGAAGAACATGTGTACTAGTTGAGAGTAGACAATGTTTTTGTGAGAGTTAGAAACCAGTTTTAACAGTGTGCTACTTAAAATCAGATGAGCTTGAACAAATTTATTTGCAAACTTGCTGTTTATTGATAAATTTATTTAGTCATGGTTTAAGTATTTTTGATAATAAACACATGGTTAAACTTACTACTGTACTCACCTTTACTTATTAGTATGTTGGCTCAATAACTCCATTGTTGCACTGAGTAGAGGTGCTAATAAACATGTATACAAAGTACCTTTTGTTTTTGTGTTTTTGTTTCATGGTCAAAATCTTTTAAAACGGTATTAACCAGTGATAATAAAGTTCATATCTATCTACATGTCCATCTACATGTCCATCTATCTATCTATCTATCTATCTATCTATCTATCTATCTATCTATCTATCTATCTATCTATCTAACTATCTATCTAACTATCTATCTATCTATCTATCTCTCTGTCTATCTGTCTGTCTGTCTACCTATCTACATGTATCTATTTACCTATTTATCTATGTTGCCTTAACAAGGAATGACATCATAAACTGATACACATATATAAATATTTGCTGAATAATTACAAATTTATATTATAATGAATGTAAAACTATTTGAAACAACGTGGTGCCACATTTGCTAGCTTGAATTGACTTGTTTTGTATATTTTATTATTATTTTGGTAGATTCATTTTTTATATTGTCTTTTAATGGTTACCTTCAGTTTTACCTCTTTTAGCTACAAAACTATGATGTTTGAAAAAGTCCAAATGTTGCATAATCAAAATTCTTTTCGGCATAAAATCAAAAATGTGCTGAAAATTTAAACTACGTTGGATTTGTGGGAAAATGGAGTTGAAGCTAGTTATTATCGTGAGGAAAATTATACGGTACTAAGAACTGTTGCTTCCATCAATCCAACAAAAACTATATAGCTGATTGAGAAACAGTAGATTACCAGCGTTAAAGTAGATGAACACTAGATGAGATCTAAAATTACAATTATGACAATTTTATTGACTTTAGATAAAATTGAGCATAGAACACAAATATACCATTTTTTGAGATAATCGTGTCAGGCAGACAAAGTTTCACATTTTAATTTTCTTCAATTATATGTAAAAGTAGCGCATCACCATATTAGCTTTTTCATAAACAAAAGTCAAAATTTTCAATAAAAGCCAGTTCGATAATAAAGTTGATAGCTGCTGTGCCAAATCAAATTGACCTAAACTTCAAATGATAATGAACTTTTAACTCTAACAAAAATTTTGGTGGTTCTAAATTTTTCTGCTAAACAATATAAGCCTTTGGGTGAGGGTTCCCTCTTAATTAAAACTTTAGACTAATAAAAATTAAGTCTACTGACACTGAATATTGGCTCATTACCGTGTTCTAAATTATAATTTTTTTCTGTTTTATCGGATTAGGTATTTGCTTTTTTGTTGCCAGCAGAGGTGCCTCAGTATCATTTTAATCTAAGTGTTATCTGCGTGAAATTCAATTCTATTGGTTCACTCAGTTTTATATACTGGTGGTCACTATTCTTACTTTTCAAATGTTTGTATATATTTATGAGATTTGGTTAAAAATTTAGTCCAATTGTAATTGAATACTGATGAATATTAAAACCAGTAACTTGTTGGTTTATTACAGCACTGTAAATTAGGCCAATTTGTTATATACCCAAATAGTACATTTTCTTTGTCTCTTGTAGAAAATTTTATTTTTTTTAGATATCAGCAATGTATTAACCAATGTGAGTTTTATGCAAAAAGCATTTATTCCTTATTTATTCAGTTAAATACATAAGTTATACAGGTACAAGCAGCACAAGTTTGCATTTAATGTGTTAACTATTTCAAAAGTGCATTTAATAAGATATGTAAATAGAAAAGACTTAGAGCTTCATTTTAATAAATATTAAGAGCAACATTTAAAGAACTGACACTGTATTTATTTAAATTGGTCAAAATTGTTGGGCTGCCAATTTATTCTTCACACGATTGTATATCTCCATTAATGAGTTAGCAAGTTATTTCAACTTCTAGCTGCGTAAAGATCTAGTTTATAATCAGGTGGGCAGGACCTTTTGTGCCATTTATGCATCTTTTCTAACTGAACATCTTGTAGGAGTCCAACCTATTACTGAAACATGTACAACTATTATCTTGCACTTAAGCCTCGTATTTTCTATTTAAGTCAAAGTCAAGCTCCAGAGAGGTCACTTTGAGATTTTCTAGAACGACAATACAATCTAGCAAACTACTAACCGAATCTCTTGTTTTACAAGTCAGTACAATCAAAATGCATGAGCAGCACCAGCGATATTGATACAAGTACATGTACATACAACCTTAGTTTCATGCTATGTGATGTCACATCAACAGCAACTTCATTCTATTGTGCATCAGCAAGTCACTTGCACCAGCAGATTAACTAGTGGCATCAACAGACAGCTACATTATGCGTTTGCTATATTGACATAAAAACAATCAATGTTTTTACTGTCCGGTTGGTAACCATGGTTTTTCTCTTCCTGTCAAACCCAAGAAAAGCAGAAAATTTCGGATCAACCTATCCAGTTACTACGAAATCTTGTTTTTCTCGAAAAAAATAACTGAACTAAAAAATTTGAAGTACCTTTCGTCTTCCATAAACTATCAAATGCAACGCTAACTTTAGAAGCACGTCTAAAATTATTAAAGAGCCTGAATGAGACTTATTTGTCAAAAAATAATTTGCGTATAATGAGTAAAGCTCTGTGACAATATGGTTTTTTAAACATGAAGCACAGTTCTTTATTTCAATTTTTGTGTGTGGAATCAATCTTAAACAAGTAAACTCGCCAAAATCGACCATGATTATTAAACTGATTGATGAAATACATTTCTTATTTCAGACCCCAGTGTCCCTCACCACCATCCGGTTGGTTACTTTTCATCACCTCAGAGACCTCCTAGCTACCAAGGACCACAGCCGACAGCTACTGCTCCATACGATGCTCAACACCCAGCACCTGTAGTGCCGCCCTACTCAAACCAGCAACCAGTGTACCCGAACAAAGAATGACAGTTTAAGATAAGAATGAATCTTGGTTGAATCATAAACTTATATTTTTTATACAGTGATCAAGCTATTTAAAGTATTCTAGAGACTAAACACCATTTTTACTGTTTTAGCTGAAAAGTTTATTTTTGTATTACATTCAAAATTGATTAAAAATACAACCATGAGTGACTAAAATAAATTGAAATGGCTAACAATAACGAGAGCCCACCAATCTTTACTTTTAATGTTGTTGAATACTGGACTAGATTGGAAATTGCGACCCAAAGGGTTAAACTAGCTTTAGAGATACTTTCTAAGTTTTAAATTGAAGTTCATTGTTCTCTTGCTATAGTTAGAGACTGAGCAAACAGAAATGTCTAACAGAAGTAGACAATAGTTTTAGCAGTGGGCTACTTGAAATCAAAAAAAGTTAAACAGTTAGCATTTGCTTACTTACTGTTTATGGATAAACTTATTTAGTCATAATTTAAGTACAATTATCAATAAATTAATACATGATTCACACCAATTACTCTGATCATCTGTATTTAGCCAGGTGTTGGTTCGAAATCATTTCATGACAAGCTCTTTTTCAGTTTACCACAACTTGTAATAAGATGAGCAACACGGATGTTTGCTGAAACTGATGATTGGTAGAACAAAAGTTTTTGTAAAAAAACGTAGTCCGCTGACCTAGTATTTTACTTTTTAGCTTTGAGAGTTTGTCTGCTAGCATTTTTTGCGTGCTCAAATATTGAACCTTGAGAGAGGATTTAAAATATTAGAGCAGGTTATACTCTGTAAATATTATATACTCTTATATATTATATACTTTGTTATACACCTTAAATACTCTCAGTGCCTCTTAACAAATGAGAAAAGCAGTTTTTCTTTTGTATTGAAAAAAATGGTGTGTCCATTGGTCCATTAGCCTTTTTAATCATTTTTTTCTCGCAAAATCTTTTTGCTAACACCTTTGATCTGAAAGGTGTCATAAAATTATTCTACAATCAACAAAGCAAGATCTTGATCACAAACCTTTTTGAGTGTCCGAAAATGTTTAGGGTGTAAGATTCCAGGTTATGATTATGAGCAGTTTTGAATTGATCTGGCTTATTGCATTGCATTAACCAACTTAATGTCATAAACCAAACAATGTAGATAGAATACTCTAAGATCAATTAGATTATAATTAGAACTCTAGATATATAGATAATAAATAATATATATAATAATATATAGATAATAAATAACTTATAGATTAGAACTCTAGATATTAATACTAGAAATTCCACTGTCATACAGCCCACGACCAAAGTGATATTGGAAAAAAAGAAAGGGTACTGATGGTTGAAAAATGCAATATTAGCAGTCAAATAGGATAACTGTAATGGTAGCTGTAATGTACTGGGTGTGGGTGTTATTATATGCAACAAATAGCAATAATGAAAGGAAAAGATTATGTTTATATCTCTCCTCCTGCAAAAAGAGAAATGCAATATCGGCTAATATTAGAAGTAAAATGCACCGATAAAGATTTTTAGAAAATCTGTACTACGTAGCCATTGTTCTGTAGTCATCCAAACTTATAATTAATTATTGTAATAATCACATTACAACTGTTAGAAAAAATATCATCGTCTTGCCCTTCACTTACACTGCGCTAGATTTTTAGAAAATCTGTACTACGTAGTCATTGTTCTGTAGTCATCCAAACTTATAATTAATTATTGTAATAATCTCATAAGAACTGCTAAAAAATATCATCGTCGTTTGCTTTACTGACACTGCGTTGGACATCAGTTAGAATGCGAAAGTATTCAAATATGTCGGCAAATGAAATTGAAAATGAAAAATTGAAATCTGCAAAAATGAAACGATTTCTGTACTCCTATGTTAATTGCCAAAACCTTTGGCAATTCGACAATGCTATAGACTGGTGAAAAGTGCACGTTTTTTTCGTGAAACGTGCAAGACTTTATCGTTCTATTCTGTCGCCCGACGTTTCAATTTCCGGTCTTAACTTTTATTAATCCAAGCTTTTCAAGCGTTTTGAGGCGACTTTCGTCCAAAAAAATCTGTCTATTTGTGTAGAATCCGCGACCAGATGGGTTAGTTTTAGGAATTTGTGGTAACCTTTCAAAGGCTTGGAACATATTTAAATAGGTTTATATGCGTTTTGTATCATTATTATACTTAAACGACTTTACTGAAAAATAGTTAAATTTGTTGATAGGATTTTGTTGCAAGAGTTTGGTGACGACCGTTAATGGATAATTTTTCGGGAGTTGTGTGCACATGTGCATTTATCATAATTCTCCCAATCAATCGTTTCACTCTTGTTTGGTCATGGGATTAATGATGATCGAATAAAAAATATGATGAAATCAACCATGAAAGTATTACCTTTATGCCTCAGTATTCCACAATCACAGAAACTTTTAGAATTTTTAAGTAAATAAGCAGATAATATTTTTAGCCAATATAATTATGTATATAACTTATTGCACTGCTTGTAAAAAGCAGCACTTTGCTTTGTTGCTATACGATTGCATTATTTATAATACTGTGGAAATGATTACAACTACAAATCGCAAGAAAAAAACAAGCTAAAATAATCCATCGTTTTTTTTGAAGTTATTACCCTGTTTGCACATGGGCTTGTCCATGAAAAAGCCGCCATCTTTGTAGAAAACGTTCGTAATTCACTTGAATAATAGTATTTTTCGATATTGTTTTGATACTAAAACAAAAAGTTTGCAAACAAAAGCATTGTTTGCAATAATTAATTGCAGAAGCTTTGTGTTTTTACTGATAAAAGTTGTCCATAAAAATGTCCATGGCAGACAATGATAGAATGACGTCACAAAAAAACGAAGGATAGGCAAGTAGAAGATGTATTGAAATAGAAAGGAATGATCATGCAGCTAGTAGCTAAACCAAATGAGTTAATTTATATGCAGATAGTGCTAGGCGGCTAAAACAATTGCACAAGCATCAGAAACAACAAAATCATGAAAAGTAGCTGAGAGTATCGGTAACTAGAACTCAGCCAGAGCTTTGCGCTGATGATAGGATGACGCAATGTTAAAATTACATGAATGATACCCATGTAGTAATTCACATATGATGGCCTAATTAAGCCTTGAGTCAAAGACTAACCAATCTACTGCATAATTTGAAATACATTTTAGTTTGAAATTAAATTATTGCCAATAAAGCAATATATATATATATATATATATATATATATATATATATATATATATATATATATATATATATATTGCTTTATTGGCAATAATTTAATTTCGAACTAAAATCCTTTGGTTCCCTAACAGCAGCCTCCCGGTTTCACTAGACAATTTATGTAAAGAATTTGTTGGACAATTCAGCATGCTCATATATATATAATATATAAATATATATATTTATATATATGTATATATATATTTATATATATACATATATATATAAATGTTAAGAATGTTAGAATATAACATGTCTACATGTTAGAATATATATATATATACATGTATATATATATTTATATATATATACATATATATATAAATTATATATAAAAATTATATATTATTTATAAAAATTAAATATATATATTTATGTATATATATTTATATATATGTATATATATACATTTATATATATATATATTTATATATATATATAATTATATATATAAATATATATATATATATATATTTATATATATACATATATATATATTTATTTATATATATATATATATATATATATATACATCAATGTACATGTACAATGTACAATGTACATCAATATACACAATATACATATATTGTTTGGATTGATTGCTCTTCTCACCAAATAATTTGTTTAAGGTAGGTATAATAAATAGGATAATAATAAATGATAATAGATATAGATAATAGATATAAATAATAGGGTAATAATAAGGTACACTAAAACATCATCATACAAGTGGCAAGTTTTACAGTATAAAGTTGCAAGCGCTTTATATCAGCACTAGTGAGAACGTTTGTTTTGTACAAACATAGCTCTAGCAAAAAAGTGGTCTTTTGAAAATGCTTCATACAAGTAGCTCGCCCAGTACAGCACAAAACAATCATTGCGATAAACATTGTATAGATGTGAATCGATCATTAGATTTCCTGTTGAGTATTAATTATTTTAAAGCTTAAAGTAATTTTAGGCTTAGATTATAGTTTTATTGGCATATGAATCAAAATGAATAAAAAGCCAGAGAAAGCGTAATGAATGCTTACCAAATTTTAAAACTAGAAAAATCTTTTAAAATAGTGCAGTAAACAGTTAAAAATTAGCCTGCAATGGTAGGGGTGCATTTATTACTCAAAGTGTCATTTTTGATGTCTAAAATATGAGCAGACTTACCTGCTGTATCTGTCGCAAAAGCTGACTCTCTATACTAATGTTAAGTTTTTTTAAACACAGATAGTGTTTACACAGATAGGAACTAGCTCAAACTAACTTATTTGAGCTAGTTCCTATTATAAGTTATCAGGACAACTGGTTAGTGTATTAAAATACAATATACGTATGATTGGAAGGTTCTCCAATACTTTAGACTGGGTTCTATCCAAATGCCATCACATGCGTGTGACTTTCCTTAACTTGATAGTACGAATCTTAACTGTCTAAGCTCAGAGTGAATAATGCACTTTTCCAGCATTGCCCTAATTGGCTGAGTAGCTGACAGAAGGCAGCTTAAATATTTTGCATACAGATAAAAGGAACAATAAAGAAACTTACCACAACAATAGCTACAATAGCAATTCGATTATTTTACAATTGAGGAGATATAGCCAACAAGCTATTGGACAATACTTATTACATTATATAAATGCAATAGCAGTTTACACATGTGTAATAGTTTGTATATGTATATTCTTTATAAAATATGTTAAATGATTTTTTGAACTAACAAAAAGTTGTAAGATTCACATTTGAATTTATGATAACCTCCAAAAATTGTCTGGTCTAGTTTAAGCAAGCTTATCACTCAAAGTTCTTCTTATCGAGCCAAAGCACGGTGCAGCTTTATAGAGTTTTAAATTTCATAGCTATTTCTAAAAAGCTATGTCATGCACTACTTTGCGGAAGCAAGGAAAACTGTAACTATTTTTATAAGGGTATTAACCTTACTAGACAGAGCAAAGAATATACACAATGCTTGGAGGAAGATGATTTGAATAATGCCAGCATAAAATTTATTAGTCTCCAATAATACAATTAAATGCTTGGATTTGAAGCAAATTTTATTGCCAAGTAATAACTGTACAATAGTAAACATGGCGCATTTATAGTTAAAATATATTTTTCTTGACATGAGATATTCAATGGTGAACACAAATGATCACATCACGACACATTGCTTAAGGTCTGATTTCATTTACAGAAGCTACTGCTGACTAACCCAGTTACAGCGCTGTGGAAAATATTTATCATGCCATTCAGGCGCGTAATGTTAGCACATTCACAATAGAATGGTTGATAAAAGAATTCTTGAGTGCTTTTCAATAAGTGCAATGGTGTCTTTGAATTTTTTCTAGGTCTTTCTTTGTGGTAGGCTTGAGCAATATTTATTATTAGCAGTATGCGCACAATGAGCCATTACCGCCCACATGTCTTAATAAACTTGGAATAGTTTTCCATGGGTGACATTTATTCATACCCAATCAACTTCATTGCTGGAGCATTATGCGCTAGACAAAAGACTGCTAAATTTAAAACTGCACTAGCTTGCCCACTAGAAAACACTCTCATGCATTTCTATATAACAAAAAGCTACTACTAACAGCAAGGAAAAGTCGTGAAAATGATAATTTTTTTGTCCAGTTTTTTTTAGTCCAAAGGATATGCTGCAAATTTAATTAGTTTCAGTTGTATAGCTCAATAATTTAGATATAAGGTCCATAAATTGCCATGAAATTCTTTGGCAGGTGACAGCAACAGAAAATCATTTGAACAAATTTTAACTTTAGAATATTCAGTATGAAATTAGTTGGGAAATGTCACTCACACTAATTTAACTAGTAACAGCTTATTTAAGTGTGGGGGGTGTTGGTACATGTATCAACCTCACTTGTGTTTTGATCTCAAAAATCTTGTACTACATCCATGTAATTTGATGAAATACATTAACTGCTCTAATAAAACTTTTTAATCAGACAGTTTTATTTGGTGTCAAGAGAAGGCTAAGTGTGACATATTTCTATGTCAGCTTGACAGGTAACATTCATGTTTGTTCTAGTTTTTAAAAATGAGAGTTGATGTTGCTGAATTAATTTAAATTTAAGATCAGAGATATGATTTTCAGTGATAAAAGGTTTGTGTCAAAACAGCCAAATTAAAGTTTTTGTTGCATTAAGTCAACGTTTAATTGATCTTGGTTGTCCATGGTTAAACAAACATTGAGCTTACGTTACCAACTTAATTTTATTTTTAGGATGACATGGCATAAAAGATCAGCACAGCAGTTAGTTGACTTTAGTTTGGATAACAAAAGTGTCAGTAATATTAAAACAGCATCAACATACATAAATTAATCATACTTCAATGTAACTTTGAACAAGTAGAGACCAAAATATAAGCTCTCTAAACTAATCGTAGAAGTAGATACTCATAATGGATATTACTAAGTAAAGGTTGTTTAACGAAGTGGCAGTGCTAGTTAGAAGAGGCAGCGCTAGTTAGAAGTGGCAGTGCTAGTTGGAAGAGGCGGGACTAGTTAGAAGAGGCGGTGCTAGTTAGAAGTGGCAGTGCTAGTTAGAAGTGGCAGTGCTAGTTAGAAGTGGCAGTGCTAGTTAGAAGTGGCAGTGCTAGTTAGAAGTGGCAGTGCTAGTTAGAAGAGGCGATGCTAGTTAGAAGTGGCAGTGCTAGTTAGAAGTGGCAGTGCTAGTTAGAAGAGGCAGTGCTAGTTAGAAGAGGCCGTGCTAGTTAGAAAAGGCGGTGCTAGTTAGAAGAGGCCGTGCTAGTTAGAAAAGGCGGTGCTAGTTAGAAGAGGCGGTGCTAGTTAGAAGTGGCAGGGCTAACTAGAAGAGGCGGTGCTAGTTAGAAGTGGCAGGGCTAGTTAGAAGAGGCAGTGCTAGTTAGAAATGGCAGTGCTAGTTAGAAGAGGCGGTACTAGTTAGAAGTGGCAGTGCTAGTTAAAAGAGGCAGTGCTAGTTAGAAGAGGCAATGCTAGTTAGAAGTGGCAGTGCTAGTTAGAAGTGGCAGTGCTAGTTAGAAGTGGCAGGGCTAGTTAGAAGAGGCGGTGCTAGTTAGAAGTGGCAGGGCTAGTTAGAAGAGGCAGTGCTAGTTAGAAGAGGCGGTGCTAGTTAGAAGAGGTGGTGCTAGTTAGAAGCGGCAGGGCTAGTTAAAAGAGGCGGTGCTAGTTAGAAGAGGCGGTGCTAGTTAGAAGTGGCAGTTAGAAGAGGCAGTGCTAGTTAGAAGAGGCAGGATGAAGATTGAAAGGAGTTAAAAATTCATTCTTTTGCAAAATTTTGTTTTCCTTTGGGGTATTAAAATCAAATTGTATAAAGCCATGTTACTACATTACTTACCAAAAAGGCCGAAACAAACTGTTTAACAACCAGAATACAGCATGTATATATAAAGCTAGAAAGTGGGATGAAAAGTTAGTATGATATTACAACTCCAAAGGCAATTTTAACTGTTACAAGTACGAGCGGTGGTAGGATTTCAATTTCTAATGCAAAAACTAGCGGGCTTGCTGACTACAGACCTACTCCCAGCCCATTATGCTCTAAAAATGTAAGCCTATTGAAAAGGCTGCAATAGCAAAGTTATTATATTACTATAAAGGACATATCAAGAATGATCTATTGCGCAATGCCTGTTATTGATTAAACAAAATTACTGCTTTTGTATCACTAAGTTGCTTTATTGCCAATACAATTGGCTGTGAATAAGTTCTGAGAGCAAAGAGTGATTCACAGCTAATTGAACCTTAGCAATGTTTATTCTTAGTATAGCAGGTTATTGTTATACTCTATCATTAGCCTTTAGTTAGTAGATAATTTGAATCACATTCAATGCTTGTATGGATAGTTCAGAAGCTTGTCTGTAAATTGTCTGACATGTAGATGGCTCAAACAAAATATCTTCAAGTTGACTTTCTATCTTTAACAAAAGGCTGAGTTTAAACAAGCTGGCCGACCAGTAATGAATCTAGGCAAGTGAAAAAGACCTTTAAATTGCAACTTTTTATACTTAGTATATTGTCCATATTTTAATAATTCAACCTACAAAACTGCAAGGTGTAATTTTAGATACTTCATCAGCTAAGCTCTTTTGATCGATTGACTATTTGAAGATGAATAGGTGTTCATTCACATTGTCTTAAAGGTAGGGTTACGCCATATCATCATATGTCAACAAGTTCCTTTTAGCGTTCATTGTCGAGTACATGAACTGAAGGCAGACAGCATCGAGGAAGCAACGCAGATACGTTTGAAAAGTTTGCAGCTGTCAAACTCCCTTGATATTTCGCTAATTGTCAATGACAGCCCGTACAAAGTGAACCAATTCAGCAATAGTAATTCACTGTCAAGGATAGCATAATTTATTTGTTTTTGTTCATGATATGTATATAAATATATGTATCATGTGTATTTATATAAATATACATATCATAATATGCATATTTATATACATATTTATGATAGCGTAATTTATTTATTTGTGTTCATGATATGTATATAAATATATGTATATAAATATACATACACATGTATATATATATATGTATATGATAGAATAATATTGTATTCATGTTTGCAAAAATTAAAATGTTTCTCTGAAAAAAATTGATACGAAAAATTAAAACGCTGTGTCACAGTGTATTAGCTGATGAATACACAAACGGTTTTGTGATAGTTTAAAAACTGTTATTATTGATTCTCTCCGAACTTTTGTGGCGTCAACACAGCAATATGACGATATAATCTGAATGGTCATAAATAACAATTGGTTACCAGTTTTTTAGCATTAGCCAGTTTTATGCTTGTTGGGTTAGGTTGCAAATGCCTTGAAGATAGTGTTTCCTCTCACAAGACAAGTGAACAAGACAAAATAGTGCTTCCCAATACAATATGAGGTACCAAGAGAACTACTCACTGACACTGAATAATTTAGTGTTAGTGAAGATGAAGAATAAAACTCTTTTTACTAAGTTAAATTACTGAGTCTCAGGCAGGGTTACTAAAAGTTAATTGTTATTTATATATGTCTCAAAGTTTGTCACTCAACTGTATATTATATATATATTATATATAATATATACAATATATACCGTATGTATTATATATAATATATACTGTATATATTATATATATATAATATATACAGTATATATTCAGCAATAGCAAATGAAATTTAACTATGAAAATCTGTATCACACAGGATTTGATCTCAGAACCTCTCATTTATGAGGTGAGGAGCTAACCCATTAGGCTACACGTTGCAATGGACACATTGGTAATATGAGTCACTATCTGAGTTAAAATGTGCATATAGTGACTCTGTGATGCTGTGCAATGTCACTAAAGCTTGCTCTCACGGCTTTTATTAGTGAGTTTAGCAATACGTATACTAGCTTACTCAAACTAGCCAAAGGAAGTTACGTCGCCTGCCACTATTTGTAAACTGTGTATTAAAATCTGCGCAATGCCGGACATTTGGCTTTTCTTATCACATATATACACAGAAAGTGACATGACAATTTTTTCCTCACCTTTGTTAACCCAAATGGGAGGAAATGTCTATTCAAGAATAAGTCTCTTTCTAAAGACCTGAATCCCCTAACCATAGAGGAGGTTTGAAAAGTGCTGGTGTATAAAATTAATTGCAGCTCTAGTAGTCATGAAAGAGCTGATTTGATGTGTGGGTACTATAACACCCACACATCAAATGAGGTTTGCCAAAATACTTACACAACTAATATCTTGAGGCAAGGGCTTAAAATTTAAAGTTTCTGGTAAGAGACAAAAGATTAAAAAAACATTGTCATCTACACGGGTGAACAAGGGTGAGGACACAATTTTTTATATATGTTCATAAATATTTATACATGTATATACACAAAGTAATATATTTGCTATTCACCATTCACAAAAACTTTTCGTAAAAACTAAAATTGATCATTTCACTGATGCCGCACAAAGAGCTTGATCGGAACTTTAATTATCAAATCACTAACCTGTTTTTTTATCTTTATGCAAATTGAGGATACTTTTTCTAATCTATTAATTTAACTCAAGTACATATATTGCCCTCTATATGACACTCAATTAAGTGGCGTTGTATTCAACTGTAATACTAGAAATAAAAGTCAAACTATTTGACATACTGTTATGGTATTCAACTTGAAAGAGTGATATTAAGAAGAAAACACAGAAAAACTATTTAACTTTTTGGTTTTTTGGTTTTTATATACAGTTTCACTGTTGAGCCTTTACCAATAACAATGGAGCAGCAGCAGCAAATGCATCAAATGCAGCAAATGCAGCAGCCTCTACAGCAACCACTGCAGCAACCACTACAGCCACCACAGCATTCAGTACAGCAACCACTACATCAACCACTACAGCCACCACCACAGCAATATGTACAGCAACCACTACATCAACCGCTACAGCAACCGCCACAGCAACCACCACAGCAACCACTACAGCAACCACCACATCAACCACCACAGCAACCACTACAGCAACCACCACAGCAACCACCACAGCAACCAGTACAGCAACAGTTTGCTGCACAACCTGATGTTACAATTGTCACCCAGAATAATCAAAGAGAAGCTTATAAACTAAAGATTAAAGCCTTGACCCAGCTGAAGTGGTTAGTAGACTGTTTGGTTAGCTAATTTAATATGAAGTTAAACACTGGTGGCTGACTGATAAGCACGTAAAAATTAAAATATTGCAAAAAGTGGTTCTTTTAAAGCAGCTACCAGTCTGTTTAAATAAAATAATATTTATAACAAAAATGAATAGTTTAGTTTTATTTATAATTTGCCGATTTACTTTCTTGCAAAGTTCAAATTTTCAAATTAATAACTAGAGCTATCTGATAAATGAATAACATGTAAATAATATAAACAAAACAAAATAGATACAAAATTTCAAAAGATTTTTATAAAGGAGTGTCATCAAAATGCATTCGTTTGCTTCATAGCTGTTTTCATTCTACGCTTCAACAGAACAAAATAAATAAGTGTACAGAAAATGATTTAAAGAACTATGCGACAAGACAAAAAAAACACGGTAAAAAAATAATGACATTTGCCTGGCACATGAGCAAAAATATTTTGAATTGAATCCAATAATATAACAAATATATTCCAAAAGTTTTTATCTAGCTTTTCATTTTAGTAAGAAGTTTGCTATCATTTATTTTTATATTGCTAACAGAACTTTGAATATTTCAGTAAATTTTCAGCAGTTTTAGAAAATAATTGTGTTGCTTATACATTAAAGATTATCAAAAATAGATACCTTGAAATGCTCATAAATTAAATGTACATATGTTTAGTTATACATAAAAATTCAAGTGTTTTTATGTTCGTAATTCGTATGTCCAGTTATAGCAATAAAATTATAGGAACGAAAAAACCATATTGCACAGGACCTAAGCCAAGAAACTTTGGTAATGCAGACAGGCGTGCTAAACACTGTGCTATGCGGTCACTTTGCAATGCTATGGAATAATTGTGAACATACTTATCACACCTACCAATCTTTAATGGTGATTGATTAAAATACAGCCGCTTTATTTAGCAAGCTTGAACTACTAGCAAAAAATGTGTAAACATATTTTTCCAAAAAACTCTAAATATATGTAAGTATAAGATTAACTTACTTTAACTTATAACATACAAATAAAGAAACAAACAGCTTCATTTAGAATTTGGAATAGTGAACGTTTTGCATGTTCATTAAAAATAAGTTTTCTGGACAAAAATCGCCCATTCAATGCGAAGAATTTATTTTTAATCTAAAGAGAAGTGGTTCTGTTACAGGCTTTCAATTGCTCAAACAGTGATGGGAGGACTTTGTATTCCATTTGGAATTGCTCTCATACCCGTTGAAGTGCTCACGTATTATGAGACACTCTCCTTCAGTGGCTATGGCATCTGGTGTGGAATCTACGTAAGTTATTATGGACAAATTAATGTTTACAATATTTCTATGTGCCAGAGTTATTTGGATACAAATGGAAAGTGAGTTATTTTATAAAAGACAAAAACAAAATCCTAATAGACATACATTTTGCAGATTGCAAGATTATTATAATTTGACATTTCTACTATAACCATCTCTACTCTCAGACAATTAGTAATAAAACAACAGAAACTAATAACTACACTTGAAAATTAAAGATTTGCTGCTTTCTGTTCTTAAATTTATATTATATATAAATTTATATACGTAATTGAGTAACATAAGTTAAGAATTTGTATAAAATGTTTCTTGAAGTCACATTAATGATTTACCAGTGAGTGACTTTTATAAATAGCTGCAATGTATTTGCAAAAAATCAAGATTTCCAGGAAAAATTGCTTGTTCTCCAACAGTCTAATGCCTAACACGTAGATAAGTTTTGGATAGATAATGGCGAGAATAACTAATTAACAATCTTCCATTAATGAGCAAAGTTTGAACCTGATTAGTTGGGATTCCGCTATCTGATATCAGTTCTGACTTCTGATTTGCATCAGTTCATGCTGACACTAAATAGCTTATATTTACTATAAATAAATAAAAACCTTCTATTTCAATTATGTCTATGTGAGCCTTGTATATGATAGTAAAGTAGACCTGAACAAGATGATACTCTTACCAAATCTTACGAAACTCTCAAAGTTCATTTCCTTTCTCTATTCAAAGCGACAAACTCCAGTTTGTAGCCTTTATGTGTACTGCTTGCCAAAAAGGCAAGCTAAGATGTAGTGATTGCTAACTGTGTTGGTTTGCTTTCTGTAAGCTTTTAGAAAGAAAATATTTGTAAGAACATGAATTGTTTTCCTAAGGTAGCAACCTAGAAAACTTGCAGATAACGCAGTATTTTGTATAACATTTCGCAGTCTTTTATGTTTACATATACTTTCTGTTTATGCATGGGCAAATGCGTAATCATGTTTAATAATGAAAATTATCTGCATTAATAAAATTAGTCACTGAAAAACCAGAGTCAGCATAATTGCGTGCATGTACGGCCATAAATGTAGCCAAGGGTTTAAGCCTTATAGTGAGCACATTTATTCTGTCCAGTTTTGCTCCCGCACAGTAATTTCATGTTGTATACATAGTTTGACAGCTTTAGTTTTTGTTCAGCTAGCGGTTTTATCATTTGCAAAAAAAATGAATAACCTAAAACTGAGAGGACCATTTTGTGACAATCTTTTATTGAAAAATTTTTTTGATGAATTAAAAGTAAAACATTATAAAAAGTAAGTTTACTTATCACTAGCAGTAGTTCTAAATAATATATATTAAAATACCTCTAATTAAAATGATCTGTATAAATAAAACTCTTTAGTGAATATGAAAAAGTCAGCAGCAATCAAAAACAGCATAACTGGCAGCATAATTGGCAGCATAATTGCAGCATAATTGGCAGCATAATTGGCAGCATATGCATATGGATAAATTTAAAACACCAACAACATGAATACAACTGTGTCACATAGTCTACCATCCTACAGCGGGTTTAAATAAAACATAACTGTAGTATTGGTAACAGTATGAACATGTGTTAACTATGTCGCTTTCTTTTGAAAAGAATTTGTACTGACATGTTATGATAGACTAGCCCATTGGTGATGCAATAAGCTTCTGTGCTGTCTTCTTTAGTCTACTGATGTTTCAATTTTTAACTAGCAGCTAACTAACGAAAAATGGTTCTTAGTAGAAAACTTCAGTTTTTTTTAAACAGATTCAACAATCTAAAGAATAATTCTACTGAAGCGTTATTTAGGTTTCCATATAAAATTTACTGAGCTACTGCACATCAATTTAGTTACTCATAGAGTTAGTTTAAATACTAGATCTGTGGCCTTCAGCATTAACTAGTTCAAATAAATATAAAAATAGGCTAATATTTGATTATGGTATTTGCTCTTGCAAAACTTTGCAGCTGTAAGTACAAAAGAAACATTTCGACATTTTCTAACTTTGACTTTATTTACAGTTTATTATTGTGGGAAGAATTGGACTCGGTGCTGTCAACCATAACACTAGTGGTTGGGTAAGTAGTGCACAGCAACGGTTATGTATATAGATATGATGTCATATTATAACAATCGTTATATTCAATAAGACTGAGCTAAATGAACCTACATGGGTTTTATCCGATATCATTAAGATAAAAAAGCCAGACTGTGTTAGTCAATACAAATTCATTATTTGGTATAATTATTGTTCATTTAAGTTCTTTTTGTTTTTTATATGGCATATAAATATTTCTGTGTAGGATTTTTTTTAAACTTAACACTTTCAACTGAAGTCTTACTTTGTCATCCGTAAAATGGTTGCTGTAATTTTCGTGTTCAGAAAAATATGTGAAAAAAAAAGTTCTTTATTATCGTTGAAAAACAACATTAGAAAACATTTTAGCAATAAAATTTGTCATTTATTTTGCCAAGCGCAATTACAATATTGTACAATATGCATTAAATTAAATTTATGTTTTAATTTTAGTGCAAGCTATATCAAACTGCACCTATGAAGTTTATTGAGCTCAACAGTCTTAGCTTTCTTATCTTTCTCTCTCTCTCAAGAGGTAGCAGGTAGTAATTGTAAAGTTAGTTTAATTGGTTGTCCCTACTAACTACTTTTGAGTCATTTTACATTCTAAAATAATGGTAACTAAACAAACTAATAATATATACAACATCTAACAATTATAAAATAGCCAGCTGTTCTACCCAGTGTTGCCCGAGTAATAAAAAGGTTTTAGATAGAAAAATAATTTTTATTTAACTTCTAAAAAAACTTGAAATTTTAACTATTAAACTGCATATCATGAGATAAGTGTTTTATGTAGTTGAAATAAATGAGCTGAAGAAAACCTTTATATTTCATAACTTGAAAGAAGTGTTTTGTTAAAAAAATAAGGAAGAAAAATAAAAGTGTTAAGGTGTGTGATTGTGAAATCATTTACAAATAAAAGCTAAATATATAGTATGTTTTGCTACGTATACAATGAAGAATTATTTGGTATAAAATTATATGATTTTTGTTCATTTCAGTGTTGGCATGCAAAATTTGGCATGTCAGTTTTCACATGCCAATCGTGTTATGCGAAAACATTGTAGGCTATAGACATACATAGAGTGGTATAGAAACCCAGCGGAATGATCTAATTCAATCGCCTCCTGATAAAAATCATCAAAATTAAAAATTAGTAACAAAAGTAATATGTTAACCTTAATAGCTATAGGTACCTACAATGATTTTAGTGCATTTTGTGGTTATGATCTGCAGATAATACAACATTACAATGTAATACGTTGATAGTTCTTACCTTCAAGACAGACACGTAACATAAACGCTGAATCTAACTTAAATGAATTTAGTTTACTAAAAACATACTTGAAAGAAGTTTTAGTATGTATTTTGATAAATTTCTAACTTTTAGCTAAAACTTTATGGTTTATCTGTTGCAAATTCGTTTTTACTACATCGGATAACATGGAACTCGCCATGGCAACCAATGTTTATCTTTTAATAGCGTATCTAATCAGTACACAAATTGCCAAATTTTAAGTTCAAGATAAATCATTGTCAATATCGTGTGACATAAGTAAATTAGCCTTGTCAAAAAACCGAAGAAGCATCACGTTGCATATACTTAGGCCCAAAGTATTTCTTAACAAGGGCATCGTAATGCGTGGCCGCAATGCTAAAATAATTGGTGTGTGCATATGCTATTTTGTATATAATAGCGACTTAGATCATTATGTCTTGCATGGATCAGTGGTTGAGAGCCATACAAGACATAATGATCTAAGTGGTGGAATAAGTTACAACCACCTGAATTGTAAACTTGCAGTAGTAATCTCTGTGAGTTCAAATCCAACAGACTTCAGAACTTTAATTTTAAGATTATAATAGCAATGGCTGGTCATACACAACGACAAATACACACACAAACAAGTTTTAAAAAATATATATAAACAGATAATACTAATAGCTTACTTTTTTACATAAAAAACTAGACAGTGGTCGTTGACACAAATAAACTATCTTAATAAGAAATCTGACATTTTCTTAAAGGTTGACTTGTAACGAAATTCACATTGCACCTATTTGGTATCAAAAAATTCACCATGTCTTACTCTGCTGTGTGTAGGTGCAAAATATGTGGAAATGTGATAACAAGCTCTTAAAACTTGAAAACGAACAGTTAATCACAGCCATCATGAAAATTGAAATCCCTTTATGTCGATGACGTACTCAAGCATTGTGGTTATTGTTTTGACACATGATGTTATCACGTGAATTGAAAGGCCAATAAAAGGCTCAATATAAAACTTATCGTAGCCCTAGTTTATGACAAACACTTTGGGTTTTACCAAAAAGCCGTCAAATATAGATGCTCGCTACTTTTCAGCTTTGGTTCAGCCTGGTTTAATCATTTAGTCGTAATCAAGTGACCCATGCTTTCTGCCAAATGGCACGAACAATTTCTACAGCATTTTCTAACTATCACAAGTGTCCAACAAGCTCTTCATGTTTATGAGAGGATGATAAGCACTCCTTCAAGCTCTGGTTAAAAAATTAAACAAATTTTCATGTTAGGTTTTGAGATATCAGTGCTCAAAGTGACAGCATTACAATGATGATGAAAGAGACCCGTAAAGACAATTGTACAATTATACAGACTCACATAAAATAATGTTTATAGTAAGTGCCAAAAAGTGTAATGAGTAAATACAATGTGTGAAGTATATTTGTGAAAATAATTCAATGAATGAGGTTGCGTAAAAGTGTAAACAGACACCATCATGTTCAGCTATATCCCATTGGAGTCGATCTGGAAAGATATTCCAACCTATGGCGTTTTCTTGATGGCTGTGATCAACTGTTTGTTTTTGAGATTTAAGAGCTTGTGGTGACATTTTCACATATTTTGCATCTACAACACAGTGAAGTATGACATGGTGAATTTTTCAATACCAAATAACTTTACTGTGAATTTTGTTGCAAGTCAACCTTTAATTAAAGCAGCCAACCTTATCATAAATCTATATTAAAAGGAAAGTGTTTCTCAATTTCAGTGAAAACTAAATCAAACTGCATGGTTCAAAGTTTATTTGTTTTTATGTTCTTATTTTTATCTTCTGAAAGAGTGGTAATTAAACAGATTGGTAATATTTAATATGTAACATTTGCACATATAAATAACATTATTCTATTGTAGATCAAGGCTACTATGATTCTTAACATTATAAACTCAACTCTATTCTTCCTAGCACTGGCTACGATGGCTTCCATTGCTTTGAGTGTTCATGCTAATGTCTATTGTGGAAGTTTCAACTACAGTGCTTGCTCAGTAAGTGTTAATGTATCAAGAAGGATATAGATTTGTTACTAACTAATAATAAAGCTAAGGCTAACCAATATTGGTAAATAGTATATACCAATAAATATCAAGCTTATGTGTTCTTAAATGTCATTAAGATATTAAGTATTTGATGAACAATTTTATTTATTCTTCTCAGTTAGTCAAGTGATATTTAAAAACTTATACTAGATTGAAATCTGCTCTGAACAGTAATAAAATTATGTGTGCAATGTAGTTAAGGTTAATCTAGCCTGAGTGGAAGCGCTAAAAACACATGCACAGATTATGTGTGAGCCAAAGGTCCCAGATTACCAACCGTGGGGTACCAAGTTCAAAGTATTGATTGAGTTTATCAAACTTGGTGTATTTGTGATTTTAATAGACTGTTTGAGTTTGGCTTCATCTTGTATATTGTATAGTAATCATAACTACAGTAACTAATTAAAATAATAAATAGCAATGTGAGTTACTAACACACCTTGGAAGTTATCAAATTTTGAAACCGAGAGAAAAACATTAGGAGTTACACAAATTAGCTGCAGCAGACATTAGATTGGCTATGTACATTTATACAGACTCACATAAAGGAATTTTTATGATACATGCTAAAAAAAGTGTAAAGTACTTTTTAAAATAAATATATTTAAGAAATAAACACAGATACGCAAAAACAAACCTATCCATAATTCACTTATCAAATTTTTACAGTTTCTTATATAGCCAATAACAGTTCCACTTTACCCATGTTTATCTACCATCTATTAAACTATCCAGTCTGCACATGGACAAGAGAAGTTGTTTCCCCAACACAAAAGGCAATTAGCTCACCCAACTACACTTTTATTAAAACTTAGCATGATTACTTAAAGACTTAAAGTTTCACGAACAAAAAAATAGAGGAGATTCAGGAATAAAAATCTCAGTTTTTAATGTTGAAATAATTCTAAACTGAACAGTTCTCTAGTTTGCTCTTACCAGTTACTAAGAAAAGGCCAATGGCTCTGAATAGAATGGAAAGAATTGGCTGCTACTTGCATAAATTTGTTAACAATATGTTTAACAATCCTTTTGAAAAGTACAGCATGCTCAAATTTTTTGCAGGCAATAAGCGCTGCTTTGGCATTTAATAGCTTACTCCTTCTGATCTCTGTTGCTGAGTTGGTAATCACAATATGGAGCGCTGTACTCTGCTGTGAAGCTGTCTGTAGTTGCTGCCTTCCAGCACGCCCCAACCCTCATGTCCAGTATGCTGCTCCTGCTCTCCAAACTCAACAGCAGTATGTGGTTTACCCTGGAACTGTGCCAGTTTATCAAGTTATCACTAGCGGCTGTCAAATCACAACAGCTGGTCAAGCTCCAACAGGTACCTATTTTAAATCTAAATCGGTCAAGTTTTTAAACTAGGTAGTTAAACAGAAAACAATAGATAAGAGACAGTTAACGCAACTTTGGATATAAATTAATCAAAGATAGAAAGTTTTGAAATAAATTTCTAAAATATTGATACTAATAATATATTAGAATATATCCAATATTAACAATGTATGATATATATAACATCCGTATAATATTAGGTACGCATATATATAAATACATAAATATACATATACATAAATATATAGAAATAATATAAATATATTTAGTAATATATGTCAATATTTAATAATGTATATGCACAAATATGTATATACAATATTTATATACATGTATAATATATGTGATATATAATTTTATAACTCATTATATAATTATAATATATATATACAGTGTATGTCAAAATATATGTGTATGACAAATAGTGTTTAAAATGCCTTTCTCTGCTAAGAGAACGGATATTTGGTGAAAGATTGTTAAGGCAGCTGGCAATTACATTTTCATAATGATTGTTCGTGATTGTATGCAATTTGTTCACATCAAGTAAGTTTAAATGAGTTGAGAATTTGTAATTGTCATGTAAAAAACGAAGACACAAACCATGAAAAATCTTGAAACATTGAATTGAAGTAAATAACTATTTAGCATAGGCAGAGTAAGAAGACGCAGCAATTTGGAAAGATCATTCGCTAGAATAATATATGCAGGAATATGATGTAGATTTGCATTGAGTCGAAATGCGCTTTTTAGCAAAAAAAATAAATCCTTATTGACATATCTTGGAGCTAGATTATAATAAATGAGGAAACCATAAATTATATGGCAAAATATAAACTGATAATAAAATGCAATAGCAGATTTTGAGTTCATGTATGGCCTGCAAAACTGGAGCAGAGTCAATGACTTTGTGACCTTACTACAAATAGTGTCAACATGATTACTTCAAGAGAGTCGATCTGTCAAAACAAATTCTAACAATTTTGTCTTATGTCTACAAGTGATCGATTGACTGTTAAACTTAAGAGTAAAGCTGTTTTGAAGGTTTTCATCAGTACTATAAAGAAGAAAGTGTGATTTTTGTGAATTGATTGTCATATGATTTGATGTATACCAGTTGCTGATAATTTGCATGATGAGATTGCAGTTCTCTCAAGAAGTTGCACATCTTTGTGATAACTTACAAAAACAGTATCGTTGGCGTACGCAAAGCCTCTTGGAATAAGTCTAAGAAGATCATTTATATATATTAAAAATAAAACTGGCGCAATAAGTGACCCCTGTGGAACATCAACATCTATTTCTTGTGTCAATGATTCCTGCTCATTCATGAGGACCTTTTGGTGCTTTTTGTAAAAATAGGATTGAAGTATTTGCAATGATTTATTTTTAAAACCAGCAAGTTCTAGTTTATGATATAATATTTTGTGATTGGCACAGTCAAAAGCTTTGCTGTAATCCAAAAACATCAAGCAAATCTTCTCACCTCTGGTTTTTAAATCCAAACAGTCTGAGATTAGTTTATGAACAGCATAAGCGCAGGAATGACTTTTTCTGAAACCACATTGATAAGGATGTAAAATATTATTTTTGGACAAATCAGAGTAGATGTGAATACTTAAGTGATTTTCAAAAATTTAGATAAAATAGGGAGTACTGAAATAGGGTGGGAATTTGATGGGTTGCTATTATCTCCTTCTTTAAACAATGGAGTAACTTGTGCATGTTTCCATGCTGAAGGAAAAAAGCCTTCAATCAATATTCTGTTAAACATATCAGTGATAATAGGTACAATGAATGGAAGAGTTGCTTTTATCATTTTTACAGAAGTATTGTCTATGCCTGAGGCTTTGGAATTAGGTATGTTACTGATATATTTAAAAATATTATGAGGAGTAAATTTTGGAAACTCATTAAATGTGGTCTTCAACTCAGTGTTTTGACAAGACAAATAAGGATTGGATGACGGTAAAATTGAATTTGAAAGTTTACTTGCAATAGACACAAAATGTGAGTTAAGCTCTGAAGCTGACAAACAAGTGTCACAGCTTTGAGGTATATTATCTTTCACATTCAAAGCTTTCCAAAGCTTACGGGTATCACCAAGCTTTGACTGTTTAATAAGTTCGTCGATACATTTTGTTTTTTTCTTTTAATGAGATTTGTGACAAAATTGCGCTGCTTTCTGTAAGCAGTCCAATCTTTGCAGTTTGTCAGTTTTTCTCTCAACTTTATATTTTGCTGTACCTCTTTGTCAAGCCAGATAGGTAAAGATTCTGACTTGACTTTTCTAGTTTTAAGAGGTGCTAACTCATTGACAGCCATAGAAAACTTTTGAATAAATAGATTAATCATGTCATTAGTGTTCTTTTTAATCAAAATATCATTCCAACTGATGAAGGAAAACTTATTTGAAATATTGTCAGGGACAAATCTGGAGTAATCTCTATAATTGATTTTTCGAGGAAAAGATATATGTGCAACACCAATTTTTTTACAATAAATACTAAATTATGATCACGTATAGACAATTTTAGTACTCCAGAAAACTTGGCGTGATGAGAAAAATTTGTATACACATGATCAACTTTAATGTTGAGGAGTTTTCAGTTACTCTTGTGGGTTTGCCAATCAGCTGTTTTAATGACAATCGATTACATATATAAATACATAAATATACATATATATCAATATTTATAAATAATATAAATATATTTAGAAATATATATCTATATCTAACAATGTATATGCACAAATATGTATATAAAATATTTATATATAATATGTGTGATATATAATTTTATAATTTATGATATAATTATAATATAGGCCTATACAGTGTATGTATATTAGATATAAAGTAAGTTATAAAAATGACAAACAATATATATATATATATATATATATATATATATATATATATATATATATATATATATATATATATATATGTATATATAAACTTATATATGTATATGTTTTTGCTGTAAGTGATACATATATTTCTTTAGCAATTGTATAATTATTAAAATGAACATAGTGTTTATAAATTATATAGTATATATTATGATATATTTATTTTGCCTAAAATTAATTAGTAACTTTGAGTAATTAAATTTTATGTATAAAATGAATTACTAAAGTTTTAATTATTATTGTTTAAATGTTTAATAGGCATTGCCACAATATGAAACTTGTCTTCGATAGGGTGAGACAACTGCTAATTCTTTTGTTGTTTATTCTCTATGATAAACTAGTAAACTTTTTCAGCTCCAGCAATAGTACATCAGCAGCCAATGGGCGGTTATAATGCCCAGCCACAGCAGCCACCTGCATACTGTGATCTTGAACAGACAACTCCTCACCAAAGCTTTCAGCCTGCCACCTACCCTGACAACCCAACTAAATAGAGTTGCTAGATATATTAATTTACAAAAACTCTCATAAAACTTATATATACAAATATCAGCAACATCAACAAAACATCAATGAATCAGTGTGCATATAACCTTGTTTTCTGGTGAAAAGTGACTGCTTTTATATAGAATACTCAATCTAGCCTTGTATCAGTGTTTGCCTTCTAAATTAAGCATGTTGTTTTTCAATCTTTTACTAACATTAGCAACTGATCACAAATACATGAAATTTTACTGTGATATCAATGTTTAATCTTTAACGATCTGACCACATCTTATTGTTTTCCTAATGCTAAAAAGTTTTATAACATTTGTATAGGAGTGGCTAGCTTATTTCACATGTTTAAAAATTTCCAACCAAATGCATGACGCTTTTGTGCAAAAAATTCTACAATTTGTCTGTTTCTTTTTAAAGCACTTGGTCCAAAACTTTCCAAATATTTCTTCTTCAATTTGGCTATTGTCGCGTCAACAAATATATATACAATACATGATCGAAATAGTAACGGCATACTGTATGTTCTAGCAAGTACAAACGTTCCTGTTTACACCCTTATTTTATTTGACCTGTATTCGGCGTTGGATCATGGATCTATGATGCTTGGTACATCTAGTCAAGTAAAAGTAATAGGTTACAGTCGATATTCATAAAATGGGAACTTCATCTACTCTCAGCTCCAAAAAAAAATTTTTAAAGTAGACACTGAGGTACTGAATTGATTAAGTTAGTTAGTATTTTCTGATAAATATGTCAAAGCTGCGGGTGAAGTTTAACCGTGACAAGTGAACAAAAACTTATTACTGTATATACTAATGGTTTTTGGAATTAGAAAACAATAAACTGAAATAAATAGTAAAACTTGGTATTTTTTGTCAGAAATTTACTGTCTCAGCAGATCAACCGATCAGCAGCAAATCATAAGGAGAGAAAGAAAACGCAATTTTTTACATATGGTTAGTTGTTTTCTTTTTACGGACATGTAACATAACTCCAGATTTTGTACTTCATCAGATGATAGTCTGTTTTTAACACTAAAATCCATTTTTTCTTGCAACTATTGCAAATTGTTTTTATGCCGCCATATAAAATTATTTTATTTTTCTTATGCAATTTATATTTTTAATTGCATTGCAAAGGTTGGGAAGGTACATGTATTCTTTTCTTATACAAGGCATAATTAACACCGTACTTTCAAAGTTTGCTCATTTAATTATTAGATTACAGCTTCTGTGCTTTAAAGAACGATGTGAAGAGGTAAAATTTGATAACCTTATACCCACATGAGAATACGATATATAGTTATTTAGATTTATTGTATATGCTAGCCTTTCATAAACTCAGTTGATCTCTTCATACAAATGTTAAATGATATCACTACAGGGATTAATTATTACTAGTTTAAATACAAGCATAGAGCAATCCTTGATTCTTAAAAAACTTTCAATCATTTAAAACCTGCAAAACTGATTTCAAAACTCAAAATATAAGAATTCAAATTTAATCTTATTAGGTTGGTAAAAGTCTTTTTGCTAAATTTGTTTCAATGCAACAGGTAAGCATTACTCAAACTAAATATGTTTTTTAGGAGTTGTTGTCCCTCAAGTTACCAAATTAGGAACCAGTACTGTAGGTGATTTGTAAAAATAATCTCAAACCTGTTGAATGTTGTCATATAAATTAGTAATTACACCGATGGCACCGATAAAGTTTGAGTGATAAAAAATTGAAACTCAGTAAAGTAGTTGAAAATACATACTAAAACTTAGCTTTAAGTTTGTGTTTTAGTAAACTATACTTATTTGAGGGAAATTCAAAGTTTTTGTTATATGTAAGTCTGTGTGGAAAGTAAGAAATTCCTACGGTAAATTGAAATGTTACATTTTATTGCTGATCATAACCAATAAATACACTACATGTAAGTGCAATAAAGTTCCTGTAAAAAACTATAGTTACTAAGGTTAAAATACTATTTTGTTACTAGTTTTTATTATGTATATAAAATTTTAACAATATTTATATATATATTTATATATATATATTTATATATATATATGTATATATATATGTATATATATATATATATATATATATATATATATATATAAATACATAAAATGAGTAAAAGCATAAGATCCGAACAGAGTGGTCAATGATAAAATCAGACAAATCAACCAAAGATTGCTGTTACCAGGCATGGAACTAATAGTAATCGAATGTATTATCTAAAGTTGTAGTCTGTTTTATTGATTTAATATATATATATACAAATATTTATGGTATATATTGTATATATATTACATTATCAGTAATCATTTTATTTCAAATAGAAACGTTTTTCAAATTATGCCATACAACAATAATAAAACCAAAAAAGGCAACAGTCAGCAACTAAAATCAAATAAAAAGTTTGACAAACAGTGTTTACATGTACAACTCATTTCTCTTTCAAGAGAACGCATATTAGGTAGACGATTGTTAATGCAGCTAGCAATGATATTTTTAAAATAATTAGTACTGTTTGTATCCAAATTGTTTGTATCAATTAAGTTGAAATGAATTGAGATAAAAAAGGTTTGTGCCTAGTAAATCGATACCATTTACTTCACAAAGGATCTGGTATTATCATTTTATAAGGAAATTATTATGCCAATAACTAATTAAATGCAAAGCTTTAAAATACTGTTACTAGGTTATATAAATAATATAATATGTGATAACAGTTATTTATATTACAATATTAGAATGTGCAGTCATTGAATCAGTCAGTGACTCCCCTGACTGCCCAGATTTTTACTCCTTTATTTAGTGAAAGCTTGTACAAACTGCACCCATTTCTTATCAGTGTTTAAAGGTTGGTTTGCAAAAAACTTTAAATTACAGTTATTTGTTATCAAAAGGTTCACCATGTCTTACTCTGCTGTGTAGTGGGTTCAAAATATGTAGAAATGTAATTGCAAGCTCTTGAAAGCTCAAAAACGAACAATTAATTGCACCCGTCACAAAAAACGGCCGTAGGTTGGAGTTCCTCTCAAAACGGTTCTCATGTGAAAAAGTTGGACACGATGCACTTCTGTTTACACTTTCATGCAGCTGCATTCATTGAATATTTTTACAAATAGTATTCACGCATTCAATAAAAACATGTTTATTGTTCTTACGTGTCTATTTCTTTATCATTGTAATGCTGGCACTTCAAGCATTGATATATCAAAACCTAGCCTAAAAATCAGTTCAATCTGCAACCTTTGCTCGAGGGGTGCATATCATCATCTGATAAGCATGAAGAACTTGTTGGTCACCTATGATGGTCAAAAATTGCAGAGTGAGACATGGCGAACCTTTTGATCCCATGTGCCTGTAATGTAAATTTTGGTGCAATTCAACCTTTAAGCAAGCACATAAACTTGGAGTTGTTTTCTACCCAAAATATTAAAACATGATCAACAAAATAATTGCTTCATTACAAAGCATCATGAGCAAGTTGAAGCCAAAACAAAGATACCTCTTAATCTATGTCTAGTAGGCACTTTCAGGCTACCTTTTAGAAATACTTATTTTTCTTTATACGAATGCATAATAAAACCTTCAAAGTTATTAGGTAATATTTCAATAACATTTCTTATTTGCTATAAATTCATCACTGTTAAGAATTTTTTGCAAAGCTAATGAAAATATTTTTAAAAACGCAAAACAATTAGATAATTTCTAAAGCAAATAAAATATGGTGAAAATAAATAGCTTAGGCAAACGATTGTTTTTATGAACAAGTTCAGGCTATGATAAAATCAAATTGTCGGCTTTCTTTCTGAAGTTTATTTCTGATGATCAAGCAATTTTTAACTGTTTTATTTGCAGCCAAAAGATAACTGCTCAATTAAAACTATAACTTGTAATTGTATATTGAGGACTTTTCTTATCACGGCTCATTGGATACGCTACAAATGATTTGCATGCTGCCATTTGCTTCCAATTGCTGTGAACAGCTTTAAAAATAAATATACTAAGTTGTTACACGTAAGTATTTCTCCAAGTTTCTAATTATGAATTGTAATATGTAACTAATAAAAAATAAAACTGTGAAGTCTTAATTTTGTGTAAGACCATGAAATGCGGTAACCCATACCAAAATGCTTTTGCCTTTGGTTTCAAATCAGTAAATGACAATCTTTAAGTAAACATTCCCAGTTACTATTTAGTTATTGCCATGAACTTAAATGCTTTGAATAATAATTATTAAATTTTTTGTTTTGCTACTGCAACGATTCAAAACTTGCATATTACAATATGTTTGTTGACCTAGATTTATGCTTGGCACTTGCCACATCTTTAAATCAGGACAGAATTGTCGCAATGAGTTTTTCATATTGGAATTTTTCATTTCCCGAAACCATCAATCAATAACAAAAAACTCGAAAGCATCCCAAGGTAATTTTTGTTGTTATTAAATTACAGTCGAATTTCTAAACCACCAAGAGTTTAATCGTACCTGTTAATTGTACACTCAGCATCATGCATCTGAATGCTTATATTTGGGCAAGAATACTGGTTCCAAAACAGAACAAGCATTTTTGGTAAAGGATGATCAAATGTTTGGTAAAGTTTTATCTAATTACATGTATATGAATTTGTAAGAAATTATTTTATGTCTAAAACATAATTAGACTTACTAATGGCTGGTAACCTTTAATCTCTGTATTAAATTCCTCGTATCAAAAAATGTCATCATTGATAAACTATCCTTCTGTACATATATATATATATACTGTAATGATATTAATTAAGTACACGTGACATTTTAATGCTCGGTAATTGCCATCTCGTCAGACCGCCAAAGACAGCCGCAGTGGAAGCGCGGCAATAAACAAGTAGACTACAAACACAACTAAATTGAGATTCTGATCACGCTTTTGAGTTAGTACCCCTCTTCCTGGCCGGCCAGTCCCTGTCCTTTCGATAAGCTCTGACCTTTACTATGATACCGGTACACAGGTAATTTGACTACAATACAAATTATTACATATACTGATAGTTTTATTGATTTAGAAGCGTGAGCTTTGGGCTGCATCTACTTTAGAAAAGGTTTAAATGTGACCAACTAAAAGGTTTTTTGTAAAGTAATTCAATGTAAGTTATTATGATACATAATTTATGTAAAATTTTACTACCAGTTTTGATTTTACCAAGAAATATTTTCTATAGTCAGCGCTATAGATGCCAATGTTGAACATTAGAGTAAGCTACCATAATAAGCAGCTGAAATGCTGTTTCTTGCAGTTGTGGCTCTTTTCATCAAAACAATTAAGGTTCAGTAAAACATACAATTAGCAAGATTCTCCATTTAATAAAAGGTCAGCTGTAATTTATCTCAGCATTAGTAATAGTGCTTATCAGAGAGCGAGTATGAGCATAGCTCCAGCAAAACGACTTGTTTCTTTATAATGCTTTATAAGTTATAAGTCGTGCAGTCATGCATGAAAAACAGTACATACACAGAGCTCATGAAGATTAGATCCTGTGCTCCGTATTGCTTAATTCACAAACCATCTTTGCATTACATTGCTACTCAGCCATATCAAGATAGAAGGAGACCCAAGAAAGGTGAGTGATCTATCAAGTTGATACCAGCTTACTAATAAAGCTGGATATAGTAGCTAGTTATATGCTGACTTTTATAAAGTTGAGATGTCTATTTCTTTGACGTTAAAATAGATCAAAAGCCGAAGAGGATGTAGAGTTTTCTTTGCCATTTTACAAAACAAAAAGAATTTTAAACATAGCACTCTTGAAAATTGAGTTAAAAAGTAGCATGTGTAGATTAGGTGGTGCTTCTTACTTAAAGTTTACTTCTTGTAAGTCTAAAACATCAACTGACTCACTCGCTGTACTAGACATAGAGGCTGATTTTTATCCTTACGTCAAGGTTTTTTTCATCACAGCTAACACTAACTAGTTTATGCTAGTTCAAAATGAGATTAAAAAGTATCATTGTAGTGAAGTGAAATGCAATATATGGTTTAAAGATAATCCAATAGTTTAGACAGGGTGTGAAGCAAATGCCATCACCTGTATAAAACTCACATTAACAAGATAACATGAGTCACAACGGTCGATGCTCAGGCTAAACCAAGTAGCGTTGTAAAAGCCTCCCAATCAGTCAAACAACTGACAGACGTTTGCTCAAATGTTTTGTGTGGATCAAATTAAACAGAAATAAACCTACCACATGTTGCTTATTACATTAGATAAAGGTATTAGCAGTTTACACATAAATAATAGTTTGTATTCGTACATTCTCTATAGTACAACTAGAACCTTTTTAAACCAGCAAAAGGTTTTGAGATTTCCCTTTGAACAAATAGTAACACAAATAATTCACAAAATTAAGTTCAACCAAATTTATTATTTAATGTTCTTTTTGCAAAGTCAAAGCATGTTGCAGAGAGCTAGTGATTTAAAAATGTTTGTATCAGATATGAAATGCAATGTCACAAACCACTGCTAGAAACTAAAGAAAACCCCAACTATTTTGAAATAATATTAACACTTTCAGGCCTGTTCCCGAATATTTTGAGATGATTTCTGTTCTCTTTGGGCCTGATCCCAAATATGTCGAGATAACATTTCAGTTGCTCTATGGCTTAGCCTTTTATCTACATTGGTTCTATTAATTCACCAAACAAAATTTAAGAGTGTGGATATCATTTTGATACCCAATATGTAATTGGACCACATATTTTTGACTAACAAATTACGTGATAGATATAAAGTGTTCTGAAAATTGTTGATTGCTGTTTTGGCAAAGGTTTATCTGGGTGATGGTTATTTCTTAAGTGAATCAGATGTGGTAATCAGCTCAGGTGAAGAAAATAGCAGTGTGGGTGATGTTAAGAATGAAATGAGAGCCTTCTCATGGAAGAGTGTAAGTTTTAAGAGGCACTGTACAGAATTAAACGGTTAAAAAACTGGAAAATAAAACCGAAAATTTTGTTGTGAGTTTGAAACAAACTATATTTTAACAGTGTATGATATGGATTATTTATGCTACACATGTTATAAAATTTTAATAAACTCTTTTTGCAGGCATCGCGACATAATTGTCGTTTTCTAATAGTGACACTAATGGGCAGAGCGACTACAATGTCGCCAAGCGAAAGTTTTTTACAAATCAATTTCTAGTTATCTTTATGCCTGTTTTGTTTAGTTTTATACCAACATTTAACTACAATAGATTGGTTTCTGTTAGTAACAAAAAAGTCAGCTGATTTGAGAAATAAAAATGATCGTTATTGCAATACTAAACGAATGCAAAATCCAAAATAAAAACGCATCTAGATAAAGTTGGAAAATTTGTTTGTAGTTTGTTTCTGTTTTTGTTTATGCTTTATGGATGTTTTTTCAGAGTGCAACAATGTTCTTTTACCGTCATGGTGTCCTCCATAGGCCCTAGGCAAATGCAAGGTTTTATTGGAACAAGAATAAGCCCATGGTGTTTGGTAGTGTTGGTAGTGTTGTGACGTAGTGTTGGTTACAAGCTCGTAACACCTGTTATATGACTTGGAATTGAGAAATTTTTATTTTTATTTGCTACTGATAAAGCGTCCTATCAATCTAACATAGTTCAACAATGTCAGTACTAAAAATCGGCTTGTGAGCTGCTTTGAAACGTAGACATTTACTTTGATCAAAAATATTTTTCACGTAAGTACTAGAAATTGTGGTTAATACCCTTTGTAAAGGTACACTGATATTTATATCAAACTGTAGCTTGGTATGTTTCCTTAAAGCTGCAAAAGACAAATCTAAGTTATTTCAAAAAGTACTCTAATTATACTCAATTTCGTGCAGATTCATTTTAACTATAAGGCTACTGAAAAATTAATTAGGTTTGGGGGCAGTCAATCGATAGCTAATTAGTACTGAATGGCTTAACATTACTAGGCATGGAAAAAAGATATTTGCAATGTTTGGAATAAGTTTATCTAAATAAACCTTGGTAATTATTTACAAATTTGACTAAATAGTTTGATTTTAGACTTTTTTATTGCAACCTAAAAACTGTAGGAGAGTAATCAATACAAACTCTCAATTAGTACGCATTTCTGTTGACATGTGATATTTGATATTTGATAGTCGACATGAGTGTTTGTCACGTGACCCACTGCTGAAGGCCTACTTGCACTCATATAAGTTATCACCCAGTGACTTTGAAAAGGTTTATTATGCCACATATGCATGTGATGCTAGGGCGGTCACAATAGACTTAAAAATAAAAGAATTGTTAAGCCTTTTCAATGGGGTTTTAGAACTAAAGCCCTCAGGACTTTTAGTTCTCTCTGTGTATTTTTTGTGTTAGACAAGCACAATAATTATTACTAGCAGTGGGTAGACAAACAGCTACTGTATTAAGGCCTACATAAACATGAAGTTTTCTTTGGTAGATAATATTCACTTATATGTGATTCAATTCACAGCAGTAAAAGCATGTGCTAGGCAAAAAACCGAATTTTAAGTTAGCAGGATATTGTTCAGTAGAAACACTGTCAATTTGTCTGTACGATGAAAATAACAAAATGCATTTTCTAATAGCGAGAAAATGGAAAGTGCAACAGTGATAGTAATACAGTTAATCAATAAAGAAAAACAAAAATTACATATTATTTCACGTAGTTTCAAGCAATTAAAAACCGAAATCTACAACATTTCTAAAATGCTAATAGTCATAGATACGCAAAATCATATTAATAAATGATGGTTGTTTAGAGAAAAGGTAGTGTTGAAAAAATGGCAGGGGGAAAGTTGAGTTTTAGTCAGTAATTTTTTTTGAAAGTTTTATTTTTTTCAAATTTCGTTTATAAATTTTACTCAACCATGTAACTGAATCATTTAATGAAAGGTAGGGAACAAGTTGTTAATCAACCGCAAGAAAGCAAACTTATATACAGCTGAAAAGGTAGGATTACAAGTTGATATAATGATAGAAACTCAATAGCCACATTTTAACCTTCATGATTATAAGCAGTGATAAGATTTCAATTTGCTAATAAGATAGCTAGCATGTTCGCTGACGACTGACCTACACCAAAGCCTAGAACGCACTAAATGTAAGCCTATTGGAAAGATCACAATATCAAGGTGATTCGTCACCTTCGTTTTTTGTGACGTCATTTTATCGCTGTCGGCCATCCTTATAGAAAAGTTCATCGTTAAAAACACGAAGCTTTTGCAATAAATTTTTGAAAATGATGCTTTTGCTTGCAAGATTTTTATTATAGTATTAAAACAAAACCAAAAAGTACTATTAAATAAAAGAAGAACGATCGTTTTCTACAAATATGGCGACTTTTTCATGAACGAGCGCATGTGCAAACGGTTTGATGACGTCAAAAAAGCGATGGATAGGTTATGAAGAAACATGTTTAAACGTAGCCTTTTTCATTGGTTGAACACAAACACTCATTGGCTTCAATGAATTGTTGTATTGGCAATAAAATTTGCTGCTATGAAGTTCTGAAAGTGAAAAGTGATTTACAGCTAATTAAACTGAGCCATGTTTATCCTTAAGCTAATAAGTTTTTGATATACAGTAGATATCAGGGTTAAAAAGTCGGTATGATAATTTGAATCACATTCACCACTTTTTGGAACAGTTTATAACTGAATGTGTTTCTAATTTGTTTAGATGTCATTGTATAGCTATAACTCAAGGTTCATAAACTGTTGTAAAAATTTTAGCAATTGACAGCTATTGAAAATCTTATGAGGAAAACCAAAAACTCTCAATACTACAGGAATTTATAAAGGAGGTAACCAATCAATGAATCTTGCAGTATTATAACCGATACTAGTACTTTTCAGTTTTGGTGATTTTGGGTACCAGCCTTACTTGTACCCTGCTTTTAGACTCACACTACATCTTTTATTTCGTTTGACAAAATACATAAACTGTACTGATAATACTGGTCTCAATATGACAGCTTCAGCTGACATAAAGCAAAAGGTGAGTGTGACCAAATTCTATCAGTTAGAAAACATTTAATTTTACTGGGTACTTAGGGTTTAAAGTTTATCTTGTTCTATAATTGCAAAGTTCATTTTAAAACCATAAATTCACTCTAACTCATAAATATGAGAGTTGCTTTTTTAGACTCGTTTAAAGTTGACTTCATTAGTCATGACCTCTATTTCTTGAAGTTTTGGCTTACGACAGCCAAAATGGAGTGCCTGTTGCATCTGCTCACTTTCAAATGATTTTTTGTCTATTGTCTAACAAAAACTGAACTTAGATTGACAAATTAGCATTTTCATTCGCCATGAGGGAAAGGTTAGTGCAACTAGTTATGACTAATGCAGGATTTAATAAACACTAGTTTGAATAATTAAATCTTTAGTGATAGTATAACAGTCAAAAACCATTTGACAGAATTTTGAACAGGTATAGACAAAAATACAAACTTTCTCTACTAATCACAACGGTAGATATGCAGAATCGATATTAACAAATGATGGTCATTTAAAGACGAGGTAGTGTATGTTGAAAGTGATAGGTAGGATTGAACAGGTTTAATCATTGACTCTTTACAAATTTACGTTTTTTTCAGGTCTTAAAATTATATTTATTTTACGCGTTGCTACATCATCTAGCAAAAGATAAAGAACAACCAGTATAGCTGGCAGAGTTTAGAACTCCTGATCTCCTTTGCTGATCTAGTAGTCATGTCACAGAGTGCTCCACTCTGCTGAGCGACCCCGTAGTTAATGCTACGCAGTCTACCTGCTCTCTACACTTACCAGGAGTATGCATAAGGGTATATTAAAAAAGCTTGGATGGTGGGCAGGTCGCAGAAAAGCGGGCAAGATCAAACAAGTAGTCAGTTTTAATAGCTAAGCGATTAGGTTGTAAAACCAAGTATTTAGTTGCACGAAATAAGCGATGAACCAGAAAAAAACTAACATACAGTAGTATTAGAGTAACTGCCATCAATGATTCATAGAATTTAAACTAAATAGAAAACCAAACTCTAAAGCACAGAACCTAAATAACCTAATGTGAACTATTGAAAACGATTTTAAAAAGACATTGTGAGGAAAAAATGTAACTGTTTCTTTTCAACAAACCTATAAATGTATAAATATTAGTGTATGTTTGTTGTATGTTGTCAATATGTCTGGTTAAAACGACAAAATTTTAAAAACGAGAAAACCACTTTGCATGGGAATTGAACTCAGAAACCCTGGTCACCCTTAAACTCTATGTCAAATGACCTTTTGCTTATCCTGTAGAATAATCTTGCACAAACCTTTTAAGCCCGTCAATCTTTATTGGCTTTTTATTAAAATATGCATGTTGCAGCTAGCACACTTGAAATGCGAAAAAATAAATGTGTGTCCAGAATTTCCAAACATGTTAAAAACATATGTATACATGGCATAAAGCTAATTAAATTTATAGCATAGACAAAAGTAAGCAAAGGCTTTAATTTAGGAGTTACAATAGTGTGTGTTGTAGGTTCCATGTGTTGACAAAAATTAATTTTCTGTGCAAAAAAACTAATCTGCTAACTGTGAAATGCCGAAAATGAGCAATTATTTAATTTGAAAACTAGATAAGAGTTTGCTTTTGAAACATTTTTGCTGTTTTTCTGACGATTAACATAACTGATTCAAAAGAACATCTTTTTATTTGCATATAACAAATTATATCCACTGATAAAATATTGTGTAACTGTTTAACAATTATTAACATCTCGTGAAACTGAGTTTTGCATCAAAAAAACTTGTTTTTGGAAAGAACAACCTGGTTTGCAATTCCATCATTAAATTTTCTGTTTGATAGACTCTTATCCACTTATAGCTCCAAAATTTTTCCAACAGCAGCAAATATATACTTCAAGTGCCTTGCCACTGCAATCTCTATCATACCTTCATCCTTGACAAACAACTTCATTTTCATTTCAACCAAGATTTTTAACCTGCCGGCTGTTCCAGCAATGTTAGTTAAACATATACTAGACTACTAATTATAGCATTTTCCTTAAAGAGAATATCATTCCATTATATATATTCATAGACTGCCAATATCTCTGGAGTATGCAGACCAACGGAACAAAGCCCTAAGGTCCCATGCTCAAAAATAAGAGTCCGATTTTTATACACTTTTATTTTCAAAAGAAGATGTCATAGAAATATGTTTTAATAATAAGCTCAATAATAAAAATTCAAGAGCAAGTCTAAGTTGCTTAATGAAACTGCTGAATAATATCCAAACAGGGTTTGATGACTGTGAACTTAAATATGTGCAGACAGAAGGACCTGAGCTTTTTAAAAATTTCATTTGTTTAAAACCTGCAATACAGATAACAATTTCAGACACATGGATTCAACTAGAACCTTATTGAGTTGGAGAATTATTTTTATCAAAGTCGCCTGAAGTGCCAACAGTAAACAATGCACAGTATGCGTTCAATGCAAAGTTGATGATGCTCACATTACCATATTAAGACCAGCACTATGACTGATTTATTTAAAATATCTCAAAGCTAGTGAAATAGTCATACACATCACACAGATTACACAATACGACTTGCTAGGCCACTTTCATAGACTACTCTAAACACTCAGGTTCTCTACCTGCTATAACTTGAGACTGATCATTGAGTAAAATGACAGTTCAATACTGAGTGTTGAAAAGATAGTATCACCCAAGCTTGAGTTACACCGACAACTACTTAAGATTACGTCGTAGATGGATATATATCTATAATCATTATACTGAACTTGTCAGAGCTTTTTTAGACAAAAGACTACCTTTAAATAAGATTTTTTACTCAATTTCAACCAAAATTGACTTCTAAATACTGTGAAACAATTATTTGATCTTCCATGAGGCTCTACCTTTTATCCGTTTTCTTAGAGTGACCCTTTATTAGAGAAGGCACTTAAATAACTGATTGCACTGGACATATATTTTTCAAACAGCTTGTCAGAATGTTGAGAAAATAAATTTAACCCTTTTCAGGCGAATCTAATGACACCTATATTTTGCCGCCTCCTTTTGGTGGTATGACATTAATCCTTTTGGAAGCAAAATTGGTAACTTACCTCAAACTTGTAGTAGATCTCTAAATAAATATGTGTGAAGAGACTGATACATGTTTCTACCAATGGATGTATATTGCTTACAATTAACCTAAGGTGGTCTTATAGCCTGCACTGCAATTTTTTGAGGCTTTTAAGATATTTATTTAATTTTAAATTTAAAGATATTTTTAATTTATAACTATATTTAAAAAGTTGCATAAATACTCTTTGCAATCATCGGTATGTTTACTACCGCTTTCAGCCAAAACTGGCTTTTTATGTGCAATCGAACAGGAATCAAGAGTGCCAATCTAATGTAAGCTGAGTTAAGATTACTGCAATTATGCCATCAGAAGGTATGTCATAAATATGAAAATTTATAAAATTCATGTTATTAATAATCTATCAAATGCTACAAATATATATTTGAGAACAAGTGACATGAACAAAACATAATTATAATACATGCATAAACAAAAATTGACATTTTAACAAAATATTGGCATCGTTTGATCGGTAGGTCTCCCTCTACCTCCCTCTCTTTTATTCTCTCTTTCTCCTTCTCTTTCTCTCTAAGCTCTAAATATTTAGCAAAGCAAAACCTCTACGTCTTGCTTACTGTCAAACTCATTGCAAAAATAAAGATACATTTTAGCCACTTATATGCTCAGTACAAGTTATCTAAAGCATCGGAGCTGCTAGATCGTTTTTACATATGTCAAAGTATCAAAACCGGGTTAAAGAAGGAAACGTGTATTATTTGCTTGATGCAGTATCTAATATTTCTTTGGTGTTGCAATCAAAGTTGTTAACGAAAAAACCTAAAGACTTGCGTTTGGGAAATGAACTTTGATGCAAAACAGAAATCATGAACAAATCAATTGTTATTGATGCAATTGATTCATCGTCAGTACATTTTTTAAATACTTTTTGATTGAGCACTTGCTATTATGGGTTAGTAACGATCAAGAGTGTCAATTAGTGGCCGGCAAATAGAAGTTGTGCTCAAATAGAAGTAGCATTAAATTAAAGGGTGGCACTCTATTTTTCAAATCCTCTGTAGTGGCTCTCAAGTAAAGGTGGCGATCAAATGCAGGTTTTAGGGTACTTCTATTATAAGTGTTGGAGCTATTTGGCTAAAAATAAACGGTTTTAAGTATTTTTATATTAATAATGCAGGCAAAAAAAATAAAACGAAAAAAAAAATAGAGAATAAAAAAAAGAAAGATAGATATGAAATAAAAAAATGAAGCAAAAGCAAACTGCTTACTATGTTTATTGGACTTGTTGGCAAGACTGCTAATAAGAGATGCTACATGAAAAAGTCAATAAGTTTAGGAAGAACAGGCTATAAATATTTTAAAAAGATGCTACTATTTATTTAATAACTATTATCCAAAAGGTTAGACAGTTGACTGCAGATATAAACACAGAAATGCTTAAATTTCACTCAGACCAATGACTACTTTCAGGTAAAACACTCAAGTGACTGTTTAGTTACTTTTATGAACTTAGAAGTTCTCATTATTATTTAAGTAATAATTGTTAATCATCATTATTCAGTAGGTTGTTTATTGCTTTCATTAAATTGATTGTACAATTTAAAACCTTGTTCTTCAAAAATTTTGTTGACATAAATTAGTTTTCATTACTACCATTTGTTTAGGGCGTGTAGTGCTGGGCTTTTTCCACTAGTTAGATATCAGAACTTAACATGACACTTTCAAGTTAATTCAGCTGATAAAAATTCTTAAGATACTAGTTTTAATTGTAGTTTTTTTTATAGTATTTCAGCTAATAAAAATGCTTTAAGATACTAGCTTCTACAAAGCATAATGGGTGATAAATTTTATTCAGTAACATTATAGTTTAGTCTCTATATGCATTTTATTTATTATATTTCATTTGAATATCTAAACTACCAAGCGTTTAATGTTAGCTGCTACTTATAATTTTTTAGTAATGCTGCAGACTTATTGTTTTATCTAAAAGTGTGCTGCTTTTAAAGCATAACAACATAACGCAAAACATTATATGGTGTTTATGAGCTGTTACCCTTCCTTCTTAAAAATTTTAAGGAGAAAGTTTAGGCTCAGAAACCTTTTAATTTTATCAATAAGTCAGTCAAAGACAAAACTTGAGAACACTAGTCTCCAAAAACCCTTATATACATTTTATTCAGGTATATTTTCTAAGCGATTGAATGTCTAATCTCAGCTGTTGTCTTCTCTAATTCAAATAACTTATTAATTTTTCTAACCATTTTTACTGTTTTTAAAACAATCATAACGCTAATGAGCATTGGTTGTTTCTTTTAATTATCTGCACTTTTACCAAATGGCTCCAAGCTCAGAAAACATGTAGGCTTATTAATAACCATTATTGCATTGTTTTTGTATAATTATTATTGTCTAAAATATGATGATCAATACATTTTACATCTGCATGTATACTGATAGTTATTAGGTAAAATATGTATTTGTTTTGGCAAGAACAATCGAATATGACCAACCAATAATTTTTGTAACATTTACTATAATAAAAATGGTTGCCCCTATGTCTGTCAGTTTTCCAAATTTACACTAAAAGCTTTAAAAATGATTACCTTGAAGTAGTTGATGCACACAGACCAAACTGAAGTAATTATATTCAAAAGCAAGCACCCTACCGCTAGACCACGTAGTCACCTTACCTTGTCAGGTGATAGTTATGCAGATGCTGATCACCATGAAAACCTCTGACAGTGCACTAAACTGGCCAGCTTACTAGTATAGTTAAGATTAAATTCTCAATCAGGTAATGCAAAACTCCAATAAAAATTCTCTTCTTCTGAAAAAAAATTCTCAGAGAAAGATGCCAGTTTAGCACGGGTCTGCAAGCTGTGCGGAAAAGATCGAGCCTTTGCCAAGTTAGAGTACTTGTAGTTAATAACAAATATTACAATGTTGAACGCTGCATTAGTTAACCATATTAAGTGGCAGAGTACCTAGATCTTGCTTTGAAAAACTTTTTTCTTAAAACAACAATTCAGGAATGCGCTAACGCTTCATCATAACATTAGCATAATGGTTTATTCAATGCAAGGTCACCAGTAATGTTTTTACGCATCACTAATTACGCTTGTTATAGTGCTAATCTAAACATGGTTTTATTCAAACAAGTTATTTTTGCATAATGCTTTATAGCTTGTGAATGGCGCCATAGACACAGAACATTGATCTCACGAGTAGTTTACTAATTGAGAATTGATTATTTCTAAACCAAGCATTATATATGTATTTGCTTGCTATTAGGCCAAAGGAGGATCTAGATTGGGCCAAGTGAGGTGAGTAATATACCACTTTTAAATCAGCATACCAATAGAGCTGCGTTTATTGGACAAACTACCATTGTAAATATTAAACGGTTTTCAGTTAGGGTTGCAAATATTGAAAAAAATCAAATTGTTTATGCTATAAAAAGACTTGAACCTAGCTCGTTGACTTGTTTTACAAATTACAGCAATGGTATGTAGGCTATTAAAAAATTTTTACCTCCTGAACAAGCATGTTTTAATAGGTCAAAGCATGTGCCACATGTGTAGTGTTAAGAACTTTTATAATCAATTAGAAAATGCATTATCCTGCTCTACTTCAAGCAAACAAATACTTTAACGATTTTGAATACATACAAGTATTGATTTAAACAAAAAATCACATTCATGCTGGGTGTAAACTCACAACGTTTAAATCACAAGTCTACTAATGAGCGCTTGTGGCCACAAGGCTTGTCGTTTTTATAACACCCATCACTTTCATCAAGTTCTGTGTATCCTTTTCATGATTGCACACAGTAAATGTGCGTTTTTAGTTATAAATTAATGCAGTGCGCCTTGGCTTACGATGTTTTTGTTATGAGATCTTTTTGCTTTTTTAAATGGAATACAATGTTTTTTTCATCCTCGCCAAACAAGGACAAAACAGTTTTTACTTGTTTCGCCATATGATATCAACAAAGACTTCTCTTAAAATTAAATTGTGGCAGTGGTCTACTGTAATCTACGTTATATGTATAAATTAATATACATATTTATTTATTTGTGAAGTTCTTTCAACACAGTTTCACATCTGAACTTTTAACTAATCAGCATGGACCATCAACAGCATACGCAGCAGCTAGAGCTAATCCCGCCTAAACTAGAGCAACCACTGGAACAGCCACTGCCTAAACAACCAGCACTGCGGGATGTTGCAGCTATCAGACAAAACCGTAGAACAGAAGGTTATGAACTGAACGCAACAGCTTTGACCCGTATGAAGAGGTGAGAAGATTGTTTGAATAATTTCTTTGTTATGTGGTTAAATACTTATAGCTGATTGGTCACTGAAATAGTTTGTGGCTGAACTATAACAAAAATAGTATATTTTAAATCGTGCATAAGCGCATTTTGACAAATAAATTTTTATTATTAAATTTAAATTACTTTGAAGTATTTAAAGATTCATCGTTTAACCTTAAAGCACTAAAAAATAAAACTACCAACTAAAACTTTGTTATTACAATCTGCTATTAGAAACTCAACAAAATATCTCAACCTTATTATTATAATAATACTATTATAATAATGCAATTATTATTATAATAATAATATTGTCCTAATGATAATATTATTGCAAATGGTTTTGCAGACAAAAGGCATAACAACGCAAAAATGTTGAAATAATTGTTTTGAAATGGTATACCTTAACAAAGCAAAATAAAAAAGTGCAAAAAATGAGTTTAAAAAATCGACAAAAAGGAAACAGTGTGCTAATTAAACAGAGGCAATTAGCTTGCGTGTCTCACACAATAATGCAAATTATAAACTAAATGTAATTGGAAGTTTTTTATCAAACTTGTCTCTAATAAATAGGATTTTAGTTATCTTATTTCATTTGTATTTTGTATAACATGTTTTACACTGTTGACAACTTACAAAAACTCTTTAAGAAATAGCAAAATTTTATCACATTAAGGTGATAAAATCGCTACGTAACTACAGTAATTTCTTGAGATGCCAATGAACAGCAGATTTTTATGTTATGATAATCCTAAGAGAGCAGGTACTGTTATAGGTTGTCAATCGCTCAACTAGTTATGGGAGAACTTTGTATTCTGTTTGGAGCCATTCTTATACCAGTAGAAGCATGTTTGCTTTCTGCTTCTGTTCTTGCCTTCAGTGGCTATGGCATTTGGTGTGGAGCCTATGTAAGTTCATATGACTGATAGTGATATTTGTAAGTTTCGATGGGAAAGAAATTTACATAACTGAGTTATTTACCAAAATGAAAAAGTCGAATAGTAGATATTTAGATTTCATTAATCTATTTATATATGCATTAAAAAACTCAACTCGATAAATTATCTTAAAGGTTTATCCGCATCACCATAATAGTTTGCTAGTGAGTCATTTTCAAAAATAGTTATGAAATTTTAGCAAAACTTTTGTAGTCGACTGCCAAAAAAGGAAATATTTTTAGTAAAATTAAATCGTTTCTTTATAACTTAGAGCATTGTGAGAATAACTAATGAGCATCATTTCATTTATTGACCAAAACTAGAAACTAATTGAACTTTAATATTCGATTAATGCATTGCGTCAAATCAAGCTGAACCTTTAAGAATAATATTCAGCTCTAAAAAATACATGAATGTGTTTTTGTATAGAACAGTTTGAAGATTCTCTAAATGTAACCGTTCTTTAAAACCAATGCAGTACACACAAGAGAAACTTTACTAATATTCTCTAGGTATACATGTACAATATATAAAAGCCGTATATGTAGTACAAAATAAAATCCACAGTGTATAACTAGCAAGTCTTACTATAGATCTCTAATTATACTTGCTTTTGTCTTAGCAAAGTTTCTGTAGTGTGCTGCATCTTTGATTTTCTGCCAAGATCAACCACTCGCAATCATTGCTGTACGCAATGGCTTTTTATTCAATTAAAGTTGCAGCCAAGCAAAATCTAAAAAAAATATTTATTTTATTTGTGAAACAGAAACGTAAAAAATGTGTAATGAACACTGTACCCTTTGCAATCTTTTGCATCATTTTGCTGTTTTTGAGAGTAAGTACAACTTTTCGTACAAATATTGGAGTCGCTCAAATTATAAGTTTTGATACTAGTAGTTTTGCTTTGACTAAAGCTTAAGTTTGTTAGTGAGCACAATTTTGCAGTATAATACAGCTGATTTGCAGATGAATGTGTACTAGTTATATAGTTTTACAATGAAATTTCTTTGTTAACCTGCTGTACATTCGTTTGTGAGAAACATTTGAATCAGATAAAAAGGACAAAAAAATGTTTTTGAACACTTTTTAAGAAATATTTAAAAAATAACTTGTTTGTTGACAGACGGTCTAATAATAACATAAAAATAAGGTCACCCTCCTCTAATTAATATGTCAAGGTGGTTTTTTCAATGTGGATTTGTAAAGTTGTACTTTGAAAATGCACAGTATGAAACACTTTTACAACTTTGAATTTATTTGCAGTTTGTCATTGTTGGAGGAATAGGACTCGGTGTTGTCAAGCACAATACTGGCCGCTGGGTAAGTGAGGTTGGAGAAAAGTTGATGTATCTAGAAGCTATAACAGCTAAGAGTTTACTAAGAAGAAGATAAAAAATTATGTTAGGTTTTGTTCGTTATCGTAGAAAAAACAGATGAAAGACCAGACCGAAGTTGTTGAAGCACTTGAATTTTTTTCACATTATATATTTGTCTTCAAGTGGAACTATACTATTATACTTTAATTGCATGGTCTATCTAAGGTATGATGACTTTTGATTTCTCTCAATTTTGTATATAAATAATATAAAGTTAATGTATAATATAAAATTAATGTGGTTTATCGAAATATGAGATTTGTCACTAATGTAGTATCATTGGTATACTTAGAGTGCATACTTTTCATCTTAGGGAAAAATATAAACATCAAAACTTATTTGATGTGTGTAGCAAACAACATCATCAGTTACTTAATTAGTTGGCTCTAAAATAACAATATCCAAAATAACCAAATTGAGGTTATTTGATTATTCATTTGCTAACTATCATTAGGTATGAGAGTGTATAAACATGCAAGCTCTTTTACATATTTTCTTTCCTTTTCTCAAAGAGAAATGTGAGCTGACTTTTTTCTTTTTTGGTAGTTTAATCAGTTAAAAACTAACATAGAAATTGCAAAGATTCTCTTTGCATTTGAATATGTTAACAATTTGTGAGTGACCGTAAACTTTGCTAGGTAAGTATGATTTGCTAGGTAATTATTTGCTGTAGTTATATGTTAATGCAGGTCGCCACCACCAAGGTCCTCAACATCATTGGGTCAACATTGTTCTGTCTGTTGCTGCTCATAATGGCTGCCATTGGCTTGTTTTGGAATGCCTTTTCCTTCTGTGGATTCTTTTGCACAGTAAGCATTGAGTTTTACAGATAAATGTGATCATGCAACTAGCTGTCTATAGAGATAAGGTTAAGCAAATTTAGTTCACACTGCGCATCCCACCCATAGATTTACGTGTTTTCAATGGATTTACGTAAAAATAGTAATTGGCACGCTAGGAGAGTTTATATATATATATATATATATATATATTTTTTTTTATTTATTTTTTTTTTGTAGTGAAATTTATCTTACTTAAAACTAAAATCACAGTGCTCAACATAGGATGGAGATTAGAAAATACATAGTTTACTTATCTTTTTCAGCTACTGGCAGTTTCTTTCTTACCAACTGCACCATCTGTCCTATATAGGACAGATGGTGCAGTTGGTAAGCTATCTGGACATTGATTATTAGGTCTTAGTTTCAAACCCCAGCAGGTACACCCTTCTGGCGGTCATCAGAGAGAACCCTTGCTTATATAACGTCTACAACTTCTATGATGAGTGCAATAACCAAAGCCATGCCGGCTCGGATGTCGCCCGGTCAAACAAGGTCCAGGCTGCCTATAGCTGCACCAGGACAAGGCAGTCGAAAATGAGCTACTGGTTGAAAACGGATGAAATGAACTTGAACTAATTACAAGGTCCTCAGGCAGTGCTACTTTGTGAGTGAACCCCAAAAGTGGAGCTACATGAAAAGGTCGCATCAACTGTGCAAGAACATTTGCCCTGAATTGCCACCAACCGCTAAGCAACTTGTAGCTCAGAGGAGTAACATAATCAAGTGGCACCTCATATCAGAACTTGGGGTAGATGAAATTAACGAACAGTTCATCCAAATAACTTTGATCATTGAAGAGTGGATATCAACACACACAGTCACACTTACACCATCATGTGTTGACTCACGGGTTGAAGAAGACATACAATTTGACCTTGATCCAAGGGTGAAAGAGCTTGCAAAATATATCATCAAAAAGATACCAGCTGCTAATGATTATGGAAGCAGGATACCACTATGGAAAGTTAGCAAAGCCATACCTAAGAAGCAGTTAGAAGACATTAACTTGGCAATGGAGTAGATCTCAATGAGATCGATCTGTGAGACTAACGCCCTAATCTACAGTACGGCAACCATCGTCTTGGAGGCGATGGGTATTAAGCAATTGTAAACAAGGTTTCAAGCCATTCCGTATTGCCGGCGAAGGATACAAAATAAGATCAAGGACTTGCACAAGAAAGTTAGTAGGCTCAGTGAGAGATCTAACCGCAGTTTGCAGCGTCTAAAAAAGGAAGTCACAATAGAAGCTCTAGAATCTGCCAAACAACAGCTAATAGCACTCTCGGCATGACTGAAGCGGTGCACCAAAGAGCGGGATAACAAGAGAATGAACAAATTGTTCACCAATAATCCACCTAGAGAGTATTCTTAGTTTAAAGGTGATCTAGGGAAGTTCATGTCTGATCCTCTCCAATCCAGCACTTCGAAGTTCTGGAAGGATATCTGGGAGAAAGAGACTACTCATAACACCACTGCAAATTGGATGAAGAGGCTCAAAGAAAGCCACCAACACACTGTGGCTCAGCAAGGACTCACCATCAGCGAAGTGAACATCAAGTGCAGAGTGCAGCGTATGAAGAACTGGGCAGCACCTGGCTATGACATGATTCAAGCCTTCTTGTTGAAGAAATTGACATCACTTTACACTAGAATGGCAAAGCAAATGGACTGCCTAATAGAAAAAGGGGACTATCCGGAATGGCTGACCAAAGGAAGAACTGTACTTCTGATAAAAAATCGAAGCAGGGGCCGATTCCCAAGAACTATTGACCAATAACATGCTTGCTCATCACCTGAAAACTGCTCTCAGAAATAGTTGCAGACAAACTGGAAGAGCCCATGGGTCACTTTATGACCAGCGCTCAAAGTGGAATTGGGCGCAACACCCGAAGAGTCAAACATCAGTTGCTGGTGGATCGAACGGTCTGTCAGGACAGCAGGAGAAGGCAAACCAATATCGCCATGGCCTGGATTGATTACAAAAATGCCTATGGCTCAATTCCTCATAGTTGAATACTTGAGTGCCTCATGATGTACATCACTCACCCTGATCTTGTGGCGTTCATCAAGACGTCAATGACCAAATGAAAGACAGAGATGGAAGCTAATGGCAAAAAGCTGGCAAGTGTCATAATTAAGTGAGACATCCATCAAGGTGACTCCTTATCACCGCTGCTCTTCTGCATATGCCTTAACCCTTTAAGCAATATGCTGGAGAAGACTCAATATGGGTACCAGTTTAAGAGTGGCACCAAGATAAACCACCTCTTCTACATGGATGACATCAAGCTGTACGCTAACAAAAAAAGGGACATTGATTCGCTAATACACCTTACTCAGGTATACAGCAAGGCCATCGGAATGACCTTCAGTATTGAGAAGTGTGGAAGGCACATTCTTAAGAAAGACCATTCTGTGCTCACAGATGGCCTAAGAATGCTAAATGGTATCATCAAAGATATACAAGAAGGGTACAAATACTTGGGGATTATGCACAGCAAAATCAACCATGAAGTCTAGGTATGTCACAAAGCCATTACCGAATACAAGAAATGCGTTTGGCAGGCCCTACGGAGCCAGTTCAATGCTAGGAGTCAAGTGATGACAATAAATACTTACCCACTGCCAGAAATAAGATATCCAGCAGGCATAATAAAGTGGACTGTAAAAGCCATAAAGGAAACATATATAGCAACTTGTAAACTGCTGACCATGCATGGAGCACTCCACCCAAAATCTGATACTACTAGTTTGTATCTTGATAGGAAAGATGGAGGTAGAGACTCAAAAGTGTAGAGCAGACAGTGAAAAAGAAGGAGCAAAGCATCAAAGCCTATGCAGCCTCCATGGCCACTTCAGATAAGTTCCTAGCTGAATTTCAATTGGCTGCTCCTACAATGGACCTACGCCCTGATGATGAGGAATTTGACTGGCACACGAAACCTCTTCATGGTGCTTACCACCAACAAATATCTAAGGTTGGCGATCTTCACCAGACATATATGTGGCTGAACAAAGGAAACCTAACGGCCAATACAGAGTCCCTAATCATGGCAGCCCAGGAGCAAGTGCTCCCAACAAGGCAACTCCAAACGAAAATCTATCACACTAGAGCTGATCCTAAATGCATACTGTGCAAAGATGTACTTGAGACCATCCAACACATCATCAGTGGATACAAGCAACTAGCGGGAAATGCATGCACTGAGCGGCATAATCATGTCGCATTTGTTGTGTATAGAAGTCTATGGTATAAGTATGGTCTGATGCCAATTACACCATATCTAAAGTGTCCAACTACAAGGCAACATTAGCAGGTGACCAGAAATTTATTCTAAAGATTTTTGATATAAAAGGCTTTTTTTGGTCCGGTTCTCTCACTGATTTATGAACAAAACTACGTATTAACCAAGAGGTCTCAGGAATGGAAGTGTGCTGTCTGTCAATATTGTAGGAAGGAATACAGATTATATAAGTACTTTAATGCTTTCCTCACATAACCTTAATAAACCACAACACTGGTGGGAAGCTCCTGGTAAGGTCAATAAAAATGACTGCGCTAAGGTCCTCTAAGACTTCTACATTCGGATTTACGAGCATGTCTTAGCAAACCAACCAGATATAGCGGTGGTAGACAAAGAGATCAAGAGGGCTACTATAATAGATATAGCAGTACCCAATGACTACAATATAGCCAGCAAAGAAAAAAGAAAATGTAGAGAAATATATCCCTCGTTGAAAGGAGATTGAAAAATGCTGGACGTAAGAACAACTGTAATTCCAGTAGTCATCAAGGCACTGGGCGCAATAACACCAGTGAATAAAATGTGGTTTTCCCAGATATCGACAGCAATCAACTCAAGTGAGTGTCAAAAAAGTTCGCTATCGGAAACAGATGAGATTTTGAGGCACATGCTCAAACTCCTAGGTCTCTGGTAAGAGACCCGAGTTAGAGCAAAGATTACCACTCATATAGGTTAACCGGAGTAAAGAAACAATTATATATATATATATTTATATATATACATGTATATTTGTATATATGTGTATTTAAGTATATAAAAACAAGTTATAGAGGCCTTAAAAAATAGGCACAATAAATTTTAGTCGCTCTATAACTTGTTTTAATTTTGCTCCTATTCAAGTGGAGCACTTTATACATGAAGTCACCACAATCAGACTAACGTTATATGTTTATAAATATATATATATAAATATATATATATACTGTATATATACACTCTATATATACATTGTATATATACAAGGTATATATACATTGTATATATATACACTGTATATATACGCTGTACATATATATATGTATATATATACATATATACATATATATATATATATATGTATGTATGTATGTATGTATGCGTGCGTGTGTGTGTAAATATGTATAAATATATTTAGACATGTATATCCATATATATAAATATATTTATATATTTATCGATATGTGTATTTATGTACATGTATATATAAGCGAATGGTTCTGATGGCTAGTCCATCATTTCTGTACAGTCCAACGTTTTCTCAAACTTCACTGGGTAGTAATGATAGCATAGCGTACATTCCAAGCTGTTTGTATGTTTCTGTTCTACCAACCTTGCCCACGGTAAAATTGAAGGACTTCTTAGTAGGAGATTTTCATCTAGGTTTAGTTATTGCAGATTAGTTTGGAGTGCAAGATTGTTGTTTGTTTTAATCAGTGATTTCATTGTGTTTGCTTCTGAGGTTTAATGCTTGTTTGACTAGTTCTTGTGTGATACATGCGCTAGCGTCAAGTCTAGTGTTGCCTGCAAGCTTCTTTCACTTTTAATAATAATATCGGAAAAGATAACTACAGGTTCTTACAAATCAGATTTTTGTAATTGCTATCTCCTCCTTACATCTAATAAATCACTTGAAAAGCGTTGTTTGCTGAAACAAGGTTGTTTTCATCTTTATTAAATATCTTTCATCTCACCCAAATAGTCACTAGTTTGTTTTTGTTTAATACATTTTATTGTAGATTGGTTCTCGTTACATGTATATTCTGCATAGGTAATATGTATATTGAATGATAGTATCAATATTTTATTTATATATTAAATATCATAAAATACTCGTTGGAAACGAGAAAACACTTAGTTGTAGAAGACAAGGCAGTATTAGTACAGGCACATGAAAACTACAGAAACATATATTAACACCAATCCTAACTCTTTACAATGGGAGATCACTTATAACATGCTTACACCCAAATAACAGTTTGATTTAATACCTGTTTGTTTACCAATGTCCCAAGTACAACTAGCAGTGGTTAGCTCATGCACAAATAAAGAAGCATTTTCCCAAGCACAGAGCAGCTGGCCAGCACAACTGTGATTTTTTTTAAACTAAGCATTGCATGCTTACCTGAACTTTTCTGTTTTTACTGCCATCATGCTAAATTATAAATAGTATGCAGGATTGGAGTTCTACCAATTTTTGCTTACAGTTTACAATTTGTGACCCCGGCAGTCAGAATGTACAATCGTGCGGTAATTGGATTGTTGGCCATTGTTCACAATAGAGCGCAACGCGTGCTATATGCTATTATATGACTCACCGTCACTATTTTAGTAAACAGTGGTTTATAGTGCATTCAACCCTGCTCTTTCACGTGGTCTTGTTTATTTTTGTGTCTGACCAATCATAAAGCCAGAATTGCCATTTAAATCTACCCATATCGGTGGTTGCTATGGAATTTTTCATAACCCAAGATCTTAAGTATAGACTCTATTTGCGGGTGGACGCATGTATGTAGCCATTTTCTGTTTCAACGCTTCAGGCTAAAACAAAATAAACCGTCGCACAAATTACGGCTAGTTGACGCTAATAATTTAAATGTAATTCTAAGTATTGCTACTTAGAATCTAAGTCAGCTGCCTCAGATTATAGCGAAAGCAATGAGGATTGTGATATTAGGGAAACCTCAGAAATACAGCTGCTTACGCAATATGTGGCTACTTACGCAATATGTGGCTGCTGGCGATAAGGAGAGTAACAGCGATCATCCTAATTAATTAAATTACAGAGAATAACGACCAGCCTATCACTGCTGATAACTTTCCCATTATAGCTGTTGATATCAAACTAATAAGTAGATGCAAATGTAAGGAATTCTGCACTAGTTTTATGTCATCTAAACAAATAAGCCTCGTTAGAACTGTGTATCAAGGATTACCGAAGGACACATTTGATATGGTTGTGTTGGGACAAACTGCCACTAATATAACAAGCAAACTCGTTGAATGGGCTACAATAAATCTCTGCAGTGTACTCTGTGTTACAATGTGTGAGTGTTAAACTACATAAAAATAGCTCTAGATTGAATGGTCACTTGATGAGTTGGGTTGATATTTCCGCATCTTGATGCCCTCTGGGTCACCTTTCGTTGACCTTACCATGACCTTCTGTATAGATGGACAATTTTGAATACACTTCCAACATTTTGATAAGTCATTGGATTGTCATTATATGCAGTCATAGCAATATAGCTTGATGAGAAGTGCCCAGTTTGAAGCATACCCTTTTAATGTAAATCTCCAGGAAGGTGAGCTTTTAGCCACATATATTGCTGACCTTACCCTGACCTTTGGAAGGTCAACCGTCAATCAAACTTAAATAAAAATGTGACCATCATCTTTTTCAGGGTTTTAATGTGTAGAATGCCATGTTTCATCAATATAGGTTGAGATTAAGTGGTCTGTTGCTATGGCATTTTGATTTGTAAACAAATATCATGATGTACGATTCATGAATCGGCAACCTTATCCTGCCTAAACTCAAAACAACAGTTTTAGTTCATTGTGAGACCTTCTCTACTATATCTTGCATAACCTAGGCACATATAATCCGATTTAAAAAATTTAAATTGCATTAAAATCCTCAGATATTGCTGATTTTGAATCTGTAAATAACTCAAAAATGTTGTTTTAGCACGATTGTGCATTCTGACTGCCTGGGTCACATTTTTTAAATTCAGCCCTGTTTACATTTACTCTGGACAGTTATTAAAATGGGTCAATATTTTTCTATAAACTATTAAAAGTTGGCCAGAATTGTTACAAGTTTTTGTGAATATATATAAGAATAAATACATGTATGTAAAAAAAAAGATCTAAGTAATTTGTTTGTAGGAAGTACAAGCTTCTTCATCTTTCAATGTTTTCCTGCTGCTAATATCCATTGCTGAAATGGTAGTCACAACCTGGAGCGCCATACTCTGTGGAGCAACCTGTAGTTGCTACCACGCAAGTGACCAACTCTACGCGCCTCCCTGTGCTGTAGAAGATAACATAATAAGAGGGCAACAGCAACAAGCGCGTGGCCGTAAGTGGACAGACCAAAAAGGTCACCAGTTTTACTGACTAATCAATTGGGTTTTACAGATAAGTAGTTACAAAAATCATGTGATACTCAAAAAAGGCTGTCAATAATGCAATGCTTTTGGAAAAAAGTTTCAAAATCATGAAGGTTAATGAGACAGTGTAAATTAATAAAAATTATATCAAACCTTTTTTTTTCAGGAACTTTTTATATAACTTAAAGAGTTAATAAGAAATTTGCTTTTAAAATGTTTTTGCCGCCTCATGAAAATTAACATAGCTGAATCAGAGCTTTATTGTATTACTCTTTGTATGAATTAAATCACAGAGAAAGCTGTAAGTAGGACAGTGCAACTCTTGCATAGCCTTTAGCATGTAATGAAGCTGGGATTTGTTTAAAGGAAATAAGCTTGTTTTGAACTACAACAATATAGTTTGTAATTACATTATTAAATTATCTGCATGATAAACTGTTACTTGCTTGTTTCTTAGAGTGTTGAGCCCCAGCAATCTCTTTCACGCAACCATCATCTTCGACAGACAACGTCTAAGCAAAAGTTCTAACCCATGGACTGACCCAACAATGCTAAGTACACAGAAATAAACTACTAAAATTTAACCTTTGTTCTAGAGAGGGTATCAATAATTTATATATAATCAAATATTAACACTATTAGGAAACATTGTCATTGAATCTTAAGCAAGGTGTGCATTAATTTGTCTTCTGGTAAGGAATCTATATTTCTGTACACATTTTAAACCTAGAATTGTATTGTTGTTTGTCTGCTAAATGTTTTTATTGTCCTCGCTCACTACACATAATTAAATGGCCAGCGATCAATGTATCACACTTTTGTTTGAGCGATTCTATTATTAATATATTTCCTCTCAAGAAAACTTTTTCAAAAAGTTTTAAATACTTTCTGTTCAAGGTGGTAAGTCTGTTGCAGCCTAAACAATACATACAATCTAGAAAGGAGATGACTCTCAAATTAGACTGCAGATGTTTTAGCACGTGCAAACTTTCTGCTGGTTCTCTTCATGATGGTTTTGTCTTTGGTGTTGGCTCTTGTATGCAAAATTCTATACTTCTAATAGAATAATAATTCTAAATTATAATCAATACAAACAAAAAAAATAGCTTTTCCCCCTCTCATCTCCGGAAATGAATCGGTTTAAAAACAAACTGTTGCTTACGATTTGAATGAGTTGCCTAATATAGTGTTAGAAATATGTCCGAATTAACGATGATGTTTTATCGTGACAAATGAACACAAATTTAATATATTTTAATTTACTTGTTAGCGGTTAACAAGTTAAAACATATGATAAAACTTGATTTTAGTTTTAGCAAAAAATTCCTGTCTCACGTTCTAAGAATTGTTTAATTACTCTCTATAACACTAAAAACAGTTTGCTGCCTACAGTAGATCACAATTACTATTTTAGTTAATCTGAGACCAATTTTGTGAAATATATATTAGCTCACTTTTTAGGAAGCTATAACATGTTCAGTTTCAAAATGAAAAAATAAATTTTTGTCATTTATTTATTAGCTTTTAGCTGAAAAACATCCTTAATGACATCAACTATTATATAAAAACAGAGGTATTGTTTTATTTGTAAATCAAAATCTCTTTATAAACAAACTATGAGACCTTTTCATTATTCTTATCAAAACTATTGTGTGACACAAACTCTTTCAATAACAAAGCAACTATAGATAGTACATTTTCTGTTTAATTGTACTTAGACAATGTACTGAAGAGCCTAGTTACTGCTTCCTAAATGAGAGACACTTTAACGAACGAGTGAAAATAGTTTTCATAATTAAGGCAGTTTGGTTCATAAAATAAATTAAAAGAGACATTCCAACTGATCACCTCATTATGAAATTGATAGGTTTTTCATCATTTTTAATGCCTAAACAAAGAGCTATCTAGTTAGTCAATTACATAGTTTAGCATTGATGAAAGATTTTTCAAAAAGTATTAAACTAAAAACTGAACTAGTTAAGTCAAAGGAAATTTTAGCCTGTATATGTTTGAGCTTATTATCATTCTTTACTTACTCACTGGAATTATTTGATTCAGTGCAGTCAAGCACATTATCAGCTTTGGTATACAGTGGTTTTAAATGCAGTAACACCTTGAGCTACAAACAACTTGACTTATGAGCAGTTGAGATTCAAGGAAAGTTCTGAAAAAAGGTTTTACCTTGAGATGCGTTGAGACAGAGTTGAGACTGGTGTCAATGTTGCCACAAGGGAGCCAAGTGTGTCAAAGACTACTTAATGGAACAGCATCACTCAGTCTTTTTGATCAATCAGTTTAAATTTTTTTTTAAGTTGGCTGAAAGTTAAGGTGAAATCGAGCATCCTAAAATATCTTCATACAACTAAAAGAGTTTTCAATTCCGTAAAGGTCTCTTCTAATTTTAATCTGCGGCATTAATAATACTTTTCAGAGCACCAATGTAAACATAGCTCCAGCAAAATAAGTTATTTATTTTGTAATTTTTTACAGTTTGGGCAGCAGAGCACAAACACACAGTGCACTAAATGCATATTGTTTCGACCATATGTTGAGTATTGATTATTTTGTACCCAATCTTACCGTTGCGCGCTACTCAGTCATAGTGAAATACGAGTAGAGCCAAGGGAGGTGAGTGATTTGCCAGTCCGCTTCAAGTCAACTACTAGTATTGTATATATTAGCTAGTTAGTTATAGGTATACATGCATTTGCAAGAAATTTGTGTAGATTAAAGTCAGTACGAGTGTGGTAATGTGTATTGTTTCCAGTAGTTTAAAACTAGCACTAAGTTGATATTGACAGGTCAGTGATTTCTGCCAATTATTTCTAAGGAGATATAAGCAGACACTATGATATATTTAAACACAGTTGAAGGAAAAGCTTGTTTGAATGGTATTAACCAAATTGATAATGCTATAACAAATGTATTGGGTATTTATATGTAATATTTCATGTGAATTATAATTTAGTCAATATAAACCTCAATTACATATGGCGAGTCCTCATACTTAGAAATCTTTTTTGCAGGCAGATTACAATTTGGAACATTGCAGTTGGTTGCTGCACAAAGTAGCCAAATATCTACATTGTTTAGATTTGTTGCTCTTTTCACACAAAAATTGTTTAGGGTAAACTAAAACATTCTCCTACAACTGACAGGTCCGACAGTATAAGGATGCATTTACCTTATATCAACAGTATTAAAAACGCTTTTTTGGTGCTAGTACGGACATAGCTCTAGCAAAATATTGTCTTTTGACAATGCTTTATACATTTAACTTGCTCAGTACAGCACAAAACAATCATTTCAATAAACATTGTATAGACATGAATCAATCATTAGACCATGCGTCGAGTATTAATTATTTTAAAGCCAATCATTACATTTATTTGCTACTCACTCAAAGTGTGTAAGTACAGCTAAGAGAGGTGACTCATCAGCCAGTTTGCTGCTGACCAACTTATGTACCTGCAGATACGCGGCTAGTGGGTTATACATGTAGATCACTACTGTGCACACCAATGTAATGGTATATGAGTTTAAATGAATAAAAACCAGAGAAAGTGTAATAGATTCTTACCAAATTTGCTAACTAGAAATTGCTTTAATACTAGTGTGGTGAAATAGTTAAAGCTACCCTGTGAGACTAGTGGTCTAATTGTTACATCAAGTTTACTTTTTTATGTTTAAAATATGAGCTGATTTACCTGCTGTTTCAAACACAAAGGCTGAGTTTTGTCGTAACGTCAAGTTTCTTTTGTCACAGGTAGTTCTAACCATAGAGTTATCTCCCCTAGAGTGATAACTACCCTAGCGTTTCCGGTGCCATCAAAGAGTGTTTAGGCCACGCCCATTTTGTGTGCTAGTCACTCGTAGTGATTGACAGAACAATAACATCAGCCATGAGAATGATCATTAATTTGCACAGTTAAGATAGTAATTAATGCTCATATTAAATAAATGATGATTATAGTTTATTACTCTGATATATGCTTATTATTTAAAGCAATTCAATACCTACCAGGGATCGCTAAATATATTATGGAAATGTTTACTTTTTCCTATCCATTTCCATCAATGATATGCGACCCCCCACAGCTCCATACAGCAATGATATACAGCCAATGATATACAGCCCCCTGTATATCATTGTTTCCATAAACATAAATATTTCCATAATTTTAGGGAGATGAATATGGAAATTTTATTTTAGAAATATGAAAATTTTATTTTAGAAATATGGAAATTTTATTTTAGAAATATGGAAATGTTATTGAAATGGAAATAATATGGAATTTTTATTGAAATGGAAGTAATATGAAAATGGAAATAATATAGAAATGAAGTAGGGAAATGTTATGGAAATGGAAATAATATGGAAATGAATTATGGAAATGTTATGGAAATGGAATTATATGGAAATGAATTATGGAAATTTTATGGAAATGGAAATAATATGAAAATGAATTATGGAAATGTTATGAAAATGGCAATATTATGGAAATGAAATAGGGAAATGTTATGGAAATGGAAATAATAAGTAAATGAATTATGGAAATGTTATGGAAATAGAAATAATATGGAAATGAATTATGGAAATGTTATGGAAATGGAATTAATATGGAAATAAATTATGGAAATTTTATGGAATTGATATGGAAATGAATTATGGAAATGGAAATTGTGACATACACGTAATCCCTGATATCTACTTGACTTGCAAAGGCTCTGAATAGATAGTGTTAAGTAAGTGAGTTAATGCAATCAGTTACTCATAGATAAGATAGATTGTCATACTGAGGTTGTATTGCATTGGTGTGATGGGAAGCTAATCAACTACCATCAACTATGAGCTGTACTACCCGAGTTGCCCGAGTAATAAAAAAGTCTGGACAGAAAATTTATTTTTATATAACATTTACCATTCTAACTTTTAAATTTCATATCATGAGAAAATATTTTTAAGCAGTTCAAATGAATTAAAAGGAAAAAGAAAACAACTGTAAAGGTTTTCAAGCTTTTTCAAACAACTACAACTTTTAAATTTCATATCATGAAAGAAGTGTTTTGTTGAAATAAATTAGGAAAAAAAAACTGTAAATGTGTTTAAATGTAAAATAATTAGCAAGTAATGGCTAAATATAATCTGTTTAGCTATGATTACAATGAAAAATTATTTAATAAATAAGGTAATAAAAGAGTCTATTTTATTTTTATATAATTATAATTTAGTATAATTAAGTATGTTATAGTTTATTTTTATTTAACATATAACAACATTTGCCACTTTAACTTTCAAACTACATATTATGAGAAGTGTTTTGTGTAATTGAAATAAATGAAGAGAAGAGAGGAAATACGAACAACTGTAAATGTTTTCAAGCTTTTTCAAACAACTACAACTTTTAAATTTCATATCATGAAAGAAGTTTTTTGTTGACATGAATTAGGAAGAAAAATGAAACTGCAAATGTGTTTAAATGTAAATGTGAAATAATTAGCAAGTGATGGCTAAATATAGTCTGTTTAGCTATGATTACAATAAAAAATTATTTAATAAATAAAGTAATAAAAAAGTCTTTTTTATTTTTAAATAATTACAATTTAGTATAATTAGGTATAATTTATTTTTATCTAACATATAGCAACATTTGCCACTAACTTTTAAACTTTTTGCTTGCTTACATCAAGCAAAGATGTCCACTAACTAGTGGACATCTTTGCTTTAAGCTAGTCTATGTATTTGATTGATATGTATTGAAATCTAATATTACATGCAAGGGCTGTTTGTGAACTGTGGTGTCAATGAATCATTCTATCACCATACAATGTCAATACTTTCAGTTGATGGCAGTCGATTAGCTTCCCATCACACCAATGTAATACAACTCCAGTATGATTATCTATCTTATCTATGAGTAACCAATGATATACAGCCCCCCATGTGTGGGGGCTGTATATCATTGGAGTAACTGATTGCATTAACTCACTTACTTAACACTATCTATTCAGTGCCTTTGCAATGCATGTAGGTATTGAATTGCTTTAAATAATAAGCATATATCAGAGTAATAAACTATAATCATCATTTCTTTAATAAGAGCAATAATTACTATCTTAACTGTGGAAATTCATGATCATTCTCATGGCTGATGTTATCGTTCTGTCAATCACTGCGAGTGACTAGCACAAAAAAGGGGCGTGGCCTAAACGCTCCTTGTTGGCACCGGAAACGCTCGTGTTGTTGATGGCACAGTTATCACTCTAGGGGGAGATAACTCTATGGTTCTAACTACTTTGAGCTAGCTCTTATTATAAGTTATTAGGACAGCTGGTTAGTGCATGGAAATACAATGTATACTTTGAAGGTTCTCCAATACTTTAGACTGGGCTCTATTCAAATTCCATCCTCTGCATATGAAGTTCCTTAACTTGATAACACTAGTCTTAACTGTCTAAGCTCAGACTAAATAGTGTAACATTCTAAAGTCGTTCTACTTAGTCAAGTAGCTGACAGAAGGTAGCTCAAATGTTTTGCTTGCAGATCAATTTGACCAGAAACAAACTTGCCACAACAATAGCTACAATAGGAATGTGATTATGTTACAATGAAGGAAAGATAGCCAACAAGCTATTGAACAATTGTTCTGACATTAGAGAAATACAATAGCAGTATACATCTATAATAATTTGTTTATGTACGAGGTCTGTTAATTAAGTAATGAGACAAATCAGATAGCATTAGAATAGAGAATTCCCCTAGGACTCCCCTGCTATACTATTATGGTGCAGGTACTTATCTATCAGCAGTGCAATTAGGAAACTCATAGGTGTAACAGGTGGGCTCTGAGAGCAGTTTTTTGTAAAGCACATTTGCTGCATGCGTTCCAAAAATGAGCGACAGCAGAGTTAAGCAACGCTGTGCAATTAAGTTTTGTGTCAAACTTCGACACAGTGCCACAGAAACCTACTCAAAGATTCAACAAGCTTATGGAGACACAGCTCTGTCAAGAGCACAGGTTTTTAGGTGGCTCAAGGCATTTTCTGACGGCAGGAACTCTGCCAAAGATGACATTCGGCCAGGGAGACCTTCATCCGTTCACAATGATGCAAATGTTGAGCGAATCAAAGAATTAGTTTGTTCAGACCACTGTTTAAGTGTCAAGATGATTGCTGAACAGTTGCAGTTAAATCCTGTGACTGTCCATCAAATTTTAACTGTTGATCTGGAAATGAAGAAGATTTCGGCAAAGTTTGTTCCCAAGAATCTGACTTTCAAACAGAAAGAGAAAAGTCGAGCCATTTGCTCTGATCTTCTAGAGAGAATTGACACTGACCCAAGTTTTTTTCCAATGTTGTTACTGGGAATGAATCATGGATTTTTGAGTATGATCCTGAAACAAAACATCAAAGTCTCGAATGGCACACTTCAGCCTCACCTTGACCCAAAAAAGCAAGAATGAGCAAATCAAGAGTAAAGACCATGCTCATCTGCTTCTTTGACAGCAAAGGTATCATCCATAAAGAGTTTGTACCTGAAGGACAAACTGTCAATACCCTATTCTACCAAACAGTCCTGAAAAGGTTACGAAAACGAGTTGCTCGTGCAAGGCCAGCCATCAAGGACAACTGGATGTTGCATCATGACAATGCGCCTTTCCACACCGCACTCTCTGTAAGAGAATTCTTGGCTCAGAAAAGCATACCAGTTGTACCCCATCCTCCATACTCTCCAGATTTAAGTCCCTGTGACTTTTTTCTATTCCCCAAAGTCAAGAAACATCTCAAGGGACAGAATTTTGGTGACTTGAACATCATAAAGGCAGCTGTGATTTAGCAACTAAAGGCGCTGACGGTTTTTGAGTTCCAGCACTGCTATGTGAAGTGGAAACTCTGATTCATGCGATGTGTGGCTAGCCAAAGCAACTACTTTGAAGGGGATAGAGTCAAATTGTGAATAAATTGTAAATATTTTGCACTGCAATAAAAGTCTCATTACTTATTTAACAGACCTTGTATATTCTCTATACAATAACTTGAATGATTGCCCAAACTAACAAAAACTATAAGATTTACCCTCGAACAGATAGTAACCCCAAAGATTATGCAACCGAGTTTGAGCAAATTTATCATTTAAAATTCTTACCAAGCCAAAGCATGATGCCGAATTACAGAAATCTAAAAAGTTTCATAGCCAGTTCTTATGAAAAGAAATGTCACAAGCTACTGTTAGCAAGCAGAGAAAAATTAACTATTTTATAATGGTAATAACATTACTAAACAAAGCAAGGAATGTTTTAGCGCTTGGAGGAAGATGATCTGAATAATGCTAGCATAACGTTGATATTTCTCTAATAATTTGATTAAATACTTGGGTTTAAAGCAAATTTTATAGCTAAGTAACAACTGCATAATAGTAAACACTGCCTTGTTATAGTTAATATATATTCATCTTGACATGAGATATTTGATGATGAAGATGAATAATCACCTTGTGACTCCAAACGTAAGGCTTCTTTGTGTTTATGTAAGTTACTGCTCACTGACCCTGTGACAGCACCTTGGAAATTACTTATCATGTTATACGTAATGGTAGCAGATTTATAATAGACTTGTTGATAAAATATTTTGGGCGCCTTGTGCACTCAGGCCTTTCAATTCTCTCTATCTCTTTTTTATGGTATGCCTGAGAAATATTTATCATTATCAGTATGCACGTAAAGAGCTATTAAAGCCCACATGTCTCAATGAATTTGAAATGGTCTTCTATGGGTAGCATTTATTCATACCCAATAAACTTTATTGCTGGAGCATTATGCGCTAGACAAAAGACTGCTAAATTTGAGATTGCACTAGCATGCCCATTAGACAACACTATTATGCCTTTCTATATTACAAAAGGCTGCTGCTCACAGCAAGGAAAGAGCATATTAAGCATTTCTAGTTCTTACTAGTCTAAATTATTTGCAGCAAATATGTTTAGATGGAGTTGCAAAGCTCAATAAACTGGATGTAAGGTCCATAAATTGTTGTGAAACATTTTGGTACGTGACGACAATTGAATAAAACTTTGGGAAACAAAAACTTTGGAATATTTATTATGGAAATAGTTGAGCAATGACACTCACACTAGTTTAACTGATAATAACACCTTTAACTGTGATTGGTTGTTGGTATCAACCTCACTTGGGCTTTGATCTCAATAAATGTGATACTACATCCATGCAATTTGATGAAATACACTAACACTAACAAACATCAGTAAAAGGTTTGTGTCAAAACCTTTTACCGCTCAAAGTAAATGTTCTTACTATGGCCTTTACTCTGTAGGAAAGGCCATAGTAAGAAACCAACAGAAGCAGGCAGGTTCTCGCAGGTGGGCGAGCGAATTCAGGTAACCAGTGTTACTAACTAATCAGTTATGTTTTACAACTAAGTAGTCACCAAAAGCACCCGACCATCGATAAAAAACAGCAAAGCTTTAGAATAGCTGCTATCCATGATGCAAGACTTTTGAAAATAAATTCAAAAACCACGAAGGTCAATAGTATAATATAAGCTAATGAAGATTATATCAAATGACATTTAAAAATTTACCTGTCTTTTTATAAAGTTATGCCAAAACTTAAAAACTAAATAAGAATTTGCTTTAAAAACACTTTTGCTGTCTCATGAAAGTTAAAATATAGCTGAATCCAAACCATAATGTATTACTATTTGCATGAATTGAGTCACTGAGAATGTTGTAAGTAGAGCAGTGCAACTCTTGAATAGTCTTTAGCATGTAATGAAGCTGGATTTTGTCTAAAGAAAGCAAATTTATCTTGAATTAAAATGGCACAGTTTGTGATTTCATCATTAAAAACCTGCATGATAAACTGTTGTTAACTTGTAGCACCCACAGACATACATCAACCGCTATTATGCAACCATTGTTATCGACAGACAACGCTTAACCAAAATGCCTAACCCTTTGTCTGACCCAGTGATGCTAATTACACACAACTAAAATATTAAAATCTAACCTTTTTCTTAGAAAGGTTATCAGGTAATCTTATATAATCAAATAATGGCAATATCAAGAAACATGGTTATTGAAACTAGGCCAAGGTGTATAGTAATTTGTTCTCTGGTAAGGAATCTATATTTTTGTACACATTTTTAACCTAAAATTGCATTGTTGTTTGTCTGCTACATGTAAATATTTTGATTATGGTATAGGAATTACTTGCTTAATCAACATGATTAGTTGACTGCCGATCAATTTCTCACACTTTGTTCTTAAGGATTCTCTTATTAGTTTGTTAATTAGTTTAAATACTTTTTTCAATGTGGTAAATAGCTTACCGTTTAAAAAACACTTGTGATCTAGGAAGGAGATGACTCCCAAATAAGACTGCAGATGTTTGAGCTAGTACAAACTTTCCTGTTTGCTCTTTTTATGTTGGTTTTGTTTTTAGAGTTAGCTAGTATGTATCCATAAGTCTTTACTTCTAATAAAGTAAGACTGATTATATTTAATACAAACAAAATGTTGACTTTTCCAGAAACAAATTGATTTTCAAAAACAGACTTTTAAATACGATTTGAGTAAGTTGCCTAACGCAGTCTGGTAAATATGTAAATACATGTATGTCAAAGCTGCTGGTGATGTTTTATCATGACAAATAAACATAAATTTATAACATTTTATTTTACTTGTTAGCGGATAACAAATTTAAATAAATGGTAAAATTCTGGTTCAGTTTTATTAGAAAATTACTGTCTAACAACTCAGCAGCAAATAAATTATAAGAGAAAGGTCAAGCAATTGTCTTTCTTTTTATAAATACTTATAAACAACAGAAATTAAAGTTTAAAAGAGAGGCTGACTATAGTTGCAGATTGTAAACCACTCCAGTCATTCTATGAGTGCTCTACATTCTTTGTGAAATTATCATCATGCTGTTGTCAATTCTTAAAACTTAACATGAGGGATTAACAATGACCAAGAAACCTGTAGTTGTCTCTATGTTTGTTTGTGTGAAGGTTAGCCACACCTAAATTTCAAATCTCATTGTGAACGAAAGATGAACATAATTGAATGAGCTGCAAGAGAGGAAATATTGTTCTTGAATATGAAAATTAATTTTTAATATTGAATATGAACGAAAAGAGAATTGTTCACTTACCCACTATAACAGTAGAGACAGAGCATTTGAGTAAGATTACTATTTGAGTTAATCTGAGAGCGATACTGTCAAACATATTTTAGCTCACTTTTTAGGAAGCTGTACCATGTTCAGTTTCATACTGATAACATAGAGTGTTGTCACATGTCTATTAGCCTTTAATTTAAAAATAAACTTAATGAAGTCAACCATTATATTAAAAAAGATGTGTTTTATGTTTTTGTAACTGAAAATTTTTATAAACAAATTTTGACACATTTTTATCACTCTCAACAAAACTAAAGTGTGATGTAAGCTCTTTTAATAACAAAGCAACTAACAGTAATATATTCTCTGTTTAATTGTACTAACAAAATTTATTAAAAAAAATAGTTATTACTTCTCTAATGTGAGACTCTCTAGCAGATGAGTGAAATTAATTTTTCAGTGAAATTTGGCTCATTTAATACTATCAAAAAGAAATTTAAACTGATAACCCTGATCATGAATTTGGTAGTATTCTCAACATGTCTTTAAATTTGTAAATAAAGAGCTATCTACGTAGTTAGTTTATCAAATAATTTAGCATAAATGAAAGTTTTTTGTCAAAAAGTATCAAAAAAAAACTGAATTAGATGTAATTAGGTCAACAAAATTCTAGGCTGTATATGCTTGGCCTTATTAATAGTTTTTACTTACTGGAGTTATTTGATTCAGTGCACTCAAGCGCATTTTTAACTCTGTTATACATGTGTTTTGTATTACAGCAACACCTTGAGATGCAAACATCTCGATTTATGAGCAGTTGGAGAAACAAAGAAAATACCGAAAATAACTTTTACCTTTGTGGTTTGTGTTGTATAATGTAATGTTTTATGTAACACCCCCCTTTTTCACGTGGCAAGAACTAATTCTGTAAACCAGCATTAGTGAAAATACATGCTTTGCATACAGGTGGAAATTTGTGATTGCTCCAATAAATTACAAGCTATTTCGGCTCCAAAACTGCAGAAGAAATGTCAATGAAGTTATTCAAGTTAATCAAAACCTGTGATGATGGTAAAAGCAGTGACTTCATTGTCTAGGTGAATAAGCTAGAATTGATGGCTAAGCTTCAAAAAGTGGACGATCTTACAGCTCCCTTACCACTATTTCTGTCAGAAGCGGCATTTGCTGTTTATAAACATTCAGAAAATCATGTCAAAGAGGACTACCCTAAACTAGAGGCAGCTTTGTTGAGAGCTTTTAGTGTAGACAAGTTCAATGCTTATAATCAGCTGCAAAATCGAGCTTTATGCTCGATATGGTGAAACTGCTGATGTATATTTGGCAGATTTCAAACGTTTAGCAACTTTGATGGAACAATTAGAACCTGACCTGTTGCTTAAATGGGCATTCATGGCAGAATTACCTCCAGAAGTTACTACAACTAAAGTATGTTGCTGCTGTAGGAGATATGGTTCTATCGGAATTAGTGAACAGGGCCCGCATAATGATAGCTGCAGGAAAACTACCTCATACGCTGCTGGAAAAAGGAGGCAGCATTGGCAGTGCTATGAGGTCAAATGCTACTACTGCAACTAACTTGAGCACATTCAGAAAAAATTGTTTACAGATGCAGGGAAATGCCGGTGAGGAAGTATATACACCGGCTTTTCCCCTATGTAAAAAGCTCGATGCTACCCTGTGTTTATGCATAGGTGAAAGGCACAAAGATAAAAGCACTAGTGAATAGCTGATGTGAGCAGTCGATGTTACAACAACAACAGGCACAACAGTCAAAATTGCTACTGAAAGGTTTTCAGCAACAAATAATGATGTTAAATGGACATATCACTACATACAGGGGTAGGCAACTCTTGAGATAGAACTGGATCAATCTTGTAAAATTACGGTTCAGTGTATGATTGCTCCAAAGCTAATGAGCTGATGTCAGATGATACTAGGAATGAATGGCATTGAAAAGCTAGGTGTGGTATCCATAGATAAAAATAGAGGTGGAATTTTTGGATCACGACAGGTAAAAACAGTTGGTGTGATACCACGTAACAAAGCTAGTCCTGACAGTCATAATGAGGACCAACAGCTGCCGATAGTTATAGATGATGAGACTTTAAAGCCAAGTTAGATGGTCACCAGTGGAAAGTTGCTTAGAAATGTTTAAGTAGAGAGCCTACATTGTCAAATACCTGTGGAGAATACGTTATAAAATATGTCACCAGAAAAGAATATGAAAAATATGTTATGCAAGGGATAGACAATTGATGGCTGCAGCTACACCAAAAATCGCCTCATAGACCTGTAACTGGCATTATTCAATTGTCGGTGGCTACACAACCTGACAAAGAAACAAATGTACAACCTGTAATAGATTATAGTAGAGAGCTGAAAGATTATGTCAGCAGTAATCCTAGTTTGGACATCGCAGTGTGCCAAGATAACCTCTGCAAGTGGTGCAAGTTAGGCAGTGATGCTTGCATGTTAGACTTGAAGAAATCATATTTACAACTGTGCGTTGATGGTAGTTTGCAAAGATTTCAAGCTGCTAGGCTCAACGGAACATTACATGTCATGACTAGACGAGATTTTGGTCTCAATTTAGTACCAAAGATTATGCACAAAATATTGTCAACAGTGTTGTCACTTTATCCTAGAGTCGCTGCTGGTACTGATCACTATATTGATGATATTTTGGTAAATAAGTCAGTAGTGCCAGTCAAAGTTGTGCACAGCTACTTGTTAAATTTTGGTCTAGTTACAAAAGAACCTGTTGATTTACGTGAAGCGCGAGTGTTTTGGCTTTGTGTGACAGCCAGTGAAACAGGAATATGTACAAAGCAGGGTCACTCAGCTGTGCCAACAATAAAAAGCATTAGTACAAAAAAGGATTGTTTTCTGCATGTTGTGAATTGATTGGTCAATATCCGGTAGCTGGCTGGTTACGAGTTGCATGCAGTTACATGAAACGGTGTGCTGCTGATGGCAAGTGGGATGATGCAATAACAAAAAAAGTGATGCAAATGTTAGATGAAACACTCAATAGGGTATCAAGACATGACGCAGTACAAGGTAAATGGTCTGTTGATAGAGTTGAGCATTGCAAGGTCTGGTGTGATGCGAGCTCTATAGCTATTAATGCTAACATAGAAATGGAAGGTAGCATTGTAGAAGATGCAACATGGTTGAGGAAACTTGATCACAGTATGCATATCAGGTAGCTGAACTTGCAGCAGTACTTAAAAAATTAGACCTAGCAATAAAGTGGGGAGTAAAACAAGCTACGGTTGTTACAGACTCATTATCAGTGTATAGCTGGATTAATTCCATTATCACAGAAAGCCATAGCCCCAAAGTCAGTGGGTTTTCAGAAATGATAGTCAAAAGACACTAGGAGTTATTGTGCAATTAGCAGACAAATATGGCAGCGCTCTACTAATGTCTTTGATCACATCAACTGATAACCGTGCTGATGCTTTAGCTAGGGTGAACCTAAGATGGCTGAAACAACTAGTATCATGTCTGGGTGTTGCAGCGGAAGAGGTTGCATGTACTGAATAAGAAATATATAACATGCATCAAGTTTCCCATTTAGGAGTTGACAATATGGGTGACTTAGCTAATCATAGGTTTGAATACAGGGCCTTAAAAGATATGATTGAGAGGGTTGTAAAAGAGTGTCAAATCTGTAACCAAATTGATCCTTCACCTGCGAGTTGTGAGAAAGGAAATTTGGAAGTAGGGAAGGCGTGGCATAGACTCGCTGTTGACATCACACATGTGAGCTGAATACCTTATTTGACCATCGTGGATTGCGGCCTTAGCAGATTTGCAATATGGCTAAAACTGAGAGATGAAACAGGTAACTCTGTAATAGAACATTTGGTATGCATATTTGAGGAGTGGGGTCCCTTACAAGAGTTGCTTTCTGACAACAGTTCATGCTTCAAAAGCGCGCAATTGCCTGGCACGCTAAAGACTTGGATGGTAAATCATTTGCTAAGTTGCGCTTACAGGCTATCTGGTAATGGTACTGTCGACCATAACTATAGGACAATTACGAAAATGGCTGCGCGTTCAGGCAATGATGTTAACATAATGATGTTTTGGTACAAAAATACCCCAAACAGGCAAATAGGTCATGTAGTTGTTTCCCCAACACAAAGGGCAATTAGCTCATCCAACTACACTTTTATTAAAACTTGGCATGATTACTTAAAGACTTAAAGTTTCACGAACAAAAAAATAGAGGAGATTCAGGAATAAAAATCTCAAAATTTTTAATGTTGAAATAATTCTAAACTGAACAGTTCTCTAGTTTGCTCTTTCCAGTTACTAAGAAAATGCTAATGTCTCTGAATAGAATGGAAAAAATTGGCTGCTACTTGCATAAGTTTGTTAACAATATTTTTAACAATCCTTTTAAAGAGTACAGCATGCTCCAAATATTTTTGCAGGCAATAAGCGCTGCTTTGGCATTTAATAGCTTACTCTTTTCGATCTCTGTTGCTGAATTGGTAATCACAATATGGAGCGCTGTACTCTGCTGTGGAGCTGTCTGTAGTTGCTGCCTCCCAGCTTGCCCCAACCCTCATGTTCAGCATGCTGCTCCTGCTCTCCAAACTCAACAGCAGTATGCAGTTTACCCTGGAACTGTGCCAGTTTATCAAGTTATCATGAGCGGCTGCCAAATCATAACAGCTGGTCAAGCTCCAATAGGTAACTTTTTAAATCTAAATCGGTCAAGTTTTAAAACTAGATAGTTAAACAGAAAACAATAAATAAGAGACAGCCAACACAACTCTAGGTTTAAGTTAATCAAAGATGGAAGGTTTTGAAATGAAATTTCTAAAACAATAAAACTAATAATATATTATAATATATGTAATGCCAACAATATATTATATATATATAGTATCAGTATAATATTAGGTATGCATATATATAAATACATAAATATACATATATATAATATATACAAATTATATATATAAATATATTTAGTAATACATATATATATTTAATAATGTATATATACTAATATTCATATATAATATTTATATATAATGTTTATATATAATACATACGATATATAATTTTATAGCTCATTATATAATTATAATATATTTGTTTATATATTACATATATAAGAAAATTATAAAATGACAAAACATATATATATATGTGTGTATAAAAAAATTTCTGTTGTTGTAATTGACATATTAAAACAATTAATATAGTGTGAATAAATATTGTGCGCATATAAATTTTAGAATATATTATAGCATATATCTTACATTAAATTAATTAGCAATTTTTAGTAATTAAATTTTATGTATAAAATGAGTTACTCAACAAGTTGTAATAATTGTGTAACTGTTTAATAGTTATTGCCACATTATGAAACTTGTCTTTGATAGGGTGAGACAACTGCTAATTCTTTTCTTGTTTAGATGAAATAGAAACTTTTCTTCTCTATGATAAAATAGTAAACTGTTTCAGCTCCAACAATAGTACATCAGCAGCCAATGGGCGGTTATAATGCCCAGCCACAGCAACCACCTGCATACTGTGATATTGAACAAACAACTCCTCACCAAAATTTCTAGCCTGCTGCCTACGCTGACAACCCAACTAAATGAACCAGTTAGATATGATAATTTTCAAAGAGCGTCATAAAACTTATATATCTAAATACTGGCTACATAAACGGAACATCGTCAAATTTTAAACAGTGCGCACACAACCTTGACTTCTGATGAGAAATCCCTATTTGTATACATAATACTTAATCTAGCCTTGTATCAGTGTTTGTTTTCTACATTGTAAACAGTGTGTTTTGTTTTCAATTCTTTATTAACATTAGCAGCTGGTCACAAATACATGGCCAGCTGCTAATAAAAATTACAATAAAAAAAATTACTGTGATATGAATGTTTAAGCTTTTTTGACCGACAACTTCTTGTTGTTTTCTTAACGCAGGAAGTTTTATAACAATGGTATATGAGTTGCTAGCTCACTCTACATAATTAAAAAACTTCCAACCAAAGTTTGATGCCTTTGTGCAGGAGATTTTATATTTAGTTTGTTTTTTAAGCACTTTTTCCAAAAATTTTCAAATATTTCCATTTCAAGGTGGCTAATGTTGTGTAGACAAATATGTATGCAATAAATGATAGAAATAGTAACTGCATACTGTATGTTGTAGTGAGTACAAACATTCCTGTTTACACCCTCATTTTATTTGTGCTGTATTTGGTGTTGGATCATACATATATGATGCTCTGTGCATCTAGTCAAGTAAGAGTAATAGGTTACAGTCGATATTCATAAAATAGGAACTTCATCTGCTCTCAGCTCTTGAAAAAGTTATTTTTAAAGTAGACACTCAAGTACTGGTTTGATTAAGTTAGTTTTTGTTTTCTGGTGAATATTTCAAAGATGTGGATAAAGTTTAACAGTAAAAAATGAACATAAATTTATTTTATACTAATTATATTGGTCCTTAGAAAACAATAAACTAAAATAAACCATAAAATTCCAGAAATTTACTGCCTAACCGCTCAGCAGCAAATCATCAGTAGAGAAGGAAAAATCAATTTTCTTACATCCGGTTAGTTATTTTTCTTTCTACGAACATGTAACATAACTCCAGATTATGGACTTAATCAGATGATAGTTTTTTTTACTAATGAAATCCATGTTGTCTTGCGACTTTTGCAAATTATTTTATAAGCTGCTATACATTATTATTTTATTTGTTGGTGTATTTTATATTTTAATTGCATTGCAAGGGTTGAGGAGGTATGTGTATTCCTTCTACTACAATGCATAATTAACACCATAATTATATATTCCAAAGTCTTCCCATTTAAATATTAGATTACCATTTCTTTGCTTTAAAGAACGATGTGAACAGGTAAAAGTTGACCTTATACCCACATGAGAAGATATTATATAGTTATTTAGACTTATTGTATATGCTAGCCTTTCATAAACTCAGTTGATGATACACCTGTTAAATGATATCACTACAGGGATTAATTATTAGTAGCTTAAATACAAGCATAGAACAACACTTTATAATACAAGGCTTTCAATCATTTAAAACCTGCAAAACTGATTTCAAAACTGAAAATGTATGGATTCAAATTTATTCTAATTAGATTGGTTAAAAATATTTTTGCTAAATTTATTTCGTTGCGACAGGTAAGCATTACTCAGCTTTAATATATTTCATAAGGAGTTGGTGTCCTTCAAATTACCAAATTAGGAACCACTACTATTAATAAGTGACTTGGTAAAATGATCTCAAACCTGTTTAATGTTGTCATACAAATTACACAGAAGACGCAATGTGATTGTTTGTACCACTTACAGAGACTACTCACAATTTTTGCCATTATTTGACAAAGATCTTTGACTAAAGCATTAGTATGTTTTTTAATGCTAAAACATAGACTTATTGAACACAAGCCTGAGTTACATTAAAAGCTAATTAAGAACATTTGGTATTTAAAGATGTATCTAAAATGACACACATGATTTTACAGTCTACTCAACCCTAAGACTGGCACATTTGTTATCAACTGATGTCCCATATATGTATATCAAGTCCTTAGTTTCATACTCAGTTCTATTCTCACCAACATTTTTACTTAGATTTTTGTGTATACCAGAGCATATTTGTTAAGTGCAATTTTGATCAGATGATGCAACTAGTTTTCTAGTGAGTTTGCAATTTTATCAAAATACCATTTTATTGACAGTTTCTTTTTCAAAATGAATAACCATCATTTTAATAGTCCTACGAACACCTTTAATTATTCTAATTTCAGCAGGCCAATAATTCTGGCCAATATAGTACAATTGAATTCATTTTAGTGCCAATTCTATATTTGTAGTAAATCCATGTATTGATCACTTTGTAAGAATGTTCCATTGCCATCTAAATTCTTTTGAGAATGTTTCCACACAAAAAAATACTTATAATAGAGTCTGTGTCACTGAATTAGCCTTTTTTTAACTGATACCACATTGCAAAATGGTTGGGCCCATATTCTATAATGATTATATAAATTACTTAGTTTACATGAGTTGGATAAGCAGCTATTCTTGAGGAAATCTTCAACAAAGTATAATTGTTTCAGTTTATTGGTGCGTAGTGAATCCCTTAGCGAGTCAAGCACTGTTGTTCAGCACTTTTGATCCATCCTTTATAAACACAATACCCAAAGTAGGTAGTAGCTATATACATCATCCTTTTGACACCTAAATGATGAGCATGATGAACTTGATGCTGCCCTGATAGAATTTCTGAAACACTTGTTTGGGCTCTTACGCAAACAGCCATACTGACCTTCTGTTCCTTTTACGATAGTCATCTCGTTGGAACTCTGGTTAAACTGACAGTTGTATTGTTCGAAGATCTTACCAATATAATATTAGGTTCTATTAAATAGGCTTTGATTAACTCAGTGACTACCCTGAGTCACCTTCTGACAATATATTCATCTAAGCCACTAAGTTTTAGATGATGGCTATTTAGGAATACTTGACTCAGCCATTTATTGTCAGCTGCTGATTCAGTTATTTTTTCTAGGCTTTGGTTTTCTTATTTTATCACTTGATTTAAACCTCTTGAAACTGTGTCACTTTCTGCCAAACAAGTGCTGACACAATTCTAAAAGCTGTATATTTTATATTATCCCTCCATGAAGCATATTCTACTAAAGTTTTATTATGAATGTTGGTGTTCACTCTCATCGCTCTGCTTTACTTTTGCTACATAAACTGACCACCCATTTTTCCAAATTATGATTGCCATTTATCTGCATTGTTTTATTAAGCATTTCACCTAAACAACTAGACACTACATCCTCTTACTCAGAGTCACTAGTATTAGATTTCATATAGATGCAAAGAATGTGTAGCCATCCTGCTACTAGATAACAGTTAAGCAGCTTACTACACAAATGCAATTATATTTCTTTAACATTCCCAGATAGCAATAGCAGTGAGCCATAATGGCACATAAATAATCTCTTGTTAGTTTCAACGACGCAAGGTCCTAAACACAAGTACCTGCTAGTTTAACTGAACCTCTAGTAGCTAAGCCACATACATAAGTATAACTTCATTTACTATCATTCATTTCCATTTCATATCATTCATTTACTATGACACTATCAATATAATTACCGTATTAAGCTATTACGCCATAAATGACAAATCTTTAGCTAACATCCTCCTTCTTATCGTAGGTGCAACATTTAACCTGAATCCCATGTGTCATTATCTATTACCTATTATCTCCTATTACCATTTTATAGCTGATAAAATTTGCTTACTAGCACAGTAGCTGCAAATACGCCTTACTCAAGTTTACCATACATACGATATGTCCTAGCCCACGCGATTGTCTTATTTTGTCCTATCATACTGAAATATCAACTTGTGAACTAATTCTAACATGCTTATTTAACTCCTAATAATCTATTCTTGAGAGTATCCTTATGATCTGCTAAGCTGTTTCACAGGCTCAAAAAGACTAATTTCCAATTTTGTTTGATGATTTTAAAACTTACAAACTTACTTATCTAAGCAAACTATTGATAAAATAGAAAATTTGACCCTTTTTGCAATTCTTTGCCATGATAATTGGTCAAGAAGCGCAGGCGTCGCTAAAAAACTTACACGGTGAATATGCCACTCTCTTTTAGCTATGATTATCAGGCCAGCGACAATAATTTAAAATTATACCATTGTCTATTTTCAACAAAAAACAAATGCATACCCTTTGTTTGCAAAGTACAGTATACAGAACATTTTAAAAGGATTGATTGTGTATTAATAACATTAGTTTCAATAACATAGACTGACATCTTGCCTTTCTAAATACATGTAAGGTATTACAAATAAAGGTTTGAACGAGCAAATGCAATTGTCATAGTTGTTACTTTTTAGTGTACATATAATTAAATTTATGTTGATGATTTGCGATGTGAACAATGACCAAGACCGGTGGTAAAATTTAATTTAAATTAAGTGCTAATTAATTAATAGTTAATTGATAGTTAATTAATTAATTTAAATGTTTTCATATGATATACTTTAAAATACGCGCTGACCTTACAATAATAATTAGGTTAATGTGCTTTTAAATATTCTTGTCATTTAATATTTTGTTTTTAAATAACAATAGGTAGTAAATAGTAAGATAGTGGACAGTAATAAAGCAAAAACATTAAAATAAGACTCACTAATTTTGTTTTTTTTATCAAATATTGCGATGCTTCTAAAATGTAATGCTTGTATATTTGCACGAAGTTGAATAATATTTTTATGTATTATTTATAACAAGATTTCATATTTGTCTCTCATATATAATTTATCAAATATTTATTGATCATTTAGTCTTTATTTACCAGTTATACATATTTTCTAAATTGTAATTTTATTATTTATAAACAATGCTCAGTATTTTAAAAATAGTTATACTATTGGTAATTAGTATAAATAGTATGACACTAGATTAAAATATCACCTAGACTTATATTGCAACCACTGTAGGTAAATATTTATTTTTCATTTTGTGGAAGGTTTTTGTTGTTTGTGTTTTAAATGGTAATTATCAACAATTAACTAGTCACAAGAAGAGTTGCTGATTTTTAGTTAGCGAAATTGGTAAGCAAATAAATTTTAAATATTATTTAATATTCATGTATAGATTTGTTCACTGCAGTATCTCTATATTGATGCAACTTAATTTGAATTGAATATACTTCAATTTTTATTCATCGACTAAATAATAATGTTTTACTTAGAATGGTTAAAGAATAAAGTCTTATAATAGCTATGTAAACTATTTGGTATAGCATGCTACTGGTGCAACTAACATATGCCATTTTAAATAGGCATTTAAGACAAATACTCCTAAATTGATAAAAGTACAAATAAACAAAAGCCTGACAAAGAGCAAGAAGGATAAGTTAAAAAAGCAGGCAATTATAATTATTATTGCAACATGACTGAAGAGAAGGGACAGACTAAGAGAGATGAAGTAGGCTAAACACCAAAAAGGTGTACTATATTTATGCAAGACAATAAACATACATGTAGGGTGTTATATATGCTGTGCTACTGAGACCATTAGTGTCTTGTGACTATAGAGTTTCCCTTCAGTCGCATGCATCTGCATCTGGATAACAAATCAAAAACTTTTCAGTATACCATGGACCAAAAGGTAAATTTCAACAGCTTATGAAACTATGTAATTTTATATACTGACATTCTAAAGTATGAGAAAGCTTAAACCTTTTGAAAAACTCCAAATTTTGTGCAATATTCTCATAATAAAATGTTTTAACCTGGTAAAAAAATTCATGGTTTCTCGTACATTCTCTATTTAACAATCAAGTTAATTTTACGCAATTCTAGCTAAAAGTGATTTCTAGCGTGGATGGTCCTCTCTACTAATTTTTTATTTTTGGTTGCACTTGCCAACTAGATGACTTTCATTACTAAAAAATATTCGTAGTTTCTGGTAATAGCTAACATATTTATAATTCTAAGTTGTATAGCATTTTGCATACTGCTTGGGATACCACAGTAGCAACAAACTCGGTTACTTTGACAACCTGCTGTACACACAGCCTGTTTTTGACAAAAAAGCATACACTTAGCTCTGACCACTAAAGCCATTTTATTAAAGCCATAGTCTTTAACTACAATGAGATAGTAGTCCAAAATTTAGCTCTAAAAACACACTTGATCAGTTGATCAGCTCGTTTGATCTTTGAACCACCAATGTTTTAATCATTCCAAGTAAGAAAATTACACTTATTGTTTTTTTTTGTAACACTTTTTTCAAGCTAGCTATACATAAAAATTACTGCCAGAACCAACAATCTAAAACAAAGCAGCTTTCAAGTTTTATAGCTGTTGCTCTTTTGCCAAAATTTGTTTTATCTTCAAAGTCTGCAGGCCCATGCAGCTTCATACATTCTGAAAATTTCTATCATTGTTTTGTCAGTCATTTTTTTGTTCCTAATGTATATTTATGTTGATATTTGCTTTTATTTTATGTGTCTTTTTAATATTATTTAAAGTAACCTTTGTGTTGGTCATATTTCAACAAAGTACTAGACCCACAGCAACTATCATAAACAAAAATATACAGATAAAGCTATCAGAGAGAATGAATCGCCATCACCGAAGTGATGCACACTGCACTGCCCGCCATCAATGCCCAGCAAATTATCGTAAGAATTTGACAGCGACAAACTTTTTTGACAAATCTGTGCTGCTTCATCAACACCATTGGTTCATAATGTCCATAGTCAAGGATGAATGTCAAAAGAGCCATGCTAAAATATGAAAAGTGAGCCAGCCTTTGCTGCCAGTACCAAAGCAGCAGAAGTACTAGTAGCAAAGAAGCTGTCATGTTGTTTTGTAGTTGTTCCCTCCTACATGTAGTTGGCCATGTTTTTAGACTTTAATTGCTAGCCTATTTAAAAAAATGGAAAAATTATTTAAAACTTATTACTGTTTAGGATTTGGCAGCCAAACCACATTTTCAATTTGTTTCGCTGTAAAAGGAGATGTAGGATCATTTCATACATTGCAATCATGTCCAAAAAATGTTAACCAGCCATACTGCATAATCTGCCGAAAAAAACTTTTTATGTTACTGTTAGACACCTCTACATCTGTAGTGACTTAATTCTTTCCCATAACAGTTTTTAAGTTTTCCTTTTACTGATGCAATTAGAATAGCTCACATCAATTATACATCATGCAAAAAGCTCAAGGAAGCAGAAGCTTCAAAAACACAAAATAATTAAACATCTTGGACCCATGTGGCTTTTAAACTAAAATATATTCTACATTTGTAGTGCTACAGACAGCAGTGTTGAACATTGCAGCGAGTTACTGTACAATTTAGCTGAGTACCAATCTTCATTTGATATGTTTTTTTTTGTTAAACAAATATAGAATGCTCTAAAACATCCTCATGTCCCAAGCAGGGCGATCTAGTCAATAAAATATTTTTGTGATTCATATAATTACGTTCACAGACTCTCCACCCAAAATGATGTTTTTATAATACTGTACCTTACAACTTGGTCAGTAAAGCAAAACACAGAGTGGACAAAGCTCATTATTATTAGATGGCATATTGAATACTGATCAAGTCATAGCCACTAGATACATTCATTCGTTAGTCATTTATAGCAGGATATACAAGTGAAGCCAAGAGAGGTGAGTGACCTGCCATTTTGACATACCGTTTTGTTGTTAGGTATATTTTGATATACCTAATATTAAGATATTTTATGTCTAAAATATGAACTGATATACCTGCAGTATCAGTTACAAAGGCTGACTTTCTGTCTTAATGTCAAGTTTCTGTTATCACAGGTAACCCTCACTAGTTGAGTTAGTTTGTATTTTAAGTTGACGGCGCAGCTGCCTACTGCATTAAAATACACCAAATGATTTAAAAAACCCCAACATTTTATTACTTTGTGCCATCACATGTGTATAACTTTTTTGACTTGAGAACATATGTCTCAACTCCAACTGCTCCACACGCCAAAACATATGAGCACTTCGAGGAGCAAATTGGTTGAAAAAGCTAACACAGCTTAATACTGGTAATTCTGTAATAATCTGATTAAGTAGCTAGAATTGAATCCATTTCATTACAAAAAGTAAATTAACTAGAATAAACTCATAAATATGTGTTTTAATAACATTTGATATTTGATAGCTGGCATGAGTATTAGCTGTATTGAGTGACTTCATGCTTAAAACCTGTTCGCAATGATGTAATTTACGGATGACTGAGCCATTGACAGTAACTTTGGAAATGTTTATCTGTCACCATGTAACGCTACATCATGTACAATAGACTAATTGAGGAAGTACTTTTTAGGAATTTTCTTATGTGTCCCTTCAGACCTTTGAATTGCATTGTGACCGACGCAAGCAGTTTTTATTATTAGCCCACAATGAGCAATTATTGCTTTTATAAAATTCTAAACTTGGAGTTAGCTTCAGTCATTAACATTCACTCATATGTGACCAGCTTTGTTACTAGAACAACATGTGCTATAGTGAGAAGGCTGGTAAATATAAGATCATTTGGAATTACTCACTTGAAAATACTAATATACTTCTCTATATAAGAAAAATCAATAGTTAATCAATAGCAAACAACTGCATAAATTGATATCATTTTCCTCAGCCATTAATAGCCCAAAAGAATTATCCGAAAATTTATTTAGCTGTCTCGGTAGCCTAAATGTGGTATACATAAATTGTTGTAAAGTTTAACAGCAGGTTACAAAACCTAAAAACTAGTTTAGGGAAACCAAATATTAAAATACTGTGTGTATTTGTTAAGAAAGCATTTAAACAAAGATAATTATGATTATGTATCTAATGACAACAACTTTGAGTCTGGATGGTTGTTGGTATCAGTCTCACTTATGTCTATTTCTTATAGAAGATTATACTAAGTTTATGTAATTTGATAAAGTACATGAATAATTATTGTACCAATTAAACTGGTCTCGATATGACAGCTGTAACTTGCAACAAGCAAGGATGAGTGTAACATATTTTAATGTCACTTTGCCAGAAAGCATTCATTTCCATCTTAGCTCTTAAAATTATTCTTTTATTTTGTTGTATTATTTTAAATTTAAGTTCAAATGTCATGGATTCTGTTTGCTAAGGATTTGTGTCACAGCCGCTAATGTCATCTGTTCAATTTTTACATTTTCCTAGTTTTTTATGTTCAAACAATCACTGAGCTGAAATTGATAACTTAGTGTTTGTTGTAGTGTGGTTCAGATAAATTATAAACAGATAAGATCATTAAAAACTTACCTGTATATAACAGTTGACAAAAAGCTCGTTTGAGCGAAGACACCCATTGTGGTAATAATAATACATGGTAGTTCGGTCATTTAACGAATAAAAAGCAATGAGAGATAACAAAGTGTTGAAACAAAAATTACACAAACATCCATATAACTTTGAATCAGTCAAAACACAAATATAGTTTTTTTCTAATTTAATCATAGCAGTAGATGCACATAGTGGCTAGTATTGGATAATGGCTACTTCTAGCAGAAGCAGTGTTGCTTTGAAGTGGCTAGGAAAGGTTGAGCAGGTTTAACCATAGTCTCATCTACTTTTTACCTCAAAGTTAAAGTTTAAATGAAACAAGTAGCTACGTATATACCACCTAGCACATGACACAGAACGATCTGTTTAACAACTTTAGTACAGCATGCGCTATGTAAAAATAAAATGGCGGTTGACAGTTCATATTCAATACAAACTCGATGGCTTATTGTGGAGGTCATCCCGCATATTAGTATTACTAAATGAGTGGTTTAGATGGCACCACTAATACCACTTATTAGCAGGTATTATTAGTACCACTCATGATGTGGTTTTATTAGCATTACTCATACAGAGATATTTATCTTAATGGTTTATTATAAAATATCTAAAATGCAGCAACATAATTATAGCAATGTTTAAAATCGCTCAAGCAGTGGTATTAGTTCCGTACTACTTGTGGTGTAGTAGCAAATGAAAGTTAAACAAAGTTTTAAACAATGCTATAATTATGTTGCTGCATTCTAGATATTTTATAATAAACCATCAAGATAAATGTCTCTGTATGAGTGATACTAATAAAACTGCATCATGAGTGGTACAAATAATACTTGCTAATAAGTGGTATTAGTGGGGCCGTCTAAACCACTCATTTAGTGATACTAAGATGCAAGATACACTGTTATTTTTTTATGTTGTTAGAATTAATACAGAAATGAGCACACTGCTGGCTACTGGTTTACTCTCAGTCAAGCTTACTTTAAAACAATGCAAGCCCATTGAATAAAGTGCCATAGATTGTTGTTAAATGATTAAAGACAGATAAATAGCCTACTTAACTATAGATAAGCGTGCAAAATAGGTTTTTATTGCTTTAACACAAACACTGATTTTGTATCAGTAGATACACAAATATCAAAAATATTGCTGCGATGAAGTTCTGAGGGTGGAGAGTGATTCAAAGTCAATATAATCATAGCCATGATTGTCCTTAGTCTAGTGAGTCCTTGTTATACCACATCATTAGTTTTTGAGCTAGTAGATCAATATATATGTGAGTTAAAAGTTGGTGTAATAACTTGAATCATATATGCCACTCCAAGGAACAGTTTGAATGATTGTTTTTATGTAACTGGCTCTTGCAAACAAGCTCTTTTATTGGACAAGCATCAGTGTCACTTAAGCTTGCTATAGGGTGGCTAAAAAAGATGAATCTAGGAAAGTTAAAAAGTTCTATAGTTTGCAATTTTTTATACTCTACAGCATTGCAATGCCTAATTAGGCGAACCCACAGATCTACAAACAACAAGTTTAGATATTTGAGCTGTTTTTATTCATCGGTTATTTGATGATGAATAGCTGTTCACGCCGATTGCACAAAATGAAAAGAAAGTAAAATTATCAAAAGGCGTTTCTTGGTATACAATCTCTAGTTTCATTCACGCTCCTCAGGTTAGGGTGGGATTCTTTGAGCATGGTGTTTTCTATTGCAAAATGAGGAAACAAGACAATACAGTGCTTCTCAGCGCAAGATGAGGAAATAAGAGATTCACTTGGTAACACTGAACAAATTGTGTGTTAGTGAAGATGACTATTCAAACTCTTCTCACTGAGTGTAATTGCCAAGTCTCAAGCAGGGTGACCAAAAGTGAACACCGATCACATGGTTTAAATATACTTGTGTATAGAGATAAGAAATCTGTATTCTTGCTCTTGTTTAACTAAGTTGGTGTTAATGTTTACTCAAATCGAGCTTTTCTGCTACAAACCTGGGAGTTTGAGTACTCACCTACAGGTTTTAAAAGTTGCTACCCATGGGTTTTTCTGCAACTGACTTGTGTTGATTACTGTCAGTATTTAGACGAGCAACAACTGATCTGTAGTTGCTGTTGCACTTGATTTCTTAGTAGAAATTAGCACAAACTCGTGCTGATTTTTCAGTAGAAATCGGCATGAGTCTGTTCTGGTTTCTACTGAGAAATTGGGTGCAACAGCAACTACAGATAAGAAATCAGCACAGACTTGTGCTGATTTCTCAGAAGAAATCAGCACAAGTCTTTTGCAGAAAATTGTGCTAATATAACAAAATGAGTCAGTTTCTATGAGGAGACCAATAGGGTGAGTAAGAATTACCACCCTCTTGAATTATCAGGGATGAAAAAACAATTACTTCATGTGTGTATTGATGTATATTTTACATGTATATGCACCAAATAAGGCTTTAGCTATTCAGCATTCACAAACAAGTCTTATCAGAAGAAACAAAATAAATTAATTATTCTACTGGACCCTTACAAAAGGGTTTGATCTGAATTTCAATTATCAAATGATTGGCTTGTTTTTCTGAAATTCATAGAAGTTGAATGTAGTTCTTCCTCTTTCCTAACTTAGGTGAAATATATTTGTTGTCTTTAACATAGCCTCACTGTTGCTGTCAACTGACAATTTATCCTGCTGCAATACTAAACTGAAGATTCAATCTTTATTGCATTATGTGATAGCATTCAACTTGAAAGTATGATATTTAAAGGAAAACACCAATAAAGTATTAAGTTTACGGGTTTTAGATATAATTTTTTTTCTGAGCCTCTAATAATCACAATGGAACATCAACAGAAAATGCAGCAGCCAGTGCAACCACCACAGCAATCGCCACAGCAACATATTTCTATGCGACCTGAGGTTACAATTGTCGTAGAGAATCCTCACAGAGAAAGTAATAAACTGAAGACAACAGCTCGGACTGAGAGAAAGGGGTGAGCAGATTGTTTGGTCAACTAATCTATTATGAGGTTAAAGACTGGTAGCTGATTGGTTTATAATTAAGGTTTTGTAAATAAAAAGACTTACCTTTAATGTGGCTACAACTGTATTTTAATACAATAATTTCATTATCAGATATAAATTTCTTGCATTTGTATATAAATTGATTATTTACTTTGTAACTGCTTTAAAAACTTATGTTAACAAGTGAAGCTATACAATAAACAACCTATAAATAAGTAATAAAAAATTCAGGTAAAAATTTACAAAGTGTCATAAATGGTTTTACAAAATATTCAGATATCACGCATTAATGCTTCACTTATTTTAGGCTTCAATCAAGTTGAATAAAAATTAGTAAAAAAATATTTTAAAAGCATTCAAAAGAATGAAAAGGGAACAATGTGTTAATAAGCAAAAAGAATTCATAACTTCGTCAATCATGCAATAAATAAAATCAAATACTAGTTATTAAAATTTATTTTACATTTTTCTGTTTTATGAGCTGTCTGCTATCTTATAGACTTTATTATTTTTACAAAATTTTGTAAATTTTGACAGAGTTTCAATAGTTTTGAACAGCACTTTTGCTCACTTTTAACCAAATTCTTCTTTACACATTCTTTGAAATGCTCAGAAATAACAGTTCATGTTATTTTGGCAATATAGTGAGAGGTTGTTCTGTTACAGACTGTCAATCACTCAAGTATCGATGGGAGGACTTTGTATTCTGTCTGCAATTATTCTTATAACTATTAAAGCGAGATCGGACAATCAGCCAATTTTTTTCATTGGCTATGGCCTCTGGTCTGGAGCTTATGTAAGTCTTTATGGGTGATGATAAAAGTCACAAATCTTTCAAGTACAAGAGTTCTACATAACTGAACTACTTACCGCGTTTGGCTATTATATAATCTGATTAATATTTCTTGCTAATGAACATCACACTACTTATGAAAATGTACCTAGGTTTGGTATATAAAGAAAATGTGAAGTAATTTGTATAAGTGAATAACTAAATCAGAAAAGACATACATTTTAGCAAAAATAATCCTATTATAGTTTACCATTCAGAATTTAACCACCTCTACCTTTAAGCAGTGGGTAATAAAACAATGTTGACTAATAATATTAATAAAATTACTTCAAAAAATTAAAGACTTGATAATTCCTGTTCATCTACGTATCTACGTAATTGAATTACAGGTTGAGAATTTACATGAACTACTTTTTGTTGTCACACTAACAATTTAGCACCAAGCAATCTTTAAAAATAGCTGTAATCCATTTGCAATAATTTAGGATTTGCAGGAAAAATTAATTATTTATTTTTACATTTTAATTGCATTACCTTAACATCTACCACTTAAGTAACTTTTGGATAGATCATAGTGAGAATAACTCTTAAATAGATCTTAGTGCGAATAACCCTTAAATAGAACATAGTGAGAATAACTCTTAAATAGATCATAGTGAGATTTTCTTTTAAATAGATCATAGTGACAATAGATCTTAAATACATAGATCATAGTGAGAATAACTCTTAAATAGATTATATTGAGAATAACTCTTAAATAGATCATAGTGAGAAATTTTCTTAAATAGATCATAGTGAGAATAACTCTTAAATCGATCATAGAGAGAATAACTCTTATATAGATCATAGTGAAAATAACTCTTATACAGATCATAGTGAGAATAACTCTTAAATACATCATAGTGAGAATAACATTTAAATAGATCATAATGAGGTGAGAATAACTCTTAGATAGATCATAGTGAGAATAAATCTCGGGTAGATAATAAGGAGAATAACTCTTAAATACATCATAGTAAGAACCACTAACAATATTTCATTGAGTAACCAAAATTAGAGCATGCCTAACCTTTATATGATGAGCTACACAAAATCAGGATTTTCGAAAAAAAACTTGACCGTTTCCTTACAGTCTAACTCATGCTATTTCATCATTTCTTAAATGGACTATAACGATAATAGTTATTAGTCTTACGTCAAATAATTAAAGTTAGAGCCTGATTGGCTTTGATATCTGATGACTGAATTTCTTCAGTTCATGCTTGCACTTCAAGTGTAATATTCAAATAGTACTTTGGAATGTCAAAACTGACTTATATTTAAAAAAAAAAAACAAATAACTATGTTTTTTGCCTGTGTTTAGTAGCAAAATGATCCTGAACTTGACTTTGAATTTTCCAAATGTTAATAAACTTTCTAAATATATCTGCTTTATTTAGTATTATCAAATAAATTGTGTTTGTAACCTCTTGCATTTACTGTTTGCTGTCACTGTCAACCAAGCTGTAGTGATTGTTGATTGTATTAGCTTTTAGCGTGATTAGTTTGCTGCAAGCAGAGTTTCATGAGAGCATTACTGTTCTTCCTGAAACAAAAACCTAAAACGTTTGCAACTAGCTTCATGTACAATTTAAAATATGTATAAACATGTATAATTATAAGATTTCCAAGTGATACTCTGCAGCTTTTTTACAACATCTGGAAAATTTATTAACTTATTTAAACACATCGTTGAAGAGAAGGTGAAGTGGCCCATAGGGTAGACTGTCTGGCTTTCATAAAAATGTGTGTGTCGAGCCTCCATGCAAACCCCTGTTTTTTTCTTAACATGTAACTATAGCATCGGAGAGAAGGGTAAACAGGCTCTCTTATTATAGTGAAGATGATTATCAATGTTCACTCACAGCATTGTTTGTCGGGGCACTGATACCGAATACTATATATATGGTACTTTATTTCTAATATAGGCTCTGAGACTTATTTAGCGTATTCAATTTCCTACAACGAATGCAAAATTATGTTGTTGGTAAGAAGTGGGAAACAAAATAATATCAATCAGTGTAGCCTTAAGCTAAGATGTATGTGTTTTGAAGATCTTGAATTTTTAGTGTATTTAGGAAATTGGTATCTACATGTAGATTGATTAAGAATAAAATAAGACAAAAAAATTTAGCTATCACTATAATATATAACGAATGTGGCTATACAAGCACAAATACTTATAATAATGAAACCATCCTTATTAATACTACTAGTCAAAGTGCAAAAAGGTTCCAACTAACCAGAGTCAGCATATTCAACAGCATGTGCTCCAGAAAAGGTAGAAAACTCATTAACATGAATATGTCACATAGTCTACCATATCGCATAGTCTACCATATTACATAGTCTACCATATCACTAGTCTATCATATTACATAGTCTACCATATGACATAGCCTACCATATCATAAAGTCTACCATATTGCATAGTCTAACATATCACATAGTCTACTGTGTCACATAGTCTAAAATTCACGTAGTCTATCATATCACATAGTTTACCATATCACATAATCTACCGTTCCACACAGTCTACCATATAACATAGTCTACCATTTTACTTAGTTTACCCATATTACATAGTCTACCATATCACATAGTCTACCATATCACATAGTCTACTATATCACACAGTATACTATATCACATAGCCTACCATATCACGTAGTCTAACATATCACATAGTCTACCGCTTCACAACAAGTTCATCTCAAACTAGCTACCAACTCTGGAGAGTGTGTTAAGAGTCTCGTTGATTCCTGAGCAGTATGTAAAGATATATCATGGCACAGTATCCTATCAGTGACACAATTAGTCTCTTTGCTTCTTACATTAGTCTAAAGAAATGATCATTTTGTCAATATCTGGCGAAAGAAGATGATCCTAAATAAAAAGTTTCATTGTTATTATAGTGCAATATTACAACAGATTTAGCATTCTAATGAACAACTCCACAGCATTCCTGATTAGGTGTTGTTAATAATAAAAACACATAGGCTAGCCTAAGTATAAAACATGAGTTCTTGTAAGTAACATACCTTATGTGTAAATTTTTTTTTCAAAACGATCTAACATTCCAACATGGTATTCCTGCTACCCAACCTTTGAAGCTCCAAGTTAAAAACTGACAGAAATAAACTCTTTTTGTTTGAATTTCCTTTTATTTACAGCTTGTTTTTGTTGGAGGAGTTGGACTTGGTGCTGTCAAGCATAATACTAGCTCTTGGGTAAGTCCGGTCACTACCAGGGTAATGTGACTGAATATCACATACTGCTATGTGTACAGAAGTGACTGAATATCACAAATGAAGTGAATTGGTGCACTAAAACTATGGTAAAGGATTCCGGGTAGTTTTCCTACAAAATATTTTACATAGATAAAGTGAAATTGACTGTGTTGGTCAATAGACCGTTGATAGATTGTCTTTTTATTATGCTTTGATGGCTTGAAGTATATAACAGGAACAAATACCATCATGTTTTATGTATACTGTTTCTTTAAACTCTGTTCTTTCACCTCATATATAAATATTACAGTAATCTATTAATTATATAAATGGATCAGTTTGTCAACAGTTACTTTAGAAGTTTGTCACAAGTAATTTAATTTCGGTAAAGCTATCATTGTATTTTTTGTAATAAAAAAAATACCGCAATAATATACTAATATAAATAAAATAGCAGCAAATTACATTGTTACAGACAATGAACAATATTAAACATTTTATTACTAAAAACTGATTCTTGTTTAACCAAAGCATTATAGCAATATGATAATATCATATATTTATCATTTATTATTATTTATCATATATTTAATATATTATATTAAAATGAAGGCATGTATTAATTTCAGCGCAAAACAAACTACGAAGTTTTATGAGTACAAACATCTCGAGTAGTTTAGACTGCTAAACCAACTGAAACAAATAGTATTTGTATAATTTTTCTACTTGGTTTAAGGTATTTACTACTTTTTAATTGTTTTTCATTCTGAAATGTTGCGAATTAGCTGTATTAATAATATGTATTGCTGGAACATACAATAATTAAATGATTTTATTGTAGATCACTGCTACTGCAATTCTTGACATCATCAGCTCAACGCTATTCTTTCCATCACTGGTTACGATGGCTTTTATTGATTTTGGTATTCATGCTAATGTCTATTGTGGAAGCTCCCAAGACAATGCCTGCTCAGTATGTATTAATGTTTTACGTAGAATTTGGAGGTGTTTCTCACTAGTGATAATGAGTATTATATAGAAGTCGAAAAATGTTGGTATATACTACTCAACAATAAGCAACAAGTTTACATGTTTTTAAATGTTTTCAACATAATTATTCAATGATCACTTTTACTAATTCTTCACAATCAGTCAAAAAATGTTTAAAAGTTCACACAAGATGGCAGGTTGCTGCTAACAATAACAAATTTTTGTGTGCAATTTACACTGCGACGAAATTATTTAATCATGGTACTATCAGGTTGAACTAATCTAAAAAGATATGCTAAAAATATGTTTAGACAAATTATGCTCCATGTGTGAGCCAAAAGTTCAAGACCAACCAAAGTAGTACAAAGCTATTTTATTGTGACTTAATGTATTTGTGGTTGTCATAATATACTTTTTCTTGAATTATTTGTGGTATTTTTCACAATAAACATATGGTAACTACAGTCATAAATAAATAACAATAAACTATGGTGTGAGTTACTAGCATATTTTGCAATTTACAAATTTTTACAGCAAAAACAGAAAACTATTAAAAGTTGTTCAGCCACGGTGTAGCATACATTGAAATGTTTGAGCACATGTTTTATTACTGGTATATAAAATAGACAAAAGAACACATACGCAACTGTAAATGTAAATGTAAATAGAATCAATGTTTCTCTAGAGATGTGTTCTTTATCTATTGTTTGCAGTTAAATTCTCAAATAGATAACAGTACAATCTTGGTGTCAATTAATGTTTAGGTACAAATCATTAAAAGACAACTAGTTGAGGGCAATACCTAAACAAGAAAAAACTGTTTTCTCCAACAGACGATAGTTGGCTATCCCAACTATACTTTTATTGAAATTAAACATGGTTGTCTAAAATTTTATTATTCTAAAAACATTAAAAAAATTCTTTAGATTCAGGAATAAAATTCTCAAATTTGGTTGTGTTGAAATCTTCTAAAATTAAACCACCTAATTCACTTTGTACAGCCAATAAGAGCAGGCTAATGTTTTTAACTAGACCATTAAAATTTGACTTGCAGCTGTGTCAATTTGTAAAGAATATATTTGACAATCTCTCGTGAAAAGTGAAACACGCTAACTTCTTTTGCAGGCAACAATTGCTGCTTTGATAGTTAACATATTCCTAGCTCTGATCTCTATCGCTGAGTTGGTTATCACAATACGGAGCGCTGCACTTTACTGTGGAGCTGGCTGTAGTTGCTGCCTCTCAGTTTGCCAAACTCAATGTGTACAGTATGCTGGTTCCGCTCTTCACACTCAACAGCAATATGTAGCTCCCCCCACAGAATATCCAGGTTATAAGGTCAACTCAAATGGCTATGAAATTACAAGAGTTCAAGTTCCAAATAGGTAAGTAGTTTAAATCTCAAATTAGTTTGATTTTACAACTAGATAGTTTACAAAGAAGCAGTAATTAGGAAACAGAAAAAGCTATAGAAATAAATGGTTAATGCTGAGAAGCTTTTGAATAAATTTTTAAAACTATGAAAGCAAATACTATATTTATGTCTACATATTTTTACATAAAAAATTGTTTTCTCACCCCGGATACCCCGTATGGGTGGTAAATTCTGCTCTAACTCGGGTCTCCTACCAGAGACCTGGGAGTTTGAGCACTCGCCTCAAAATCTTAGCTGTTCCCAATAGCGCACTTTTCTGCAACTCACCTGAGTTGATTGTTGTTGGTATTTGGGCAAGCCACATTTTATGTGCCGGTGTTATTGCGCCCAGTGCCCCAATGACTACTGGGATTACAGTTGTTCTTACATTCCAGCATTTTTCAATTTCTTCTCCAAGAGGGAGATATTTCTCTACCTTTTCTTTTTCTTTGCTGGCTATATTGTAGTCATTGGGTACTGCTATATCTATTATAGTAGCCCTCTTGTTCTCCTTGCCTACCATCACTATATCTGGTTGGTTTGCTAGGACATGCTTGTCAGTTCGGATGCGGAAGTCCCAGAGGATCTTAGCGCGGTCATTTTCATTGACCTTACCAGGAGCTTCCCACCAGTGTTGTGGTTTATTAAGGCCATACTCATCACATAGACTTCTATACACAATACCTGCGACAGGTATTGTGTATAGAAGTGTATATATATATATATATACTTATTACATATAAGTATATATATATATAAGTATATATATATATATATATATATATATATATATATACAGTATATGCAGTATGAACAGTCTCTTGCATGAAAGTGCTCAATATTAAAATAGAGCGATGTAAAATTGGGTCCCCAATTTTATATATATATATATATATATATTTAAAAACAATAGTCTACAATTTATATAGTTTAATTTATATAAGAAAATATAATATTGAAACTGCACTTACCTGTTTTCCAAACACTACAAATTTGTGTCAAGCAGATATAGTCTTACTACATGAAAGTAATAACTTCAGACAGATGCAAGTAAAGATGGCTGCTAGTGAGTGTGAGAATTACTCATCAATAACATATTATTGATCAATAGGTAATCGCTATCAACTAATGAGAATTGTTTAAAAGGTTCCCTCTTTAAAATGGCTAATCAGATAGCTTCAAGCATGCCTTCATTATTATGCAAATTTCTCTCATTTATTTAATGCGCATTGTGCATAAAGGCTCAGATTACAACTGCTGTAGGTAAATATTTATTGTTCATTTTCTGTAAAGTGTTTGTTGTTTGGTTTTCAAATGTTAGTCGGCAACCAGTTAACTAGTCACAAGAAGGGTTACTAACTTTTAGTTAGCGGAATTAGTGGACAAACAAATTTTGAATATCCTTCAATAAATATAAAAAGATTTATTGACTGCAGCATCTGTAAATTGATGCAATTTTATTTGAAATAAATTAATTTTAATTTAATATTGGATAGAGTTTTTAATTTCTACTTATGGACTGAACAATAATTATTTTTACTTAGATTAGATTAAGAATAAGGTATTATAATACCTGTGTAAACTACCTGCTATACTATGCTACTAGTGTAACTAACATATGACATTTTAAATAGGCCTTTAAACAAATGCCACTTAAATTAAGAAAAGGTTAAAATAACCAAAATATTTACAAAGAGCAAGAAGGATAAGTCGAAAACAACAGTCAGTGATAATCATGCAAATAGTCATGGATTATCAGGTAAGGAATATTTGATAGGGTGATGCCATTAGTAATTTCCCACTCTATTTTTAATCTGATAAACTATTATTCTGTTTTTGTTTTAGCCCTGATACATCACCAGCCTATAGACAATTATAGTGTCTAGCCTCAGAAACCTTTTGCACAATTTGGTCGTGGAAAGATAACTCCTTACCAAGATATTCAACCCGTCGCTTGCACCATCAACCCTTATTCACTAGACTAATAAGAAATAGTTATTTTAAAAACTATTATAATTCTCATATTTTCACGTATTACCAACATCAAGAAACATTGTCACTGAGTCTTAACCAGTGCATGCATCAATTTGTCCTCAGTTGAGAAATTTCTATTTTTATACATATTTTTAATGCAACCTTATTTGTTTCATTTCGAAACCCTTCGTGTTTTTTTAATTTTTTATTAACATTGGCAATCAATTCCGAATACATGTCATTTTACCATGATATGAAAGTTTTAAGTTTTCAGGAGTAGAAAACTTATTACTCCTTTTCTTAGCAAAATCTTCAAAATCGGTGTAGGAGTTGCTTGCTCACTCAGCTTGATCGAATGACTTCTGACCAAACAAATACAATTGTCCAAAATATTTCATTATCAACTGGTTTCCCTTTGAACAAAGCAATTTGTTTAGTGTTTCAAATATCTGTTATTAAATGTGATCAATGTGGTGTAGCTAAATGCATATCCTGTACAATCTAAAAAGAAGATCTGCAAACGTTTGAGCAATTACAAGCATTTCTGGTCAAACTTTCAATATTTTGTATTGTATTTACTGTTAGCTAATTCATATATGATGTTTTGTACATCTATTAAAGAAAGAGTATTGAACTACAGTCATCATTAATAAAATGTTAACTTTTGCTCTCAGCTCCAAGTACTGATTTGATTAAGTCATTAAGCATACTATTGAAAAGTAACTATATAAACTATATAAAGTAGTGATAAGTTCATATTGAAAAATGCAGTTTGAACTTTATGGACACTTTTTGATAGATATCGCTCAAACAATAAAAAATGACAGACTGCGCAAGTGGCAAAAGAACTTCAAAGACACTAGATTGATATCGCAGCACTCTAGGAGACTTGTTTAACGCTTTCGAGAAATGTGATACATGGTGGTACACATTTTGCTAGAGTGGCAGAGAAGAGCATGACTGAACAGAGACAAGATTTAGAATTGCTATCAGAAATGACATAGCAAAGAAAATTGAATAAGGCCCAACTGCAATGAGTGACAAGATTCTGATTATGCGTATGCTACTTGTCTATCATAAGCATTTATGCTCCCGCTATGAAAACTTCTAATGGAGTCAGAGAGGCTTTTGTCGAAATGTGATTAAAAGTGTTCCCGGCACAGATAAGCTGCTTATTGCAGCTGACTTTAATGCAAGAAATGTATGTGATAGTCAGAGTTGGCAATGGTTTATTGGAGACCAAGGTCTATAAAAATACATTTCAAAATGTAAACTTTTACTTGCTTTTCACTCAGAGCAAAATCTCATCATTACTGAAACTATCTTTAAACAAAAAGACTACGATAAAATGACGTGGATGCATCCAAAGTCCAAACATTGGCACCTAATAGACTAGTTCATTACAAAACAAGTAGACAGAAGAGATGTTTGGACACCTGTTTTTGCGGAGGAGTAGACTGCTGGTTAAGAACAATTTTAAGACAAGCTGGTCTCTCATCAATGGCAGACATTCTAATAAAAATGCTGAAGATAGCTAAGCCATGTGCACAAAACGGCTAATGAGATAATCGTTGCGAAAACAGTTATTATATTCATATCTCTAAAAAGGAAAGAGAAATTAGGGCACACTCAGGCTAGGGATACAAAAATGTAGCATATGGTAGCATAAAATGGAAAGAACTAACCCCAAACAGTTGGTAAAAGAAAGCAAAAAATAGCTGCATAGAAGTCAGCAATAAATCCTAAACCCTATGACAGCCATTGTTGAAATGCCTGACTGCAAGAGGGAGAAAAAGAAAAGAGAACGAGAGCAAGAACTTGATTCAAAAGCAAGTTGTAAGTAGAAGAGGACACAAGTTGTGAGTAGCAGCACACATAAGAGGAGCAAAGCTATCAGCATATTTTAGTAGGAGATTTATCTCTCTACGCATAAACCACGGTATGTAACTTAATTATTAGCTTAACCACAGTGACAACAAGCAAACAAAGAACCATCTGACACCAAAAACACATTTATTTAGACCATACAAGATTGGCAAAATATTTGACAACTATTATGGAGAATATGATCAAAAGCCTGCTTTTAAAATAGCAGGACCAAACTAAACCAGGCCCCAAAGAGCTGCTAGCAAAGAACCAAGCATCCTTTGGTGAATAAAAGTTTTTCAGTTGTATGACTTGACTCTCCTAAAATATGAGAAGTTTGCCGATTACCTTTGATGTAGAAAAGGGAACCTGGCCATTGTCCTGAGCACAGGTCCTGAGCAGGCATCACTTTACTGGAACATTTTAAATGAAGAGTGGAAAAGCCAGTCTATCCAGTTCCAGCTAGACACTGGTTGCACTACAAACCTTTTGAGCAAAGGATTGTTTGAACAAGATTGACAGCCACAGACCATTTGCAGATGAGATGAATTAGCCATTTTACAATGTTATTCAGTTTCTAATCTATTGAAGACTCATAAAGAATGGAGAAGTCTTTGTGGTGAGCCACATTTGCGAGACCATCAGTTTAGAGATGATATTTATGGCTACTCACAAATGCTTCTTAGAGTTTCAGCAGGCCATGCTTTAAATAAATGGGACTTTACTGACCTGCACAGGCAGACACTGTTGCTTGCGGCAAAACAAAATTCAAGTGATGTGGTTAATGATGATAATTGCCAGGATGAAATGGCTATCTGCTGTCATATCACAACTAAGAACTATGGTCTTCTGACACTGATAGACTGCTGACACGACAGTCTACCACTATTGGGATCAAATGTTCAAGTGGTAGCAAGGTGTCTCAATTTCATGGGGCACCCCTTAATCCTCAAGTTTTGTACTACTATTGGCACATATACGGTAGTGGAGAGCCAGCAAATAGACAATGAGAAGTCCCTGCTGTGGAATGCTACGGAAGGTCCAGTTTCAAAGGGAGAGGTAACAGCTCAATTAAAAGCCTTGTATCAGGCTGCTTGGTAAGCTGCTTTAGCTCAAAGTCCGGTGTCTATGTCAGCCAAGGCAGAGTTTCTCCTACCTAAGCCAAAATAGGGGTGGTGTAAGAGCAGCTTGCTCTTCGAGGTATCAAAGAACTGTTAGGGTTCTTGGGCACTATTGAATATTAGTCACAATACATCTTCGAGTTTGCCACCATGTCTCGACAGCTACACATATTGGTGGCAAAGAAAGTGCCCTAAAAGTGTCCTAACAAGGAGCAGGTGACTTTTGAGCATCTCCAAGACAGCATCACTGCTTCATCTGTTTTGCAGTACTCTAACCAACAACATCGGTATATCCTGGATAATGACACCGGCAGACATGGCGTAGGGCCAATATTGTCCCAAATGCAAGAACACAAAGTTTTGGTGTTTGCCTATTTTAGCAAAACTCTGACACATTGTGAGCAAAACTATGACTAATATTGAAGAAATTGCTGGTAGCAAAGTCATACCTGTATGGCAAGGAATACCTTTTGAAAACTGATAATGCTTCTTCTCGATAACTGTGCTAGAAGAAGAAACATTCCAAATAAATTGTCTAATGACTGGACATAAAGCACGACTTACAATAAGCAGAGAAATGTGGATGATCTGAGCAAGCAAGCCTGATATCAGAACTGACATGAAAAAGGACAAGAAAGGGCAGACTCAGACAAATCAGACCAAGAAAACAGTAAAGGGTGGCCTCCAAGGGTCTCCTGCCTTGACAGTGATGGAATTGAGTAGCTGACAAGAATCAGGTTAATACAGGGCAGCGTTCATCCAGACCTCCTCATACAATGCAAGTGACAGCTGAACCAAAGGGTGAGTGGGTAAATTTGCAGGCCACAGTTCATCAATCGGTGATGATCATGTACTGAGCCATCACTACAAAAGGGTGGTGCCCTTGAAACAGCCAGAGATGAGAAACAAAGAGCTAGAAACCCTGCACAATGTGCAACTACTTTTTAGAATTTAGCTGGGTAGGTGCAGGAAGCCAGGTTGACTTTTTAAAACCATCTGAGGTGGGGCGCAGTAGGGTCGTTGTTCCTACAAGAGCCTACTGCATTGAAGACACACACCTTGGCTCACTCTGGATTGAGAATAACAACAAGCTACCACCAATATATATATATATATATGATACTTGTCTGCCTGATGACAGACTTTGAGAGGCTAGTCTTATTCCAAAGTTTTCAGCCGCACCAATCCGCTAAGCACAGTGGAACCTGGATGACTTGCTGAGAACAAAAGCTGTACACAATTTCTGTAAACTTTGTCAGTCCACCCCTTAGCACTTCAAGAGACGGCAGGGTTGCAAATGCCAAAGCAATATTTGTAATTCTTTTTGAGCAACATAATTAACCTCTTGCTTTTGTCTCCCAAGTATGCAGACCATTCGAAGAGAGTAAAAGTTTAATATATTTAATGATAAGCATCCAGCTTCTATACTTTTTTATTTAAAAAAAATGTACAGTGCACCCTCAAGATACGATTACCCTGATATACGACTTTTTTACTTTATGTAGTGGAACATGCTGGTTTTGTCACCGCACTATATAAATCTTTTTATCACTATACAAATTGACCAGAATATTTGCCCGAGTTAAAATTTGGCAGCCGCTGTGCTTATTATGTACGTCAAAATAACAAAAGTGCCAAAATGCTGTTTGCTGAAAATATTTTCACAACGCCTGAAAAAGACATGATGACCGATTTCTCTAAACAGCAATTCTCGTGTGTAAAATGATAATACTTTTTCTTTGGAAAGAGTGGCAAAGTCGGAGTTTCAATCTCTTCAAACAAGTCAGACAACTTCTTTTTACCTGCCAATTAAATTCCATTTCATTACGAAAACAGCATCGTTAAAAATGTTTTTGTTGAATCAGGTTGTAAAAGAGTTTTTAACAAAACTTGATAACTGACAAGTGATAAAATTTGAGTGATAATATGTTGAGACTCAGTAAAATAGTTTAGAATACATACTAAAGCCTAGCTTCAAGTGTGTGTGTTTAGTAAGCTTAGCTTATTTGATATGAATTCAAAGTTTATGTTGTATGTACGTCTGTTTTGCAAGTAAGAACTTTTTGTCGTGCATATAATGATCATAACCAAAAAAGGCACTAAATAAAATAAAGTTCCTGTAGAAAACTATGATTATTATGATTAAAATACTATTTTGTTACTTTTCTAACTTTTGTTACTATACTTGTTATAGTTTTCAAAATCTAAAGCACTTATATAGGATTTTGACTATTTTGCTAAGGGATGTTTGCATTATATAATTACTATGGTTTCTATACCCCTACATATGATTTTTTCACTATATAATACCAACTCTGAAACCGATCAAAACTGTATCTTAAGGGTGCACCGTATTCATAGTTGGTAAAGGTAAAAAAAAGAAAGAAAATGTTAGAAATATTTTTAATTCCTGTACGAGCCTGTCATAAGTACATACAATGTTCTAAAGAAACTGCTAAACAACCCCACTGTAATTAGAACATTGAATATATTGAAACATTCTCACTCAATTTTTTTTAAAGCTTTCAATCATTAAAGCTTAAAGTTCTGATCTCAAATGACTTTGGAACTGATCAGAGTTTTATTAGATTGATAAATCTTATTTCTCAGAAATGCTTACCATCTATGAGGTTAATAAGAAACAGTTCAAATATAGCAAATGGGAGTTTATGTTTTCTAAATTACCAATTAAGGACCCGTACAATGGCTGACTTATTCAACTTACCTTGAAGATGATAACCATGGTCATATAAGTTTTGCAGGTGACGGGACACCACTTTATTTGTCACTTATTCACTTATCATAAACGCTATCATTATTAGTTAGTGAATTGAGTGCTTCGTTACTCTCATGAAATTTCCATGCACAACCTAAAGTCTGGTAAATAGAATGTTTGCTAATTATTGCATTGACCATTTTCATAACCAAGCATTATTGCTTTGTTATTGCCATTTGTTCTAGTTGGCTGAAACTGTTGTCATGACTTTGTCATAACTGAATTATCTCAACTGATGCCATCTCAACCAACAACCAAGCTTCAAAACTTTAGCCTTTAGAGAACATCCTGAGTCATGTATTTTGGTCAATAAGCTTCAGCTGAGCTTGGAAGCCATCCAAAGTATAATCTCAACTGTTATTCACTCTCTCGCTTTCGCGCAACTCAATAATTAGTGTGTCAGCGCAATTACTCATTCCAAGATATAGCAAGAAATCATTTGAAGCATGATTATTTGTTTATAGGTTGCATCACTTACTGTTGTGAGTTTATAAAAGTTGAAAGTTGATTTTAGATTTAGAAAATATTTAGGTTTATCAATACATGTTAGATTTCAATCACTGTTTAATTCTATATATTAGAATCTTTGGTCATTGATAAAGTACCAAATGCATGGCCTGCATGCTAAGTTTCATTGATAAGACAACTTTTTAGGGCATAACTGTTTTTGCAAAGTAAAATGCAATATTACCATTTAAAAGTTTGACTTGGTAAAACTTTTTCTAGTAAACCATAATTTAATTATTGTAAATTTTAATTTTAAAATGTGAGTATTTGAACTAAAAGATTTTTCCCGTAAGTAGTTCTACAGACGACAATGTTAAATTTTACAATAGTTTATTTTACTAAATGAGAACCTATCTTTCTTTGAATTGTGGCAATTCTCGATAAAACTATTTTAGAATAAGCTTTAATTTTTTGTAATTACTAGAGTGCTCTATTCTATTAAAAACTGCTTGCAATTTATTCAAGCAACAGTAATAACTCTTGTCAGAACAGTTTGAAAGTTAGAATGGTAACTGTTGTTGCATGGTGAATGAAAACAAATTTTCTGTGGAAAGACTTTTATTACTCAGGTATGTCAGGCATTTATCTAGAATACATATAAATATATATGTATTTATTTTATATATAAATGTATAATATATCTATATATATATGTATATATATATATATATATATATATATATATATATATATATATAACTAGAGTGTTGAACTCGGATATGGTTGCGAATCTTTTTTTAGATCAGTCAACTCAGCCAGTGACTAAAAAGAGACAACACAAGCACCTCATAACATGGCGCAACCCACTTGTTAACGCCAATATACAGACCAACATTGGCAAAAAACTTTTAAACATTATAGATACATGTTTCTCGACTAATCATTAAATGCACATAATATTTAACAGACATAAACTAAATCTCAGCTACTCTGGCATGCCTAACACGCAGCATATAGAGCAGCATCTAGAGCAACATATTGACAGCATCTAACAACATATAACTCATATAACAGATGCTTGCTTAGCAACTAGCAGAGCACGATTACATGTAGGGTCTGTAATTGTAGTCTAAGGAACAACTGCCGGCTGGCCAGAAACTGCCTAACTAAAAACGTAATATTGTGAAGGATTTCACCGTGCTACCTTCACTTTTATCTACAAGGCCAAGTAAATATTGAAAACCGACTTGTTATCTAAGCATGAACATATATTTATGAAATAAATATATTTGCATTATAACAATGGTTAAGCATAGATACATAAACAATAACCAGTATTAGTATACAATGTCTATCGCATGCAGGGAGCTGCTCTGCTCTGCCTGTCTCCCTAACGCCGTTCTTCCTTTTATGCTCTTCTCTCCTTTTGGCTCCGCCTCCTTGCGGTTTCTGTTTCTCGCCGTAATGCTTGCTGCTACGTGACACATGTACTGTTGAGTCACCTTTGTCCTTTATCGCCGGCCAGGCCTCCAAGCGTAAGGGAGAGGCCCGGCTCGATTTGTCAATCGATCATTACCCTGCCACCGGCCCTGTTCGGGATGCTCTTCCCTCACAATATTTTTGCCTTTGAACTTACATGTTCGAGTATCTGCTTACTTACTTTTCTGAACTCCAATTTGGCTGGGTTGGTAAGACAGTATGTTGGGTTGTTCGCAATTTTTTTTGTGGTTCTTCATAGTTATGAAAGCTCTACTCTCTGCTGTTTTACAGATTCTGTCATCAAGTAGCAGTTTGGTTGCAATATGCTTGGCTTCTGTTGTGATGTTGGAGATGGTGTTGTTGCCGACTTTCTAATAATTGGCTGTTATGTTGATGTTTAGTAGCTGCTGACGATCCTTTACATCTAGTTGGTAGAAGTTGCTAGATTTATCCGCAGCCACAACCATATTTTTTTTGCTATTGATGTTGTCTTTAAGGTTCTTTGAGAGTGTTTTTGAAAGTCCCATCTTATATTCTTGAACTTTATGTGCTGTAACATGTGTAATAGTTTGTTCTCAAACAACAATAGCTCTGGTATATGAGGTGCCGCTCTCTTCGAAATAATTCATATGTCTATTTTCCTTTATTTCTGGCTTGTGGGTTTAAGTGGAAACATGCCTTCAACTGCATCCTTTTATTTAGCTGTTCTGTCTTCTGAATTATCTTATTGATGTATTCCCTCTCCGATAGTATAGGTATATTCATAGTTGAGTAACCAGAGTTAATTGCTTCCATGTTCTTAAAAATTTGACTAAAAGCGTTCAACGTGAGGAGCAGATATGTATAAACTTTGAGTGAAATCTCCCCACAAAGTGGTCGATATTATAAAATAGAGCCTGTTATACAGGAACAAAAGCTTAAAACTTATGGTTAAAACACTTTTATTAAAAGTAGTTTCATGCTTTGAAGGAGCACTCAACAGATAAAAGATGTCAATCAATCCCAGCTGTTTATATACATGTAATATAGGTAAATTAGCTGACAGATTAAATTGTTTAAATACATAGAGTTTAGAGTTTTACTACAGCTTATCTCTTGTGATTGCATAACAAAAATTTGTCTACATGTCTGCATGTAGATGACAGTTCATTTCGTCTCTTCAATATAGCCAACTCCGGCATTCAGATGATGTAAAACTTATCCCACAAGCACAGGTTACATGTCATAGTTGAACAGTTAAATGATGTTGCTTTTCCAACAAGTATCCATCTTATATCAAAGTCAATGTTGTTCTCCTTCAAGTTTCATACGTATTTACTCAATTCATAGATATGGCAGTATCTGCACAAGCATGTGTACACTGAACAAACATATATTAGCTCCAACGCTAACTCTTCCAAAGGAGATATCACTTATTAAATGCTTACACCTAAATAACAGTATGATCTAAACGCTGTTCATTTACCAAAGTCTAAAGTACAACTAGCAGTGGTTAGTTCCCTCACAAATAAAGAAACAACTCATCCAGCACCAAGCTATTAGCCAGCACAATAGTGATCTTCTCAACACTAAGCACAGCATGGCTTCTTTAACTTTTTTGCTTTTATTGTTACCATGCTAAATCATAAATAAGTTATGGGATTGGAATTCTACTCAGTTTTATTAAAAGTTTATAATTCTTTAATAGTTTCCTACAAATTATATATATATATATAGTTATGCATATATATATTATATATAAATATATGTATGAACATATATATTTATAATTTGTAAAAAATTGTAATAATAATTATAAAGTTTTAACAGGTAGCCAGTTTATTTAATTACCCAGTTGGTTTCTACAACTGATTAGTTGTAAAAAGCATGTGATACTCATAAAAAAGCTAGCAGCAATTGCTACCAATGATAAAAGGTTTTGAAAAAAGGTTCCAATACTATGAAAGTTAATAGCACAACGGATATTAGTTAAGATTATATTGAATAGAAGTTAAAAATGCAACCGTCTTTTTATGAAACTATCATAAAGACTAAAAACTAATTAAAAATTTGCTTTTGAAAGACTTCGGCTGCCTCTTAAGGGTTAAAGGAGCTGAGCTGGAACTACAATGTATTACTCTTTGCATAAATTAAATTAGTAAAAGTTGTATTAGTTATCGACATGTGATGAAGCTGGGTTTTGTTTAAAAAAACTTTTCCCCGATAAGTTTGTAATTTCATAACTAAATTGTTTTGATGGTAAACTGTTATTCAATTTGTAGATTCAACACTTGTACAACGGTAACCAATGAATTCTTAGAGTACTTTTTCACAACAATCTATTTTCAGTCATCAACATTGACAAATAACCTCTAACTAAAACTTTTACTGGCTGCCTGCTGCAGCATTGCCAAGTACGCAAAACTATACTATTAAAATATAGCTTTTGCCAGAAGTAGGATATCAATGTATCCTATATAATAAAATAATGCCAATATTAGGAAACATTGCAATTAAATCTTAGGTAACGTGTACATTAATTTATTTTCTGGTAGCATTTTATACATACTTTCAAGCTAAAATCATACCATTGTTTGTCTGCTAAGTATTTTAATGTAGTATGTATAAGAGTTGCTCACTCGCTCAACATGATCAGGCAACTCCCAATCAATGTATCATGCTTGCCTCAGAAGGACTTCATTAATAAGTTTCTTGCAAGACACTTGAGACACAAAGTTTTGAATACTTTTTTTCATGGTGGTAACTTTGATGCAGCTCATACATCACATGCAATCTAGAAAATAAATCACTCTCGAGTTTGACAGCGGATGTTTGAGCAAGTACAAACGTTTCTGATTGGTCCATTTATATTGGTATTGTATTTGGTAATAGCTAATGCATATAGAGTTTTCATTTTCAGTCAGTATCGATTAAATGCTAATTTTGCCATATTTTAGCTCCAGAAAAGTTGATTTACACTACATTAAGTTGAAAAGTCAATTTTTTATGATTTGGTAGAGTTACCTAACATAATCTGATATGTCTGAACTACTGATAAAGTTTTATAGCGACAAATGAGCATAAGATTATTGTATTTTGTATTACAATGTAGTTATTAGTGGATAATAAGTTTTCATATTTAGTGAAATATGATTTAAATTTTGTCAGAAATTTATTGTCTAACGGCTGTTCAGCAAATAATTATAAGGGAACTAATAAGAAATTATTTTTCTTATTATATATGTTGATAAACAGCTGATATTGAAGTTCAAAAGAGAGGTTGCCTAGTTGCAAATTTTGAACCACTCGAGTCATTCCATGAGTGGCTTTTGAAGTTATCATTGTACTGCTGTAAGTTCACAAAACTTACAAATGAGAGATTAAAGTTGACCACGAGATTTGTCGTCGGGCCTATGTACATATGTCTATATAAAGGTTACGTGTGCTTACTTTTACATTCTCATCGTTAGCAAAATATAAACTTGGGTGAATGTAGCAGAGAAATACTGTAAGAGATCTACCACAACTTTTTTATATTCCACAAAGAACCACATCACATAGAAAATAAATATTCATATGTATTTTGAATTTCAAGAACAATGTAAATAATTACAGTATGTATATGCTCAAACAACAACTGCATGAAATGTTTTTCACAAACTTATTAATAGACTCTTTTTACACCGCAACATTTGAAGACCCCTCCCTTTGCCAGAAAGGCCGACTCAGTGGCATGTCTGTACTTTCAAGGTTCCAGAGTTTTGAGAGCCGGCTTTGTAGATTGTCGGTGTTTCATCTGCCCAATTGGTAGCAGGTTGGTTTTTATCTTTGCTAACTTGGTGGTTGGCCTGGCTGTTTTTACTGTCTAAAAGCTAACCGGCTGCTCTTCTGACCAGTTTGAGGGGCTGGCTTAGTCCCTTCTTGCCTCGGTCCAACGAGACTATTTTGCGTCTCCAACAGATCAGCTTGCTGTCCGCTTAGCCTTTTAGTTCAATCGTGATGGCTCTCCTTGGCCCTAGGCCTGACTCTCGTTTGACACAGTACTACATCCTTAAAAAAAAATTATTTTTCATTTTAAACATGAAGGAGAGAAAGTTTGATTATTACTTAGTACAGCAGTAAAGACAGGGTACTGTCTACAGTAGATTAAAATGACTGTTTTAGGTTATTTGAGAGCAGTAGTCTGAATACTGTGAAGTACATGCGTATATTAGCTATTATGGAAGCTGTAACATGTTCAGTTTCACACTAAGAACAGAGAATGTTGTCATCAGCTTAGCGGTCTTCAATTTCCAACAAAACTGATGAAATCAACTGATAGATGTAAAAATGTATTTTATTAATTTCATAACTCAGATTTTCTTTTCACACCAAATATACCGCTTTTAATCACACTTATCAAAGCTAATGTGTGACACAAACTTATTCATTAGCAAAGCAAATATAGATAATATATTGTCTGTTTAATGGTACTTAAGCAATGTATTAAAGAATATAGTTACTGTTTTTCAAATAAGAAACACTTTAGCTGATGAACAAAATTAATTTACATAGCTCAAATATCTAGGCTCATTAAAATAGAGGAAAACAATTTAAACTATTAACTTGATCATGAATTTATTAGGTTTCTCAATATATCTTTAAATGTTTAAATAAGAAGCTATCTTATTAGGCTAGCAAAAAGTTTAGTAAAAATAAAAGTTTTTTGTAGAAAAATATTAATGAAATAACTGAAACCAATTAGGTTAACACATTTCTATCCTGATTATGCTCAAAGTTATTAACAGTTGTTACTTACTGAAGTTATTTGATTCAGTGTGGTGAATCTAATTATCAACTCTGGTGTATAGTGGTTTTACTAAACATATACCTCGACCTAGAAGTAACCTGGCATATGAGCAATTACGAATACAAAGAAAACTCTAAAACAATCTTTACCTCGAGATAACAGACAAACTTGAGACTGGTGTTGATGCTGCTGCTTGGTTTTTAAGTGTGTGAGAGGCTGCTTACAAGAAGAGCTTTATTCAGTCTTTTTCATCAATCGGTTTAAAAGAGGTTGTAAAAAATTCAGCTAAAAGTATGTGAAATTGAGTAACAAAAAAGTGGAAAAAGAGCAAAAGTTGGAAGAAAAGTAAAAAATTAACAATAAATTACAATAAGTTCTGTGTCACATAAAACTAAAACATCTTTTTAAGTTTGTGTATAGAATCCTGAGTTTATTTAAGATAGATTTAAATTTTATGTTACATTGAATCACAAAGTTTTAGCACACCTTTCAAGGTTCTTTCATTACACTTTTAGCTACTATCACTTGTTTCGGAGGTAAGAACTCCAGACATTACTGTACATAATGTCACAATTTTTAAAAATCTTGGCTACTAGAATGGTACTTTTGATTTTTCTAAGTGTTGGTGGTAAATTAATGCAATTAAAATAATGTTTTTAAATATAATATCCAGATTTAGGTGTTTATTCAAAGAATGGGAAATGGATTAATTTTTATTTAGCTATTTTATACAAATTAATTAGCTTTGCTAGTAAATACTAGTAAATAATAATAAAATAAAAATGTAATATGATGAACAAATAATGAAAAACAATAATTACAATTAACATAATAATAAAATGTGGCGGCTCCCTGTCCATGCCGGCCGCGGTGTGATGCGGTTGGTGTTGGTACCCGTCAGCGGGGTCTGGATGGGGTTCCGGGGTTGGGGGGAGCACTTTTACCAGTAACAACATTATTTATGATTCCATTTTAGTAAAGTTGCTCTCCCCAGGCCCTAATACCTAAAGTCTTGAGTTACAAACACAAGCTACCTGATAGATATATATGTGCGCATGCATAGTATATTTAGTCAAACTAACTTCTGAAATACTTTCAGGAATAGCGTATGCGTCAAGTAACTATAAACTCAAGTACTGTACTGAGCTTTTGCGCTCACATGGATGTGCAAAGGGGACCTTATCAGCTGTTATTTCAGCATGTGCTAGACATCCGGGCACACAGTTTGCTCCAGAATGGGGCCTGCATTTGCTTCATGGCGGGGCCTGCATCACCGTGCTGCCGGAGCTGGGTAGATTGGGTCCACCTCTGGCATTGTGGACTCAAGATATTTTTTTTATTACATTCTCATTATTGCATTCGGTATTGCCTTGTATGTAAACAGTCTATATAAATTTTGCCGTAGAGCAATTTCAGTGTCCTGCCAGTATTATTTTATTTTGCTAGTAATAATTACCCTCTCTACATAACCTTTTCGTTATTTACATCTGACAATCTCACCTACAGATGGGAGTTTCTTTCTCATGAAATATAATTATAGATTATATTTATTTTTGCCTGCAATAATATTATATTTTATATTATTATTATTTCAATAAAGATTAACTAACTAATAATAAAACAATAATTAAATAGCAGATACTGAAAAGCTTTTTCAAAGACAAAACAGAACGGTTTCGAGCAAAATAAACGCAACAAATGTATCATAATCTTATGCGCAAAAACAAATTACAGGAGGTAAACAAGCTGTTGGTAACCAGGATATGGAAAAGTGGAAAAACGATAGGCAGCCACCAGATGTAATACCCTATCAGTATAATCACGGCAAAAAACCCATAAAAATTGAATGAAATAATTATGACAACAAAAATGTTTTCAGAGATATATTAAGACTTACTCAACTGTACAATACAAACTAGTACGCAGCCACAACTAAAACTGGATGCAGCAGCTAATCCTTTGAAAGGTCTAAATTTTGGAAAAGAGAGAGCGTATAGCTAAAAAACTAAATGTTAGTAAATTAAAATCAGCTTATGATTTTTCTGCAACGGTTACAAGGCTTAGGAAGCTATGGACATATTTTTCTTTTACAAGACAGTACTAACACCATAATCACATATCCTCAGTTTGCAAACCAATTAAAAAAGCTCAAAGGTAAGACTTGTCATATGGTTGTTATGCTTTCATAATTTTAAAAGCCGAAAGAAAATAAAAATGTAAAAATTGTTAAAACTATTGTGAAGATATTAGAGAGCCATTACAATTTAGTATGTCAGACTGTCATAAGGCCAGTTGATACCATTTGAAAACTGCTAAATGACATCACCACAAAAAATTTCATAAAGCTTTTAATCATACACAACTACAATAATGATTATAATAGTGAACAAATATGGATTCAACTAGACTCTTTTGAATAGGTCAAGATTTTTATCTGAATTGCCTACCAAGCATCAGAGTAAACAATGCACAATTTCAAGTGCTGGTGTCTAAAGTTAACAAATTAAACCAGTGATGTGGTTTATTCAAATGAGCTCAAAGCTCATGGACATAGCCATATAGATCACACAACTGATGCGGTAAGATTTTTCATACAACTGTCACAGACAATTCATACTCCTCAGGTACTGCAGATGCCATTTCCCATAACAGATATTTGGCCAAAGGTAGCATTGCGTAACTGAATGCTAGAAAAACAGAAGTAATCAACCTAGTTCTTATTTTAAGTTATCAGGGCAGCTGTCTAGTGTGTTAAACACAATACATGGTTGGAATGTTCTCCAATACTTTAGACTGTGTTCTATCCAAAATTCATCACCTGTATGTGACACTCCTTAACTCGGTAACACAATTCTCAACTTTCTGAGCTCAGCCTAAATCAGTTAGTTCTCGAAAAACATCCTAACAAAGCTGGACGTAGCTGGCAGAAGATAGCTCCAATATTTGATGCACAGATCTAATTGATCAAAGATAAACATTCTGCTTATAGCATTAGATAAATGCAAGAATATTGTATACATGTACAATAGTTGGTAAATATATATTATCTATAAAACAGAACAAATGTTTTTTAAATTAACAAAAGAAGTTAGCATTTAATTGGAGGAGATAGTAACGCTGAAAAGTAAGGGAAAATCTCAACTATAATAAGTAACTTCAACCATTATATAGGTATTATCAATACTAGGCATGACAAATAATATTTCCAGCACTTAGAAAAAGTTTATTTAAATGATACTTACATAAATTATACATGACAATTCTGCAAAAATTTGACTAAATACCTGAATTTGAATCTTATTTATTGTAAAGTAACAACTGTAAAAGATTAACGATTACAAGATTCATAGTTAATATGTATTTCCAATGACATGGGATATGTTTTATCAAACATGAATAATTATATGGTGAGTTAAGGCTCAAGGTTTGTTTGTATTTATGTAAGTCACTTTTGTTTGTATTTACGTAAGATTTTACCACACCATACACACTTGCAATGGTGGTAGGCTTGAGCAATAATAATTGTTAGTAAAATGCACAATTAATTGTTAGATAATGCACAATTAAAGCTAACAGATATTTTTAAAAGTTGTATAATTCTGAGCATGGGTGTAATGCTAGCACACTCACCATAGACTAATTGATAAAATAATCTTTGAACGCTTTTCAATGTTTGCCCTCAAGCCTTGATTTTTCTCTGTTTTCCTTTGTGGTAGGCATGAGCAATAATTATTATGAACAGTAGGTACACAATAAGCAAGTAAGACCTTTATGAATCTATGAACTCCAACTTATTTTATGTTGGTAAAACTTGCTTCTAAGCAATCAACTCTACTACACGGACATGTTATATTAGACAAAAGACTGTCAAGTTAATGATTGTAATAAATAACTCAATAGAAAACACTGTCATGCTTTTCTGTATAATAAATTTTTTCATAATATAGTAACAAGTACATTAATAGTGCACAAAAACTAAATCATTTGTTTAGTTCTTAATAGCCATTTTAATTTATTTACAATTTAAAGACAAATATTTGTAAAAAATGAAACAAAACCATCTAAAGGCATTTAGTAATATATAAAATCTAGTTTTATGCTTGTCAACTTTAGTTGGTGAATGCCTTGAGGAGAGTGTTGCCCTTTACCAGACAAGTAAAAAAGACAAAATATAGTGCTTCACAATACAAGATGAGGTAAAAAGAGAATCAATTACTAACCCTAAACACACTGAGTGTTAAACTCTTCTCATTGAGTATAATTGCTAAGTCTCAGTCAGGTTGACCAGAAGTGTATCACTTTGTATATAAATGTATATAGACATGAAGACAAAGACATAAAGGCATAGAGATATAACCTCAGATTATTTAAGTGAGTAGCAGGTATATGTAGTTAAAATTGTTTTCTTTCCGTTGGTAACCCAAGTGGGTGATAATGTATATTCAAGCTCAAATCGCCTTTCAAAAACTAACTATCTCCCAGTAACAAAAGTGATCAAAAATTCCTGTCATATAAGAAAAATTGCAATATTGGTAGACATTGAATCATTGAGCACGATAACACCTACAAATCTAATGTGGCTTGCAAAAATGATTGCAACAATCAAACAAAATTGAGTTGCAGAAAATCATATTGTTGAGGACTACTTATATTTTGAAGTGAATGCGAGAACTGCTGAGTCTGTGTTAAAAGGCTTGAGCTTCAATTATGATCTTCAATGATGTTTATTATAGACATCATCACCCACTCAGATACACAAGAGGAAGAAAAGGATTTGTATATGTATGCAAATGTATACTTTAAATACACACCGAGTAAAACATTGGTTATTCAGCATTGAAAAAAATATCATCAAAATTTTTAATCAATTCAACTATCTTACCGGAACATTACAAAGAGTTTGATCTGAAATTCAAGTAACAAATGGCTAGAATGTTTGCAAGAACTTTATGCAGGTAATTAAAAGTACTTCTTCCTCTCCACTAAATTAGGTTAAATAGATCTTTTTGTCCTTAATATCACACTCAACTAGCTGAAATGTATCCCGATGTAAAACTAAAATGGCAAACAAAGATTGTAGCATGCTTTAATAGTATTAAACTTGAAATATTTTAATTTAAACACCGCTATCGAAGATACACCACTATAAAAATAAACACCAATGAAATATTGAGGTCATCTGTTTTTAGCGCCAGTTTCACTTTTGTCCTTTTAACGATCACAATGGAACAGCAGCAACCACAGCAGCAAGCAGCAGATCAGCTACCACCGCAACTACAACAGCAACAGTTTGCAGCTCTGACTGGTTGTACAACTGTTACCTGGAATCCTCAAGGAGGAGGTTATAGACTGAAGCAAACATCTTTGAAAAAGATGAAAGGGTGAGCAATTCCTTTGTTAATTAATTTCTGATGAATGCAGATACCAGTGGCAGATTGGTTAACACTCAACAATTAGTACAAAAAATAATTTTTTACTAATGTTGCAATAAATAATATTTTATGAATAAGTTTCAGTTGCCAAATATAAATAATTTGGTCTCAGTGGAAAATTTACTTTTTGCGGCTTTAGAATCTAATATTAATAACTAAAGCTAATATATATATATATATGTATATATATATATATATATATATATATATATATATATATATATAGGGCTACTATAATAGATATAGCAGTACCCAATGACTACAAGAGGGAGATATTTCTCCACCTTTTCTTTTTTTGCTGGCTATAGCCAGCAAAAAGATAAAAGGTGGAGAAATATCTCCCTCTTGGAGAAGAAATTGGAAAATGCTGGAATGTAAGAACAACTGTGATCCCAGTAGTCATTGGGGCACTGGGCGCAATAACACCGGCGCATAAAATGTGGCTTGCCCAAATACCAACAGCAATCAACTCAGGTGAGTTGCAGAAAAGTGCGCTATTGGGAACAGCTAAGATCTTGAGGCGAGTGCTCAAACTCCCAGGTCTCTGGTAGGAGACCCGAGTTAGAGCAGAATTTACCACCCATACGGGGTATCCGGGATGAGGAAACAATTTATATATATATATATATAAATCTTTAAGTTTGTCATCATCTGTCGTTATCTGTATGTCCAGCTATAGCTACTACGATCTTGAAATGAAAAGCTCGCTTTGTGCTGGATTTGAACTCATGAAGACTGCAACCGCAAGTTTTCAATCGCGCATCTAAACACTAAGACATGCTGCTCATACAGTTCTGTTGCTCTTATCATATATCGAATACCCTTTCGTCGATTGTACATGTTAAATGATGTATGTTGATACATTGCACCTACAGGTTACGAAGTCCCTGTTCTAAAATATGTTAGCCTAACTCTGTGAAACATGATGTTGTTTTGTCTTCACCCCACTAGGGTGAACTTGTTTTCTCGCCATGCAAAGTCAACAAAAAATTCTCTTGAGATTAAAATTTGCCAATTGTTATACTGATGGCAACAAAATAACAAAAATTTCAATATGCTATTTATCAAAATACCTCTCACAACGCCACGAAAAGATATACGTTGCTTGCTACCTTAGTTCATCATCATTCGTTATGGTAAAATCGAAGCCGCCAACAGATACGTGATAAAATTTTGGTTAAAAATTTGAATTCTACTAAAATACAAACTAAGAATTTATTTAATGTGTTTAGTAAGCTAACTTCATCTAGGTTAGATTCAGTGTTTACATGTATGTTAAACATCTATCTCGAAGGTAAAAACTCTCCACAAAACATTCTGCATGAAGTACATTGTAATGTTTAATTTTTCTTGCAGATCATAATCACAAAGCACACTAAAGTTTTCGTAGGTAATTATAGTTAGTAAAGTTAACATATTGTTTTATTACTATTTTTCAATGATGATGATTTTGATTATTTTTACCAGAACGTGTTTGGCCTTATGATACCAACACTGCAACAAACTAAAATCACATAACTGTATACCAAATAGTTTTTTATTATAATCGTACTAAAACAAAATATATTTAGCCATTATTTGCTAATGATTTCACCTTTACTGTACATTTAAATACCTTTACCATTTTACTTTTTCTCGTAATTTATTTTAACAAAACGCTTCTTTCATGATATGAAATTTAAAAGTTACAATTGTTTGAAAAAGTTTAAAACCTTTACAGTTGTTTTATTTTTTTTATTAGTTTATTTGACCTACACAAACAACACTTTGCTTATGATATAAAGCTAAAAAGTTAGAACAGTAAATGTTGTATACGTTAAAAAAAAGTTTTTTGACCAAATACATTTTTATTACCCAAGCAACGTCAAGCAATCATCTAGTAAACAACTATATACAAATAAAATGAACTCAATCAGAGATTTATAAGTTATTATATATTGTTTGACAAAAAAGGCATCAAAATGCAAATAGTATAAATTAAATCTTGAATTATGCTGCGATTCAACAGAGCAAAATAGAAAAGAGTCCTAAATAGTATGAAAATATGCAGAAGGTAGAGAAGTAACAAAGTGGTAATAAAATAACGATGCTTGTCTGTCACATGAGTCACCTTTATACATCGGAGTCAACCATGTAATAATTATAATGAAAGAGTGTTTGTCAAACTTTTTTTTAATGATTAGTAGTTTACGAAAACATATGTTAAATGTTTTATAAGCAACTGTAGTTTTTAAAAAATAGTCAAATAGTGTTGGAAAGTAATTGTTTTGTTTACATGTTTAAACTTGTTACGTTATAGAGCCCTTGAAATGCTCATGAATGGCAAATTTTTGTGTTGGTATAATCTAAAAAGAGTTTGTCCTGTTACAGATTGTCAATCACTCAATTAGTACTAGGCGTACTTTGTATGATATCTGGAATCCTTCTTATACTCGCTGAACTAAACTCGGTGTATTGCTGGTTTGCCATGTTTGGTTATGGCATTTGGAGTGGAGCTTATGTAAGTTATTATGGATGAAGTTTACATTCTTTCTATGTTTCAGAGCTGTTTAATCATAACATTGACCATGAAAACAACACATTTATGCATGGTATATATAATTAGAAGCTAAATTACATTCTTACAAATAAAAATACAATTGAACGGACACAAAAATATTTTGAAAAAGAAAATTTTTAATAATTTTGCATTCAGAATTTGATCAACTTTAAGACAGTTATTATTAAAACAGGTAATACTAATAATACAATTTTGAAAAGTTAAAAACTTGCTACTTACCGTTCATCCAATTATCTTTGTGATTAAACTAGATTACTATATTAACTATTCATTACTAAATGATTTAAATTGAGAATTTCTCCGAAACATTTTTGGTGTTACACTGATAATCAGCTATAAGTAACTGTAAGCTATTTGCAAATATTTTTGTGATAATTTTGCAAAAGTTTGGAATTCCTGTAAAAATTAATTATTTATCCACACATTAGCATATACAATTTTGATACTACTTGGGTAGATCTTGATGAAAGTAACTAACTACTAGCCTTTCAGTGATTGAGCAATTTTAGAACGTGATTCACTTTGATCTATGTGCGCTAAATCGCATCAAGTAATACTGAGACTGGATGGTGTATAAAAAAAAAACAAATTAATATTGTTTGTATATTAAATAAATTTAAAATTTTCAAGCAACAGCTTATATCAAACAAGAATTAAAAAATAGAACTATCATCGTTTTCCAGGTTTCCAGTATATAGGAACCTTTCATATAGTATCAAAAGGGGTCTGAACTAGATGGTATACCCATCAGAGTTTAATAAACCTTTCGAATACATATGTTTCTTCTATTATTACGAGAAAACTTGATTTTGTAGTCTGTAAGGTGTACTGTTTGCTAGGACGGTGAAACTTGATTTTTTATTCTGTAAGGTGTACTGTTTGCTAAGACGGTGAAACTTGATTTTTTAGTCTGTAAGGTGTACTGTTTGGTAAGACGGTGAAACTTGATTTTGTAGTCTGTAAGGTGTACTGTTTGGTAAGACGTTGAAACTTGATTTTTTAGTCTGTAAGGTGTACTGTTTGCTAAGACGGTGAAACTTGATTTTTTAGTCTGTAAGGTGTACTGTTTGCTAAGACGGTGAAACTTGATTTTTAGTCTGTAAGGTGTACTGTTTGCTAAGACGGTGAAACTTGATTTTGTAGTCTGTAAGGTGTACTGTTTGCTAAGACGGTGAAACTTGATTTTTTAGTCTGTAAGGTGTACTGTTTGCTAAGACGGTGAAACTTGATTTTTTAGTCTGTAAGGTGTACTGTTTGCTAAGACGGTGAAACTTGATTTTGTAGTCTGTAAGGTGTACTGTTTGCTAAGACGGTGAAACTTGATTTTTTAGTCTGTAAGGTGTACTGTTTGCTAAGACGGTGAAACTTGATTTTTTAGTCTGTAAGGTGTACTGTTTGCTAAGACGGTGAAACTTGATTTTTTCAACGAACTGGTTTAAATCATGTTTATTCGTTTTGCAGACCTTTTCAGCTTTAAGTTAAAATTAAACAGAGAGAAACAGCTTTTCTAACTTTGACTTTATTTACAGTTTGTTCTTGTTGGAGGAATTGGACTTGGTGCTGTCAAGCATAATACTGAGGGTTGGGTAAGTAGTATTGCAGCAATGCCAATGTACGTGTATATAGTGTAAACTTCTAACATTTATTATATTCAATAGTAATGAGCTAAAAGAGGCAGTCGCATTCATTGTCCATTATCATTCAGATAGCATAGCCAGACTGTGTTAGTTGATACAGATACCTTATCCTAATGTAAGTTCTGACATTTGAAATTTTGATATGAAGCAAAGCAAAAGAAAATTATATATTAACCTGAAGGCCTTTCTTGGTTTCAGGGTAAACCTAATTGAACTACACGAATGAACTTTATTGTGTCGAAATACACTAGCTCTCTTTTGTCGTTCTCTCCAGTAGTTTAGATAGAAATAGTATACAGTATAGAAATAGTATATTTCACTTTTTGAAATATTGATGATCCCACGACCAAAATGAGCAAAGCAAGCGTTTGGGAGCTTTATGATAAATGCATATGTGCATACAACTCACGAAAATTATTCCTCAACGGCTGTCCCAGACCCGTTGTACCGAAATCTCATCAAAAAATTTAACCATTTTTCTATGGAGTCGTTTAACTATAATAACAATACAAAACACATATAAACCTATTTAAATATGTTACCAAATCTTTATTATTTGTAGAAAATTTCCTAAACCTTTCCCATCTGATCGGATTATACATAACTAGACAGATTAATTTGGCCCAAAACTGCCATTAAAATCTGACAAGCCTTTTTTAATCAAAAATAAGACCGGCCAACGAAACGCCGATAAAGCTGTGCGACAGAGAGTAGAACCATTAAGTTGTGCACATTTCACGAGAAAAAAAGCGCACATTTCACCAGTCTATGGCATTTTCCAATTGCCGAAGGTTTCTGTAATTAACATAGAAGTACTGAAAAGTAATCGTCTCTTTTTTTGCCAATTTTAAAGATAACTGACATTTTGGACACTTATAATGAGTACTTTGGCGTTCCAACTAAAGTCCAAAGCAGTGAAAGTAAAGGAAACGACGATGATAATTTTCTAACAATTCTTATAAAACTATCACAATATTTAATTATAAGAATAATTATTCGATTTTATGAGATTATTATAAGATTTAATTATAAAAATAATTATTTGAATTTACAAGATCGAACTATATTGTGACCGATGGTGGGCAGTATGTTACTGTTACTATTTTTCTAAAGATTTGGTTGATGATACTACGGCTGTGCCCAATATTGCGTAACTGCCAAGCCATTTTTAATATCTTGCAAAAATATTTAATAATAAGAATAATTATTCGATTTTATAAGATTATTATAAGATTTAATTATAAGAATAATTATTTGAATGTACAATATCGAAGTATATAGTGACCGATGGTGGGCAATATGTTACTGTTACTATTTTTCTAAAGATTTTGTTGATGATACTACGGCTGTGCCCAATATCGCGGTACTGCCAAGCCGCTTCTAATACCTGCAAAATTAAGTTATAGGCCTACACTTTCTTATAGATATACAGCTATTTCTATGACAACCAACTAAAATCTGTTTAAATTTTTAATTTTAGCATTATTTTTTGCATAGAAATACAAACATCTAGATAAGTATCACAACTTCCTGATATTGGTTGCTATGAGGTTTTGAAATGTAAACAAAATTATGCATTGGTTTTCCTTTATTACACTTTAACACCAGTTTTCTCAGAACTATGTTTTCGCACTAATGGTGAACATGCATTCAGTTTATTGACTATAAAATCTGCTGTAATTAAGCTGGAATCAAATCTTTTTTGCAAGATAACTGAGAAATTTTTTCTTCCGCTAGTGTAGATAACTCTAAATCTCACATACCCGACTTAACCATGGTTTCTGTGATCATGACCCATTTCTTCACTTTGGTTACAGATCACTGTCAAGACCACCCTACATTCAACACAACCAACTTTCAAACTGTGTGTATTACTTAGCAGCTTGCGATTTTACTTCTAATATTGCATTTCTCCTACTGCATGGGAGAGATATAAACATGTAATCTTTTCCTTTCATTGTTGCTGTTTGGTGTACATAATAACACCCAGTACATTACAGCTACCATTGCAGCTACCATTGCAGTTCTCCTATTGCACTGCAGTGCCTTTTGACTGCTAATATTGCCTTTCTCAACCATCAGTGCCCTTTCTTTTTTTCAATATCACTTTGGTTGTGGGCTGTATGACAGAGGAATTTTTTGTTGAATATAGTTGTAATATGCAATATTCTTTCAAGTAAGTAACTTGATTTTATTGTAGATAAGTGCCACTATGGTTCTGGACATCATCAGTTCAGCTTTGTTCTTTGGACCACTGATTGCATTTGCTTCGACCACACTGGCTTACAATTATATTGAGTGGTGTCCTAATTTTAACATCAATTATACTTCCCCTGTGAGTGTTTAATTTTGTATTAAAACATAAGATTTAGGGTTCTTTTTACAAGACATAGGCTAACCAGTATTAGGGAACATTATACCAACAAGTTTAGGTGTTCTTAAATGTTTTCAACATAATAGGCATTTGTTGAACTCTCTTATTCACTTTTCAGATTTTTCTTAGCAATATTTAAAACCCGCACTGCATAGCAGACAGCTGCAAAAAAACTTCTGTTTGCAATAAAATTTGCATTACAAGTTTTAATTATAGCAACAATATGTTGATCTAGCCAGAGGAGATATACTAAGACGTATTGGCAAAGCTTATGACATTTATGTAATCCAAAGGTCTAAGACGACCAACCAAAGCAGTACACAGTTGTAATGGATGGTTTTAGCACACCTAGTGTATTTGTGGCTGCTGTAAACTGTTCTTGACTGACTTCCTCTTGTATACCATACAGTTACCATAGCAGCAGTCATGGCTAAATAACAATAAACTGTGGTTTGAGTTGCTGACATACTTTATTAGGTGCAAAGTTTTACAAATAAAGCAAAAAAATTGGTAAGTGCACAAACTAACTGCTTTTGGAGCTATAGTTTTTGTGCACCCTTTTGCAAGCCAAAATGAGAAAGTAGTCATAAAGATGTAAATTTGGGCTCTTTCAGAGCCAAGATCATTTATCCTGATAGTTCATCGTTCAAATCTTGATCAGCTAAATAGCAGTCCAAATTTACTCAGAATCATCTACCAATCATTTAAAGACAACTAGTTGTAATCAGCATATAGCCAAGAAAAAACTTGCTTCAACTCAGAAGAATTGGCTCTCTCGATTGAACTTTTGTAAAAAACTAAGCATGGTTGCTTGAACTTTTGGGATTTCCCAAACACCAAAAAATATATAAGATGCTCAAGATAAAGATTCTCTAATTTTTAATGTTAAAAATCTTGCGAAATAAACCACTTTGCAATCAGTAATGAAAAACCGTTTATATAGTAATGAAGAACCAGCCAATGTTATTCAAATAGACCAGCGAAAATTAGCTAGTATGTTGCCAAATTTGTTAAGAATATAGCTAATAATGTCTTTTGAAAAGTAAAACTTGTTCAACTTGTTTGCAGCTAGTAATGGTTGCTGTTTGGTCACTTCCTATCTTAATGGTGTTGATCTCTGTTGCTGAGTTGGTGATAGCAATATGGAGCGCTGTACTCTGCTGTCGAGCTGTCTGTATTTGCTGCCTTCCAGTCAGTCCTGACCAACAGCAGTGTAAGGTTCATCCTGAAAATGTACCAGTTTGTTAGGAGAACTTTGGCAGCTCCCATTTCTCTAAAGCTGGTAACATTTCAAAAGGTAAATGTTTTAAATATGGAATCAGTTATTTTTTTAAATTATATAGTTTAAAAAGGAGAAATAATTACAAAGCAACAAGCCCGGCTCTAGGATCAGAATCATCAAAGACGAAAACGGAATGAGACTTGAACAAAAATTCAGAAGTATTAAAATCTAATAAACATATATACATGTATGTATATAAAAAATAAATATATGTTTATATATGCAAGTGTGAGCCTGCGAGTGTGTGCAATGTCTGTGTGGTGTGTGTGATGTATGTGTGGTGTGTGTGCATGCATGGAGTGTGAGTGTGTGTGCGGTGTGTGCGCGGTGTGCGCGCGGTGTGCGCGCGGTGTGCATGCGGTGTGCGTGCGGTGTGCGTGCGGTGTGCGTGCGGTGTGCGTGCGGTGTGCGTGTGGTGTGCGTGTGGTGTGCGTGCGGTGTGCATGCGGTGTGTGTGCGGTGTGCGTGTGGTGTGTGTGTGTGTCTGTGTGTAAAAATGCGTGCATGCATGTATGTGTGCGTGCATGAGTGTGTGCGTGCATGAGTGTGTGTGTGTGCATGTGTGAGTGTGTGCAGGTGCGTGTGTGCACGTGTGTGTGTGTGTGTGTGTGTGTGTGTGCGTGTGTGCGTGTGTGCGTGTGCAGGTGCGTGTGTGTGTGTATGCATCATGTTGCAGATGATACTGTTTCAGCTATTTAACCTTCATCAGTGCAGCTCCAAGTACATGTAAGCAAAGAGAGTAATGTATTCGGTATCTGCGTATCTGTATGTGCGTGCATCCGCATGTGTGTGTATGCATGTACGTGTATACGAACGTCTGTATGCGCGTACAAAAACAAACAATTTAGCTAATACTTGTTTATTGTTTAACATTTAAACACCTTTGCAGTTGTTTCATATTTTCTTTAAGTTTATTTGAACTACACAAAACATGATAACTATTATATATTTTAAATAAAAAGCAATTTTCTATGCATAAGCTTTTTAGTACCACACTGTGTTTTCAGCTAGTATAATTACATTTAGCGTAATTTTGGAAAGGTTTAGGCACATATCTTTCCTCTGGTGCTTCTTCGTGCTTGCTAAATAAAGCATAAAGTGTGATTATTGTCACTAATTGCTGTTAGAGATTGGCAGGAATAATAAGTATGTATGCAATTCTTTCATAGTATGGCAAGTAGGCCGTTTCAGCACAAAGCGGCCTTTTAGTTGTGAAACTTTATTACTATAACTGACAAATAAGGTGATTTATATATATATATATATATAATATATATATATGTATATATACAGTAACTAAAATCAAGGGCAAAAGCATATAAAAACAAAACTACACCAAATACCTAAAAGATAATTAATGGAGTATGAAATAACTGAAAAAGAAAGAATTGAATAGAAGAATGTAACCATTTAGTCATTGCGCTACAAATTAGTTATGTATGATGCACTCATCAGTCACGGTTGGACTAAAATGAGAAGCTGTACCGAAAAGCTGTTTACTTTCTTCTTAAGATTTTTTATTTGTATATATATATATGCATATATATATATATACATATATATATATGTATATATGTATTTGTATGTATATATTTGTATATATATATATGTGTGTATATATGTATTTGTATGTATATATTTGTATATATATATATATATATATATATGTATATGTAGGCCTACATATATATAGTTACATATATATATATATATATATATATATATATATATATATATATATATATATATATATATATATGTAGGCCTACATGTAAATATAGTTACATATATATATAAATATATGTATATATAAGTATATATATACATATATATATACGTATATATGTATGTATGTATGTACGTATGTATGTATGTATGTATGTACGTATGTACGTATGTACGTATGTATGTATGTATGTATGTACGTATGTATGTATGTATGTATGTACGTACGTACGTACGTATGTATGTACGTATGTATGTATGTACGTACGTATGTACGTACGTATGTACGTACGTATGTACGTATGTATGTACGTACGTACGTATGTACGTACGTATGTACGTACGTACGTATGTACGTACGTATGTACGTACGTACATATGTACGTACGTATGTACGTACGTACGTATGTACGTACGTATGTACGTACGTATGTACGTACGTACGTATGTACGTATGTACGTACGTATGTACGTACGTAAGTACGTACGTAAGTACGTACGTATGTACGTACGTATGTACGTACGTATGTACGTACGTAAGTACGTACGTATGTACGTAAGTACGTACGTATGTACGTACGTATGTACGTACGTATGTACGTACAAATGTACGTACGTATGTACGTATGTACGTACGTATGTATGTACATATGTATGTACGTTTGTATGTATGTATGTATGTATGTGTGTGTATGTAATTATTTATTTATTTATTTTTTATTTATTTATTTAATTATTTATTTATTTATTAATTTATTTATATATATATATATATATGTGTGTATATATCTACTTATATATATATATGTTTGTGTATATATGTATTTATATATATATATATGTTTGTGTATATATGTATTTATATATATATGTTTGTGTATATATGTATTTATATATATATATATATATATATGTTTGTGTATATATGTATTTATATATATATATATGTGTGTATATATGTATTTATATATATGTGTGTATATATGTATTTATATATATGTGTGTATATATTTATTTATATATATGTGTATATATATGTATTTTTATATATGTGTGTATATATGTGTGTATATATGTGTTTATATATATGTGTGTATATATGTGTTTATATATATGTGTGTATATATGTATTTATATATATGTGTGTATATATGTTTTTATATATATGTGTGTATATATGTATTTATATATATGTGTGTATATATGTATATAAATTAAATATGTGTAAGATTTATATATTGTTTTATCCCACGACCGAACGGGCAGAGCGAAGTTTGAGTGTTTTTATAATAAATGCATGTGCACACTACTTACGAAAATTATTCATCAACAACGTCGCAAACCCTTGTTTTGAAATCTCATCAACAAATTTAACCATCGTTTTGTAGAGTCGTTAAAGTATAATAACGATACAAAACACATTTAAGCCTATTTAAATATGTTACCAAGTCTTTTTAAATTGTCGACAGTATCTTAAAACTTATCCATCTGATCGGATTACACACAAATAGACAGATTAATTTGCTCAAGAGTCGCCACAAAACGCTTGAAAAGCTTGGTTTTATAAAAGTTAAGACAGGCTTATGATAAGCCATTAAAGCCCTGCGACAGATAGTAGAACTATTTAGCAGTGCGCATTTCACGAGTAAAACATGCTCATTTCACCAGTCTATGGTATTGTTTACTTGTAATCAAATTTATCCGAAGGTTTCTCTAATAAATGCTGACCGTTTGAGGCGCAGACCGATTTACAGGTACAAATTTGTGGTACAGTTTATTAGCCTATGTTTTTGTCCAATTACCGAAGGTTTCATTAATTTAATTAAAACGTTAGCCGAAATTCTTTACAACTTATGTACAAGCTAAGGCTCAATTACAATGCCCCTTTATGACAAGAACATTTTTTTTATTTTGCTCGAGTTTGCTGAAAACTTCCAGGCGTGTGAACGCTCATACTTGCTTTCTGGTAAAGGTCGCTATCAAAACCATTCTACATTCAACACAACCAACTTTCAAAATGTGTATAGTACCAATGATATACAGCCCCCCAAAGATAGCCGACGGCTATCACATGGGCGAGGTTTAATGATGGAGCTCTGTTAAGATTGTGCTAGCCTGGGTTTCGGAGCAAACACAACTCTCGCGGGGCGGTCGGGTTGCCTTGTTAGGTTTTGGAAAACACGACTCGCTGTTATCGTTTCATCAGCGCGTTCGGTCAGTAGGCCCCACGGTTCACATTAGCAAACCTTGAATTTTTACAATGTAGGGGTGATGCCTAACCAAAATAATAGATTCATGCAAAATAAAACATTTCAAATTACCTACTTTTAGTAACTTTAAAATTGGTAAAGGTTGTAGTATATGCCTAAAGTTGAATATAATTACCCGAACAACGGCATTTCTTTTCTAGTTTTTGATTAATATTTTGCCACCCCTAATATAAAATGACAGTCTTTCATCGTTATCACATTGTTTTACCTGGCCAATAAGATGGGACAGCAGGCAAAGCTGTGCAGTGTAGTTTTCATACTCAAAATCTAAATGCAAAACCGAATTTGAGCTGTTTTACGATTGTGACTATTAATATCACGAATGCTTGTGAATGGCAACTGACTGATCATAAGGGTGACAATATTGGAATACTATATTTATTTGCCACAAAATGAATTCAACAGATAAGTAAAATAACCACTATAGTTCATAATATTTGTAAATTTACAAGGTGCTTTATTCAGCGTATTTGTTTGTTCGGGTGCCGTGTTCGGGTAAATCCCAACAGAGCTCCATCATTAAACCACGCCCATATGAGCGCCGTCGGCTATCCTTGGGGGACTGTATATCATTGATATTACACAGTAACTTGCCATTTTAATTTTAATTTGCATTTCAGAGTTATAATAAACATATTTCCTTATTGTTGTTGTTAAATTACATACATTACAGTAGGTTAGGCCTACAGCTTTAATTAATATTTATTTTATCGTTGTAAAACATAGGTTTGAGATAGTAGTAGATTAGGTGGGATTTTTTGTGTGATTAGGTGTTACTTATTGTTGTACAACATAGGTTGGAGATAGTAGTAGATTAGGTGTAAAGTAGATTAAATCAAAACACACTGGCCGCAATGCTCACTTTGCATCTTCTAATCTTGCATGCGGTCTTCAACGCACTGAATTTTTATCAGTCGGTTCGCGAGTTATGCTTAGAGCAAATCTTTAAGTTGAGAAGGGATTAGTCAATAGTTCAACTGGTACTGTCTTGTGTATTATATACTGTGCAAATCAAGGTCCACCTGCATTACTTGCTTTCGTTGTCTGCATATTTCCAGATTATGCTGGTCCAACGTTTCTTCCCAAACACCCTAACAGTTTTCCAGTTACACTTATCAAACGTACTTGAACTGCTGGACATGCCACTTTTAGTCGCACAGGCATTCCTCTCGATCTAGCATGGGGTTTGACAATGCACAAAAGTCAAAGTCTTACCATGGCTATGGCTGTCATTGATATAGGACACCACGAAATGACCGCTAGAATATCGTTTGTTGCTTTCTCCCGAGTTTAAAACATTAATGACTTACTTGTTAACAACTTCGCTAGGGAGCGCATCACTCGATTAGCTACCAATGACCAAATCCTACAACGCAAAAGAGGGGAGACTAGATTGCGGGACCTGTAACAGAACGCTGAACTTATTTAACTTATCTATATTTGTTGAAATTGTTATTTGCTCCTTTTTGAAGTCGTGCTCCCTCAAATTCATTTTATTTCATCTCGAACAACTTTCATTTACTCTATACTCTGCCAATTCCTTCCGACAACACTTTTTCAACAACCAGCACTGCCATTTTTTTTTCCGTTATCACTTATTCCATTATCAGGTCGTGGGCTGTATGACAGGAGAATTTCTAGTGTATATATATATATGTATATATAACATCTACATGTATATACTATGTGAATTATCTATAAATATAATTTTATTCACTATATAAATTGCTTTCAAGTGATTAAATCTTATTCTGTTTTAGCTCCAACAATGGTACATCAGATGCCAATGAGCAGTTATAGTGCCCAGCCTCTACTATGATCTTGAACAGACAACTCCTCATTAAGTTTTCGACCCTTCCATCTACCCCTTCTGCCCTAATAATTGGTCTAGTAAGGTAAAGCTATTGCTAAAGGCTAGTATAACTTAAACAATCAAGTTTTACAACATTAAGAAACATTGTCATTGAATGTTAACCAGTGTGTACACCAACTTGTCTTTTGGTATCCATAGATTTTATGCACAGTTTTTAACATTTTGCAACCTCTTTATTATAATGGTTTGTCTGCTAAATACAGTGTGTTTTTTTTTACTTTTCACTAACATTGACAATTAAATATAAACACATGACACATTACAATAGTATAGATGTTTGTAAAGTTTTTATGAGCATACAACTTCTTGCTGTTTTTATAATGCAAGATTTAAAATTGGTACAGGCGCTGCTTGCTTACTTCACATGATCACACAGCTTCCAACCAAAGTATGATTTTTTATCCAATAGATTTCCTGTTTGATTTGCTTTCTTTCTAAGCATTTTGCTCAAAATGTTCCAAATACTTTCCATTTGATGTGATGTAGAACAATATACCATATCAAAAGAATATTTGCAGTTGTTTGGGCAAGTACCAACCACCTGCTTACATCCTTAATATTAGTATTGTGTCTGATTTTATCTCATGCATATAACATTTTCTGTATTTTTGGTCAAGTAAGACTTCAACTTTGCAGTCAATAATAACTTCATGAGTAGTAAATGCTATTTTCGTCGTCAACCAGCTCCAGAAAAATTGATTTTAGAATAGAGATTTAAGTACTAATTGGATTAATTGTCTCAGTAAAATATGGTGAATATGTCAAAACTGCTGATAAAGTTTTATGCAAAAAATGTTTATTATGTTCTACATTACATTATTCTTTACCAGATAATATCATAAAACAAAAACTAAAAGTTCGTATCATTTTTTCAAAAGGTTTCTTCTCAATGTTTGAGCAGCAAAAAATATTGCAAGAAAAAACGAGCAGCTTTCTCAATTCCGGTTATTTTCGCTTTCACAGACATGCAACATAACTAATTTTTGCATATCATCATATGATGCTTTGTTCAGTACTATTGAAATCTGTTTTGTCTTGCAACTGTTGCGAATAATTTCATTGGTTATTATACTTTATATTATTAGTTGACTTTCTGATATAGTTTATGTTCGCTGTTTGAATCACAAGAGTGAAGGAGCTGCGTGTATCCTTTTTTATACATACAAGATTGATATTATGATGACATCTTACAAGTATGCAGACCCAGAAGTAAAGCTCAGTTTCAAAATCAAAAGATTACAGTCTTATTTCAATATTTTTCTATTTTAAAAAGCAATGTGAATGAGCAAAAGATGATTATCTTGTAGCTAAGAAAAAAACTATTATATACGCACCTATTAAAATTCATAAATCCGTTTATAACAAGCACAAGTGATGCCTTAATATACCTGCTGAATAATATTTAAATAGAGACCAATGATAATCAGCTTAAATACATACTACATGTAGATAGCATAATTCCTCAACTAGTTTCACACAAAAATTGCAACTCCGAGCACTCATTCGATAATTGTTTTGATTTTCTCAACAGGCATTTATTTACAACCAAAGCATGTTGCACTTTGAGAGTGTTACTGGATTTCAAAGCAACTCGTAAAAAACAGCACACACATGGCATGAGCAAAGCTATTAGCGTTTGTTAATAGGGAAGTTAAATCTCTACCTATAAATCACCTTATGTAACACAAATACTAACTTCATCACAGTAATAACAAGTAAATGAAGAACCATCTGAGACCAAAAGCACATCAATTCGGACTATTTAAGATTTTAAAGACTGTTGACAATTACTATGGGAAATATGATCAAAGCTTGCTTTTAAACAACAGGTCCAATCGACGCCAGGCCCAAAAGAGCAGGCCAGCGGAAAGACAAGGTACTTATGGCGCCAAAAGTTTTTTAGCTGTATGACTTAGGACAATAACTATGACCGTAACAACATGGGATATTGACCGATCTAATTTGGGGTAAAAAAAAAAGATCTGGGCATGGCACAGGTTCAAAGCCAGTTTTACTCTACTAAATCATTCCAAACTTAAAAGGTAAAAGGCCACTCTATCCAGTTTCACTCAAACACTGGTTACACCACGAACTTTCTGAGCAAAAACTGTTTGAACAGTTGCCAGAACTGCACAGACTGGCTTAAAAAAGAGTGACAGCCCCAGGTTGTTAGCAGATGAGATGAAGTAGTTGTTTTACAATGCGATCTTTCAATCTATATGGAAGTCATAAAAACAGAGAGAGTCTTTGTTGTGAGCCACATTAGCAAGACCATCAATTGCGAGATGACGTTCTTGGTGACTAACAAGTTCCCCTTACAGTTAAAGCAGGTTATATATATATATATATATATATATATATATATATATACATATATATATATAAAATTTGTTCATGTAAAACCTTAGATAAAAAACAACTTCATTACTATTAGTTTCATGTCTGTTACGCAGACAATCATCATCTGATGATTGTCTGCGTAACAGACATGAAACTAATAGTAATGAAGTTGTTTTTTATCTAAGGTTTTACATGAATAAATTTTATATTTAAGCTCTGATCACTCATTGAGCACTATTTGGCAGCTTTAACACACTACTTTGGAATATATATATATATATATGTATACATAGATATGTATATATATATACATATATATATATGTATATATATACATATACATACATATATATGCATATATATTTACATGTATATATGTATATATATTTATATATATACATATGTATATATATATATATATATATATATATATATATATATATATAAATATCTGGAGACTCAAAAGTGTACAGCAGACAGTGAAAGAGGAAGAACAAAGCATCAAAGCCTATGCAGCCTCCATGGCCACTTCAGATAAGTTGCTAGCTGAATTTCAATCGGCTGCTCTAACAATGGAGCTTCACCCTGACAATGAAGAAATTGACTAGCACATAAAACCTTATCATGGTGCTCACCACTGACAATTATCTAAAGTTGGCAATCTTAACCAGACATATATGTGGCTGAACAAAGAAAACCAAACAGCCAACACAGTGTCGCTAATCATGGCAGCCCAGGAGCAAGTGCTCCCAACATGGCAACTCCAAACAAAAATCTATCACACTAGAGACGATCCTAGATGCAGACTGATCAAAGATGCACCTGAGACCATCCAACACATAATCAGTGGATGCAAGCAGCTAGCAGGAAGCGCATACACTGAGCGGCATAATTATGTTGCAGGTGTTGTGTATAGAAGTTTCTGTGATGAGTATGGCCTTAACAAACCACAACACTGGTAAAAAGCTCCTGGTAAGGTCAATGAAAATGACCGTGCTAATATCTTTGGGACTTCCACATCCAGACTGACAAGCATGTTCTAGCAAACCAACCAGATACAGTGGTGGTGGACAAAGAAAACAAGAAGCTACTAAAATAGAAATAGCAGCTGTACTCAATGACTACAATATAGCCAGCAAGAAAAAGAAAATATAGATAAATATCTCCTTTCTAGAGTAGAGTTTTAAAAATTATGGGATGTAAGAACAACTGTATTTCTAGGAGTCATTGGGGCACTGGGCGCAATAACACCTGCACATAAAATGTGGCTTGCTAAGATACCAACAGCAATCAACTCAGATGAGTTGCAAAAGGTGCGCTATTGAGAACAGTTACGGCCTTGAGGAAAGTGCTCAAACTCTCAGATCTCTGGTAGGAGACCCAAGTTAGAGCAGAAACTTCTACCCATATGGTTTAACCGGGGTGAGGAAACAATTTTTTATATATATACATGTATATATAAAATGCCCAAGCAAAGAAGGTGACCATCCATAATAGTTGACCAAAGGACGAACTGTACTTCTGATGAAAGACCCGAAGCAGGAGCTAATTCTTAAGAAATATCGGTCAAAAACATGCTTGCCCACCATGTGGAAACTGCTTTCGGTAATATGTGCAGACAAAGTGAAAGAGCACATCAGTCACTATATAACCACTGCCCAAAAAGAAAATGAACGGAACACCTGAGGAGCCAAACATCAGCTGCTAGTTGATCGGATGGTCTCTCAAGACATCAAAAAAGGCATACCAATCTTGCCATGGCTTGGATTGAATACAAAAAGGCCTATGAATCAATTCCCCATAGTTGGATACTTGAGTGCCCGAGGATGTACAATGTTTACCCTGTTCTTGTGGCATCCATCAAGCTTTCAGTGACCAAATGGAAGACAGAGCTGGTGGCATATGGTCAAAAGCTGGCATGTGTCAAATTCAAGCGAAGCGCCTATTAAGGTGACTCCTTATCACCGCTCCTCTTTTGCATATACCTAAACCCTTTAAAAAATATGCTCGAGAAGACTCAATATGGGTACCAGTTTAAAAGTGGCACCAACATAAACCACCTCTTTTACATGGATGACATCAAGCTGTACACTAATAAGGAAAGGAACATTGATTTGCTAATACACCTTACTAAGGTATACAGCAAGGACAACGGAATGGCCTTCGGTATTGAGAAATGTGGAAGGTTAATTTTTTTTAAATACTATTCTGTGCATGCAGATGGCTTAAAGATACCAATTGGTACCATCAAAGATATAAAAAAGATACAAGTACTTGGGGATTATGCAATGAAACATCAACCATGAAACCGAAGTACGTCACAAAGCCATTACTGAATACAAAAAACGCATTTGGCAGGTCCTACGAAGCCAGCTCAATGCCAGGAATTAAGTCATGGCAATAAATACCTACACACTGCCAGTAATAAGGTATCCAGCAGGCATAATAAAGTGGGCTGAAGAAGCCATCAAGGAAACAGATAAAGCAACTCATAAACTGCTTACGATACATGGAGCACTCCACCCAAAATTTGATACTACTAGATTTTATATCAATAGGGAAGATGAGGCTAGGGGACTCAAAAGTGTACAGGAGACAGTGAAGGAGGAAAGACAAAGCATCAAAGCCTATGCACCCTCCATGGCTACCACAGGTAAGTTACTAAATGAATTTCGATTGACTGCTCTGATGATGGAGCTTTGCAATGATGATGAGGAACTTTACTGGCACATGAAACCTTTTCATGGTGTTTTCTACCAAATATACCAAATTACCACCAATCTATCACACTAGAGACAATCCTAGATGCAGACTGTGCAAGGATGCACTTGAGACCATACGACACATCATCTGCGGATGCAAGCAGCTAGACGGAAACGCATACACTGAGTGACATAATAATGTTGCAAATGTTGTGTACAGAGGTCTATATGATGAGTATGGCTTTAATAAGCCACAACACTGGTTGGAAGCTCCTGGTAAGGTTAGTGAAAATGACCGCACTAAGATCATCTGAGATTTCAACATCCGGACTGACTAGGATGTTCTATCAAACCAACCAGATATAGTGGTGGTGGACAAGGAGAACAAGAGAGCTACTATAATAGATATAGCAGTACCCAGTGACTACAATATAGCCAACAGAAAAAAGGAGAAAGTAAAGAAATGTCTCCATCTTAGTGTAGTGATTGAAAAATGTTGGGTTGTAAAAACAACTGTAAATCCAATAGTCATTGGAGCACTAGGCGCAATAACACCTGCAAATAAAACTTAGCTTGCCTAGATAATGGCAGCAATCAACTCAGATGAGTTGCAGAAAAGTGCACTGCTGGAAACAGCTAAGATCTTGAGGCGAGTGCTCAAACTCCCAGGTCTCTTGTAGGAAAGCCGAGTTAAAGCAGAAATTACTTTTAGGTGAGGTGAGGTGAGGAAACAAGTTGTTTATATATACATATATAATTATAGTCTGTCAGAACAGCATATATAATATATATGCTGTGCCGACAGACTTTAGAATATACATGTATATGTTGTGTCGACTATATACTATTATATAGTCAAATCATAGTGAATAAGAGGCTGCTTAGGAAAATACATCCACTCTACGAGGCCTTTGAATAAAAGGAGGCTGCTGATAGGAGACCTTGCTGAAGAATAGCGTCTTCGCTAATCTGGCTGATTATGAAGATTTCTTCGGTCTTCACTTTACGGAGCCTTAATGGGAGCCAGGTTAAACCGTAAAAGAGTAACCTGGTCTCATCAGTGAGCAAGCCGTTATTGTCGCTCTCCTCTAATTGGTCTCATACCCCGGGAAAGTCGGTCAAACGCCTTTTTTCCCAGCAGTTTAGTGGTGCATCCGGTATCCAACAAGAAGTGAACTGCTTGACCGTTGATTTTTCCCGGTAGGAAGTAACTGGTATAGTAGGGGTACCCTAACAGGCGTGCTTTACCATTTTTCCTGTGCTCGAAGGGGCTGCCAGAGGTCGCCTCATTTGTGCAGGTAAAGAATGTGCTTGGGCAAATCTCTTTGGATGGCAAGGGGCTGTCCTCTGCAGGACAGGGCGCCAAAATACTTGAGAGAAAGGGATATGATGCTTACTCCGGATGGGACTTATGCCTGACTCTTCTAGGTATAGTAGTTGGAATGTGTTTTGGGTAGTCGTGAGGGTTGCTTGAGGTAGAGTTCTGGGTCAGCCTGATTTTTTCGGATAGGCTCATCTGAGTGAGACCTTAGGTGAATTGGTATTTTGTTTTTTCCTGGTTTTTGCAAGGTCCTTATTGCAGCTAGTAGTGGGTGCAATTGCTGCGGCCTCCTTCTGTCTCCCAACACCTTTTTTTTACTAAGGCACTCCTTTCAGAGATTTCATGTGCCTCCACATCCTCGACAAATGGCAAGCTTACTTTCTAGAAGCTCCGTTAGCCTGCTTTGCAGCTGTTTGACCTGTTCTGTCAGCTGCTTTGCGGTGGATAGCAATACATTCAGAGTGTCTTGTTCAACACTTCGTACTGCACCATGTCTCGTAATGGCAACCGAGTTTCCTATTTGTTTAACCACAGTTTGGACGGCTTTGCCCAGAGTCGGTTTTTCGCCAGATTTTATCTAAAGAAATTTTTTTCCAGCTCGTACTGCTGAGCTAAAAGGTTTTGTTGTAGTGTGGAGTGGTTTAGGGAGTTTGAGAAGTACTCATTTGTCATGTTGCTCCTAAAGGGTTCAGGCACCTCAGCATTGGCTATTTGGACTAGCCAATTAATTTCCGTCACATGTTCCCTCTGGGAGGTTTGCGTTCCTTTTTTCAAACTGCTCAACTCTGCTCGGGTTTGTCGGGGAGGTAGCCCAAATCGAGCCCGGATGGCTTCAAAGATTGTTACCACCCTAACTGCCTTTCCGCAGGACTCTGTCGTTTTTTTCAAAGCTTCTTTGAAATGCAGTGTGCTGGCACTCCTCGGTCCATCTATTTGCAGCTGTGATTTCTCTAAATTTGGTAATGAAGTATTTTGGGTCTCTGACGCCATTATACTCAAGTGTGTTGAATGGGGAGGCCGGTTCCAGGTTCCGACTTAATCTGATAAGTTGCCTTATGGCGTCAGCTAGTTGATCTGTGTCTCGGTCTACACTCCTTGCTCTTTTTTGAGACATTACTTTTTATATCTTTTATAAATGTATTTTATATACCATGACTGTTATAGACAATTGTGGTTTGACTCGGAGTCCTTAAGCCTTATTTGGCAGTATCGAACGTCTCCTAAAGTGAGGTATAGTTGGCATAGTGCCAGTCATCAACCCTTCTCTGGAGTGCTGAATAACCTGCTTATTCTAAAACACCAGGATTCTCTACAAATGTTGGGGATAGCCATACAGCTATCTTGGCCAGATTCAAAACCGCTGGTGTTTGCTGTGCTACTCTGGTTTTCCTCTACTGAGGCTGCTTTTGCAAGCAGAGCAGGAGTTCTGCCAAAGTGTGATTTCTAAATATCTAGATGGTGCTTGCCGGGTTTTGCAAAATTCCTCTGTTGCCACCAGTGTAAAGGATTTTACCAGCCCCTTACTTCAACACTAGACTATTACATCAAGAAGGGAGAATGAGTATGGTTTCATTCACTTTTATTAGAGAAGAAAATTCCACTAGCCGAAGAGCGTATGGCTATTGCTCTGCTCAACTGAATGAACACGCTCCTTTATATACATTCATGTCACTCAATCCGGATAATGAAACAGAATAAAGACCGTATAACAATAAATATAAATGGAGTCGCTAGCGTGCAGGCATGGCTATAATACAATGTGCTACAGCAGTGATACAACATAACGAAGGAATAGCGATATAATATAACAAACAAATAACAATGATGAAATAAAAAATAACAACACAACATACACATTTAAAATATTTGCGGGTATTACAGAGTCATGGCCTGGCATTCACTGCAATAGCACAAATTACATTACAATCAGAAACCTTGCAGGATTTACAAAGCACATAAATGGAAATTTTAAAACAAATAAGCCACACACACACAACACACACATTACACACCCCATTACACACCACATTACATACCACACACACACACCCACACACACATTACAGACCACAGTACACACCCCATTACATACCATACACATGCCCACACACATTGCACACTACACTACACACAACACACACACAACACACACACACACACAACACACAACACACACACAACACACTCACAACACACGCAATGATAAAGTCTGGTTAATTTATATATGTATGTAGATTACAGTATCAATGCACCTTCATATAGGTTACGATAAAAGATAAACATACAAATGTATATAAAGACTCAGCCAAAGACGAGTTAGTTTATTGAATGTTTATGGGTAACTTCTTATATAGCCAAATAACAGATTAATCTTAATCATGTTAATCTTACCAATTATCAAAATATTGTAAAGGTTTTGTGTGACCTTCCCTTTTCCTCCCCTAGTACAACACTCTGTGCATTATTTTATACATATATTTCTGCTTAGTTCATAAGTTGTACAAGAATGATCAAGTAACATGCAATGAACAGGCCCAGAACAGCTCTGCTCTCTAGCACAACTATTCAGGCTCATATAGCGGATAGGCTCCGCCTCTCGTTCTGCTTGGCTGGACTTGACTCGGCTCGATGTTGGTTTGGCTTGGCTCTACTCAGCTCGACTTGGCTTGGCTCTACTCGGCTCGGCTTGGCTCTGACTGGCTTAGCTCATACCTCGTTATTCTGCCTGACTGAACACAGCCCGGCTTGGCTTAGTTCTCTCTCTCTCTTTCCCTCTCCCCCTCCCTCTCCCTCTCTCTATCCCTCTCTCCCTCTCTCCCTCTCTCCCTCTCTCCGTCTCTCCCTCTCTCTCTATCCCTCTATCCCTCTCTCCCTCTCTCCCTCTCTCTATCTCTCTCTCTCTCCCTCTCTCTCCCTCTCTCTCCCTCTCTCTCTCTCTCTCTCTCTCTCTCTTTCTATGGTACATCCTGTGTCTAAAAGAAAATGAAAGGGCTGCCCCTCCACTCTTCCTGGGAGGAAATAGCGGGTGGGGTGAGGTTGGCTGAGAGCTTGCGCTATAGAGAAATCTTTCAAGAAATCTTCCGTGAGGCTTGGGAGATTTCTTTTCTGTGGTGGGCGGGGTCGGTCCCTCGGGCCGTCCCACATCTGACGTAGACCCGCGGCTCCTGTGATCGCCATCCCCATGGCAGAGAAGGGGTCGGTCTTGCCGCTTTTAAGGCCGGCTTCCGACCATCCGGTCCAATGGGGATGGTTTTCAATGTCTGGGCTGGAGGGGATTTGGGTGTCAACCTCCTTCGTTTTGGGCTACATCCCTGTCATTCGCACGGAGAGGTGTAGGCGGTATCCAGGACTGTAGAAATGTCCAGACTGGCCTCACTCAAAGACTGGTAGTAGTGTCTTCACCGGCCTTTCCTGTGCACGAGTTTTCCTCGACCTAGTCCTTGCTGGTTGAGACCAACCGTCGGCTGTCACCGAATATTGTGTAGTCCTACTGTGTTTCCAGGGCTGTATGGCCTTGGCACTGCCAGTAGTCGAAGCTACTGCTGTTGCCTCTTTTCATTTCTCGAAGCCGGTTTCAAGTAATGAGGGCAATTCTTCCACACGTGCCCTGGTTTGCCACAACCACAGCAAAGGCAGTTGGCTGGTTCCTCCTTTCAGTTAGAGTGTGGACCTGCTTCTAGAGCCATTCCACCTTTTCCGTGAGAGATTGGACTAGCTGGGCTAGTCGTCTGATGACATCAGTTTCGGCCGAGTTCACCTGGTTAGAGGACCTTCCCTCCAGGACCTGTACCAAAGGTTTCGTGGGTTTGCACTCGCCTCCCGGGATCTGGAAGTAATCATTTTCAGCTAGTGTGGGTGTATGTACGGCCAACAGATGCCGCTGTAGGGCAGGGTCTCTTGGTGAGCTGAAAAAGGTCTTCATGATCATGCTATTCTGGTGTTGATTCGGTAGGTCCTTGTACGCAGTACGTAACAGCCTCTCATCCTCCATAGCATGCTCCTGAAGCATCGTTTCTTCCCCTTGCCTAAGAGCGTTAAGCTGGCTTAGCGCCTGCCTAGCGGATAGCCAGAATCTTGCCCGAAGGGCATTAAAAATGGCCTCCTGGTCCTCAGCTTTCCCGCAGTCTTCAGCCTGTTTGCCCAGTGCTTCTGGGAGGTGCAACAGGGTTGCTCCTTCTGTCCACTGGTTGGTGTCAGCTACCTCCATGAAGCGAGCAATGAAGTATTCCACATCTCCCTTTCCAGTGTACTGGAGAGTCCTGAAATGCGGTGCTGGTTCCTGCGCCTTTGGCAGCAGTAATACCAGTTTTAGTGCTTTGACTAGTCGGTCGGGTCCCGGATCAGCTATTGGCCATGTTAGGCTTTCAGTAGGTTTTTGCTCCCTTTACAGAGCAATGTCTCTACTGAGTCCATGGCCGTCGGCTCCTTTCTGGGTTTCTCTTGTTGCCAGGAAGTTTTTCCAGTAGGAGCAAAGCTGTTTCCACAAGCAAGTCCTGTCGGAGCCTTCAGTAGGTTTCTGCTCCTGGAGCAATGCATTTACTGGGTCCGATACTGCAGGGCTTTCCACCCCTCTCTCTCTGGGCTTCTTCTTGCTGCCAGGAAGTTCCTCCAGTAGAAGAAGTGTCACCGTTTTTTAGGCAGCCCAGTTCATCCTGAGTCTAGTGATCTTGATGTGAGTCCTGTGGCAGAGTTCTTGGGATCGTCAGAGATCCCACTGCTGCCACCAGTGTAAAGGTTTTGTGCGACCTTCACTTTTGCTCCACTAGTACAAGACTAAGTGCATGAATTTATACATATATTTCTGCTTAGTTCATAAGTTGTACAAGAATGATCAAGTAACAGGCAATGAACAGGCCTAGAACAGCTCTGCTCTCTAGCACAAATGTTCAGGCTTATATAGTTGGTAGGCCCGGCCTCTTGTGTAGCTTGGCTGAACTTGACCCGGTTTGGCTTTGGCTTGGCTTTACTCAGCTTAGCTTGGCTTGGCTCTACTCGACTTGGCTTGGCTCTACTCGGCTCGGCTCTGACTGGCTTAACTCTCACCTCGTTGTTCTGCTTGACTCAGCACAGCGCGGCTCAGCTTAGCTCAGCCCTAGGCTCAGTTCTCAGTGGATCACATTCCACAACAATATGGCTATTTGCAGTAAGCACCTGAACCAGAACAATGCGTTCTCTTTCAACACAGTGTAATTGGCTATCACAGCTGCACATTTACTAAAACTAAACATGGTCACCTCGAATTTTAAGACTTAACAAACCCAAAATATCATCAATGAGTTTCTAAAGTTAATAAAGATAAGGTTTACAAAATTAGAATACTGTGAATCAAAATTCTCAAAAGTTTCAAGTTTGGAATATCTTCAAAATAAACTTGCTTTACTGTTAATCAGAGTAGGCCAATGCTTTTGAATAGACCAAATTTTGCTGATATTTACGCTAATATGTTAAGAATGTATCTGAAAATCTTTTTCAGAAACATGTTCAACTTATTTGCATGCAATAGCAGCTACTGTGTCTTTTAACATCTTACTTATTCTGATCTCTATTGCTGAGCTGGTAATAACTATATTGAGTGATGCACTGTGCTGTGGAGCTGTCGGTAGCTGCTGACTCCCAGCCCACCCAGAACACCAGTAGTATTTATTTTAGCGTGGAACTGTGCCCGCTCATCAAAGCAACTTAGGTGGCTACCAAATTACACTAGTTGGACAGGTTTCAGCAGGTAACTATTATAGATATTTGATAAGTTATGTTTAACAGCTCACAAGCAACAAAAGTCATGTACTATATAAATTATTTAAGAAAAGGTAGTTTAGGTATGTACATTTACAATTCATTTATCTTCTTTATTAATTTACTAGCTGTGCCACCCGGCCTTGCCCGGTATTAAAAATCAGCTAATAAAAAAAGAGAGGTAATAAGAGTGGCCTGCCATTTGCTATTAGCCTGGCACATTGCTAATGGATAATTTGAGTAAGCTTACTAATAAGCGCTACATTTTTTTGTGAAGTTACGTCATAACTTTGCGTCGTGACGGAAAGCTGTAGCGTATATGCTCCTATTTAGCGACATATATCGCTTAATGAATTCATCAAGCTGGTGTGACAGAATTGGTATATTGTTGAACTAGTGAATCAGAGGGTCCAAGATTGTATCTTCTGTAATACAAACATTTTATTCCAAGATTTTAATAGCTCTAGCTGGAACGAAACATATCCAAACTTTGAAAAATATATACACTATATAAATTATCAAACAAAAAAATGGGGTAAGAGTTTGCTATAAACACTGTTTTGCTTTTTTCCTTTTGATGCTTCATGAGAATTAACCTACCCAAAGAAGTTTGGAAATAAAATGACTCCTAAAAATCATATAACACTTCCTGTATGCTGCACCGCAGTATTCCCTAACACCATCCTTTGGTTCCCTAACAGCAGCCTCCCGGTTTCACTAGACAATTTATGTAAAGAGTTTGTTGGACAATTCAGCATGCTCATATATATATATATATATAATATATAAACATATATATATTTATATATATATATTTATATATATGTATATATATATTTATATATATACATTTATATATATACGTTAAGAATGTTAGAATATAACATGTCTACATGTTAGAATATATATACATGTATATATATATTTATATATATACATATATATATATATATATATATACATGTATATATATATATATATATATATATATATTCTAACATGTAGACATGTTATATTCTAACATTCTTAACATATATATATATATATATATATATATATATATATATATATGTTAAGAATGTTAGAATATATGTTATATATATGTATATATATATATATATACATATATATATATATATATATATATATATATATGTATATATATAGTCTGCCACTTTGTGCAGCAACCTACTGCAATGTTCCAAATTGTGTTCTGCCTACAAAAACATTTCTCAGTATAACTCATAATATATGTAATTGAGGTTTATATAAAATAAACTATAACTCACCAGAACTATTATATAAAAATACGCAATAGCTTTCTTATAACAGTACTATCACTTTGGTTATTACTATTCAAACAAGTCTTTTTTTCAATTGTGTGTAAATATGTCAGTGTCTGTTATGTGTTATTATATATTTTACTTTAAAGTAGTTTTTTATATTTAATAAATTAAATATTTACCTTTCTCAAGATGATTAATTTGCACAACAATTGACTCCAATTGTTTGTTTTCAACTGTTTTTTGCAACTTTTGAGGGATATGTTGCACAGGACTGGGAGCGATCTTTTTAAATTTATGAATTATTCTGTCCATTTTGATGATGTTTCAATTGTAACAAAATAGCAAAATGTTGCTGCTTTACGTTTTGCGTTATCAGTCTGCATGAGCCCATTGTGCGGGTTCTAGCACAGATTAGCACAATACAGAGTGATATCGCACTAAATATTGCCTTTACCATTCAAACAAGCCTTTCCTTCAATTATTGGTAAACATTTCATAGTATCTGCTTATATTTCATTAGAACTAAACCGCAGAAAACGCTGACTTGCCAATATCAATTTAGTGCTTAGTTTTACAGTACTGAAAGCAATTTACCACACCCGTACTGACTTTAGTTTACACAAACTTGATGTGAATGTAGGTAGAGCTATAATTAACCAGTTAGTATATACAGTAGTAGTAGTTAACTAGAAGCAAACTGGCAAATCGCTTACCTTCCTTGGCTCTACTTGTATCTCGCTTTGATTGAGTAGCGCACAACGGTAAGATTGGGTATAAATTAATCAATAATCAACACGTGATCTAAACAATATACATATAGTGCACTGTGTGTTTTGTGCTCTGTTGCCCAAACTGTAAAGCATTATGAAAAAACCTTGGTTTGATGGAACTATGTATACATTGGCGCTCTAAAAACTTCATAATTAGCGAAGATTAAAATTAGAAGTGACCTTTTGGAGAATAGATTACCCTGTTAGTTGTTGTTATATATATATATATATATATATGTATATATATATATATATATTTATATATAAAATACTATAGTGGAAATAATTCATTTCAAAAATAGAAATATTTTTTAAATTAGGCCATACTGCAATGGTAAAAAAGGCCACAGTTAGCCATTAAAATTGAATAAATAGTTTGAGAAATAGTGTTTAAAATACCTATTCTCTGCTAAGAGAATGGATATTAGGTAGAAGTTTGTTTAAAGTTAGCTAAAGCAGCTGGTGTTGTATCTTTAGAATGTACGGTAATAGGAGCTAGAAAGAGCGTTTGCAGTTTGAATGTTCGTTTATTGCTGGCTAACTATATAATGCCCTTGTTTACTAGCAAGACATAATTCATCACACCTGACCTTGTGGTCACTGCTGTCAGACTGCAGGTGCTGACAATAATAACTATTGCTAGAATACAACAACCCTTCCTTTCTCATAAACAAAACTGGTAACAGTCTGAGAAATCATAGCAGCAAATAAAGCAGAACTGAAAAGCAAATTAAGCAAAACTGATATTATATAATAGGTGTAATTTAAAACAATGTAAGTTAACTAGTCTACCACACACTAGACGCACTACATCTGGGCATTCAGTGTAGCGAGAGTAACCCCCACTGTATGACCTTATGGACAGAACACAAACCACACGACTAAGCTAAATAAAAGGACCAACAACAGCTGACCTCAATGGGTAATCACAGGCCCATACCTTTCGGGTGGTGCCCTCACTCTAATGGGTCAGGATTCTACCACAACAGGTTCCTGCATTGCTGGAGACTGACTGACTTGCAAATCTCGAACAACTGGCTTTATATCAGAGATGTTTCTTCGATATTCTGATCCCTCTTTTGATTTGACAACAACCTCTGAACCTTGTTTGCTTACAATTTGTTGCGACTCTGTTTGATAAGTTGGGCTTAGCTTATTCGCTTTAGACTGACGAACCAAAACCTCATCACCAACTTCGATTTGAACTTTTTCACTTTGCTTGTCGTTATACTCTCTGCTTTTTTCTTGAGCTATTGCTTGCCTGTCTCGTATTTCTCCATCTTTATCTTCTTTGCCTGTTCTCTCCAAACAGGGGAGTTTCGTTCTTAACTTCCTACCTAACATTAACTCGGCAGGTGAAACCCCTGTTATAGAATGAGGCGTAGACCGATAACTTATTAAGAACTTTCTCAACTCAGCTTTGTGATCTTTACCAGACAGATGAGCAATCTTAAGGGATTTCAACAAGCTTCTATTCTGTCGTTCAACCTCACCATTAGCAGCCGGCCACATTGGCGTTGTGGACATCCAGTAAACCCCATATTCTCTCAAAAAATCCTGGAACTCTCCACTAACAAACTGAGGACCATTATCTGTCCTTAAGCTCAACGGTATCCCCCATCGACAAAATGCAGTTTCAACAACCTCTATGACCTTCGGAGCAGCTGTTGACCTCAGAAATGCGACCTCAAAGTACCGACTATAATAATCTACTAGAACCAGCACACTTTCACCATTCGGCAAAGGACCCATCAGATCACAAGCTACATGGTCCCAAGGTTTATCAGGCATTTTTGTACTAGACATAGGTGGAGGTTTGCAGGGTGCGCTTACTAATTGACATTCGTAACATTTACTACAGAAATCCTCCACTTCCTTGTCCATTCCTGGCCACCACAACTTTGACCTTAGGAGCTGCTTAGTCTTGGTCATACCTTAATGACCCTCATGGGCCAACCCGATGGCCTGAGGTCTTAGTGATACTGGCATCACTATTCGGTTTCCCCTCATTACCACACCGTCAACCTCTGCTAACTCAACCATCACTGCCTTGTATGCAGGGAGACACTTCGACCACATACCGTCTAGCAGTGCTTGTTTTATGTGAGTCATCTCCTGGCATTTTATCGCCGCCTGTTTTACCTCATCAAACGACATAGCCTTGGGAACCGCTGACTTAGCAATCATCATAATATATTGATCAGCCACATTATCTACACGCCACACTTCTTTAGAACTGGCCGACAGCCTTGACAAGGGATCAGCAATATTCATAGAACCTGGTCTATAGACAACCTTATAATCAAAAGCTTGCAACCTGAGCACCCATCTCTCAATCCTCGCAGATGGTTTAGAGTTTATACGGTTGAAGATAAACTCCAGCGGTTTATGATCAGTGACCAGATAGAACTTGATACCTATCAAATAAATAGCAAAATGTTCGCAGCCCCACACAATCGCCAATGACTCTTTCTCAGTTTGAGAGTATCTCCTCTCCACGTCAGATAAACTGCGATGGCCATAAGCTACGACCCTTTCGCACCCACCAATCATTTGACTCAAAATGGCACCTAAACCATATGGACTTGCATCGACTGTAACCGTAGTCTTTGCATTAGGATCAAAATATGCCAAAGTATCACTTCTAGCCATCATGTCTTTGATTTTCACAAATGATGCCTGTTGCTCTTTGCCCCACCTAAAGCTGTCTACCTTTGGTGTTTGACCACTGGGGCACTTTATAAGTCGATAGAGTGGTTCCGCATGAGTAGACAGGTCAGGAAGAAACTTGCCAACAAAATTCACCAGCCCTAGAAAGCTACGAAGCTCAGCCACATCTTTTGGCACTCTCGCTTCCACAATTGATTTAACTTTTTTATCACTAACCGACACACCCTTGTCAGAGATATCATAACCTACATACGAAATCTTGCTCATGCCAAATTTACATTTATCACCATTGAGAGTCAGGCCTAACTCACTCATACGCTTGAAAAATTCTCTCAGTCGAGTATCATGCTCTTCTCGACTAGATCCAAATACCACTATGTCGTCCGCATAATTCTGACAACCGGCCAATCCTGATATTGCTTTCTGGATTTGATATTGGTACAACTCTGATCCGGAAGCGACACCAAAGTTCAACCTCTTGTATCTGAATACACCAAAAGGAGTAACAAATGTAGTAATAACCCTGGAAGCCTCATCTAACTCAAGCTGATGATAACCCAACTTCAAATCAATCTTGCTAAAGAATCTGGCACCATTGAGATTGTATAGCAGCTCTTTGATTGTGGGAATAGGGTGGCGCTCTCTGATTATCGCTTTGTTGGCTTGACGCATATCAACACATAAGCGAATGTCATTACCATCTTTGGGCACTGTGACTATTGGACTGACCCATGGTGTTGGCCCTTCCACCCTCTCAATTATATCAGATGCTAGAAGCTCATCCAACTTGGCCTTTGCCTTCAACCTGTGTCCAAATGGCATACGCCTCACCGGCTGAGCTACTGGCCTCACACCAGAATCAATATGCAACGCAACCTGCACATCCTTCAATCGACCAACCCCAGCAAAACACTCGGGAAACCGACTCAACCACGGATCCAAATCACCAGAAGCAGAACCAGATGAAGCAACATTAACCTCCCCCTTAGTCGGCCCTACTCTCAGCACAACCAAACGCTCAGATGTGTGTCTACCTAGTAGTGTGGTAGCAGTACCATTAAAAATATAAAAAGTAGCATGCACACATTTACCATTGTCAGGTACAACAACATTAACATCAGTTTCACCAATTAAATCAATGCACCTCGATTTATTACCATAAGCAAAGAGTCGTTTATTTGTAGGCCTGATTTGGCACTTTAGAGTTTTAGCAGTGGCCTTGTCCATTAAGTTACTGGACGCACCCGAGTCGACTAATACAGAAGATGCAATGTTGTTTATTCTTACCACTATCCGCGCCGATTTTGTAGGAGCTATATTGAACATACCATTATCCGTTGTTACCTCATTATCTAGGAGATCGCTAACAGCGAACAGAGTAGCGACATCATCATCTGCAGCATCACTAACGGCTGCAGTTGTGCTTATATTACGATTGCTTTGTACGCCTTTACAGAATCTAGCACCACCAAAATGTCCCTTTTTGTGGCAGACATTACATGATCTTCCCCGTGCGGGACAGCTATCTGATGACGCAATGTGATCAGTAGCCTTACAACGGTAGCAAACTGTGTTCCTCGTTGCTTCAGGTCTTGCAGTCGTATTTCTCATATATTGTCGAGCTCGACTATTTAGAACCTTGTTCACTTCTTCCTGCTTTACTTCATTACCCAGCTCAGTGTTCTGTTGATTTATTGCCTCCTCTGTCTGCGCTATTGATACTATTTTAGTCAGTGTTAAGTCAGAGCCTTGTTCAAGGAGTTTTCTTCTCAATCGGCTAAAGGGCAGTTTCTCGATAATTTGGTCTCGAATTTCTATCTCTACATCTGTGTACTCACATGTCAAAGCTAACTGACGAAGCCTCGTGATGTAATTGACCACAGTCTCATCTTTTCTAATCTCTGTCCTTCTGAATACTGATCGTTCGTACGTTGTGTTAGTTTTAGCTTGAAAGTGACTGTCTATGGCCGACATTGCCTTTTTATAGCTATCATCACCTTCTCCATTCGGTAACACATCAAATATATCCTGTACCTCTTCACCTGCCATATCTAGCAGTAATGCTTTCTTCTGGTCTGCTTTCGTGACGCCTCTAGCAGCTACAAAGTACTCGAAACCTCTCTTCCACCTTTTCCAACGAGACCCTACAGTCAACGGGTCTGAAGCTACTGGAAAGGCTTTGATATGGCTCGTGTTTGTATCCAATGCCATAGCCATGCTCACAATAGTATCCCAGAATTATATGCCAGCTAATTATCTCGTACTAGCCTCTCTCCTTCCAAAATTTACAAACTCGTCGCCATTGTTGTATCTTTAGAATGTACGGTAATAGGAGCTAGAGAGCGTTTGCAGTTTGAATGTTCGTTTATTGCTGGCTAACTATATAATGCCCTTGTTTACTAGCAAGACATAATTCATCACACCTGACCTTGTGGTCACTGCTGTCAGACTGCAGGTGCTGACAATAATAACTATTGCTAGAATACAACAGCTGGCAATGATATTTTCAAAATAATTCTTAGTGGTTGTATGCAATTTGTTCATATCACGTAAATTGAAATGTTTTTTGAACGCGTAGCTTTCATGTAAAAAAACGAGAGCGCAAACCATATAAATATTGAAACTTTAAATTGAAGTAAAAGAAACATTTACCATACGCAGAGAGACTTGTTTGAATAATATATGCAGGAGTAAGATGTAAATTTTCAATTAGTGGATATGCTCTTTTTTGCAACAAAATAAATCTTTTTGTGACATATCTTGGAGCTAGATTATAATGAATGTAGATACCATAAATAATATGGCAAAATATAAATTGATGATAGAATGCAATAGCAGATATTGAGTTTATGTATGGCCTGGTAAACAGTAGCAGAGTCAATGACTTCAAGACCTTATTACAAATGGGGGTCCTCCCATGTTTGTGACGATTCTGAAGACCCGACGACAGAGATATTTGAAAAGTGACCGATGAGACGACCATTTATCAATGTCGGTGACGAGGTGACGATGATTGTGTAAGTAGGATTACTGAAGGTACGGCCACATGTAACAAATTTTTCGTTGGTTTTGAGTTCTGGCCGAAATCACGAAAAACACAGAATTACTCGGTCGAAATTCACAGAATTATTTGAGCTGTGCATGCCGACCGAATTCATCAACGAAGCGACTAAACAAACTATTAACGAGCACGATTCTCACAGCTATAGCAATTAGTATAGTCTAAGACACATATTGCGACACACAATAAAAGTACTAAGGCGATTCGACATAGTACACACGATGTAACTGTTCAAGTTGCACTATTGTTGGTCAGCGAGCACGAATCTAGCAAATTTTAAAATTTATGTAGTTCGAGAACATAATGCAACACACAAGAAAAATATCACGACAATTCACCATAATAAATACGATGCAGCCGAATTGATTGCGCTAAAGATGGCAACATTTTCTACCACAAAACTTTTGCTGCTAAAAAAGAATTTTTTTATTATTAAAAATAAACTATTTGTAGCCATAATGTCTAAATGATAAATACATACAATAGCACAATCTAAGCAATTGCATCGTGTGTACTATTTTGAATTGTACATATACTTTTAGTGTGTGTAATTATTTGTGTCTTGGACTATACTAATTGCAAAAGCTGCTAGAGTCGTGCTCGCTAGCACGATTCTAGCAGCGCAGAATAATTCTGTGTGTTTCGTTCATTTCGTGATTTCGGTCAGAACCATCGAAAAATTTGTTACGTGTGGCCATACTTTTACTAACTTATTATTTGTCCATAAATCAACACAATCAAACGAAACTTCACTAGTTTTGGTTTGAAGCATCTGGCCCAGCATTTATAGACTGTCAGGTAATTAAGGTAAACAGCAATGAAATGCCACGACACTGACAGCAAATCCGTTTTCAAGTCTGTGACTGACAGTGATTATTAAAGACAATCTCGGTCTACTTTCAGTACAAGAAATGTAGCCCTAAAAATCTACGTAAGACAGCTGTCACTCTTTGCGGAGTAATCAGCAACGCTCCCAAACATCACTAATATGTTTGTGAAGGTCTCTGGTTGAGCCATGCTGTTGATTAGCAGAAGTTCAAGCTGAGCAAGCTTCAGGTTTTTAACGCAACCCAGTGCCACCATAATAGATACTTGTATTAAAATAACGAATATGAAAAAAGAGGTTGTTTTGGTTACCAACATAAAAAAAATGACGACAGTGATTTTAAAAGCAATGACAGTGATTTTAAAAGTGATTATTCTGATGACAGCTTTGTGTGGTAGGACCTCCACAAATAGTGTCAACAGGATTACTCTAAAAGAGTTGACCTGTCAAAACTAATCCTAACAATTTTTTCTCACTTCTACAAGTGATAGATTGATTGTTAAATTTATGAGTAAAGCTATTTTGAACGTTTTCATTAGTATTATAGAGAAAAAAATGTGATTTCTATTAATTGTTTGTCATATGATTTGAAGTACACCAGTTGCTGATAATGTGAATGATGAGATTGCAGTTTGCTTCAAGAAGTTGCACATCTTTGTGATGACTTACAAAAACAGTATCGTCGGCATAAGTATGCAAAGCCTCTTGGAATAAGTCTAGGAAAATTATTTATATATATAATTAAAATAATACTAGAGCAATAAGAAACCCCTGTGGAACACCAACATATTTTTCTTGCGTCATTGACTTTTTGTCATTCATGACAACCTTTTGATGTCTTTTGTGAAAATAGGATTGAAGTATTTTCAACGATTTACTTCTAAAACCAGCAATATTCAGTTTATGAAATAATATTTTGTGATTGACACAGTCTAAAGCTTTGCTAAAATCCTAAAACATTAAAAAAACCTTTTTATCCTTTGCTTTTAGATGTAAGCAGTCTGAGATTAGTCTATGAACAGCATCAGTCCATAAGTGACATTTTCTGAAACCCCATCAATAAGGATGTAAAATATCATTTTTGGACGAATGATAGTTGATGTGGATATTTCCCTGCTTTTCAAAAACTTTAGATAAAATAGGGAATACTGAAATAGGGCAGAAGTTTGATGGGTTGCTATTATCTCCTCATTAGAACAATTGGAGTAACCCGTGCTTCTGAATACCTATACATCAGCATGCTTTCATGCCAATAGAGAATAGCCATCAATCAATATTCTGTTCAACATATCAGAGATAATAGGTACAATGAATGGAAGAGCTGCTTTTATCATTTTTACAGAAATATTATCCAAGCTTGATGCTTTTGAATTTGGCATGTTACTGATACATTTTACAATTTCATGAGGAGTAAATTCTGAAATTCATTCAATGTGGTCTTCAACTCAGTGTTTTGACAAGACAAATAAGGGTTAGATGATGGTAAAATTGAATTTGAAAGTTTACTTGCAATAGACACAAAATGTGAGTTAAGTTCTGAAGCTGACAAACAAGTGTCACAGCTTTGAGGTTTATTATCTTTCTCGTTCAAAGCTTGCCAAAGCTTAAGCGTATCACCAAGTTTTGACTGTTTAATAAGTCTGTCAATAAATTTTGTTTTTTGCTCCTAATGAGATTTTTGACAAAATTTTGTTGCTTTTTGTAAGCAGTCAATATCTGCAGTGTTTCAGTTTTTCTTTAAACTTTATATTTTGCTGTATCTCTTTGTCAAGCTAAATAAGTAAAGATTCTGACTTGACTTAATGAAATGTATCTCCAAGCTTGTATTATCTTATTTTATTTCAAGTTTTATTAAAGCTTCAAGGTATTCATGCTTTAAAGCCTATTGTTTATCCATATTTACTAGAAAACAGATGGTTGCCTATTTTTCTCTTATAAATATTTGCTACTGAGCTGCTAGAAAGTAATTTTTGTACAAAATATTACCAATTTTTACTATTATTCTGGTGTCTTTAATTTATTATCTTCTGAAGACTAAACCAGAATATGATAAATTTATCTTCAATTGTCACTACAAAAATTTTCATCAACCCTGAGAGTGTAGAACCTTAGTGTGCAACTCTTACTTGACTAGATATACATAACAACATATAGTGTATGCATGAGCTCACACCAAATACAAGACCAATATTGAGGGTGCAAGTAGGAATGTTTGTACTTGCTTGAACACCCTCAGTCTAATTCGAGGACCTCATCATTTTAGATTGTATCGTAAATAAAAAGGGTTCTACTAGATTCACCACATTAAAAAGAAAACATTTAGATCATTTTTACCCGAGTGTTTTTCAAGGAAATAAATTGATAACAAGTCTTCTGAAAACAAGCACCACACATGGGTCAGAAATCGTCGGATCATGTTGATTGAGCAGACAACTTCTATACGACCATTAAAATTGGTTGCCTTTGTATTACAGTCAATAGATGCATATTTTTGTGAAGTTAGCAAACATCTATTATATCAGTGTAACCTTTTATGCATTTGTGATCAATTGTTAATAAAAATAAAAATGCAGTATTAGGCAGACCGAACACAATACTAATCTAGGTTTAAAATATGTATACACATATGGATTTCTTACCAGAAGACAAATTATTGCACACGTTAGCTAAGATTTGGTCACAATATTTCCTAACATTGCCAATCATTGATTATATGAAATTCACTGATAGCCTTTGTAGGACAAAGGTTAGATTTTAATAGTCTAGTTCTGTGTTGTGTAATTAGCTTTACTGGGTCAGACAGCAAGTTATAGATTTTGGTTAGACATTGAAATTCAATGATGACAATTGCATGAAAAAGGTTGCTGCCGCTGAGTACTCTAAGAAATCCTTTGCTTCTGATGTACGTGAGTTGATGCTTCAAGTAAAAGTTTATCATACAGAAAACTTAATGATGAAATTACAAACTGTTTCATTCTAATACAAGACAGTAGCAATACAAGTATAACATACTGTAGTTGAAAATAGTTTGGAACATTGCATTGATAGGCCTGTGATCCTGTCAATATAAATTTTTTTACCACTAATTATGAAATAATTATGCTGGCTGGTAAAAACAATCTAAACAGATTTTTATTGTAAATATATTTAGTTTGAAGACATTTTGTAAACATAATATCCTCAAATACCAGTTGTTAAGTTTCATAGATTCTGAGCCACTACAGATTTGCAAAACAGTAAAAAAGTCAGCGGGGTCAACCAGCAATTTGTGCAGAAAACTGTATACTTGCATGAAAACTATATAATACATGCATATAAATATATTTATTAATTACTGGTCAATTAATATTAACATTAATTAACCTACAATTAATGGTCAACCAATACAGCTCTTTTTATTTTATTACAAATATTTTTTTGTGTCATTTGGTTATAAAGAAACTTAGGTTACTTGTATAAGTTATAACATATATGTTATAACTTTTTATAAGGAAATAGGGTGTTAGTAATGTTCTCAAATAAGATAATTTTCTATCTACATGCATATAAATAACATTTTTATGTATGTGTATGTATATGCATATATATTGCATTTACATATACATATATATATATATATATATATGTATATATATATATATATATATATATATATATATATATATATATATATATATATATATGTTAGTCTGATATATATAATGTAAGAATTGTAAGAAATCCATATGTGTATACATATTTTAAACCTAGATTAGTATTGTGTTCGGTCTGCCTAATACTGCATTTTTATTTTTATTAACAAATGATCACAAATGCATAAAAGGTTACACTGATATAATAGATGTTTGCTAACTTCACAAAAATATGCATCTACTGACTGTAATACAAAGGCAACCAATTTTAATGGTGGTATAGAAGTTGTTTGCTCAATCAACATGATCCGACGATTTCTGACTCATGTGTGGTGCTTGTTTCCAGAAGACTTGTTATCAATTTATTTCCTTGAAAAACACTCGGGCAAAAATGATCTAAATGTTTTCTTTTCAATGTGGTGCATCTAGTAGAACCCTTTTTATTTACGATACAATCTAAAATGATGAGGTTCTCGAATTAGACTGAGGGTGTTCAAGCAAGTACAAACATTCCTACTTGCACCCTCAATATTGGTCTTGTATTTGGTGTGAGCTCATGCATACACCATATGTTGTTATGTATATCTAGTCAAGCAAGAGTTGCACACTAAAGTTCTACACTCTCAGGGTTGACGACAATTTTTGTAGTGACAATTGAAGATAAATTTATCATATTCTGGTTTAGTCTTTAGAAGATAATAAATTAAAGACACCAGAATAATAGTAAAAATTGGAAATATTTTGTACAAAAGTTACTTTCTAGCAGCTCAGTAGCAAATATTTATAAGAGAAAAAATAGGCAACTATCTGTTTTCTGGTAAATGTGGATAAACAATCAGTTTTAAAACATGAATACCTTGCAGCTTTAATAAAACCGGAAATAAAATAAGATAATACAAGTTTGGAGATACATTTCATCAAGTCAAGTCAGAATTTTTACTTATCTGTTTTGACAAAGAGGTACAGCAAAATATAAAGTTTAGAGAAAAACTGAAAAACCGCAAATATTGGACTGCTTACAAGAAGCAATGCAATTTTGTCAAAAATTTCATTATAAGCAAAAAACAAAATGTATTGAGACTTTTTAAACAGTCAAAGCTTGGTGATACGCGTAAGCTTTGGCAAGCTTTGAGTTTGAAATACAAGAAACCTCAAAGCTGTGACACTTGTTTGGCAGCTTCAGACTTAACTCATAGTTTATGTCTATTGCAAGTAAACTTTCAAGTTCAATTTTACCGTTTTCTAATCCTTATTTGTCTTGTCAAAACACTAAGTTGAAGACCACATTGAATGAATTTCAGAATATCTGACTATACATATATCTGACTCTGATATATGTACATATATGTTATAACTTGTTATAAGGAAATAGGGTGTTAGTAATGTTCTCAAATAAGATCATTTTCTATCTACATGCATATAAATAACATTTTTATGTATGTGTATGTATATGCATATATATTGCATTTACATATACATATATATATATATATATATATATATATGTTTCTCAAAGTATGTCTGTGTGTCGCATGTCATATGTCTGTCTGCATTCCGATTATCGCTATTATTAGAATAGCCTAGCTAGGCAACAATGCTGACGCAATGTCACTGCCTACCGGCATTTAAAGCTTATTAACTAGGTTAGTCAAATTTTCCATTGGCAATGTGCCAGGCCACTTGGCAATTTCCTACCACTTGCTGGAGAGTTGCCTGCTATCAAGTGGTGAGCAAATCTCATAACTTCTCATTGTTTATAAGCTGATTTTTAATACTCGGGCAACGCCGGGAGGCACAGTTAGTGTACATATAAATGCGAATGCAATATATATGGATGTACATAAAAAATGTTAATTTTGCTGTTAATTAGCCAATCACCAATGCATTGATCACATTTGTTTGCATATACTTTTGCGTGTCAAATTGGAATAGCAATATTTGTATTTCACTGTTTGACATCGAGTTGCACTGCTTTGCAATATCCCGCTTTTATTTTATTGAGCTGTTTTTTAATGTATTTGATTTCTTGAACTTTGTAGAAACTTTACTTTGTGTTGCAATTTATGATTTTAAATAAAATTTGCTTACCTAGTATTTCATTATATTAATTCTCAATATATTGATCATACACTAATTTCTATTGTAACGATCTGTCCTGCACTAAATTCTATTGTAATAAACTACATTGTGTCGTATTGTATTATGTAATACATACTACCATTTAGCTAGTAACATCATTTCTACTTATGCACTGTAAAATATGTTACATAAAAATGCTCTATTTCTAAGTTTCTAACATCATGACTAGCACTTGCGTTGTAGTCTACTCCATAATAATTAAAGCTTGATCATAAATATAACTGTTTTTGAATATGCAGTACGCTGATATTGCACTTCGTATCTGTCTTCTGAATCACTCTGTTACATGTTCATTGCACACTGTATGCTCACGTTCTTTGCATTATACTTTATTTTATGTTTTATCAAAAAGTTACACCAGAGTAAGTACAGATGCTGTCTTTTTAGTAGCTATGCATAAAATCTAGTAACATTAGTTTAAAAATTCAAACAGATGACAATCAGAAAATGGTCGATCAATTAACTGCAGTATTAATAATGTTTATATGAGTGAGAAAACTTTGAAGGAACATATTAAAACTATATTTAAAGAAATCTAGCATGAAAAATTTAACAACATATTTACTCCATTTCATTAAACGCATGAGAAACATTTTACAATTCATTTAATCGTACCATGGGCATTTTCTACAGCTGCAGTAATCTCCAACAGCTTTGCCTGTCTTGCAGCCTCTGGCTTTGCACGCCTTCGGACAGGTTTCATCATCAAATGGGCACAAATTGCATCTGCAATGGTTATCAGCCGGATTGCATGCATAATCTTCACATCCAATTGATGAGCACCATTCTTCACAAGAAACACATGAATCATCAGAGCCATCATATGCCTCACAGGGGCCGCAGGGTTCCGCTTTCACATTCTGAACTTCTGAAATAGTTATTTATAGTAGCGATTTTGGTCTTAATAATTTAATATCAAAAGAAGAAATTATTTTAACATTTAAGAAACTTCTGTTAGGCTCTGACTGAACTATCTCAAGTGTGGAGATCAGAGAGTTAAAGTAACAACCCAAAAAGTACAGTACCAGTAAATCAGAGAGATGTTCTACAAGCTCTTAATCTCAGATACTTCCAAGTAAAATAACCAGTTTTGCATAATTCTTTTATAAATAGCTGCAGTTAAATTGATCAAGTCATTAGAAAATAAGTTTTCAGTGTTATCTTAAATACCCTACTATTAATATTTGGCCTTATTGACATAGCATTATCAAGATAGCATTCCATATTTCTAACAAACCTTACAGTAACCTTTAAAAAGATGAGTCACGGTAAAAAGGAATTTTTCCCAGTATACTCATTATGCATCTACTTTCATAGGTAGATATGGAAATCAAGTTTTTTCCCATGTTGTGATTTTATCATTTTTATGTGTATTTTTTGTGGTTTACATATAAAATCAGGTAAATTTATTTGATTTTATTAGCATGTTTATTTTAAACTGACTAGTAAAACTGCTAAATCTCTATTTTTTCAACAAAATAGTTAGCCTATAAAATCTGTCAAACCGTTTGAGGCAGTTTGTAGATGAAAAATCAATTGTTACATTTCACATTGGAAGATGTGCAAATATAATGACAAGATTTGACCGTTTTGGATCGAATGACTGCATTTTTGATAAACCTACATGTAAATTCAATTGTGTATAAACAACAAAGTTGCTTCTCAAAAAGCAACTTAATTGTTTATAAATGCAACCATAACCAGAAATTGTTTTGGCAAAAGGCTCATGACCAAAATTTTCTTTGATGAGATATGTTTGATATAATCTGTTTGTGCTTAGAATTGTTGGTTTGGACTATAATAAACTCAGATACACACTAATATACACCAGTGAGTTATACAAACTGACTTGTGAGACAACGTTAAAATCTTATTTCAAACTTTAAAAATTAACAGAACTAATTATATATTTTTAAATAGGCAGATCATATAACCAGAAGTTCTCTTTCTTGTCGAACTCTTAAAATGTAAAATCCTTAATAATTTGTGTCAGAATACTTCTTTTTAACTAAATTAATTTATTAAAGCCTTTTCACATAAGATCCATATCACACTGGTCAAACTAGAGAGCAAAATACTTTGTTCATGAACTTCTCGTTAAATTATGAGAACAAAAAATGTTGCAATGTCTTAGTAACAGATCTTAATTTATAAACATCAACCTAAAACTTTTCTTCTTTGATATTCTAATAATAAATATTAAAAAAATCAACAAAAACTATTCTACTCAACAAGCAGATTTTGATTGTTTTGACTATCTACTTAGACAAATTTTAGTAAAATGAAACATCATGTAGTTTGATGATTTTAATCTAAATTAATAAGGAGAAATTTCAGTGAATCAATAGTTTATTGGCTAAAATGAATAAGCTTGTTTTGAATAATTTGAGAGCATTATCCAACTTACCTGATAGCAGCACTAGACTGCACAGTACACCAGCGAGAACAACACAGTTCATGATGTAAATCTTATGTTCTAAAAATATAAAACTATCTAGTAATCATCTGGTGTACAAATTATACCATTCTAATTGTAGCTTCTCAAACCAACTAAACCTTGAAGATTTATAAGTTATTTATTATTACATTTATAATGTATTTAGTACAATCCAAAAAAAGCTTAAGTCACTTGATTCACTCAGCTCGGTTGAGTCAAAGTCATCATGAATTTTTGTCACAACAACGTTTTATTGGTTGAAGGATTAATATGTTGCCAATTCGTGTTAAGAGATGGTGTGATGGAAAATATTGACAGCTTTAAAAAGTTTTTTTGGCATTTGACCATTTATTACAAAGCTTTAAATTTGAATGTTGGTAGCTTGTAAGAAGCCTAGTTGGTTACAACTGCATTATGATCTATTGGCAAGGCTGTACTAGAAATAAACTGTAGCTTTCACATTACTATATATTTTGCATACATAGATTTTGAAGATAAGCTCTAAAAGAATTCGATTATTTCAAACTAAACATAACAGAAAGCATTATTAGGCATTACCAACTTACTAACAACTGCAATGCTATAAAATTCTTTGAATTAACCAAATTCATCAAATAAATCAGTACATTGGTATTGCTGCCACAATTTGTTTATTAATATAGTTTCTTCAAAAATATTAGGCTATCAAAATATATTATGTTCCAAGGTTACCAAGTGTAGTACCTTACTCTTTTTTGTACAATTTTTCAGTAGAATGTTATAACATAGTTTTGCTGCAAATAAGACAATATTTTTTAACAAACTGCAAACCAACAGTAAATTTTTCAAAGCATAATAGTTTAAATACAAAAATATATCATATACTACTTTTATGTAAAATCTTATTACTCTTGTGTTATTATACAACTAACAAATTTTTAAACTATTACGAAAGTGAATATTTTATGTCAATATAGCAAGTGTATTTAAACATTGTTTAACCTTGATATTTTGCTAAATACCTTTTAGTCTCAGAGCTAAAGATTTTAGCCGTAATACTTCAGGCTAGTCAAGGCTCGTCTTTATATACTAGCTAGTAACCAATAGGAATCCTTGTTCAAAATAGAATGCTTGACCTAGTTTTCTGTTAAATGTTTTGAGACATACATTGGGTAGAAGTTGTTGCTGCTGTTTATGCTTTTGAATGTGCAAATGTTTAGTTTCATGTAAAAGCTTGAACCTAAAATACAGTGACATATTTACAGAGAAGTTAAAAACTTTGCTTGAAATATAATTTTAGCTTAGACAATAAGTTCCAGTAAGAAATGACAGATAATAAATCTGAACAAATAAGCAAAATAATTGCTAGAAAGTTAGTTTCTTAAGCAATTTAATTCTATATTCTAAATTTTCATTCTCTTTAAAATGCTAAAATAAGCATCTTCTGCTGTTGATGCATTGTTGAACAAGAATAAAAACACTGGTGCACTCATGTGTTAATGAAAGAGGCCTTGGGTAAAGGATGAAGGATGTATTAAATCTAAACTTGGCAAAAAGCTTTATTTTGTGTATTTAAATATATTCTGTTATCACTAATGTATCACCTGGCATGACTAAATGACATTTAGCAAAAAGAGATGTAAAATTATGTAAAGTTTGTTTTATAACTTATCCATAAAAAACAGCTTATATAAAATAATTATGACCTATTTTTATCAGACCATCAACTCTTGTAAGAGTTTTTTTAATAGGTGTCATGGCAACCAACTCAAGTGTTTAGGAATCCAGCACCATTTACCGTGCCACATAATGCAGTTATAGGTAAGGTCTTTAGCTAATCTTATAACTAATCATGCTGAAAGTAATGAACTCGGTCTAAGCACTTTTCAAACGACCAGCAAAAACCTTTTGCACTCTTTCTGCTTGTCGGGTGCAAAATAGGACAACGGGCTAAATGAGATGAGCAGCATAACATGTGATGACACATGACAAAATAACTTACCCCTTAAGTGCCAAGCGTCTCCTACATAAGCATCACAATTACCACAGCAAAACTTCAGGTACATGGCTAGAGCTTTAGAGATACATGTACTTGTTTACCGAACCTTGATAAAAATCAGGGTTTATCAGTAACTCAGGGCAGACAGAATTCTGCTAGCTAAAACAAGTCTAAGTTCCTTTAGTTGTAGAAATTATAAAAGTATATCATTTCTTTAAATATGATATTCACTTGTTTTCTTTTTGATTAAAACTATGACAAACTAATGACAATTGGTTGTTATTTTAACATATACTTTTGCAATATACTATTAAGGTTTGTTGTTGTTAGAAACTTGTATTTTGTATTTGTTTATGAATGTCATCATTTTGTTGAGGACAACGCAGAGACAAAAGAAGTATAAAAAATGGAGATATATTTAAACTTTTTGGTAGTAAGCTATTTGCATAGTCAAAATAATTCAAAAGACTAATTTGATAAAATTTTGAAAATAGCTCGCGATGGAACATCTCCTGTTGTTGCTACATGACTAAATCAAACTAACAAAAATGATGAAGTCATGAGGTAGATAATTGAAAGAATTTTCAGTAATATTTAGTACATAAGGCGACAAAACATAAAATAATAACGTAACAACATCTCTTGTCACCACTGATGTGTCCATCAGCACCACTAAGTAACCAGTGATACAAAAAGATCTGATTTTCTCTAAAGATAGTTTATAACTTCTTCAAAACCTCATCTAGGGTGTAACAAGTCTTGAACTGAACCAGAGATTTGACTCCACCCAAAGCAATCTCAAGTATTGAAATATTTCAATTCGTTTGCAGTGACAGTAAATGCGTTAATGAATAAAGGTCTTTAGATGGTTTTTTGATCAACCGTGCAGAAAACGGTTAATTCCACCTCAGCTATTTTTGGTGTAATACAAATGTTTTTGCTCCTTATCTATACTCATCTGCCGACTACAGCTCACATTAGTAATTAATTAGTTTGGCAAATGAAACATGTTTTGACACGCTTCGGAATAGATTACCCTTATTTTGCCATTTAGCAATAAATATTTTTGTCAAACTTATGATACGCAGCAACTATTTTATACAGTGACACAGAAGCATCATCCAGAGTAGAAAGAAGAATCTTAGCTAAAAGTAAAATTTGGTTAATTTTCGGCAAAAAACCGTAGGAGCAGTTCATTTCCTTAATAACCCAAACACTGACTTTTCTCTTGATTTTGCATATGACATATTAATGTTGGCTTGGCTTCATATATATATATATATATATATATATATAAATATATATATATATAAATATATATATATATATTCAGCCCAGGTGCAAGTGCTCCCAACAAGGCCACTCCAAATGAAAATCTATCACACTAGAGACGATCCTAGATGCAGACTGTGCAAAGATGCACCTGAGACCATCCAACACATCATCAGTGGATGCAAGCAGCTAGCAGGGAACGCATACACTGAGCGACATGATCATGTCGCAGGTGTTGTGTATAGAAGTCTATGTGATGAGTATGGCCTTAATAAACCACAACACTGGTGGGAAGCTCCTGGTAAGGTCAATGAAAATAACAGATAAGGTACAGAACAGATAAGCGCGCTAAGATCCTCTGGGACTTCTACATCCAAACTGACAAGCATGTCCTAGCAAACCAACCAGATATAGTGGTGGTAGACAAGGAGAACAAGAGGGCTACTATAATAGATATAGCAGTACCCAATGACTACAATATAGCCAGCAAAGAAAAAGAAAAGGTAGAGAAATATCTCCCTCTTGGAGAAGAAATTGAAAAATGCTGGAATGTAAGAACAACTGTAATCCCAGTAGTCATTGGGGCACTGGGCGCAATAACACCGGCGCATAAAATGTGGCTTGCCCAAATACCAACAACAATCGACTCAGGTGAGTTGCAGAAAAGTGCGCTATTGGGAACAGCTAAGATCTTGAGGCGAGTGCTCAAACTCCCAGGTCTCTGGTAGGAGACCCGAGTTAGAGCAGAATTTACCATCCATACAAAGTATCCGGGGTGAGGAAACAATTTTGTTTTTATTATATGCATGTATATATATATAGCATGAGTATATATATATACTCATGCTACAGACAGTACTGTTTCGGCTATTGAACCTTCATCAGTGCAGCTCAGAGCTTAGGCAAGGGACACAAATCCCATTGCCCATGAAAGTTGATTTCCTGCCATGAGACAACTAAGTTGTCTCGCAGACTTTAAGAAAGTCAATGTGCTGACACCAGAGTGCTCAAATCACAAAAGTGATAAGCTTTGCACAAAGGCTAATAGTGCCACACCTCTCGCAGAGCGCTCATCCGATCCGAAGTGAGGGAGCACATACTCATGCTACATACTCATGCTCATATATATATATACACATATATATATATATGATTTTCCATACATATATAAAAAATAATTAATGTACATATATGCATGTATATATATATATGTAGATTAATTATTTTCTATATATATATATATATGGAAAATCATATTTGGTTAACCTTAAAGGAAGGTAATATTCATTCTTCACAGAAACATCTACTCTCCAAAAATGATGCAATTTCCAAGCAGCCATTAAGTATTATTTTTTATGTTTTAGGTTGATTGTACTGCTTATGTAAATAACATTATTGTAACCTCTAAACATTTTCTATTCTACATTTGCCTATAAATGTCATTATTAGTTGCAGATAACACTACGGCAAAAATTAAAGAGACAAAAAGTGAAATAATATTCAAACTATTTGTTTAGATGCAACTCACATAATCAAAATATTTCAAAAGACTAAATAGATAGCTTCAAGAAAACTGCCATGGAACTTCTACTGCTGTTTCTATATGATTTAATCAAACTAACAAAAATGACGAAGTCATGAGGTAATTGGGAAGTTGTTGAGTATGAATTAAAAAAATAAAGCATTGATATATAAAATAAACAAGAAAATTGAGTTTTTTTAAAAATTAAATGACCAATACTATTTCTTGTCACCACCATTGTATTTATAAGCACTACTAAGCAACCAGCGATACAAAGAGATCTGTTATTATGTAAAGGAAAGTGATAATCTGTTCAAACCGCAACTAGTTGATATTAAGTCACAGACTAGACTAGTTTACCATGAGCTTTGGCACTTTTCCATAGTTTTTGCTGCTTCTACTGACAACAATCTAAAATATGGAAGTGTCAATTTTTTTTGCAGGGATAAGAAATATGTTAATGGATGCAGGTCATTAGGTAGTTTTATAATCAGCCAGGCGGAAAGGGATTAATTTTACCTCAGTTATTTTTAGGAGTAATACAAGCCTTCCTGGCACTTTATCTATACTCATCTGCCAACTATGGCAATCATTAGGTACTTGGCTAGATTGATAAATTCGCCATATGTTTAAACATTCCAAGCTAAAATGCGCTGCTTTTGCTTATTGACAAAAAACCACCGCCAAACCTACAATACATCACAAACCATTCATACTGTGACACATTAAAATAAACCAAAGCAGACAAAACACAACTAGCTAAACATCTTTAGTTAAATTTTTGTTAAAACCCACAAGCACAATTCACTTCTTTAAAGATGAATTCACTGACATTTACCTCAATCAAATCTTTAACGCACAATACGATGGTTTGGATAAACATGAGCAGAATGTGCACTACTTATATTTATCGTGAAGCTTATTTACTCCAACTGTTATTGTGAAAGTGCAAAAATTTTACCGTGACCTAATTAGTTAGACATTCTCCCAGTTTATTGCGTGTCATGTGTTTGAGGGAGTCTTTCTGGATTACTAGTCATCAGGAGACAGCTCAAGCATATTAAAGACATTTTTACTTTGGATCTTTAAAACATTATTAAGAATCACGCATTCAACAAAAAATTGTTCAACTCCTAGAATTCAGAAAATAACATTTAGCATCTAAATTATAGCTCTACACACAATAAAGATACTAATAGCATTGGGCATTGGTAATAGGGAGTTATCTCCTTGTGTACATAAGATCTAACTGGTTTTACAATTGTAACAATTGTTACAGTTCTTTTCATGACCCACTTTGATGGTTTATCATTGTGTACCAATGTTTAAAATGAAAGGTCTTATAAATACTTATTATAGATATAGCCCATGTTTTAAGTCTCATGACAATCATCTAAATCCCTGAATAACTTTACTTCTTATGCAGTGCCAAACAATTTGATAGCAGGTAAAGGTCTTAACCTAACCTTCATTTTAGCAATACATAAAATAAATACCTTAGTTATATTTAACAAACATGAAACATACCAATGAGTCTACACGTCATGAACCATCTATGACAAGCATTATAATATTTCACTCTCTTATCATAAATAGCATTTGATGAAATTTACAATGCTAAATTACACCAACCTCACAAAGTGTTTCCTGTTAACATACAAAGATTTGATGCAAGACTTATGACACGCTACAAATACTTATACAAGAAGGTTCACCGATCACTGAACAATGACAGAATTTATCTGGAAGCAATAATACTCTCTACATCTACTTAGACCATAAATTCACTGCATCCACTAAATCTACTGTAGGCAATGACTCCAAACTAGATTCAGGTTTCTTCTTTATATTGTTTTTGACTTGATCTGCCCCTGTCATGCATTACATCCATCTTATGTTGAACATTGCGAGATAGGTAAAATAATACATCTACGAACCCTCATCCTACATAGGCCACAAAGATAGATTCGGTTTAAGGATATACAATATATGTACATGTAATTAAAATTCGCAAATTTTTATTAAATGTATCTAACCGTGCTCGTAATATATTTATATTTGCCAAAGCACTAGTAAAACAGTTGGTCAATTTGCAGCAAATGTTATCAAACAGAAAAAAACAGTATTTCACCATTATTCGAGCTAAAACTACATGTATAAAAAATTGAACAATTTTAAAAATTAGTGAAATAATTTTCAGCAGTATCATATCTATCAAGCACACATTTATCAACAATTCATGACTCAAAACAAACTGGACAATTATAGTTAGTATCATAAAGTTCTTCATTTGCATCACAATTATCCATGATCTACTAATAGACCATCCGTATCATTTTTTTGCAATATCGTTTTAATAAAATTTGTTATTATAACGAAGGAAGTAGATAAAAATATTTTAAAACTGTTAAAATTGGAAGTAAAATTTCTGGATCAACATCCTGTGCAAGAATTCAGTTTTTTGCTTTATGATGTTACTTAGAAACAGCTTTTGTAAATGGTACGCTTTCGAATGTCGATATTCTGGCCACTTGGGTTTTTGACATACCTTACGCAATGTTGGATTAATGGACATTAGTCTTCAAAGGGTTAATATTTGGCAATAGTCAGAAGCCAACAAGGACTAAACAGATTAGCTGGTTATTCTGTCACCTACAATTCTTGATCGTATATACTTTTCAATAAATATTTACTCTTTAATTAATATTCAATCTTTAATTAATATTGCTCTAATACTTAAAGAGGTCTCTCTCATTACCCACATTTTTGTAGTGTATCGATTACCTGCTCATAACAATATTAAAAAGGTGATATCAAAAAATTTATTGAATGCAATTCACATAGTGTTGGACTGTAATTTTGAATGCGCAATTAACTGCTGGTAAAAAGTACATATTATCCAACATTTTATTTGTGTAAAAATAATTATGGTCATAGTTTGTCCTTCCTGAAATAAGACAAAGTATTTAGTATTATTGATATCTAATGCAGCTGCAGGTAACACAATTTGTTATTTTTTAAACCATATTTCATAATGTATTTAGTGATAAGCTACTACCAAATAATCGTAAAACCAGTTTTACTCATTGCTGAGATGCAATCTATCTGCCAATATTTTAAAACGTTGAAATTTTGTAAAGTTTGGGTTTAAAGATGTACATGTACTTGCACAGAATTTTAATATATTGTAAAGGTTTTGTGCGACCTTCACTTTTCCTCCATTAGTACAAGACTCGGTGCATGAGTTTATACATATATTTCTGCTTAGTTCTTAAGTTGTACAAGAATGATCAAGTAACAGGCAATGAACAGGCCCAGAACAGCTCTGCTCCTCTACACAAGTATTCGAGCTTATATAGCTAGTAAGCCCCGCCTCTGTTCTACTTGGCCTGACCCGGCACGGCTCGACTAGGCTTGGTCTTAACTCGGCACGGTTCGGGCTTGGCTTGGCATTGGCTTGGTTTAGCTAAACATAAGGGGACGCCATCCGCCACAATATTTTATTTAAAAGTATCTGCATTTTGCTATCACTTGTGATTGTTTTTGATGTCTGAGGTTTTCTGACTGCCAGGATGTTTTAAGGTTAAAGTCATTAAAACAGCCAGCAGGTTTATAAAATAAAATTTAAAGAATTTTGTCACCCAGATTAAACAAAACTGTGATTATAAAGTCTATAGTGATAGAGAGACCAAAATACATACTATGCATAACAATGCAATTTGAATCCAGTAGCTGATACCAACTATTGCAACAATAGCAAGTAGTGAAGTCATCGCAGACCTTCTTTTTATGGCATTTTATTTGCCACCAAGTTTGGTCAGTTTTTGTTTTGACACACCCTGGCAATTGTATCAGCTGTAAAACCAAAAATAATTGCTAAAGATAAAAAAATATCAATACATTCTGATAAAATCCCCTAAAACTTTGTGAAAGTTCCTTTTTAACATGTTCTAAAGATACTCTACCTCAAGGCAATTCCAGTCAAAACCTAATACCTAATGCAGTTTTCTAATAAGGTTACTTGCTATTGGCTACATACATGTCAAACTTCCAAACAATTGGTTACAGTGTGAAGTGCATAAATTTACAAAATTGCTGTTTTTCTGTCACATTTGGCTTTTCTAGAAATTGGGAATATTTTTCACATGATTAGTATTGTTATCTTGCTGTGTAGTTTAAACAGTTTTAAAATAATTGTCTTCTGAAAACATATTTTTGTTGTTTTAAGTTTTTTAAACAAATTTCCGTTTAAATTTACATCAAAATCCTAAATTTTTAACCTCTGGCAAATTTGACCTTTAATATTAAATATATGAAGTTTTTATTGTAATTTTAGGTCATCAGACAAACCTCATATTATATTCACAATTTATGACAACAAAGATCACAACAAAATTCGAACAGCAATATTAATTCTTGTTTGGAATAGCTGGAAAAGTTGATGAACGCATGTAGAAAGTTTTTATTTAGACACATAAATGGCACTGAGGCCTAATAGATCTTGTTGAAGACCTTGATTTGTAACTGTAAACACTCTAAAGCTATTCTTCAGCAATCTACAGCTCTACTTCAAACCATCAGTGTTGTTAGAGTTCAAAATAATATAAATAAAAGTAATAATATACTTTGTATAAATGTAATGTTACAGTCAGTGTATGTACATATACAACAACTGCTCTCTGTGAGACTTTTTTGTGCTCTGCCGGCTTGAGCATGCTGGTGTCCGTTCGTAGTGGAAGCCCCACTCTCTTTCTTTTCAAGTCAACCAATCTTTTTACTGGTGGCAGGTAGCCAGCAGGTCATCATTTCTGTTGGGCCAGTCTATCATATTCGTTCAGACCATCTCAGCTCAGACTAGTATAAAGATGCTTTTCATTACTTGCAATTTGATTAGCAACCACTTTTGTTTATTTGTGCATATCAATTGCCTTAAGTTCACAGAGCTTCCTCATGATGAACCTTTACAGAGCACTGATGAGCCACTAGGAATGGCACCCACAAGATGGCATTCTTGCTCAAGAAGCTCGCCTCCAAAAGCCTCCTTGGTCTTCATGTTCCAGAGCTGTGCTGACAGCTGGATTAACCTGTAAAGTTTGTTACAAAATCTCATCTATCAGCAGGCCATGGCATCTCTCTCTTCCATTCAATTCCATTAAACCTTGTCAAAATGGTAAACAGTTTGTTTGCTCAGTGAATTTGTGATACTCCCTGTGTCTATTAGAAACTAAATATATACCGTTCTGATTCCATGCTATGTCCTCCTTAATTATAGAAGTCTTTTGTGCCTGGTTACATCCTGGTTCAAAGAGTCTGGCATGCCAGCAAGTCTGCTGCCAGGTTTCAAGTTACAGGGGCCTTTGTGCAACCAGTAGTCGGCAGTAATGTTGCAGCCTACCACAAGTAGGCTGTCATAGGCAGACAATTTTCTTTTTGCTGCGGTGGTGTTGTTCTGTATCTTCCAGACCAGCTTTTTTTGCTGTTGCAGCGAAAGGGCAAGATGGCTAACATATTGGTCCTGGTCTATCACTATCTGTCAGGCTGCTCTCCCTCCACATACCTAATAAGTGGTTGTGGCCGTTTTTTAGGTATGATGTTAGGAAACTCTGTGTTAGCTCGCATCGCCTTAGTAAATGTAGGAACGGGTACTGCTTTTACCAGTACAAAAGATCCCATCAAAAACCTTTGCTTTTGCTTGGTTCCGGTATGAAAATGAATTTGTCAATAAATATTTTTCATAGTCAAATTTGTGCAATACAATACACTATTTGCCGCCAGTCTTGTTTATGCTCTGCATTGCTGATGCCCAGTGCTTTCCTTATATACATGTATGTAGCGTTAAAACCCACTTCCCTTTTCTAGGACCATTCAGTTTTCCTAGTGCTGGACTAATAGCCAACCGATTCTCTTTGGCCAGCAAGTTGTCAGTTGCCCGCCAGCCAGTTGCCCACCATTCGAACTTCCAGCAAGACTAGTCTTCTCTTCTTCAAACCTGGTCATTCCATCTTATTCTCAGCCCAACTGAGCTAAGATTTTTTTTGTTGGGTAGGGTGCTGTAGCTGGGCAATTGGATCTTTGGCCATGTTGAAGTTCGGCTGACATCCTCAATATGAGTTATCAAATTATACAATTTAACTTTATCAACTAAGTGCTTCATAGCTTGTTTGAAGATTGCCTTTTTTAGTTGGAGTTAGATTGAGCTAGAGCAATCGAAGTAAGAATTTTATTAATACTCCCTGCATTGTAGGGCTCTTAATTATTAAATGTACAGTGTGTATACGCATGAGCTAGTACTAAATACAACCCAAATAGACAGGAGGATGTAAACAGGAATGTTTGTACTCGCTCTGACGTCTATAGGTCCGATCTTAGAAACATCTCTGTTAAACAGTATTGCACGTATGTATGTAAAAATACAATAGGCTACATATGTATGTATCTATTGTACATACGTACAAAGCAATATGTGTATATACATGTATATATATGGTCGAGCACCCAGTGCATTGATGAGAAGTTGCCTGTGTTGTATAATCGAGCTGGTGGGCCGCGGGCTACGCTAATGCCCGAGGTCATGGTAGTTACAGGTGGTTACGAGAGGTTACGGGAAGTACGAGAGGTTACGGGAAGTACGAGAGGTTACGGGAGTATAAAGGCGTGGGGAGATTGAGAGAGCTTTCTTCTTTGCTTAAACCACATGTGAGTACACACGTTTATATAACATGGCGCAGTTGACGAAGCTCTGATTTTTTTCCTTTTGTGTTATCATTAGCGATAATTTTTCTGGTTGCGGGGTAAGTTAACGGTTGAGTAGACCCTTTCACGGGCGTGCAGGTGAGGTAACGTGAGGTAGGGTAGTGTTGTGAGGTGTTGTAGCGGTGAAGTAGCGGTGTTGTTGAGGTGTAATTATTTATTACATATTCGGAGGTGGGAGTTACACTAATTATATGAGTGGGGTAGAGTGTATTCGTTGCGAAGGAGATATTGTATCGGGTAGAGATGGATAGTGGGTTTCCGAAGCTGGTGTTTGGAGAGCACGGTGATGGGTCGTGGGAGAGATTTATAGAGGAGATGAATTTATGTATTGAGAGTGCTGTTGAGAGAAGAGGTTACGAAGGTGAAGGTGGCGATAGACGCCCTATTATGAGAGGTAGAGGTAGGTTAGTGCCACTATTGAGAGCTATTGGGCACAGTGGTAGAGAAGTATTGAGAGGTGCAGGGTTTGACGTAGATGGCGTAAATTCTACATATGAAGGGGCAGTGGAGGTTTTACAGGATTATTATGGTAGACAGGAGAGTATGTTTGTAAAGGGGCACAAGTTCCTTACGGCTAGGCAGACACTTGGGGAAAGTGATAGAGAGTTTTTACAACGGGTAGAGAGTTTGAGCAGATATGCAGAGGTGACTAACAATAATGATAGGGTAAGGTTTGCCCTTATCGTGGCGGTTAACGGGTTGAGAGATAGAGAAGTAAGCAGGGAGTTAATGAAGAATGTCAATCTTACTTGGGCGTTATTGCAGGAGGCATTGAGGGCTCGTGAAATGGCCAACAGCTCTGAAAGATTTTTGAGAAATGAGGGTAGAAGTACCGAGTTAAAGAGTGAGATTAAGAGAGAAGTAGCAAAGGTATCAGAGTTTGATAGCCGAGCCCAGTACAGGAGTAATGATAGAGACAGAAGTTATGATTCAGCAGGTAGATCTTCCCCTAGGGGTAGCCCTAGGAGTAGTAGAGAGTATTATGGTAGCGAAGAGCAAGGTACTAGTAGATATGGGACAAGAGGCAGGGAGTATAACAAAGACAGTGACAGTAGAAAGTATAGAGATAATAGCAGGGAGAGGCATGTCTCTAGATATAGAGCAAGCAGTAGAAAAGACAGTGGAGGTAGAGTATGTTACAATTGCAAACATAGTGGGCATGAGATGAGGAGTTGTCCCTCCATTAAATGTTTTTGTTGTGGACAGCGAGGACATGTATCCCGTTATTGTAGGGATAGGAGAGAAGTAGGTTATGACGAGCGAGGTAGTAGCAGGAGGTCAGGAGGTAGTCGAGATAATAGCTACGAGCGGTATGGTAGCAGGGACAGTAGTGGGGAGAGGTACAGGGGCCGAGAAAGCCCCCGCGAGATTAGAGGCAAATTTGGCAGGTACAGGGACAACAGTATGGATAGGTTTGAGGGGGAGAAGTACAAGGAGAGGTACCAAGATAGTAGTAAGGGCAAAAGTGTTAGGTTCTCTGGTTCTAGGGATAAGTATGAGGAAGACAGTTGACTAGAAAGGGGAATTGTACAGGTTTTGAAGGTCAATGGGAAGAATGTTGAATTTACGTTTGATACTGGGGCAGAGGTGTCGACTGTAACCGAGGGGACGGCCGAAAGGCTGAACCTACGGCTAGAGGAGCCATCTACTGTTTTGGCGGGAATAGATGGTCGTAAGCTAAGAGTAGTTGGTAAAGCAGGTGTTCAGTTGGAAAGTAAATATAGATTTATGGAGACAGAGGTATACGTGATGAAGGGATCTAGGACAAACTTGTTGAGTATAACCGAGTTGAGGCAGCTGAGTTTGTTGGCTGTAGTCAACGCGGTGAGCAACAGCGAGTTTGACCCAGTAAAGGAGTTCGGGGAAGTTTTTGAAGGTCTAGGCACTATGCCAGGTATCTTTAAGATTAAATTGAAGGAAGGTATAGAGCCAGTGAGGCTGTACTCGCCTCGGCCTATAGCAGCAGGTTTAAGGGAACAGGCTAAGCAGGAGTTAGATGACATGTTGAAAAAGAAAGTGATTCAGCAGGTTGAAGAACCTACTGAGTGGCGCTCAGGGCTAACTATAGCGCCTAAGGCAGGAGGGAAGATAAGGATGTGTGTTGATTTAACTGGACTAAACAGATCTGTCAAGCGAGAGGTTTACCCTTTGCCTAAGATTTCAGATCTGCTCAGTGAGTTGTCTAAGGGGACGATGTTTTCGAAGTTAGATGCGAATTCAGGGTTTTGGCAAGTTCAGGTGGAGGAGGGATCAAAGTCATTGACGACCTTTATCACCCCTTGGGGTAGATATAGGTTCAATCGAATGCCGTTTGGTATCTCCTCAGCTCCTGAATTTTTCCAGAGAGCAATGGAAAAAGTTATTGGGAGCATGAAGGGAGTAGTATGCTTAATGGACGATGTCCTAGTATATGGAAGGAATGCAGATGAGCATTGGTCAAGGTTGAGGGAGGTGCTAGGAAAGATCAGGCGTTCAGGCATGACGTTAAGGAAGGATAAGTGCGAGTTTGGAAAAAGTGAAATTAAGTTTCTGGGCCATTTGGTTAGTGCGGCTGGCATTAAGCCAGACCCATGTAAAGTAGAGGCAGTTCTAGGCTTGAAGTCGCCGGTTAATAAAACGGAGGCTAGGAGGTTTACAGGGATGGTAAATTATTTGAGTAAGTTCAGTAGCGAGTTGGCAGAGTTGTGTACGCCTATATATAAGGTGTCAGGGAGTAGGTCACAGTGGTATTGGTGTCCAGATCAGGAACAGGCTTTTGAGAAGGTTAAGATAGCTTTGTCTAGAGCACCCGTTTTGTGTGCCTTCGATTTGAGTAGGAGGCATAGGGTGTCTGCAGATGCCAGTAGAAACGCAGTAGGGGCAGTATTGCTACAATTGACGGAGAGTAATGTGTGGCAGCTAGTGGAGTATGCGTCGAGAAAAATGTCTGAGGCAGAGGAAAGGTATGCGATGATAGAGAAGGAGGCATTGGCAATTACATGGGCATGTGAGAAGTTTGACTACTATCTAGTAGGCAGAAAGTTTGAGGTTGAGACTGACCATAAGCCACTTATTTCACTGTTAGGTGAGAAGGACTTGTCAGCCTTACCAGTCAGGATTCAGAGGTTTAAAATGAGGTTAATGAGGTAAGACTACACAATATTTCATACACCCGAGGAGCAAATGTATTTGGCCGACTCTTTGAGCCGACCTAATGGCAAGTTGGACAGCGAAAATGAAATGGGTAGTAGTGAGGATGTAAATACTGCTGTAGTTAGCAGTGTGACTACTGACAATTTTACGGACAGTTTAACAATGGAGTTAAGGTCGGAAATGTTGAAAGATGACGAGGCTGCTGAATGTTTGAAATTTGTTACGGAAGGTTGGCCGAGAGGTGGCAAAAGGTTGGGCAGTGAGTTCCTAAAGCTCTATAGTGCAAGGGAATGGCTTACGGTACGGGATGGTTTACTTTTCTTTAGAGACAGGGTATACATACCTAGGTCTATGAGAAAGTTGTATCTAGAGAAGTGTCATGTTGGGCATCAGGGAATTGATAAGTGTCGTCGGAGAGCTAGGTGCCACTTCTGGTGGCCAGGAGTTAGCGTAGATATCTATGAGTTCATAGGGCAATGTGATACCTGTATCATTCATCGGACAGTCAAGCACCAACCCATGGTTGAATATGAGTTGCCAACAAAGCCTTGGGAAGTACTTGGTAGTGATGTGTATGTATTAGATGGCAAGTTATATTTGTTGATAGTTGATTACTATTCCAGGTGGATTGAGGCACTGCACATCAACGCTCAAACATCTAGGGAGGTAATAGCGGTTATGAAGAAAGTGTTTGCTAGATTCGGTATTCCTAGCATGCTGCGGTCAGATAACGGGCCTTGTTATGATAGTCAAGAGTTTAGAAAGTTTGCAGATTTGTACGGTATCAGGGTAATTACTAGTAGCCCTCGATATCCGCAGAGTAATGGTTTGGCAGAAAGTGCAGTTAAAACAGTGAAAAGTTTGTGGAGAAAAGAGCGGGATAAGGAGATGGCATTGTTAGTGTATAGAACAACCCCTTTGTCAACCGGGTACTCGCCCGGGGAACTAATGTTTGGCAGAGCGGTTAAATCGAATTTGGGTGTGAGCAGTAAAGGGGAAGTAGATTACGAGGAGTTCGAAAGTAGAGAAAGGGAAAGGAAGTTGAAATTGAAAAGTAGTTGGGATATCCAGCATAGGGTATCAAAATTGCCAGAATTAGAGCCAGGACAGGTTGTCTACGTGAAAGCGCCTACTGACACAGGAGCAGCAGGTACGGTGGTAAGGAGAGACAGTACACCATAGAGTTATTGGATACGTGTTGGTTCGGGTGAGATCAGGAGAAATAGGAAACATCTTTTTCCTCTTAATAACAATCTCTCCTGGGGTTCCTCTAACGATACTAACACCGGTAGTCAGGGTGCTAACCATAACATCCCTAATGATTTCTGTGAGTTGTTTGAGGATAGTGAGGAAGGTGAAACGCAGTACTGGGTAGACAACCAGCCTAGGCCTGGTGTAGGCGGGGAGAGAATAGGTGGTTTAAATGATCAATCGGAGGAACCACTCGGTGCCACGGTTGGAAGTGGCCTAGCCAGTGGGGATCCCGATGTGAGTAGTCGAGATACCCGAACCTCGCAGGGTACTAGAGAAGGGGCAATAGTCAAAAGCACTGTTACAAGGAGTGGTCGGGTCAGTAAACCCAGGCTAGATAAAGATAGTTTTTACTATTAACCGTTGTTAAAATATGGTTGCCATGTTGCAGATTGTTGTAAAGAAATTCCATCAAAACTACAATCACAAATGGCAAGCAGTTCAGGTGGCGAGGCTAGTGGTGGCGAACGACCGGAGAAGGATTGCAGTGAGGAGAGAGTGGCGGAGAGGAAGGACGGTAGTGAGGCTAAGAAGCCTGTAGTATATGGCAGTAGCAGTAAGATTTGGTGCATGATATGTAGAGTTAAACGAGATCACTTGGCGGTAAATTGCCCTGGTAATGCTTGCAGGAGGTGCGGGAGAAGTGGACACTGGCAGAAGGACTGCAAGGTACCCATCTGCCAGTGGTGTGGGGAGACCGGGCACGCTGTTAGTGGATGCCCCCGTCGAGGTACAGGTGATCCAGTGAGCACGGAGGCAGGGAAAAGGAAGGGCAGTGAGGAAGTACCAGCGCCTCAGAGGAAGGTGAGGAGTTATGCTGAGGTGAGTGGCGGTGCTAGGCAAGTTGCTGCACCAGTACCCATTATGGGGAAGGTGAGTTCTTTTTTAGCAGACGTGACCAGTGATGGGAAGATGGACATGGAAGGTTGCCGGAAGAGGATCGCTAGTATTGAGCGAGAGGAGGCGGAGGTACGTAGGAAGTTCGAGGCAGAGTTGGTCAGACTGGCTGCCGAGCGCAGGGCAGCGGTCAGTGAGTTTGAGAATGCAGAGGCATTCAGGGCGGCCATTGAGCAGTTGGCCAAAGTTCAGAGGAGGATTGCGGGTGGTAGGCTTGCACCGGAGAAGGGTCAGGCCGAGGTGAATAGATCTTGGTCTATACCAATTCCCAGCTATGTGGCGCCACCCCCAGAGCAGCCGATTACGGCCCAGGGGGAGACTTCCCACAGGAAGCCTGTTGGGCCCGTCTCCACTGGGGAGAGCGTGGCCATGACGGAAGGGGCGGAATCTGAGGTTGAGGAGTCGTTATCGGCCCAACTACCAGTTTCCGAGCCAGTTGAGAGTAGTGTTGGAGATGTTGGTGGAAGTAGTGTTGGTTGTGACAGAGGTCACGGTGGTGGTGACAGAGGTCACGGTGGTGGTGACGGGGGTCACGGTGGTGGTGACGGAGGTCACGGTGGTGGAGACGGAGGTCACAGTGGGGGTGACGGAGGTCACGGAGGTGGTGACGGAGGTCACGGAGGTGGTGAAGGAGGTGGAGGAGATCAGGAGAGTAGTGCGGCCGAGTACGACAGCAGCCCCGGGTTGCTCAGGAGTGATGGTACGCAGGAGGTGTCGATGGAGGAAGACCTGGGTTAAAGCGTAAGGTAAACTTCACCAGCAAGGTGAGTTGATGAATGAGTCCCAATGTATTTCTGGAAGGTTAGTGGCCCATACAAAAAAGAAAAGAAAAAGGGCATGTTGTATAATCGAGCTGGTGGGCCGCGGGCTACGCTAATGCCCAAGGTCATGGTAGTTACAGGTAGTTACGAGAGGTCACGGGAAGTATGAGAGGTTACGGGAAGTACGAGAGGTTACGGGAAGTACGAGAGGTTACGGGAGTATAAAGGCGTGGGGAGATTGAGAGAGCTTTCTTCTTTGCTTCAACCACATGTGAGTACACACGTTTATATAACAGCCTGATTATGGGAAGTGAGCAAGCAACTCCTGTACCTTTCTTAAACTTCGTGTCTTAGGAATACAGTAGTAAGTTGTCTGCTCATAGAAACTTACTAAACATATCAAGGTAACATTTCATTTATTTTCAGCTATCTGCAAATTTTAGTGAAAAACCAAAAAAAGACATGTTGTATTTAGCAAATAATGATGCAAGCTGAGGTTGAAAAAGATGAGTTCAAATGTAAATTTCTCACTAGTAGACAAATTTATTTACACGATGATTAAGAGTAGGTGACAACGTTGCTATTATTGTTATTATTAGAATGTATTGCATGCGTTACAGTTTTTAAAATAGCTATATCTCACTAAACCAATTATTTAGGGTTGCTGGCGTAAGTGTAGGTGGGAAAATCTGGTAAGGAATTGTCTGTCCAAGATCATAGTATGCGGGGGGCAGCAATACAACAATAATGCTGCTGTTCAGCATCAAGCTGCTACGATGACACACCAACCTCTCCTTTGCCACCAGCCTTCACCACAACCACAATGCTGTCACCAATCTCACAGCAGTTTACTGCCAACCGGTAGGCAAATCAAACAAGCAGCCTCGCTTCTATACTACTTTCAAGCCCGACCAGCCCAATGTAAATTGCTTGCTGGTAGAAACGCGGTAATATACACAATCCGCTCACTTGCTCTCTCGCTGAGACTTTTGCCGAGCATCTGTTTAATGCCTAGTTATCTAGCAGTACCGGTTAGTCCTTCAGCTTTCCTGTAAAAAACTTGCTTTTTAAACCCTGAAATGTTTTGGATTATATAAAATGCGAAAGCTATTAAATATGAAAAGCTGAAATATAAATCGTGCTAGCTAATAAATTGTTTAGCTAATTACAAGCCTTTTGTCAACAGTTTCAGAGTGCATGCGTAGCCCAAATAATTCTGGGAATTTTGTCTGAATAATTCTGTGTTTTTCGTTCATTTCGTGATTTAGATCAGAAACAACAAAAGATGGTCATGCGTGGCCGTAGCTTAAGGGTGTGGCCTCTAAAAGTTATTACTGATCTATTGATTTACTAATGAACTACATATAATTGCTGCATACATTATGAATGGTTGTGTCAGCTTATCAACTTGTGATAAACTTGTGGCAACAAAGAAATACTAATTTGTCAATGTGGGCTCAGTGTTCATATAATCATGGACAACCAAGATCATGTAAAAGTTGAGCAGATGCAACAAAGATTACTTTGGATGTCATGACAAAACTTTAATAAACACAATTCATGAATTTTGAACAAAACTTTGAAATTATACAAAAGTATATTATTTGAGCTTTGGCCCAGAGTGAACACCAATGCTTCCTGGCAAACTAACAAACATATTTCACATTTAGCTTTATACTGAAGCCAATTAAACTGTCAGATTATGTCTAGTTTTATTAATACAATTTATGTATTTCATCAAACTAACTTAGCTTAGGGTAAGACTCCTTGAGAGCATAAGACAACTGAAGCTGACAACTACATACAATCACCAGCACTTACATTACAGTGGAAATTTTGAAGGAAAATTAAAAGCCTAGCTTAAAGGTTGACTTGCAACAAAATTCACATTACAGTTATTTGGTATCATAATGTAAGATTCACCATGTCTTACTCTGTTGTGTTGTAGATGCAAAACATATGGAAATGTAATTACAAGCTCTTAAAAGCTCAAAACAAACAGTTAATTGCAGCCACACAAGACCGCCCTAGTTTGGATTCGCTTTCCAAAATGGCTCAAATGGGACAAAGTTGTTACAGGATGGTTTCTGTTTACACTTTCATGCAACCTCATTCGTTGAAATATTTTCACAAATATACTTCACGCATTCAATAAAACCATGTCTATTGTTTTTATGCGTATATTTTATTGTCATTGTAATGCTGTCACTTTTAGCACTGATATCTTATAACTAACCATAAAAATCGTTAAACTTTTAAACCTTACCTCGAATGAGTATATATAATTGTCTGATGATCATGACGAGCCTGTTGGTCACCTGTGATAATAGAAAAGAGCTGCAAAAATTATTTGCGAAGTATTGGGTCACGTGATCAGATTACGATTTGACAATTGAATAATGTCGACAGAAAACTGTAAAGTAGCGAGTATCTATATTTGATACGAGGTCTTCGGTAAAACCCGAAGTAAAATAATATATTAATATTAATATATAAATAATATATAATTTGTTCAAAAAAATATTGAACAAATGAGCAAACAAAATGCTAGAAAGTTAGCTGCTTAGAATATAATACTTGAGACTACCTTTTATTACTTTTTAAATGCTAAAAATGAAAACATTCCATGGTTGACTTTTTTGCATTGATATGACAACACTGTTGCACTCATCTGTTCATGAAAGAGGGTTTAGGTAAAAGATAAATGATGCAGTAAATCTAAACTTGGCATGTCATTTTGTGTAGTTAAATACAGCCTGTTACCACTAATGTATCTCCTGGCGCGACTAAATGAAATTTAGCAGGAAGAAATAGAATATTATGTGAAGTTTGTTATATAGTTTATCCATAATAACAGCTTATATAAAAAATATGAGCTATTTTTATCAGACCTTCAACTCTTGTAAGAAATTATGTGACACCGGACATGGCAACTAACTAAAGTGTTTAGGAAATCAGCACCATTTACCTTGTCCCATAACACTGTTATAGGTGGTAATTAGCTTATCTTTTAACTAACCACGCTGAAAGCAATTAACTTGGCCTAAGCACATTTTAAACTACCAGAAAAAGCTTTTTTCGCTCTTTCTTCTGGTCGGATGTCAAGTATGACAGAATTTCTTATCAAGATTAGCTGCATAGCATGGGACAACATCAGAGAAAATAAAGTATTTTTAGGCGCCAAACGTCTCCTGCGTAATCATCACATTAGCAGTGCAAAATTTAAGATACATGGCTAGTGCTTCAGAGAGACTCATTTACCGAGCTATAAAAAACATCAGAGTTTGTGAGCAACTTAAAGCAGACAAAACTTTGCTAGTTAAAAATAAGCCTGAGTTCCTTTTATTGCAGAATTTATTAGAGCAGTTCATTATTTAAAAAATGATGTTCACTAATTTTCTTTTTGATTAGAACTTTGACACAATAATGACAACTGATGGTCCTTTCTAATGTATATTTTGGCAATATACTATAATTAATGTTTGTTTTTGCTAAAAACTTTTTAATTGCTTTCAAATTTCATTTATTAGTTGTTATTATTAAAAAAATGAATGTATATTTAAACTATATGTTTTAAAAATAACGTTTGTGTTTAAGAATGTAATATTCATTTTTTTCTGCTCACTAAATCATGTTCATGCCTTGAGATGTTCATTTGTTGATGAGATTGGAGAATCACATATGCCTAACTTTAACATAAACATACATTGGACAGCTACCGGTTTCACAGAAAACTTTTAATCCTAATAATTTGAAGAATTGACAACAGCGCGATGATGACTCCAAAGAGAATGTATAGCACTCCTAAAATGTCTCGAGTGGTTCACAATCTGCAACTAGGCAGTATGTCTATTAAAAATCAATATAAATTCTTTAGAAGTACATATTTAGGAGAAGAAAGACGAAGAAATATGAGTTGCTAATGAGCCATTAGACAATAACTTTCTGATAAAACCCAAAACCAAATTTTACCATTTATTTTAATCAGTTATTTTTTAACAAGAAAATTAAAATGTAATGTTTTATGTCTATTTGACACAAGAAAACAACATCAGTAGCTCGGAAATATTTACAAGATTATATTAGGCAACTTAATCAAATCGTACATGACAGTTTGTTTTTAAATAAATTCTATCCTAGAGATGAGAGGAGGCAAAGTTAGTATTTTGTTTGTTTTGATTGTAGTTTAGAATTCTTACTTTATTAGGCAGAGTTTTGCATGCCCATAAGCTAACACCAAAGGCAAAACCAATATAAAAAGAGCAAGCGGGAAAGTTTGTAATTTGCTTAAATATCTGTGGACTAATTTGAGAATCATCTCCTTTTTAGATTGTATGTATTGTTTGAGCTGCACCAGATTTACCACACTGAACAGAAAGAATTAAAGGCTTTTTGACAAAATTTTCTTGATAAAAATATATTAATAATGGAATCCTTCAGACAAAATTGGGATACATTGATCGGCGGTAACTTGATCTTGTTTAATGAGCGAGCCACTCTTATTCAATAATCAAAATATTAGGAAGACAAACAACAACAAAATTCTAGATTAAAAATTGTGTACAAAAATATGAATTCCTTACCAGAAGACAAATCAATGCACACCATGCCTAAGACTTAATGGCATATTTTCCTAATATCATCAATATTTGATCATATAAAATTCATTGATAGACTTTTTAGGACAAATATTAGATTCTAATAGTTTAATAGTTTAATTGATAGCTTCTCTAAAAAAGTAGAGTTATTTTAGTTTAGCTTTGTGTAATTTGCATTGCTGGGTCAGGCAGTGGGTTAAAAAATTTGTTCAGAATTTGTCTGTCATTTGTGATAGTTGATTGCATGAAAGAGATTCCTGTTTAGACACTTTAAGATATCATTGGCTCCTGGTGTATTTGTGTTGCTGCTACAAGTAATGAACAGTTTATCATGGAGAGAGTTTAATTAATTATGAAAAAACCAATTGTGTCTTTGAAATTCAAGACAAGTATTATTTTTTAAACAAAACTCATCTTTGTTGCATAACAATGACTATTCAAGAGTTGATTTGTACTACTTACAGTTTTTTCAGTGACTCAATTCAAACCGAATGTAATATATTATAGTTCTGATTCAGCTATATTACTTTTCATGAGACAACATGAGTGTTTTTTAAAACAAAGTCCTGTTTAGCTTTTAAGTTTCATGAATTTTTTAAAAAACAGACCATTTGACATCACCTTCATTAATTTACATTATACTATCAAACTTTGAAATTTTGAAACCTTTATCTAAAAGCATTGCATCATTTATAGAAATTATAGCTATTTTTAGTATTACACTCTTTTAGTAACTACTTAGCTGTAAAACCTAATTGCTTAGTACGTAAAACTAGTTACCTATATAATCTGCCCACCATCTGTCACTGCCTCTTTGATGTATTATCTTGTACAATGCAGATACAACCTATAGTTGGTCGCCTGTGTAGCACAAACTAAAATAACTCCACAAAGTGCATCACTCCATGTTGCGACTACTAGCTCAGCAATGAGTATCAACAGCGGGATGACATTGAATGACCATGTTACTTTTATGTGCAAATGTTACATATTACAAATCTGTTTAATTACCACTATTGCAGAGTGTAGGAATAAGAACGTAAGAAACGAGTAAGCTTTGAACCAAGCAGTTTGATTTAGTTTTCACTGAAATTGAAACATACTTTCAGTTTAAAACACAAGCTATGATAGGATTAGGCTGAATTAATTAAGGAAATGTCATATTTCATACTAAGAAAATTTTTCTGTGTCAAGGACGGCAATCTAAACTTTATTTAATATAGTAGCCTATTAATTTTATTGTCTCATAATTGTTGAATGCTATACATTTTATTAGTATGTTTAGTTACTATATTTTAGAATGTTAGAAAAACTCAAACTGTTTAAGTATGATCCAACAATTAATCCAGCTTCACCATTACTACCCGTTTCTGCTGTCTGAACCTCTTGAGAGAAAGATAAAAGCGCTAGGATAGTTGAACTCAATAAACTTCATACATGCAGTTTGCACTGAAATTAAAACACACTTTTAGTTTAATGAATATTGCATGATATTGTAATTGCGCTTTGTAAACCAAAGGTCAAATCTTATTACTAAAATGTTCTATAATGTTGCTTCTAATAAATAATGCTTTTTTACATTCACAAATTTTTTTAATACAAAAGTTAATGCAACCAATTTACTGTTGACAAAGTAAGAACTTAGATGCAAATGTTAAGTCTTAGAACATCCTACACAGAAATATTTATATGCCACATATACATTTATATATATTTCATATATATAAATATACTAGCTGTACCCCCGGCATCGCCCGTGTAATGAAAAGGTCTGGACAGAAAATTGATTTGTAAATAACATATAACAAAATTTACCATTCTAACCTTCAAACTACATATCATGAGAGAACTGTTTTGTGTAGTTGAAGTAATATAAGAGAAAAATGAAAACAACTCTAAAGATTTTAAAACTTTGTCAAACAACTGTAACTTTCAAGCTATTAGCCTGGCACATTGTCAATGGAAAACTTCAGTAAGCTGCTAGGCTTCTAATGACAGTACTCCATGATATTGCCTCAGCATTGTTGTCCAGCTGCAGTTTTTCTAATAAGAGCTATAGCCGGAATGCAGACAGACATACGACACACGGACGAGATACTTTGAGAAATATATAAATATCTATATATATATTTCTCAAAGTCCATATATCTCTCTGTTGGAAATCCAGCTATAGCTATTATTAGAAAAGCTGAGCTGGACAACAATGCAGACACCAATGCAGAGTGGTAAGTCATGGCTTACAGTCATTGAAAGCCTAACCTTATTAACTAGCTTAGTGGAGTTTTACATTGGCAATATGCCAGGCTACCGGCTTGAGTGGTACAATTGTTTGACAAAAGTTTTAAAACCTTTACAGATGTCTTTATTTTTCTCTTAATTTATTTCAACTACCCGACACACTTTTCTCATGATATGTAGTTTGAAAGTTATAATGGCCAATGTTGTATAATGTTAAATACAAATCAATTTTCTGTCTAAAGACTCTTCTACTACACGGGCAACGCCGGGTTGCACAGCTAGTAGATATATATATATATATATATATATATATATATATATATATATATACTCATGCTACAGACAGTACTGTTTCAGCTATTGAAGCCTCATCAGTGCAGCTCAGAGCTTAGGCAAGGGACACAAATCCCATTACCAATGAGAGTTGACTTCCTGCCATGAAACAACTAGGTTGCCTCACAGACTTTAAGAAAGTCAATGTACTGGCACCAGAGTGCTCAAATCACAAAAGTGATGAGCTTTGCACAAAGACAAATAGTGCCACACCTCTCACAGAATGCTCAACCACACCGAAGTGAGGGAGCATATACTCATGCTACAGACAGTACTGTTTCGGCTATTGAAGCCTCATCAGTGCAGCTCAGAGCTTAGGCAAGGGACACAAATCCCATTACCAATGAGAGTTGACTTCCTGCCATGAAACAACTAGGTTGCCTCACAGACTTTAAAAAAGTCAATGTGCTGGCACCAGAGTGCTCAAATCACAAAAGTGATGAGCTTTGCACAAAGGCAAATAGTGCCGCACCTCTCACAGAGTGCTCAACCACACCGAAGTGAGGGAGCACATACTCATGCTACAGACAGTACTGTTTCGGCTATTGAAGCCTCATCAGTGCAGCTCAGAGCTTAGGCAAGGGACACAAATCCCATTACCAATGAGAGTTGACTTCCTGCCGTGAAAAAACTAGGTTGCCTCACAGACTTTGAGAAAGTCAATGTGCTGGCACCAGAGTGCTCAAATCACAAAAGTGATGAGCTTATATCACTATATATATATATATATATATATATATATATATATATATATATATATATATAGATGAAAAGACAAAAAGAGCTTGAGGAAACAATAATTATACAGAAAAAGGTCTTTTATCCACTACCACAGTCAAAGTCTGGCTTCTCTATCTGAATGATATTAGACCAATCCCGTGTAAGTTTATTTAGTTTAGTCTTATTGAATATAATGATTGTTATAATATGAAATCCTATCTAATGTATATTCATGGCTACTGCTAGACACTACTTACTCAGCTACCAGTATTATGTTTGACAACACCAAGTCAAATTCCTCCAGCAATAACAAACTGAAAATAAAGTCAAAGTTAGAAAATGTTCACTTACTGTTCTTCTTTAACTCACAGCTTCAAAGTTCTGCAACAGCAATTACCATAATCAAATGTAAGTTTTTTTTTACAATTATTTAAAATAGTTGATACTGAAAGCCTCAAATACGGTGTATACCTAACTCTATGAGTTAGGTGTTATTACAATTAAACAACTGATATGACAACATGAAACTGCTGTGCAAGCGCAAAACTAAACAGAATAAATGTTCTCGCTAAAAGACCTTAATCATTGATTACATTTACTGTTACATATTGAATATTACTATTTACTTTTGCACATGCAGGCATTTATGATGACTCGTTTTTATTACTACACATTATCACACATTTGCCTCTAATAACCTAAAACTGAGAAAACGGTAATCTCAGTTTTAGGTTATTCAATTTTTTGCAAACGATTAACTCGCTGGCTGAAAAAAACTAAAGCTGTCAAACAATATACACAACATGAAATTACCATGCAGAAGCAAAACTGAACAGAATGAATGTGCTCACTAAAAAGCTTAAACCTTTTACTACATTTACCGCCGTACGTGCAGGCAATTATGCTGACTCTGGTTTTTTCCTTTACTAATTTTATTAATGCAGATAATTTTTATTATTAAACATTATTACACATTTTCCCATACATACACAAAAATTAAATGTATATGTAAAATACTGCAGATTCTTATGTACATTGCTGTGTTACTGCACATTTTCTAGGTTGCTATCTTGGAAAAAAGTGCATGTTATTTTACATTCTTTATTTCTACTGCAAGCTTACAGAAAGCAAACAAATACAGGTAGCAGTCCCTACATATTGGTTTGCGTTCCTAGCAGACAGTACACATAACGTACTTTAAACTGATGTTTTTTGATTTGAATAGAAGAAAGAAATACTTTGGGAGAGTTTCATAAGATTTGCTGAGAGTAACATCAAGTGGAGGTACACTTTGCTATCACATAAATAAATCATATATATAGAATTCTAGCAAAAATAGAAGGTTATTATTTATTTATAGTAAGTATAAGCTATTTAGTGTCAGCATGAACTTATGCAAATCAAACATCAAATATCCAAACTAATCAGGTTCAAACTTTGGTTATTAATGGACGATTGTTAATTCGTTATTTTCACTATTATCTATCAAAATTTTTTTCAAGTGGTAATGATTGCCGAGAAATAATTAAGTAGTCCTGGAACTCTTGCTTTTTTGCAATTACATCACAGCTATTTATAAAGGTGATTCGCAGGTAAATAATTCATGTGACTCCAATAAATGTTTCGTACAACTTTTCCTTTGTTACCTAATTATGTTAATAAATTTAAGAACAGGAAACAGCAAATCTTCTATTTATTAAATGTTGCTATTAGTCTCTATTGTTTTATTACCAATTGCTTAAGAGTGGAGATCGTTATAAAAGAAGTATTGAATTATAATAATATTTTAATCTTCAAAACGTATTTTTATCCCAAGTTTGTTTTTTTCTTTCACCAAATAACTCACTTTTTATTTATATACAAATAACTAAGGCACATAAAAATATTGAAAACATTATTTTGTCCATAATAACTTACGTAGACTCCACACCAGATGCTATAGCTACTGAAGGAGAGTGTCTCATAATATGTGAGAGTTTCAACAGGTATTCAACAAGCCTAAGAATAATCATGGTTTAAATCTTTATTTTTATTATTTTTCATGGATAGACGATTGTTTATTCAAACTCTGTTGTTAGGTATTTTAGAATCTGTAGATGCTTGTGTGTACAAAATATAGGTTATAGAAGAAAACTACAAAAACAGGAAGATTTTTTTAGCAGAACTATGTTTAAAATTGGTGCATATACAGATTAAAACACTAATAGTATTCATGCCAACCTTGAGTCCAGTTACAACCAGAGGGAAGTTCATCCGGTGCAATGATTGAGACAACTTTCCGGCTGTGGTACATTTAAGTGCACTCAGATTTAAGCTGTAATGCGCACATTTTGCTAATTGATTTGGCCTTGGCTTTGACCTCACTGCTCAATATAGTATTGGCAGTATTGAGTATGCATATGTGCAGACTCGTTGCTTAAGTATCGTGTGAGATATTTTTAATTGATGAATAAATACACGTGGGTAAATTTTAGGTGAATGAGATATTTTTGACTATTTGCCATTCAGGTATGTTAATTATGCCATAAAAATTTTGAGAACTTTCTATAATGCTGTTTGTGTTTGTTTAGACAGTAAATATTTTGTGGTGCCAATTTTTGATACTTACAGTATATTCATTATTTTGTTCTACTGTTTCGCTGTCAATAACTACAGTTGCACAAAAACATTAATATAGAATTAAAATATTTTAAAGCTTTCCTTTTAGAAAAGTCTATATTTTTTATGGATTTTTAGTTGATATTTAAGCTTGAAAGATAGACAAAAACACTTATAAATTTACATACTATCATGGATAACATTCAATTGTTACACTCAATTTTTTCATTAGAGTCACCGCATGATGTACATATCATGCTATCATCCCTAAGAACACAATAATGACTACTTAAAAACATGCAGCTTTTATATTTGTGTATTTAAAATGGCAAGCAGTAGTTTAAGCTCCATCAGATGTCCCAGTAGGCAGAGTTAAATGTATTGCAGCGGATAGCTTCACAAGCAGGTGTTTGTCATTTATCAAATGCAAATGTGTTATCAGTAGTGGCTCTAGCAATTCACACTTATAAAATATTCTTGTCAAAATTGCTACAAACAATCAAAAAATATGATTTAATTGCAACAATTGTGTTTTTAATCAATCAGTGTTAGCCGTGTCTATGAATCTACATTGGGAAAACAAAGCAACCAAATGTGTCTCGTCTGAGTAGGATAAGAATAAGGAGCGTTTGACTTATTGACTTCGATCACAAAAATAGTATTTTTCAACGAGCAACCCAGACCGATACTTTAACTCATTTCAACTTATATATACAGCTGTTATGCAGTGAAATTCTGCTCGCCACTCAGTATTGCAAGCTAGCAACTGATGGACAGTTAAGGTTTATCATACAGTTGTAATAAACATGCCGATCAGAGGTCAATAACTAGTCCCATGAACTAATATGACCTGGGTCTAATAATTTCGGTGTCAGTCTTGAAAGTGTTAAGGAATTTACACTTTTATTTCTCCTAATCAGATAAGCTGTCATTATTGTGTCATAGTTTTTATCAAAAAGAAAGCTAGGGATTAAGAAATGATCTGCTCTTATAAATGCTGCAACTAAAGGAACCTAGACTTGTTTTCATCTAGAAAAGTTATCTCTGCCTGAGTTGCTGAGAAATTCTCTTTTTCTTCATGGTTCGGTAAACAAGTCTCTCTGAAGCTTTAGCCCATACCTGAAGATTGGCACTGGTAATTGTTGTGATTACGCAGGAGACGTTCTGCACCCAAAGAGTAATCAATCTTTTCTAATGTTTTCACAAGTTACATAACTAATTTTGTTAAGCCGTTGTCATACCTGACATTAGATGGGCAGAAGATTGTGAAAGTTTTTGCTGGTTGTTCAACAGAGCTTAAACTGGGTTAATTACTTTCAGCATGTTTAAGTATAAGATTAGCTAATGAACCTGACTATACCAGGAATTTTTGGCATGGTAGTTGATGTAAAAATTGTCAACCCTTGAGATTGTTGCCATGTCATGCATCACATAATTCCTACAAGAATTGAGGGGTTGATAAAAATAGCTCACATACAAGTTTGTCACACATTAGCTGCTTTTCGTGGGTATTTTAGAAGCCAAACTTTACACAATCTCATACATGTATGTCGTCATGCTAAATGCTATATAGTCATGTCAATATATACATTAGGGGTAACGTGAACTGTTTACCAGTAAGTTAGTATCGCCTAGTAATGCTTCTTTTGTGCTGTTTTGACTAAACTAATCAATCTCTGTGAAAATTATATCTGGAAAGTCGACATGGGAATGATATAAAAAAGTAAATCTTATATCATTGCTTCAACCAATAGCATGCTGTTGTGAGCATAAATACATTATAAGTTTAACTCTGCAGAGTTGAGTAAACCAAACCGTTTATTTTTTGTAGCATGTACTAAATAACCTATAAATGAAATCATAAATAAATTACTAGTCTACAAAGTTTAGTTGTAGTGAGAAGCTACATATAGAATGGTGTAATTTGGCCAACCAGATAGTTACCATATACACATTTTTATTTTTTTAAAAAGAACATGTTTATCATGAACTGTGTTATTATTGCTGGTACCCTACAGGATGAAAAGATTTGATGGATATAAAAATTCCCGATTTCGCGAACAGTCAATTCCGCAATTATAAAATTCCGTGAAAAATTAGTTCTATTTTTAATCACAATAGAGAATAACAATTACCTCAACTTTAAAAACTAGCCGCTAGGCATAAATACTAAATGTAGCTGAGTTCCAAAACCTTTTTAAAATAAACGCCGGAGCTTCGAGTTACCCCAATTGCCAAAGCATCACATTTCTTTACAAAATTATTCAAGGTTGTCACAAGATATGCAGAATGGCGTCATCGCACAAAATAGCCGTTAGGCAGAAGTACTAAACGTACCCAAGTTCCAACACTTTTTTAAAGTCATCGCTGGGCTTCGAGTTAACCCCAACGTCAATGCATCAAAATTCTTTACAAACTTATTCAAGATTTTCACAATTTAGTAGGCATGGCCTCGACATCGTAAAAATCTGTTCTAGTCTTTCCACATTGAAATCAACTCCATCAACATCTAATACCAAAGTTGAGGACAATAATGATTCTGATCTGGACATTATGGTACGTAGTTGATTTGCAGTGCAGATACGTTTTTCCATAATTAGCTGCGCTAGTTAATTCTTTTGTTTAAAATCTGATTGCATTCATTAAATAATTCAGCTATTGTTTTTGTACTTCCTTTACACATGTTAATATTTTTCTTTTGTGTTTGCTGCAGATTGAGAATGAAACAGAACCTACCGGTTTTCTGATTATGAAAACTAAAGACAAGTAGTAATATTCACTGTGGCAGGAATATTGGCAGAAAAGCAACCAGTCAACCTAGACCCCTTTATCAACAACAACTTCTTGATATCGCTGCAGCAAACATGATTATATTACATATTCTATTTCATGCATAGATATATTATAATTTATTACAAACTTGAGTGCACAAATAAAATATTTCAAATACAAATAAAATTTTACAAACGATGAATGGAATAAATAAAACACTTTTGCCCATATGGTGGTTGAATGGCAATAAAATTAAACTGATGCTCCTGACAAGTTAATGCTAGCCTGTAATGGTGTTCTCTGACTAGTTATTTTGGCAATAGCAGTTCTATATCGCTGCCACTGTCTTGGGTAGATGTTAAAGGCAATATTTACGCTACTACATGGCTGGTAAGGAGATTATCACCAAAACTTTCCTCATGGCTTAATATTGCAAAGTTCTGCCAGTCGGCCAAAAATTTGTACTCGTAAAGGCATTTTTGTTCCTTTTTTAAAACAGGTATTTTATCCTCATTATCAGCTGTGGTCACTTCTACCTCAATTTCAAGACCTCCTTGATTGATTGGGGATCTTCTAGGAATGACATCTACCACCCTTGCAGTCATTGTGCCTCCGTGTATGATGAAAAATCTCGCACGCCAAAACAAATAACGAAGCGGTGAGGATAGAAAAAATAAATGTTGCGTTCTACCGAAGAACCAAAGTAAAATTTAATTATTAATTTAGAAATAGGTTTTAAAAAAAACTCATAACTTACCACAAGTTGTTGGTTCATCAAAAGCCTTCAAATCAATGAATATTCGTGAAAACCTCTGACCACAGCAAGAAATTTATAGCTTAGCATGATCGACTCGTAGTTGTTATACGTTATTAAAAGATATACGTGGTTGAACTTGCCATGGCGAGTTATCCGTATCCGTTATACGATATATCCAGTATCTGTTAAAATAAAGACTTTTTGCAATGTTAAAAGTTAAAGGTTTACTAAAATACATACTGAAACTTTTTTCAAATATGTGTTTAGTAAGCTAAATTCATTTAATTTAGATTCAGAAGGTAAGAAATCTCTACGTAGTACATTGTAATGTTATATTATCTTGGACCCACAGATCGTAACCACAAAATTCACTAAAGCCATTGTATAAACTTTAGTTACTAAAGTTAAAATAGTATTTCGGCACTATTTTTAATGATGATGATCGGTACCTATAGCCTACAATATTAGCCTACATGCCAACTTTTGCATACCGACACTGAAACGAACTGAACTTATATACTTGTACATCAAATAATTTTGGATTGTAATCATAGCAAAATAGATTATGTTCAGCTTTTACTTGCTAATGATTTTACATTTACATTTAAACATCTTTGCATTTTTATTTTTCCTTTAAATTTATTTCAACGAAACACTTCTATCAAGTTATAAAATTTTTAATTCACAGTTATTTGAAAACCTTTACGCTTGCTTTATTTATTTTTAATTCAATTGTCCTGCACAAAACGTTTTAGTTTGAAAGTAACAGTTGTTTAACCAAATTGGAAATATTTTACAATTGTTTTCATTTTCTCTATTAATTTACTTCAACTGCACAAAACACTTCTCTCATCATATGTAGTTTGAAAGTTAGAATGTCAAATGTTATTATGTGTTAAACACAAATCAATTTTCTGTCCAAAGACTTTTTAATACCCGAGCAACGCCGAGTATTACAGCTAGTAAACTATAAAATTGCTTTGTTAAAAGCACTTTTATTGTTTATACACATTTAACTTTTCTTTCTTACATTGTAGTTTTTAGATATTAATGGGTCAAGTTTTGCCATAATATTCTCACATTTTCAGATGTGCAAACTACGACCTACTAACTGCCTCCAAATACTTGACAAGTTTTATAGGCTATGGCTAAGGTTATGGTAAGGTTTGTGAGAAAGAAGTAGTGCTATGTTAATACTGCCAACATATGGTAGGATATCTAAGATAACACTGAAAACTGATGTCTTAATAACCTCATTTATTTTGCCACAATAGAAAAGTTATGTTAAACTGATATTTCTACTTGGAATTACCTGTGACTAACAGTTTGTATAGCATCTCTCTATTTTACTGGAATTTTGCCTTTCAGGTCGCTGCTTTCACTCTTTGATTTTTATTCATTTAAGGTAATTCAATCGGAGCATATTGAATGAGCTTTGGGATCATTCACTGTTTTTAACTAGATGTTGCTTACACGAAAATGTAAAAATATTTTCATTTGTAAAGTTTTGTTTAATAGTTAATCCTTAGTGTGGTAATTACTACTATATTTTACTGTTTCAGGAGTTCAGTAGGTTGAATCAAATTCCTGTGGCACTTCTCAGACATACAAAATTTCTAATGGTGAGTGCGTTTTTTGCAATGAAAGTATTAAAAAGATTGTAAGATGTTTTTCATGTGTTTAGTGAGACGAAATGTTCTGTTGTTGTTAGACTTTTTAGACTATATTTCTTTGAATAGCATTTTAAGACCTTCCTTCAAAAACTTTTAGTTTCGCATAAATCATCAATATTAGCGTTATTTGCTTGACCGTTTTCAGATTTTCATTTGTCTGATTATTTGAAGTAATTTTACTCTGTTTAATTTTTTATCTATTCAATCTCATTTACACTTGCTAAAACAAGAGTTACTAAAAATGGCAAGCTATATACTTACTTTTGTGTGCCGTTTTGCTAAAACACAAAATAAGTTGGAGGGCAAAGAACAACCAGCGTACGATCTACAAAGCAGTTTAAAGCACAGATACACAGTACAATAGCAACTAACTATATTTCCAAAAACTGTTTATCTGCAGCTATATTTAAGAGCAAGCTTTAATTATTATTGGGTAGACTGCAACAAAAGTGCTAGTCATGATGTTAGAAATTTAGTAGTACAGACGGTTCCCTACTTACGAACATTCGAGTTACGTATTCGAGTTCGTAACTCGAATAACTTTCGAGTTTTTTGTTTGAACTTTGTTTGAACTTTACATACGTATTATAAAGAGATTTGCCGGCCTTTACTTAGCACGATCTATACCAATAAATAAAGAGAAGAGAGTGTGTGTAGTTTCATTCAGCTTTAAATTAGCGAAGGAAATTTCACTAGCTGAGGAGCGTACGGCTATCTGCTCCGCTCAACTAAATGAGCGCACACATTTATATACAATAATATCAACCATTCCGGCTAATGGCAAACGGTAAGAACACCGGCTAACAAAGTGAATAAACAGGACCGCTAGTGCGTTGGTATGACAAAAATATAAGTGACGATAAGTGATAGCGTTATGACAGTATATCAGATATTCCAATAGCATAGCGAGTGAAACAACGATATAATAAGCGGACAACACATACAAAAAATAAGACAACAACGATAAGTGATAGCATAACAATTAAAACAACAATATAATCAAAAAGGACAAAACATACAATAAATTAGAAATGCAGTTTCATGGCCCGGCATCCACCAAAGTATTATCTCCATTTTGTTAAATTTTTTTTTCAGTACAAACTAATAAAGGTTACTTATACAAGCCTTAAACATACTTATATAAACCTTCAATATACTTATATAGGCCTTGAACATAAATTATAATTCAAAATATAGCACTGAAGCAACTTACGAACAAATTCACCTTACGAACAGTCGTTCGGAATGTAACTCGTTCATAGGTTGTGAACCATCTGTAAATGATTCTTATCTAACATCCTTCACAGTACATAAGCAGAAATGATGTGACTAGTTAAATTGTAATACAGGTTACTGCAATACAATACGAAGCAATTTGGCTCATTACAATATAAGCTGATCCAAAACAGTTAAATAAATGGGATTTTATGCAATGCAGTACTAGGCATACCAAAATTTTTACAATTATAAATTGTGACACAAAGTGAAATTTTAACACAGTTCCAAAAATAAAATATGTTACAAGACAGCCAATGAAATACAAGCAAAGATGGTGCAATGTAAAGCAGTACAACTCAATGTCAAACAATAAAATGAAATACATTATATTTATTTTAATATAACACTAAACAATTTTATGTCCTGTAATGCAATTAATGTCATACAACGTATCATGGGTAGGTACTGTTTAAAAAATAAATAGCCAAACTGCAGCGTCATTCTTTAAGAAATACTCATTTTGTCAAAACTGCCGGAAGATGAAAATTTCTTCTGAGTGCACTATTTTATATCGAAGAAAAAATAGTGACTCTTATCACAATTTAATATCTGACTTACATCTGGTTATTTTTCTGAAAAAAAACAACACTAATATTAATAAAGACTAATAAAATTCAATGACCCCTTTTTTGTCAGATACTGCTAAGAAAGTAAAACAAAAATAACAATTAAGGGTAAACCACTATAATTCCCTTTAGTTGATTACAGTAATATTTTGTGATTTGAATGCAATCACCTCAATTAACTTTGTATAATTCAATACTGTGCTAGTAATCTTTTAAAAATGTACTGCGTTTTTATGTTTTATAATGTATACCAGTAGTATATGGTGTGTAATATGTAATAATTGCAATCTCCTAAAGTTGAACTCAGGGGTACTCAGCTCTTCTTTCAATATTCATCTAGATTTTGCCTTGTGATGATTTCGTATCTCTGTAGTTTGGTTATGATGTTTTTCAGAACGAATTTGGAGTAGCACTTGGAGAAATTTCTCGGCAAACACTCATCAGATGGTGGTAATATATTCAAAGTGCTGCGATTTGTGCATGAACCAGATAAATATGTCTGCTTTTAAACCGTGGCAAAGGTCATCTCTTTTCAATATTTCTACACAAACTGTAAAACTAGCTCAGTTGAAGTTGGAGGAATTGATGTTGGTAAAGTTGAAGCTGAACTGCTGTACAGATGGTCACAACCCTGAGTCTTGCTCTTACAGTTCTAATCAATAATGTGAACGGTACCTCATAAATTTGGCTTTGTAGTTGAGCAGTAACATATATCTATTACTAGTTTTTCTCAGATAAGAATGAGCGATGGCAAGAGTTAATTATTCATTCTTTATTCTTGGTCTGATCCAAATAATAAGTCTAGTTAGTATCACCTGATGAGCTCTGACCATAGGTCAACTGTTTCATCACTGCTAATAAAACGGTGGTCGTCGTAGGTATGCCTCATATATTTCCCAAGAATTACAAATGTTTTTTCGAATATGTCTTTATAATACATTCATGATTTTGATTATCACTCTGTTTATACCTCAATACGCCATACTTACTTATACCTACGATAACTAGTTAAATAACTTATCATTAATCAAATACATTTTTTCCACTCATCTAAAAAAATTGTTCTTGCGTTTGCTGAAACAAACTCCAGAACGATTTGTCTTTATACAAGTTTTGTGAACATCTGCTAGTCTATTCAGGTGTTTTAAAATTATTCTAAAGTCAACTCATTCTGCCAAATAATCAATAATCATTCTGCCAAATAATCAATAATCATTCTTCTACAAAATGAAATACGTTACAAGACAGCCAATAAAGTTTAAAGCAGATTAGCTCATTGCCAAACAACAGAATAGAATGAAATACATTATACTTATTTTAATTTAACACTAAAGAATTTTATGCACTGTAATGCCAATAATGTTATACAATGTATCATGGGTAGGTATACTGGTAGAGAAATGCATAGCCAACTGCAGCGTTATTCCTTAAGAAATACCCTAGGACACTTATGTATTTGCATCATCTAACTTTCGCGTTTTTGCGGTGTCATCCTCTGGCAAAAATTTCATGTGCGAAACTAAACTATTATAATAAACGAGCGAAAAAGCGACACTAAATAGCTTTGTTCATTGATAGTCAGGCCTGTATTTACTGGTTGCAAGTTGGGGTGGCTAATGTTAGGCAACTAGTTATAAACACCTAGGGTGTGGAGGGGGCGGTGTAAGCCCTCAGCAGGTTTCTTTCATGTATAGGACCTCAGCCGGGCCTCTCGTGTGAAGTTTTAAAAAATGTTATCGGAAAGTATCAACATTTTTCTATTTTTTGAGATTTGTTCTGTTTTAGGTGATGTGACTGATGAGAAATTTTTAAATTTAAATAGGCAAAACTTGACCGCAGTTAAAACATTCAGAAAAAACACATCTTTTTCTTTTGAGAGTTTTAACAAAGATCAATTTTGCGGATTTTATTTCAAGTTCATTTGGAGCAGGGCTGTATTGTCCAAAGAAAAAGTGGTCAGGAGACTGTCATTTAGTAGTGGCCAGAGGGTCGAAGGCCTGACTCAGCCATGTGGGGAGGATCCGGGAGTGGAACTGAAATGCCCTCCTAGAGAAGGGGGGTTGGGAGGGAGCCCTCCCCCGAGAAAATTTTGAGAATTAAATGAGAATTTTATTAAATTGAGAAATTTTAATGAGAAAAAGAGCAAAATTAGAGGATTTTAAAGTGTATTTTGTATTATTTAAAGTGGATATTTAGGTCCTGCCAAGGTGAGTCATTTCGAGTCTTGCAAAGAGAACTAGCTACAAAGTTACATGAGTTTGAGTTGTAACCATATATATGTATATTTACATTTATATTCATAAATATACATACGTGTACATGTGTACATAGAAGATTGATTGTTATAGCTTGACACTTGTCTTTTAAAAACTAAATTTAAGAGCACCTGTTTCAGTTACAAAAATAAGTTTAAATAATATATTACATGCACCAGGGAAAGACAACAAATAGATTACTTGGCCTGCTTAAAACTTACTATGTTTAAACTATGGCCACCTAGGAATACAATGAGGAACAAACTTGGCCTGCAAACACAAATATAAATGTACACGTGTACATAGAAGATTGATTGTTATAGCTTGACACTTGTCTTTTAAAAAGCTCTTTTTCTGCAAATGTGTCCATGGCAGAAATCTTTCACGACTGATTCTGTATCTATTTCAACATCTTTATATATGTGTAATATTAGAAGGTTATTTAGACAGTTTGCCCCATAGTGTTCCTCATCGATGTTTGGTTTGTTTGAAAAGTATCTCTCGCCCACTGCATTGGTGGCAGGCAAAACCAATACTAGACAATTAGTGAGCCTCTCCACTTCATTGCTAGTAGGTAATGCGAGAGCGCAACGTTGCGCTAGAGCGCTAGGTAATTAGTTGTTGGAAATTCCAAGTGAATGAGTTTAGACTGAAATTCTTACTAATTAGCCGCCGAAGATCACTAAAAAGTTGGGGCGTCTCAGCTGCCCAGCCGCCTCAAGGAATACGGGCCTGTGAATTTTAATGCCAGTAATGACTTCCACTACGTACACTGCCGATTTCGCAATTTCCGAGATTTTGACAGAAGTGCTCCGGATGATTCCGGAGTCTCCTAATAGGACAATACAGTACTGATTTGGAGGCTTTTACGCTTTCGATGGGATATGGCCAAGCGGATGTTTTATAAAACTTCATCTTTTGCAAACCTTTAGGCCTATATAAGTCGTTAACAAAAATATGTTGCCTCCAATGATGATAATAATGGTGCCTAAGAACTACTGCTAAATAACTACTGCTAAGAACTGAAGCTGAATTGCTGCACAGATGGTCACAACCATGAGTCTTGCTTTTAGAGTTCTAATCAATAATGCGAACGGTAACTCATAAATTTGTCTTTGTAGTTGAGCAGTAACATATATCTATTACTAGTTTTACTATTACTAGACAAAGTATCTAAAAAACTGACATATTCAAGTAAAAAGCAGTTTAGATCGCTTTAGAGTATTTTTTAAACAGTAAAGACATGTAATTCATTAAAGGTGGTAAAAGCAAGTGACTACAAAAAAACACATATTTTTGGATGCTTCATATGATTGTTAACTAATTATCAAAACTTTAAAACTTCTTCAAGACTCCTTCAACTCAAATTTTATTGGTAACATGGTAATATAATATATAATATAGAAATAATATATATTATAATAATATCGGTAATAATTTCATCGGTAATATATTAAAGGAAATGCACACTTTTGCTAATTGCTTATTTCACCAATTGAAAAAGGACCTTTTGAAATGAACGACAATCTGAAATCTTTTTTTTAATGAAATAGACACATTTTTACATAGTGTTTTTGGTCCCTTACGTTGTTACAATATTAATTAGTTTAATTTCAAAACCTTTCTTTATCGGAGGACCAAGTTTTGTTTATTTTAGGATATTTTTGTGATTGATAATTAGTTTTTGGCCTTGTTATTTGACATGTACTTCTGTATTATTGTATTCATGTTATCTTAACTTTCTAACAACAAAATAATGCGTTTAGTATTTATATACAATGAACTAAGCCCAGACAGTTGTTTTCGACATGATTTTTCTTGTGTTTTATATCATCTCCTTTGTTGTAATGTTGCTCAAATTAGGTACCATTAATTATATTCTGATGTTGAATAAATTCTAATGATAATAATTATATTTTTAGTTTTGGCTAGCTATAACAAGCAATAACAGACCATTAACCAAAACGAAATAGCCGAAAATCTACTACACTTACAAACAAATTCAGTAAACTGTACTAATATATAACTAGTTACATCCTTTATGTTTCTGTACTATAAAAGATGTTAAATAGGAGTGTTTTAGTATAAAGTTTGGAATATTATGACTACTACTTGTACCAATGTACTCTACAATAATTAACACTTGATCATAAATGTAACAGCAGGTAGTCAGATTCTTGATATAGAGTACACTTCTATTGCACTGCGTAATTGTTTTTTTAAGCGCTGTGTTACATGTTCATTGTACATTGCATGCTCCTTATTTTTTGAACTATAATTTATTTCGTGCTTCATTAAACAGTTAAATCAAAGTAAGTACACTGTTACTTCAAAGTCAGTATATAGGTTGTCTTTTTATTAGCTCTAAATTTAGCAAGAGTTAACAACATTGCATAGATAAACAATTGAACAGAGTAATATCAGTTTAAAAAATCAGACAAATGAAAATCAGAAAATAGTCAGACAAGTCATTTTAATACTAATTATTTTTATATCAGTAAACATCTTGAAGGAGCATCTTAAAATTCTATTCAAAGAAAAATAGTCTGAAAAGTCTAACAACAGCAACATTATTTCACCTCATTAAACGCATGAGAAACAACTTACAATTCATTTAGTCTACCATGGGCATTTCCTACAGCTGCAGTAATTTCCAACAGCTATGCCTGTCTTGCAGCCTCTGGCTTTGCACGCTTTAGGACAAGTTAAATCATCAAATGGACACATATTGCATCTGCAATGGTCAGGTGCTGCGTTGCATCCATGACCTCCACAACCAATTAATGAGCACCATGTGCTGCAATGGATGCAGTTTCCACCAACACTTGCCTCGCAATTGTCACAGGAACTTGCCTTCTGAACTTCTGAAATAGTAAAATATAGTAGTAATTATTATACTAATTATTTAATATTAAAATACTTTAGAGAAGAAGTGATTTTTATGTCTAAGAATCTCCCATTAAACTATGACCGGAAAATCTTGAGTGAAAAGATTCCAGAGTGAAAGAAACATTCCAAAAAGGTAAAATACCAGTAAATAAGAGAGGTGTTCTACATACCCTCAATCACAGACACTTCCAAGTAAAGTAACCTGTTTTATATAATTTTTTTATGATAGCTAAGCCAATTAGGTAATGGTATTAGGTAAGCTTTCAGTGTAATGTTAGATACCACGCTATATGTTGGAATTATTGACATATCAATCTTTATTTCTTACAGGCCATAACCTTCTATAAAAACTAGCCACAGTCAAAATGACTGTTTTTATTATGTTCATTATATATGTACTTTTATGGGTGAAAATGGAAATAGTTTTATTCCAAATTTAGGTTTTTTTCTTTTTCGTTGTATCCCTTGTAATTCACATATAAAATATTGTAGATTTAATTACTACGATGTATTTATGCCACACCGACCACAAGAAAACCAACTTTTTTAGCCAAGTATCCTTTAAAATGCTTGTGGATAAAAAAAGTAATTTTTGTATGTTACAGCAGACAATATGAAAATATGATGATAAAAATTGACCTTTTTAGATCTAATAACTGCATTTTGGATAAACAAAAGTTTAACTGCATATAAGCTGTTAGGTTGCTTTTAAAAAGCAACTTGGTTGTTTATGAAAGCAACTGCAAACAGAAATAGTTTTGGCAAAAGGTTCATGACACAAAGTCTTAATGGGATCTTCTGAACATTATCCGCTTGAGCTTTGAACTGTGAGTATAAGCTACACTAAACTTAAATACACACACATATAAATTATTGTCTATTGAGTTATGCAAACTTATTTGAAGCAAGGTGAAAATATAATTAATTGTTTTAAAATAGATAGATCAATAAACCGTATCTCAGGTCTAAATCTTAAAATGTAAAATACTTAAGAAATGGTCGCAATGTTATAGTATTAGGTCTTAATTTTTAAGCATCAACTTTAAAATTCCATTCTCTGAAAGTAGGTTGTTAAATATTAGAAAAAACAATAGAAAATGTTACACTCAACTAGCGGATTTTGATTGCTTTGACGAACTATTTCATAGTTAGACTATTTTTAGTAAAATAAAGAATCAAATAGAGTTTTAATAACATTAATTGAGATTAATAAAGAGGGTTTTTCAGTGAATCATTCAATTAATGGCCAAGATGAACGAGTTTGTTTTGAATCATTTGAGAGCATTATGCAACTTACCTGACAGCAGCACTAGACTGCACAGTATACCAGCAAGAATAACACAGTTCATGATGAGATGTTGTTTTCTAAAAGGATAAAACTATCTGGTAATCATCTGGTAGACCAAATAGTATCATTATAATTGTAGCTTCTCAATACAACTAAACCTGTTAAATTTATAAACTATATGTAATAAATATATTCCATTTAGTACATTCTTAAAAAGCCTAAATTACTTGTTTTACTCTGTCCTGCTAAATGAGATTTATGATATATATTTACATTATATCATAAATATATATATATATATATATACATATATATAATATATATTATATATATGTATATATATAATTTATATATGTAAATTAAATAACTTTTTTAAATTTTTTATGTCTTTAAAGCAAACTTATTTAAACTTTTTTATAACCCTGATATTTTGCTACCTACCTGTTAGTCGCAGAGCAAATGAAACCAGCTACAATAACTCATGCTGGTCAAGACTTGTCTTTATATACTAACTAGTAGCCAATAGGAACCCTTGTTCAAAATTGAACGCTTGACCTAGTTTTCGGTCAACTGTTTTGAGGCATACATCTTGTAGAATTTGACCTCGTTGCTTACGTTTTTATCTGTTTTAATGTATAGTTTTATGGCAAGGTGTGAACTAAATTGCAGTGAGAAATTTGAAGAAAATTAAAAAAACTTGCTTGTAATATAATTTTAGTGGAAACAATAAGTTCCAATAATAAACGAATAAGAAAAAACTTTGAACAATAAAAAACCTGCTAGAAAGCTAGTTTCTTAAGCAACCTAATGCGAAAGACTTAACTTTCCTCCTTTTTTGAATGCTACAAATGATCATATGTTGTGGTTGATACATTGTTAAACTAAAATAAAAACACTGGGGCACTCATGTGTTAAATGAAAAGGCCTTGGGTAAAGGATAAAGGGCATATTAAATCTAAACATGGCAAACACTTCATTTTTTGTAGCTAAGTATTTGCTGTATCACTTGGCACAGCTACATAAATGGCATTTGGCATGAAGAGACATGATGTTATCTAAAGTTTCTTTTATAATATTTCCACGAAAAACAGATAATGTGTAATAAATCATTATATAAGCTATTTTCATCTGGACTTCTACATTTGTTGGATGTTTTTATGTATCTAATGGCAACAATCTAAAGCATCAATGAAGTTAACATCTTTTATCATGCCTGAAAATACTGTTATAGCCCAGGTTATTAGCCAATTTTATATTTAATGATGCAGAAAGTAATCAACTCAGTCTAAAACCTTTTTGAGTAATAAACAAAAATATTTTGCACGTTTTATGCCATCCCGTGTTAAGTATGGCATTAGGCTTAACGAGATTAAATATGGTACACATGATAGTATTTGACAAATTAGTAGCTTTGCAGGCGCCAAGGATCTCTTACGTAATCACAACTATTTACATCAAAATTGCCAAACTCAAAGCCTGTTTTTCATACAGGCTGTGAAACCCGGACGGTAATATTCTGCTGCAAAACACTTGATGCTAAGCTCATTCATTTGAAATGAAAAGCAAAAAATGAATATCACAGTTGCCAAGTTTTTGAGTTAGAAGTATATTCAAACCCCTAATGACACACGAACAGTTTCATTTTCTGTTTAAGGCACTGGCAAATGGTAACAGAAAATATTTTTTCAGGTATCTACAATGTAGAGGTATTTACTGTATAGAAAATACTTTTTGTTGTTGTTAGAAATAACATCTACAGCTGTCATTTTGTTCTTTGTGATACTAGCTTTTTGATTGCAACTAATATTTTATTACTCACAATTCTACGATGAGCACAACTCCTGATTATGCAACACTAAAAGTATTTAGCTTTTTCATTTCACTTCACTTATATCATGCATTCTTTCAGATATATGCAGAAGCCACCAGAACGATTTAACCATTTGCTCTGTTTGATATCACTACACATAAAGGGAAGGTGATGCTGAAGTTGGTAGGCGATCTCAAAAACGGGGCAATTTGTGCATACCCTCCAATTTCTAGCTACAGGAAGCCTTATTTACCATCTTTCTTTTTTCCTTTCATCGGTTCCAATTAAAGTGGTTCACTCTATTGATTGCTTATTATTTATATGAACAGAAGTTGTCACCAATGCAATCAGTACCTCAGATAATATCTTATGTATATCAGTTGGGTTGTCATCATAAAACTTACTGTAGCAAAGTCCCTTGCAGGTGATACACAGGAGACGCAATCACTTAAATTTTGAATTGAACATAGTGATGTGTCCAGAATCATCAAAGAGGTTTGCTAAACTATATGGGAGAGTCTTTATTCGACAAACATTTGGACCAAAAAAACTAAAGAAGGTTGGGCAGCATTTAGAGAACACATTGCGGATGACGGCACTTCCCTAATGTCTTGAGAGCTATATATGGGGAGCATGTAATGACGGACAGTCCTAAACTTTATGGTTCACAATATTTATTTACAAAAATTTTCATAGCACTGTTTTACTGGCAATATGCAATGCAAACTACTTTTTATATACATGAGTATTGGTAGTTTTGAAAGAGACAATGACTCAGCTATTTTCATCCAGTTATCCTTTTTTAATTACTTCAATTGCAGTAATAATAAAATTTCACCAGCCAAGCCTGTGAATGGAACGATGCTGCCCTACACACTAGTAGATGACATATTCCTACTAAAACCCTAGAGGATAAAACAGTTTTCAGGTCCGAATCTTGCTCAAGAACAGAAGCTCTATTATTACCATCCTTCTTCATCTAGAATTGAAAATGCATTCGGGATAATGTCAGCTCGCTAGCAAATTTTCCACAGGCAAAAAGGGCTGCAAAGACAGTCGCCACCATTGTGCGGGCTTGAGTTTATTTGCACAATCACTTGACTTCGATAGGCTTGACAGGCTTGACAGGCTTGACAGGCTTGACAGGCTTGACAGGCTTGACAGGCTTGACAGGCTTGACAGGCTTGACAGGCTTGACAGGCTTGACAGGCTTGACAGGCTTGACAGGCTTGACAGGCTTGACAGGCTTGACAGGCTTGACAGGCTTGACAGGCTTGACAGGCTTGACAGGCTTGACAGGCTTGACAGGCTTGACAGGCTTGACAGGCTTGACAGGCTTGACAGGCTTGACAGGCTTGACAGGCTTGACAGGCTTGACAGGCTTGACAGGCTTGACAGGCTTGACAGGCTTGACAGGCTTGACAGGCTTGACAGGCTTGACAGGCTTGACAGGCTTGACAGGCTTGACAGGCTTGACAGGCTTGACAGGCTTGACAGGCTTGACAGGCTTGACAGGCTTGACAGGCTTGACAGGCTTGACAGGCTTGACAGGCTTGACAGGCTTGACAGGCTTGACAGGCTTGACAGGCTTGACAGGCTTGACAGGCTTGACAGGCTTGACAGGCTTGACAGGCTTGACAGGCTTGACAGGCTTGACAGGCTTGACAGGCTTGACAGGCTTGACAGGCTTGACAGGCTTGACAGGCTTGACAGGCTTGACAGGCTTGACAGGCTTGACAGGCTTGACAGGCTTGACAGGCTTGACAGGCTTGACAGGCTTGACAGGCTTGACAGGCTTGACAGGCTTGACAGGCTTGACAGGCTTGACAGGCTTGACAGGCTTGACAGGCTTGACAGGCTTGACAGGCTTGACAGGCTTGACAGGCTTGACAGGCTTGACAGGCTTGACAGGCTTGACAGGCTTGACAGGCTTGACAGGCTTGACAGGCTTGACAGGCTTGACAGGCTTGACAGGCTTGACAGGCTTGACAGGCTTGACAGGCTTGACAGGCTTGACAGGCTTGACAGGCTTGACAGGCTTGACAGGCTTGACAGGCTTGACAGGCTTGACAGGCTTGACAGGCTTGACAGGCTTGACAGGCTTGACAGGCTTGACAGGCTTGACAGGCTTGACAGGCTTGACAGGCTTGACAGGCTTGACAGGCTTGACAGGCTTGACAGGCTTGACAGGCTTGACAGGCTTGACAGGCTTGACAGGCTTGACAGGCTTGACAGGCTTGACAGGCTTGACAGGCTTGACAGGCTTGACAGGCTTGACAGGCTTGACAGGCTTGACAGGCTTGACAGGCTTGACAGGCTTGACAGGCTTGACAGGCTTGACAGGCTTGACAGGCTTGACAGGCTTGACAGGCTTGACAGGCTTGACAGGCTTGACAGGCTTGACAGGCTTGACAGGCTTGACAGGCTTGACAGGCTTGACAGGCTTGACAGGCTTGACAGGCTTGACAGGCTTGACAGGCTTGACAGGCTTGACAGGCTTGACAGGCTTGACAGGCTTGACAGGCTTGACAGGCTTGACAGGCTTGACAGGCTTGACAGGCTTGACAGGCTTGACAGGCTTGACAGGCTTGACAGGCTTGGCTAAAATGACACCCAATTAACAACCAAGTTTGTGGACAGTTATGACACTCCTGGTGAGCTAGTCCTAAGTGACTAGGAAACAGTCGAGCTGATAGCACTAGTAGATCTGGCTCACCTATCTAGCTTTAGTTATACATTTGTTGCAATTTCTGTAAGAGAACAATTTACAAATTATTTAATAAGTGAAAAAAGTGGCTTAAGCTAACAATATATTATGTAAGTGTTTACTGTAATAAGCTTAACTAAATAGCAAAATAAGCTATCTTTTAAATTTGGTTACATCGTTTATCAATCAATTAAATTTATGTATTTTGAACAAAAATATTGTAATAAAAAATTGGTATTACTTTATTTAGCTATTTTTAAGATTACATATTCATATTACATATTCAGAAAAGAGGTGAATGACTGCTGCTAATTTTGCTATACCTGCTGTTGCAGTTCTGGGTGGTGTTAATCCTATAGTTGTTGGTGTCCTTGTTGAACCTGTTCAGAATTTCCTTCTGCATCAGCAACAATCCTCAAAATATCCATATTACTTTAGGATTTGACTTTTCCTTTTAATTTGCGCAGCTTTGGTGCTAGAGCTATGCAGAAGAATATTTCTTCATCTTTTTCAGTTTTTAATAAAAAATTTTGGCGGCAAGTATAACTCAATAAATCTGGTAAATAGCTTATTTAGCTAATTAGAATTTGACAGCTGAGAGAAACCAACAAAACATTCTGCGAGCTTTAAGCAGATGTGAATAACTATCACAGTATGCTGAGCAGCTTGTGGAGCTGCGGATCATTATATGTCTAGAAATTTTGTAGAAATTTTTGGTAGGGAGCTCATCTCTGCTGGAGCAAGGTCTGCTAGTAAAAGGCCAAGTGTGAATTCCGGATTCCGTCAGCAATTATTGTTCAATTTCCCGTACATTCTCAGCTTCGTTCGATTTTGGCTTTTGCTGCTTTATGTAAGTGATAAAAAACATAGCCGCCTTAAACTCTGACTGTGGTTGCAGAGCAGACACTGATCTATATTCAGAAGAACTTAGCGAGTTTCCCAACTTGACTACTTAATACTTAGCTTTAAGATATAAATAGATATTGCTTTAGATTAAAAATGCAAGTCAACAGCATTCAATCACTTCTTTCTTTTAATCATTTAGAAAAATTTGTCCTAGCGTTTCTAAATTTATGTTTCCAACTAGTTGCCAACCTTTTTTATGCATTTTTTCCATATTTGACTTATTGTGGAAATTATGTATGTATTGTTTAATACATTTTATTATTATACACTTTTTAATTTATTTTATATATATATATATATACAATAGGTATCCAGTTGTATATATATACATATATATATATATATATATATATATATATATATATATATATATATATATATATATACATATATATATATATATATATACTTTTGGATACCCTGGTTTCTGCATGTATATATATATATATTTATATATGAACCAGGCTGGGTATATACGATATATATATAGATTTATATGTAGGAATATAAGCATATATATGAATATATATATGTATATATATATATATATATATATATAAAGATAGGAATCAAGCTTAAGGTACATGACAAGGCGCGTATTAGAGAGACTTGTTTACTGAACCATGAAAAAGTTGGCCGTAGATCATTTTAAAAAGACTTGTTCACTGAGCCACAAAGAAAATCAAGATTTATGAGCAACTCAGGGCAGACAAAACTTTATTAGCTGTAAACAAGTCTAGGTTCCTTTAATTGCAAAAGTTATAAGAGTAGACATTTTCTTAAACCCTTTGGCTGAGTAAAAGGTGAAATGAAACTAATTTCATTTAAGATAAACTGAAAGTTTATGTTAGGCAATATCACACCATTTTAGTGTACCAAGCAGGTTGCTTTCAGGTCTCTCGGACCACCATTAGCCACTACGTCTGTCCCTCAGATAAAAGTTCCATAGAGCGCAGCGCATACAATGTTACGCTTATTGCAGATTATTGCCACTAAGTCAGTATTTTTACTTTGTGAGCGTAGTTAGTGAATTACAGCAATTAAAATTATGTTATTGAAATATCATGCTTTAAGTGTTTTTATGGTAGAGCATCAAAGTAAGTTGTATTTGGTTATATTCTATAAAAGATATTGTGGTTAGATATAAAAAACTCAACATACGGGCTTAGTTCCATAATGCATCAGGTTGGTGTATATTGAGGTATGACTATGCTTAAACAAATATACATGTAAGTACACCCATACATGTCCACATATACAGACACATGTACATATGTGTATGCATATCTGCAGAGAAGCGCTGTTAGGTAGATGCCACAAAATATATATGACACACCAACAGAAGTTTTTTAAATGAATTTGCAAAAACTAAAAGCCCTCAAATGCAATGTGTTAAAAGTGCTGCAGCCTCTTACTATTCTGGAGCAACATGTTTACTATTAGTAAATAAAGCATGAAATTTATTTTTCACATTAATCATCTATTCATCCAAAAATGATGCAACTTTCATACTGATATTATATATGATGTTTTATGTTGTGGTCAACTGCACTGCTTGTGTAAATAATAATTTTGTAACTTGTAAGCAGTTATCTTTTGTAATATACATTTTTAAATGATAATATTAATGATTGTTTTTACTAAAAGTTTTGCGCTTTTTCTTTTGCTACCAAATGCCGCTTTAATTGAAAACAATGCCAAGACAAAAAATGAGTCAGGAAGGCATTAAAAATATATTTAAATTTTTGTTTGGTGATCACCTGTTCAAAGCAATGCAAAAGACTACATGATTAAAACTTAGATAAAACTGCAGCAGAGCACCTACTGTTGTGGCTATATCACTAAATCAAACAACCAAAAGTACCTAATCATGAGATCATTGAAACCCTAAATAGTAATAATCAAATAAATAAAGTATTGATACATAGAACAAGCAAAATAATAGAATTTTTATAGCTAAATAGCAAGTGATATATCCTGTTACGACCAATGTGTTTATAAACACCACTAAGCAACCAGTGATGCAAATAGATAGGTAAAACAAGTTGATAATCTATTCAAGCTGCGTTTAGCTTACAAAAAAATCATAGAGTGATGTAGTTTGGCATGAATTTTGACACCTTCCTGTAGTTTTGAAGTGCTCCTAATCACAATCTGATGTATCCAAATATTTCAAGCTACTTATTTATAATTACGATACTTGAGATGCTATTTATTTGCAGTGTTGGAATGTGTGTTAATGGATAAAGGTCATTAGGTAACTTTCTATTTAACCATGCAGAAAAAAGATTAACTCTCCCTCAACTTTTTATAGGATGATGCAAACATTTTTTGTGATTAGTGTTTTAATCTGTGTTTTGTTAGTGTTTTTAATCTGCCAACTTCTGCATGGCAAGCATTTGGTCCTTAACCCTTTCATTGCCATCAATGTACAAATTTAGCTATCGGCTTAGTGCCAGCCATTTTACCTAAAATTGCAGATATTGCTTCATGATATGTATACAATATACTTCAAATTTCAACATCTATCTAGAACATTTTTGTAACATATTTTATTTTGCCAACATTTTAGCTAATTCATATTCGTGCGGTACTTAACAAAACTTACTCAAAAAATTGGTCGTTTTTAGGTTAGTAGTTCTCTAATAAAAGTTTAAAATTGCTTCATTATATTAAGCTATTTTCTTAGAGATATTTTTGGACAATGCTGTCAATATCATAAAAGTCCTAAAGACTGTGAGCTATGTTATCAACAAATAATAAATTAAGTTACTACGCAATTACTAGGAAAGTCACAAAAATGTGTCGACGGCACTCGACTATAGAAAATGCATAAATGTGTCAACGGCATCGAAGGGGTTAACTATCTCTGATCGTCCATCTCTCCTTGGCTCCCAATATATCATTTCCTATTTTGCTGACTTTGCCTCCTCAGTCTCTTGGTTTTCTCTCAGCATTGGCTACTGTAACTCTGTCAAACGGGTCGTCATTGACAACCATGCATCCTGCCTAATCGGGGCTCAGCTCGGTCATGTCATCGGTACTAGGATCGGATAGACACTCAGCCTTGATTTCGGCATTATACCTCACACATTCTTTGAATCTTTCGTAATCATACATTGTGTATGGCACACTAATGATAGGTTGTGTAATATACGCTGTAGATATATATATATATATATATATATATATATATATACATATATATATATATATATATATATATATATATATATATATATATATGTATGTATGTATGTATAAAGTGGATGCTGCACAATTACGAACTGTTGTACTCTATAATGAATTGTGCAGCATCCACTTTATATACATGTATATATATAATTTATATATACATGTATATATAATTATATATACATATATATACATATATATATATATATATACATGTATATATGTACAGTATATTATCTATATAAACTGCCTGGTTCCTAAATAAACATATATACATACATATAGAAACCAACCTTAAGGTAAATGTACATGACAATTAGCGTATTAGAGAGACTTGTTTACTGAGCCATGAATAAGTTGGTTATAAAACATTTTAAAAGACTTGTTTACTGAGCTAGAAAGAAAATCGAGATTTATGAGCAACTCAAGGCAGAAAAAAGTTCTACAAGCTGAAAACATTTCTAGGTACCTTTTATTGCACAAGTCATCAGAATAGATAATTTCTTTAGTGACGATATTCCCAAGTTTACCTTTGACTAAAACCCTAACACATTAATAATAACTGGTACACTCATTGGAAACAATCTGGTAACTTCCTTAAACATGTTTAATGTGACTGTATGATAAGCCTAGACTATATAAGCTCATATACAATCTAGTATTACCAACTTGTTTGCAACATTTCATTGCATAATAATTGCATTTATATTTCAAAAGAAACTAAAATCTAGGTTTCGGTGATTATTTGAAAAGCGCTAGCCTTGTATTCATATCCTATTAAAAAAAAACACATTTTTTTTTGCATTTGCAAATTCATGGACACGCTTAGCACTACTTGATTAGAAAACACAGTTATTACAATTAATTTATTTCTTGCAATTGTTTCTAGCGGTTTCACCAAGAATATTTTAAAAAAAGTTGCTGGAGCCACAACTAACAACACATCTGCTTTGTATTAGTTACACAAATTTAAGTTTTAAATTAGCTGTCACAACCAATTTACCACTGACTTGTGAAATATTTGATAGAGCCTAGACTACTGCTTGTCACTAAAGCCAGACAAATATATAAGCTTCATATTTCTTTTCAAGTTGCCAATTTTTTATTCTTAAATATGTTCACATTTTGTTTACATTGAGTGTTGATTCCATTAACTAAATTGATTGTAACACAGTATTGGTTGTCGTATGTATACGGATGCAGAAGGGTTAATTCTGTCAATGTTGTAGACTGTTGTCAACATCGGTATTTAAAGGATATAAGTTTCCTTTTATGTATCTTTAACCGAAGTAACAACTAAAAATTGTTAAAAAGTGTGGAGTTTTCTGAAAGAAAAATGTTAAATGGTATAACATGGTGTTTGTACAACTGCAGTTATTTACAGCAATACAGTAGAGCAAAATGAAAAATGCATATTTTAGGAACTAAAATTCTCCAAAAAACTAACATTCTGAACTAACGCACACAGCTTCAAAGAGAATCCAAAAGGAGTTTTCTTTTTATGAAACAGCTACCATACCTAAAAGGCTGGTCATTGAAAATACCTCATTCATCCAAAATGTTCCCACATTCATCTATTTATCAATTAAGAATACTTGTCTCTACATATAATCAATACTTTTAAAGCTATACTTAACAGTAAAACAAAGCTCAAATAAATGAGTAAAAAACACTTATTACGACTTAAAATAATTGAATTTAAATGTAGCAATCTCAAAAAATAGTCTGATCATTATCCTAGATAAATTCTTCTTGAGGCATAGCAGGGCCCATTACAAATATTTTTGCCAAAGTAGACTTGCTCTGTATGTGTTCTAACTATAAACATGTTTCTGACATAAAATCTCACACAATGTTCAGTTTCCCACTTACATCTTTACTTTGTACAAACTCCCACACATCTTCAAGCTGTTGAAGTTTTATAAAAAAACAATACTTTAATCATAAAGCCGTATAAATTAATACATAGACATGCATGTACATAGACATACATATACCCATACAATGATGTGTAGATATATTCATAGATATACACATAAATGCACATATACACATATTTATGCACAACTACTCATATACAAACACATTGGCAAGTAGCAGTACCTAGAAATACAAATGCAATGAAATGCAAGAAAATCATGTTGTAAGCAGGATTTTTAGTAAGTTTTTGACTTGAGATACAAGAAAGCTTGGAGGTACTAGCCCATTATCTATGCAGTTACTATGAGGCTAATCTATAGGAGGGTTCCTTTGTAGAACAGATTCATCCGGTCTTTTTTGGCAAATCAGTTTAAAATTATTTTAAAAGGAAAGCTAAGGATTATATTGGAAGTGAGGGATAAGTCGCCAAACTGAAAAAAAACATAGAAGTAGAGGTAAGTTTAGTTAAAGATTAGAGCTTAACCTAATTGCGTGTTTTGAAAACTAACTTCATTTAAGTTAAACTGAAAGTTTATGTTACGCAAAATCACATCATTTTAGTGTACCAAGCAGGTTTCTTTTAGGTGTCTCTCACATGACCATTAGCCACTATGTCTGTCACGCAGACAAAAGTTCCATAAAGTGATGCAAATGACAGTGTTACATTTATTGCAGATCATGGCCACTAAATCAAGATTTTTTTTGTTTTTTAATTTAAAATTATGTTATTCCATCAAATTATCCTGTTCTAACTGTTTTTATAATATAGGAACAAAGTAAGTTGTATTTGGTTATATTCTATAAAAGATATTGCGGTTAGATATAAAAAACTCAACATACGGGCTTAGTTCCATAATGCATCAGGTTGGTGTATATTGAGGCATGACTATGCTTAAACAAATATACATGTAAGTACAGCCATACATGTCCACATATACAGACACATGTACATATGTGTATGCATATACTCAGAGAAGCGCTGTTATGTAAATGCCACAAAATATATATGAAAAACCCACAAAATTTTTTTTTAATGAATTTGCACAAACTAAAAGCCCTCAAATGCAATGTGTTAAAAGTGCTGCAGTCTCTTACCATTCTGAAGCAACATGTTTACTATTAGTGAATAAAGCATGAAATTGATTTCCCACAGTAATCATCTATTCAGCCAAAATGATGCAACTTTCATACTGACATAACGTACCATTTTTCATGTGGTGGTCAATTGCACTGCTTGTGTAAATAATAATTTTGTAACTTGTAACTAGTTATTTTTTGTAGTTTACCATTTTACAGCATACTATCAATAAATAATAAATAAATTAATAATAATAAATAATAATTTTGTAACTTGTAGCTAGTTAGCTTTTGTAATATACATTTTTTACCTGATAATTTTAATGCTTGTTTTCACTTAAAGTTTTGTGCTTTTTCTTTTGCTACCAAATGCTGTTTTAATGTCGCTTTAATTGAAAACAATGCCCATACAACATATTAGTGAGGAAGACGATGGAAATATATTTTTAATGTTCTTTAGCATTGTGATCATATGTTCAATGCAATACAGAAGACTACGTGACCAAAACTTTGATGAAGCTGCGATGGAGCATCTACCATTGGTGCCATAGCACTAAATCAAACAATTAAAAAATACCTCATCATGAGATCATTGGAAAAGTAAACAAAAAAATTAAATAGATAAAGTATTTATAAATAAAATAAGCAAGAAAAGTGAGTTTTTATAATTAAATAGCAAGCCTTATCCTCTATTACCACCAATATGTCTATAATAAACACCTCTAAGCAACCAGTAATGCAAAGATATTGGTTATTCTGTGTAAGAAGTTGATAATCTGTAGAAATGCCCCAATTCTAATTTAAACAGCCGATTCGGATACCGATCCGACATACAGACTCTTATTGAAAAATAATCTGATTCAGATACCAACTCAGATCTTTTGTGTTGCATAGATAATTGTTAGTTTTATTATGCAAACATAAATACAATGCAAATAAAATATAAATATTGATTTATTTGTTGGTTTTATGGAATAAAGATATATATGAATATATATTCACATACTGACATACCGTTCATCTAGTAACAAAACCATCCATGTTTCTTGTAGTTTTATTATTAATAATGGTAATTAATGTTAGTGGTACAGCTTTCTTTTTGATAATGAAGTTTCTCTTCTATTGCTGAACAAACTGCTGCGCCTGTACCAGTTTAGGGCAAATCAATGTTTCTTTTAATTTCCGTTTTAACTAGTGATTCAATTCTCTTAGTTAGACGTCTCTGTTTTCTATCACTATTAATGTAGCCAATCGTACTGAAAAAGGACTCACTTGCTACAGATTATGAAGGACAGGCTAAATACCGATAAGCCACTGAGGTTATTTTATGCCATACAAACGGCACAAAGTATCGTCAAGATCAAGAAAGAGTAGGTAACTTTATGCATCGACTGCTCAAATTACTTTCGTAATGCAAGTAAATAGAAATATTACACAGCATTCTTGTTTCTCATCGTTGTTCTCTTGTTTGTGATTGGCTGCAATAAATCACATCGCTGTAATTGGGAAATACCGCACTATGTGATTACATCCTGACTAAAGCCAAAAGATTCCTCAGCTGTGTGAATGCTTATCAGACTATAGCCATGAAATAGATTGTGTGACAGGCCTGGCATTCATTAAGTAAAAGTAAGGAGCTTGCAGCTGATGATTTTTTTTATCAGTGTAGCAGGCTGAAATACGGTTTTCTGCTAATTAGTTGATCTGTAAAAAAACATCTGAAGTTTCCGATTTTTAAGAAAAGATCGGCTGATACCGATTCAGATACTTAACACTCAAATCGGCACCGATACCGCTTCCGATATTAAAATCTGGGCAACTCTAATAATCTGTTCAAACTGCATCTAGTTGGTAACGAGTCCTAGACTGATCTAGTTTGGCATGAGTTTTGACACTTTCCTGTAGCTTTTAATGTGTCTTGATCGCAATCTGATTTATTTAAATACAGTGTACTTCAAGTTGCTTATTTACAATTATGTTACTTGAGATGTAATTTATTTGCAGTGTTGAAATATTTGTTAATGGATAAAGTTCATTAGGTAGCCTTCTATTCAGCCATGCAGAAAAATATTAACTCTGCCTCAGCTATTTATAGGAACGATACAAACATTTCTTGCACTTTGTGTATATTCATCTGCCAACTATTGAATGGCAAGCATTTGGTCTTAACAATCTTTGATCGCCCATCTCTTCTGGGCTTGCTATATATCAGTTCCTCTTTTGCGGACTTCGCCTCCTCAGTCTCTCAGTTTTCAATTAGCATTAGCTACTGTCACTCTGCCGAACGGGTCCTCAATGACAACCATGCATCCTGCCAAATCAGGGCTTGGCTCAATTAAGTCCTCGGTCCTGAGGTCAGCTAGGCACTTAGCCTTGATTTCAGTATTCTATTTCACTCATTCACTGGATTTTCTCTAATCAAATATATGGCACACTAATGATAGCTTGTGATATATACATGTATATATATATTTATATATAAATATATATAGATATATATATATATATATATATATATATACATGTATATACATATGTATACATATATATATATATATATATATACACACACATATATATATGCGTGTAGATATATTTATAATGAAATGTATCATACTTAGAACTAAAATCAGAGTGCTCAAAATAGGATGGAGCAGAATAAATTAGAAAGTTAAATAGTTCACTTATCTTGTTTTCAGCTACTGACAGTTTTCTGATAGTATATTCCTAAGGCTGTATACTTCAACTTAAAGTCTACAGCCTGAGGAATGCACTAGCAGAAAACTCTCAGTAGCTGAAAAAAAGATATGGTACATATGTATAAATATATATACGTACATAGAAATATATATACGTGTATATATATATGTGTATATATATATGTGTGTATATGGATATATTATATATATACGTGTATATGAATATATATAAAATTACAAAAAACCTACCTCTCGAGCTAACAGAAGCAGCTTAAAAAACTCCAAAGGGAGATTCTTCTTTATGAAACAAATACCATACCTAAAAGACGAGTCAATGAAAGCATCTCACTTATGTATGTATGTATGTATGCATGTATGTATGTATGTATGTATGTATGTATGTATGTATGTATGTATGTATGTATGTATGTATGTATGTATGTATGTATGTACGTGGTGTGTGGTGTGCGGTGTGCGATGTGCGGTGTGCGGTGTGTGGAGTGTGGTGTGTGATGTGTGGTGTTTGGTGTATGGTGTGTGTTGTGTGGTGTGTGTGTGTCATGTGTGTGTGTCATGTGTGTGTCACGTGTGTGTCACATGTGTCACGTGTGTGTCACGTGTGTGTCACATGTGTGTCATGTGTGTGTCACATGTGTCACATGTGTGTTACGTGTGTGTCACGTGTGTGTCACGTGTGTGTCACGTGTGTGTCACGTGTGTGTCATGTGTGTGTATGAACATATACATGATCATACATACACACACACACGCACACGCATACGCATACGCACACGCACACGCACACGCACATCCACACACACACACCCACACACACACACGCGCATGCACGTACGCACATACACACACACTTATGTGCATTGACAAACACATTAACACATAGCAATACCTCAACATACAAATGCATTGACATACAGGAAACTCATGATATGAGTAGGATTTTTTGTAAGTTATTGTCTTGAGATATGAGAAAGCTTTGAGATACGAGCCTATTTTCTATTCAGTTACTAGGAGGCCAAGTATGCAAGTGGCCTGTTTCTAGAGTAGCGCGCTCAGTCTTTTTTGTGTGACTCAATTCAAAAAACTTTAGAACGTTGGCAAAAATTCATTGTGGAAGTGAAGCAAAAAACACCAAATGGGAACAACACAGAATTAGAGATAATTTTAATAAAATATTAGAAATTAACCTTAAGTGCGTGTTAAGAAAACTAAATTAATTTAAGTTAAATTGTAAGTTTATGTTACGCAACATCCCAAAATTTAAGCAGATTGCTTTTAGGTCTCCCTAACACTGACATTGGCTACTACATCTGTCCAGAAGGTAAAAATTCTATAGATTTCTGCATATAATAATGTTGCGTTTATTGCAGATCATAGCCAATAAATCAGTATTTCTACTTTATGAGCATAGGTAGTAAATTACAACAATTAAAATTACGCTATTTTATTGTAATATCATGTTCTAAGTGTTTTCCATAGTATAGGAACAGATTAACTTGTATTTGGTTATTTTTTACCAAAACATTGCTTTGGGATTCAAACAAACCTGATATACGATCTTAGTCCTATAATGAATTATGGTGTTGTATGTTGAGGTATGACTATACCTACTCAACGGAACATGTAAATACACACATATACATTGTATCTACACGTATACAGACACATGCACATATGTATATGCACATACACAAAGAAGTTTGTCTATGTAAATGTTGCAAAATATTTATGAAACACCCACAGAAGTTCTTTGGAATGACTTGGCACCAACCCTAAAGCTCTAAAGTGCAATGTGTAAAAGTGCCGTAGTTGTTTACCATTCTGAAACAACATGTTTACTTATCAGTAAATAAAGCATGAAGTTTATTTTTCATAAAAATCATCTACTCTGCAAAAAAGTGATCCAAATTTCATAATGGTATTATCGTATCATTTTTCATGTTTTGGTCGATTGCACTGCTTGTGTGTATAATAATTTTGTAACTTCTAGTGAGTTACCTTTTGTAACATAAATTTTTGCAGCATACTATTAATGTTTGTTTTTCCTAAAACAAAAATTCTTTTGCCCAGAAATGCCATTATTATTGAAAGCATTGCCAAGACAAAAAATGAGTGAGGAAAGTAATAAAAATATATTTAAAATGTTCTTTAGCATGGTGATCACATGTTCGAAACAATACAAAAGATTGCATGATCAAAACTTTGATGAAACTGAAATGGAGCATCTGCCATTGTTGCCATATCACTAAATCAAACAAAGAAAATATTCCTAATCATGAGATCATTGAAAAGAGAAGTAGATAAAAAGAAAAGAGATGTCATAATTAAATAAATTAAGCTTTAATACATAAAATAAGCAAGAAAAAGAGTTTTTTTAATTAAATAGCAAGCTTTATCCCCTATTACCACTAATGTGTCTATAAGCACCACTGAGTAACCACTGATGCAAGAGATCTGTTATTATGTAAAGGAATTTTATAATCTGTACAAACTGCATCTAGTCGGTAACAAGTCATATACTGGGCTAGTTTTGCAGAAGTTTTGACGCTCTCCTGTAGTTTTGATGTATCTACGAAAAACGATATGATTTATCCAAGTATTTCAAGTTACAGCTACGTTTCTTGAGTTGTAGTGTATTTGCAGTGATAGAATATGCGGTAATCAATAAAGGTCATTAGAGAGTCTTCTAGTCAGCCGTGCAAAAAAGGTTTAACTCTGCCTCAGCTACATGTATTTATAAAAAAGACACAAAAGTTTATTGCGCTTGGTGTATATTCATCTGCCAACTATGGCGAGCATTGTGGTACTTAACGGTCTCTGATTTACCTGTCTCATCTGGCCTCCTTTTATATCATTGCATCTTTTGTTGACTTGGTTTCCTCACTCTCTCAATCTTTTTTAGCGTTGGCTACCGTCCATCTATCGACTGGGTCTTCATTGACAACCATGCATCTTGTCAAATCGGGGCTCAGCTCAGTCGTGTTGTAGGATGTGGGGTCGGCAATGCACCCTGCCCTGATCTCGGCATTTTTCCGCTTTGCATTCACAGACATTTTCCTTAATTAAATGCATGGCACACTAATGATAGCCTGTAGGAATTTGTGTCGAAAGTGTATAGCTATAATTATAGCAACTGTAACTATATTAGTAGCTAGATTTATTTTTATAACAACATTCAATCTATGTATGCGCATATGTATGTGCAGTTGTGTTAATGTGTATGTGTATGTGTATATGTGTTTGTGTATGTGTATGTGTATGTATAGGTGTATGTGTATGTGTATATGTGTTTGTGTATGTGTATGTGTATGAATAGGTGTATGTGTATGTGTATGTATAGGTGTATGTGTATGTATAGGTGTATGTGTATATGTGTTTGTGTATGTGTATGTATATGTGTGTATGTGAATGTGTGCATGTGTGTGTGTGTATATGTGTGTATATGTGAGTATGTATGTGTATGTGTAGGTGTAGAGGTATGTGTTTGTGTGTGTTTGTGTATGTGTGTGTATGTGTATGGGTGTATGTGTGTATGTGTGTGTATGTGTATGTGTGTGTATGTGTAGGTGTATGTGTATGTACATGTGTATTTACGAGTAATAACAATATGCGAATATGTGTACAATAATTATTATAACTAATAACACTTCTAATAATATTATAATAACTATTATAGAATGACACTTCTTACCATTCATCCAGCCTTAATGATTGCGTGTAACTTTACACATAAATACATTTAGAAGCAAAGATTATGGATGTTTTCTGTTGTGAACACTACCTTTTTATGAATAACAGAAAAAAAACATTGTGCAGACTTGCTGCCAGCTGCCATTGTGAGTTGAACACTCACCGTTGAAAGGCCTACATACAGTTAACATAAACTAATGCTTGCCCAACTGTTTACCAAACCCTCTGTCACAGAAATACGTATAGTTGATAACTTTCTATTGTTCTGGTAGTTAATATTCTGTACTTATGAATAATTATGGAATTTGTACGTTACACGCTTTCACTCATAAAAATTTACTGCAATGCAGCTGTGGTAGCATTATCAACAATGACCAATATGTGCATATGGAATAGATTTCGTTCTGCAAATTGTTGAGTCTTGTATATACATAAATTTTTTGTGTGTATCATAGCAGAATAACGTGTCAAAGCTATATAAAATATGAGTATATTTTCATAGACTTTTTATAAAATTTTAAAATTGCACAAAATAAATGTTTCAACAAAAATGTCAGAAAATTAATTTCGTGAACACCCATCAAAATGCTTTTAAATTGCCTTGTAAAAGGCAATTTAAAACTAATAAAATAAAAGGTTGCTGTTATTTTAAAATAACAGCAAACTTATAAAATAAATGCATAAGTAACAAAGTTTTTTATCAAAGACAGAAGATAGTTGTTTTACATAGATTAGATATAAAGAGTGTGAAACGAACTCGGAAATTCATTGTTCAAAGAATCATTTTGAGCAAGTAGAAGATGCAATGTTTATCCAGCTCTGATTCATAATTTTGCATAATATGTATGTTTGACTGCATATAATGTGTTATTAACAACATTTGCTATAAACACATTATTATTATATTATTAATATTATTATTATGCTTGAGAGGTAGAAATACCTGCACCTGAAGAAATAAAGCAGCCATTTGTAAGAGCTGAAACCAACTCAGTAAATTTGCTTGACCCAAGACAATTGCTTCTACAACTCCCTTCCAAATTTATGTCATTAGTTAAAATGTGAGAAATTATTTTGGCACAAATTTAGTGGACACCATTGGTCTTTAAACCTTGGAAAATTGATTATTTCTTGTCATTAGCTCCTAAATTTACAAAAAAGTTTACTTTTATTTGTTGCTAAAAGAAATTACCAATTTTATGTTAGACTTTTAAGAAAAAAAAGGGATATCAAAAATTGTGAAACGCTTGAGAGCTCTTTAGCAATTATGACCTTGTAAGCTATTGCTACAAAAACTATTAAAAATTGTACTGAGGTCTGGTAACTAGTAAATTTTAACCAATGCCAATAAATGGCGTAGCGTCCTTTTTATTGGTAATGATAAACATCGTTGATTGATTTCCATTGTTTTCTAGCCTTAGAAGGCGGCATCATGATTTTACAGCTTTTACAGGCTACCTAAACTTTGATCTTTTTAAAAACTGTTTGATAAATTAAATTGCAGGCGTGCTTACCATATTTTGCTCTCAAAGTGTAGAACTATTGTTAGACGCATTAGGTTTTGACCAGTTCTTTGCTCACTCTTGGAAAGGTCTAGAAAAAATCTTATTACAAAGTACCCTCAGTGATTTGGAAAACTGAGATGCTGGCAGGCTATAATGTTGATAGGTAAAAATTAAAAATTTTGATATCAACCTTAAAATTTTATTGCATAAACTGTAGTTTGTTTTCGACAGCAAATCTAAGTTTTTAAACCTAATTTGTTATATAATTTGTATTGATTTAATTTGCATATATGCCTAATCGATTCACTTAAATAGTACTTTACAATTAATTGCATCTGATTGAACGTTTTGACCGCGGCAGTTTAGCCTAGCATTAGTTGACTAGTCCAGTTGTTATGAATCTCATGTCAGGCTAACAATGTGACAGCATGTAAAATGTCACACTGAGTTAAATGTTTCTTCGTCATGTGTCCTACTCATTTACAAAAATACTATCTAATGTTTTAATAAAATAGTGACAAAGAAACAAATAGACAGGCAAGTAAATTAACTACTGCCAACTTTACGTGAAAATATCTTTTTCATATCAACTTTATTACTTGTATAGTTAATATAATTACATTTTGCTTATCCGTACCAAGCATCTTACCTAGTTCACATAACAAATTACCAAATGTTTCAATGAAGTCATGCCAACCTAGTCTTGGTAGTAAGCATGACTCGCAATATGCATTTGAATATGATCTACTCTGCACACATATAATATAGTACGGATAATGATATTGAAACTCTTGCTTACTCAGCAAGAAAACTCTCGACTTAATCTTACTCGAGTTTGCCAGGTAATGCAGGTTTGTTAAAATATTTGCTCTATAACAGTCAGAGAGAAAAAGTGTTGGATATTTGTCTCAGTTTTGACAAGTAAATAATCTACCAACAAAAGTTTGATGTAAACCACCAAAGTCTGGGTTAAATTTAGAAATTTCATGTTACAATAAATAAAAAGTGTTTGTGGAAAAAAACTGTTCATATTTTTTAAGTTCAAGTAGCTTCTGCATCTAGTTATTATTAAAGAATGTGGCAAAATTATTTATGAGTTGAAAAAAGCTTCCTATTAGTAAACTCAGATACAGAAAATAAATATTGTGACCTTCTATTTGCTCACCAGCCTTTTTGAGCTTATATATTCAATTAGAAAATACTCAACATTTCTCTTAGACAAAGGAACGCTTGAGAGAACACTCGTAAGAAAACTGATGAGCAGAACTTAAGTCAGTTAGTAAACATGGTCATAACACATGCTTCCAACATTGCCAGTGTGTCTTGAAGTACAAGTGTACTTTAGGACTAGATGTTGTTCCTGACATCACATAGCAAGGTTTGAACCCATGATTTGCCGTGGCAATTTAAAGTGTTTACAACCGCACCAAAACTGCTTTTTGTCATTTTATATAAGTTTAATTAACTTATTATATGTTACATATTGTTTTCAAAAGTATTCTATAACATTTTCATAACAAATAAATGAACGACAAAAAATATTAGACCAAATCTTTTAAGGTAGAATATCAGTTGTATTTGGCAAATTACCGCATATTAACATATATGTTCAACATAGTATAGTGTACTACATATACACATTAACAAAATGTTTGGTGTTGTAAATGAGTTATTTCCAGTAAAACACTTATGCAATTATGACAAGGTATCGAGAAAATGCAAATTTCATGGTAAGTTTGAAGTTCTCTCAGAGAATGAAATTTTTAATAGGGGTGAGCTTGAAAAATTTTCGATTTTCCACGTAAAATTTGCACAAATTGCTAACTGTTTTTTGTTATATAGGTTGCTACAAACTGTGGATATATATCATCGCCTAATTTTATTTATGAATTAAACAAAACAATGTATAGCTATTGCTACATTGTAGTCTTAACTTCTGATAATGCTCAATTCAACCCACATGCAAGTCAAATAATTGGTGGATTTGCTAGCAGTGATACAGGAACACTCAAAGCAGTTAATTGGTTATAACCTTAATTGAATTAAATGAAAGAATACTGCCGGTGTATTGTATTTTATGTATACATACATTGCACGATCTCTCATGACTACTTTTGTGTGCCTAGACCAAACCGTGAATTTGTCGAATTAACATTCTTGTCACTACATGGGTTATTGATTGAAATAAATGCTATTACAATTCTGACATCCAGAGCTAACTAGTAGAGGCCTTTTTGTAGTTTCTTTAGAAAATTTTACAGTCAGTTGCTTAGAAAAATAATACTAAATCAGTTCAATAATCTGAAATCAATCAGCTCGTCAATAATAAACATGAACATATTTTTACAGAAGAAATATTTCATACTTGTGTGGTCGCACACCGGAGTGAATAAAAAAAATTATTTCAGGACAAAAAGGTTTTACAAACAAAAACATATTATTCATTTATCAAAGATCTAACTCGCAGCAGATGCGACTTAGAGTTTTACATGAGCAAAGCAAAATACCTGTATATATGCAGTACACTACACCTTTACAAACTTTCATTTCCTAAGTCGCTATTCACAAACCTTACACCTGTCAATGCAATATGTTTGTATAAATAATAATAGTTTAGACAAGCAGGAGACTAATCTGCAACCAAAATTTTGAATCTTCTATTGTGCAGGCTCTGGATTTGGCGAGCAGCCAAAAAATGGCAATATTAAAGATAAGATTGCAAAAGCTTTCGTTTTTTTTTGTCGTTTTATTATAGAATGATAAAAAAGTTTTTTTTATAGATTAATTTACCATATATATATATGTATATATATGTATATATATGTATATCTATATATATATATATATATATATATATATATATATATATATATATATATATGTATATATATATGTATATCTATATATATACTATATATATACTATATACATATATATACTATATATATATATATATATATATATATATATATATATATATATATATATATATATATATATATATATATATATACTCATGCTACAGACAGTACTGTTTCGGCTATTGAAGCCTCATCAGTGCAGCTCAGAGCTTAGGCAAGGAACATAAATCACATTACCAATGAGAGTTGACTTCCTGCCATGAAACAACTAGGTTGCCTCACAGACTAAGAAAGTCAATGTGCTGGCACCAGAGTGCTCAAATCACAAAAGTGATGAGCTTTGCATATATATTTATATTTATATATATATATATATGTATATATATATTTATGTATGTATATATATATATATATATACATATATATATATTCATATATATGTTCATATATGTATATATATATATTTGTATATGCATATATATATATTCATATATATGTTCATATATGTATATATATATTTGTATATGCATATATTGTATACTATATTTTGCAAAACTTTGTGATTTGTTTCTAGACACTATCTGAATGCCCGGCATGTGTTGGATAATCAAAGTCTTCGCACACAAAAATTACATTTTATGTAACATACAACAACAGTTACCATTTTAAGTTTCAAATTTCATATAATGGCCAAAAAATTTTGGTGCAGTTTTAATAAATTAAGAAACAAAATGAAAAAACTGTAAAAGTGTGAATGTTTAAATGTGAATATGAAATAATTAGCAAATAGTAGCTAAATTAAGTCTGTTTTGCTACGATTGCAAGAAAAGATGATTTGGTAATAATACAGTTAATATTAACAGAGAAAAGAATAAAATACCTAAATATGTTGAATTGATAATAATAATTCCTGCATAGAAGTATGTGTGTATAAAAAGTGTTACTGCTTCAGCAGAAGCTCTCCATCGAAAATTTGAATACGGCAATACAGGTACCTCTCGACACTGGTACAAATGTAAAAATGATAAATCGGACTGTTTTTGGCTAACCAAATGCAGAAAAAATTTGGAGGCTAATCCTCCTCAAAATAATACAACTGTTGCATGAAAGATATTAGCCTTTATTGATTTAGCAATTGAACTTTACGGAAAACCGGAAATAAAAGTGTAACGATAGGTAATGATAGCAAAAGTTAGTTTGTAAATGACTTCAAAAAATAACAATTGCAAAATGTAATATTATTTAATAATCAAAGTGCACGCTGAGCCGTTTAGCGTGCGCCTACGAAATACGATATATGATAAGTGCAATTGAATGCTAAGGACTGTATAGCTCAATGGTTAAATGCATGGTTCAAACTTGCAGTTGCAATCTCTGTGAGTTCAAATTCAGCACAAATCAAGCAATTTATTCTACAGTATATTTTATGAGCTATAATTGGACAAACAGACATCTGAAGAGATGACGACAAACTTTTTTATATTTTGGACACGATTTTTATATATCTTTATATATATGTCGCAAATTTTGTGTGTGTCTATATGTCTATATATACGTATGTGTAAATATGTGTTTATATGTGTTTGTGTATGCCTAGGTATAACTAGTAAATTCTTTAAATTTCAAATTCCACATTTTGATGGATTTGAACTCACGGAGGTTGCAACCGCTTGTTTAAATCCACCCACTATACTACTGAGCTATACAAACGTATTGATCGAAGGCACTGTGATTTATGGCCTAACGAATGCACTTGCAAAATGACATTTTATTTGAACCTGCATGAATTTTATTAATTCTATGAAACAAGAAGTTTTTTTTGTTTTTTTGAAATTATATTTTTGGTTTTTTGTATAGTTCAATTGCTATATCTTTGTTCAAGGTCAATTATTCTTACGCATGCAATTGTATTACTTCTGAAGTAAGAGCCTCGACCTACTCTTGCAAAAGACAGTACGGTGTTTCATTTTTACAGTTGTACCAGTGTTGTGAGGTACCTTTATTGGTGTATTCACAGTTTTGATGGATAGCGTCTGCTGGAACAGTAATTTATTTTATACGCACACTTTTATGCAAGAATTATTATTATTATTTCAACATATTACAGATTTTTATGTATTTTCTCAGTTTGTATTATCTGTATTATTACCGGATCATTTTTTATTGTAATTGTAGCAAAAAAGATTAAATCTAGCTACTACTTGCTGAGTATTTCACGTTTATATATGAACTATTTTATAGTGATTTTATTTTTTTGTTTTCTTTGACCTGCCCAAGACATTTTCTTGATGATAAGAAGTTTGAAAGTTAAAGTTGTTTTACAACGTTTGAAAACCTTTACAGTTGTTTTTATTTTCTTTCCTAATTTATTTTAACTATACAAAACACTTTTTTCATGATATGTAGTTTGAAAGTCAGGATGGCAAATTTTGTTATATCTTAAATACAAATCAATTTCCTGTCCAATGATTTTTTCATTACCTGGGCAACGCCGAGTAGGACAGCTATTAGATATATTTATCTTTGTATATGGTAGTATATATTCACCTACACTACATTGACTAAAATATATTTAACAAATTTTTGAACATAGTGGTTTTTAAGGAAACATGTCAACAGTAATATTTTATAGACAAATGTCTCATGCATTGGTTGGATATTGCCTTATCATGATAAGGTTGTAAGCAACTCTTACACCATTTAAAAAGCTTTTTTGCAATTGAAAGCAGTAAGAAGTTGTCTGCTCATGAAAATGTAACAAACCTTTATATCTGGGAAATATGTCCTTCATTTGTAGTCATTGGCAAAGGTTAGGAAAAAATTAAAGGAAAGAATTATGAATTCAACAAACAAACAACTATATATAAGAGGTTAGAAAATATGCACAAAAATAAGGATTTTTCACCTGTTGTTAGTTGTGTACTCACTGTTTCAAATTCAATGACATTGTTTCTTGTTATTGCTAATATTTGATTATATGTAAAGTTTTGCAGCCTTTAAAAATAGCTCTATCTTGCTAAATCGATTATTTAGGGTTGCTGAGGTAAGTTGCAGGTTGGAAATTTGGGTGAGGAGTTGTCTCTTCAAGATTACGATACGCCGGGGGTTGCTGTGGCTGAACTTGATAACCAATCGATTGCTGCTGATGCCCCTGTGTTACAGCTAAAACAAAAAATAGTTTATAATTATCAAAAACAATATATATTTTAAATAATGTTATCTTTTATATTACATATATCCTATATATGTGTCTAAATTGTTATCCCACAGACAGTGTTTTTTCAGCTTTTTATGGATTATCATTGTAGTTAAAATTAGGCAAGGAAACTAACTCTTGTTGCCTATTAGAAGGAGTTACTTCCTGCCACGAAAAAAACTAGGTTGTCTTACAGACTTTAAGAAAGTCAATGTGCGACAGAAGAGGGCTCAAATCAAAAAAAGGTTGAGCATTGCATTGAGGCCAACATTGTCACACCTCTCAAATTCATATAAATAAACTAGAAATTCCCCTGTCATACAGCCCTGACCTGATAATGAAAAAAGTAATAATGGAAAAGAGAAATGGCAGTGATGGTTGTTGAAAAAGTAGTTGTCAGCAGGAATTGGCAGAGTATAGTGTAAATGAAAGTTGTTCGAGACGACACGAAATGAATTTGAAGGAGCAAGACTTCAAAAAGGAGCAAATAACAATTTCAACAAATATAGATACGTTAGATAAGTTCAGCCTTCCACTAAAGGTTGCGCAATCTAGTCTCCTCTCTTTTACGTTGTAGGATTTGGTCATTAATAGCTTTTCGAGTGATGTGCTCCCTAGCGAAGTTGTTAACAAGAAAGTCATTAATGTTTTGAACTCAAGAGAGAGCAACAAACGATGCTCCAGCGGTCATTTTGTGGTGTCCTATATCAATGACAGCCTTAGCCATGGTAAGACCTTGACTCTTGTGTATTGTCAAACCTCATGCTAGATCGAAAGGAATGCCTGTGCGACTAAGAGTGACATGGCCAGCAGTTCAAGTACGTTTGATAGGTGTAACTGGAAAACTGTTGGGGTGTTTGGGAAGAAATTTTGGACCAGTATAATCTAGAAATATGCAAACAACAAAAGCAGGTAATGCAAGTGGACCTTGATTTGCACAGTATATAATAAGCAAGACAGTACCAATTGAACCATTGACTAATTCCTTCTCAACCCAAAAATTTGCTCTAAGCATAACTCGCAAACCGACTGATAGGAATCTAGTGCGTTGAAGACCGCATGCAAGATTAGAAGATGCCAAGTGAGCATTGCGGCCAGCGTGTTTTGATTTAATCTATTTTACACCTAATCTACTACTATCTCAAACCTATGTTTTACAGCATTAAATTAATTTTAATTAAAGCTGTAGGCCTAACCTACTGTAATGTATGTAATTTGACAACAACAATAAGGAAATATGTTTATTATAACTCTGAAATGCAAAATTAGAAGTAAAATGACAAGCTACTGTGTACTATACACAGTTTGAAAGTTGGTTGTGTTGAATGTAGAATGGTTTTGATAGCGATCTTTAACAGAAAGCAAGTACAAGCGTTCACGTGTCTGGAAGTTTTCAGCAAACTGGAGCAAAATAAAAAAATGTTCTCGTCATAAAGGGTCATTGTAGTTCGGCCCTAGCTTGTACATAAGTTGTAAAGAATTTCGGCTAACGTTTTGAATAATTTAATGAAAGCTTCGGTAATTGGAAAAAACATAGGCTAATAAACTGTGTACCCCAATTTTGTACCTGTGAATCGGTCTATGCCTCAAACGGTCTACGTTTTTTACAGAAACCTTCGTATAAATTTGATTACAAGTAAAAAATGCCATAGACTGGTGAAATGAGCCCAGTTTTCTCGTGAAATGCGCACTGCTAAATAGTTCTACTATCTGTCGCATGGCTTTATTAGCGTATCGTAGGCCGGTCTTAACTTTTATTAAACCAAACTTTTTAAGCGTTTTGTGGCGATTTTCGGCCGAATTAATCTGTATATTTGTGTATAATCCGATCAGATGGGTAAGTTTTAAGATATTGCAGTAACCTTTCAAAGACTTGGTAACATGTTTAAATAAGTTTATATGTGTTTTGTATCGTTATTACACTTTAACGTCTCTACAAAGAAATGGTTAAATTTGTCGATGATATTTCGATACGAGGGTTTGCAACGTTGTTGATGAACATAAATATATATATGTATAATATACATGTATATATATATATCCCATATATACAATATATATATGGAATGAATATATATATAGATATATATATATATATTGCACATTTCACATGTGGAATCATGAAAAGAATACAGAGAAGCATACAAGAACAGCAGAAGGAATGATAAATGTGGCTTAGCCTTGTGGTTAAGTGTGCTTGTTTACAAAAATACAGTTGTGATCTTCGTGAGTTCTAAACCGATACGAAGCATGTTTTTAAAATCATAGATTTTAACTGCTATAGCTGGACACACACACGCACGCATGCACACACACCAAACGACGACAAATTACAACAACCCTAGATATATATATATATATATACATATATACATATATACATGTATACATGTATACATGTATACATGTATACATGTATACATGTATACATGTATACATGTATACATGTATACATGTATACATGTATACATGTATACATGTATACATGTATACATGTATACATGTATACATGTATATATGTATATATATATATATATATATATATATATATATATCTAGGGTTGTTGTAATTTGTCGTCGTTTGGTGTGTGTGCATGCGTGCGTGTGTGTGTCCAGCTATAGCAGTTAAAATCTATGATTTTAAAAACATGCTTCGTATCGGTTATACATGTATACATGTATACATGTATACATGTATACATGTATACATGTATACATGTATACATGTATACATGTATACATGTATACATGTATACATGTATACATATATACATATATACATACAGATATATATATATATATATATATATACATATGTATATATATACATATATATATTTGTACCATATATATATATATACCCATTTGTATATATTTACTGTAAAATTGTAACTAATTAGCTGCAAAGCTTAATCAAAATGAGATTTAAAACATTTACTTGTTGGAACTGGACCGGCTGCATTGAATTGAGAGCCATCCAAGTTGACCTGATAAGCTGGGACAGTTCCAGGGCAAGCCACGTATTGCTGTTGAGTTTGGAGAGCAGGGGCAGCATACTGGATATGAGGATTTGGGCGAGTTGGAAGGCAGCAACTACAGACAGCTCCACAGCAGAGTGTGGCGCTCCATATCGTGATTACTAGCTCAGCAATAGAGATCAGCAGCAGTATGACGTTCAAGGATATAGCGGCCTTTAAAGCCTGCAAAAAAGTTGAACATGTTTTACATTTCAAATAGATTATTATCTACATTAATAACAAGTTGATAAAACTCCAGGCCAACATTTTATGGTCGATCCAAAAAACATTCAACTGTTATTATTAACAACATAGAGTAAATTTTAAAAAGTGTTCCTTTTCTCAAAGTTTTCATTAAAAAACTTTGAGAATTTTTAATAAAACTCTTTTATATTTTTTTTGGTGTGTTAAAAATTTCAAAAGTTCTTGTAACTATGCTTGTTAATAAATGTGCAGTCAGCATAGCCAATTGCCTTATCTTGAAAGAAATAGTTTTATTTCTTTGGGCGCTGACTGCAGCTAGTTTTCATCTAATGATTTGTAGCTAAACGTGGTTAAGATTGTACTGTTATTTATCTAACCAAAAAGTAAACTGTAAACATTGGATAAGTGAACTACTCTCTAGAAGATTCTTCATTTACATCTACATGTATGTATTTATTTCTTTATATTAGCCTACAATAGAACAAACTCTCTACTGTCTGCTGAAGCTAGAAGTGTAGAATGTGTAGTTTTTTACAGTTTTGCGCTTTATTTGTAAAACTTTGTAAGTCACAAATTATGCCAGTAACTCACACTACCATCTATTATTTTTAGTCGAAACAGTTTTTTATGGTTATAGTAAATAATACGAGATGAAGTAACTCAGAAGGAATCTACAACAATGCGAAATACCTGTGGTTTGATAAAATTAACCATTACAACTTGTTACCACTTTGGCTGTACATCTTGAACTTTTGGATCACATAATTCGTTACATTTTGAAAAATGTTTTCAGCATATCTCCTCAGGCTAGATCAACCTGATAGCTCCACCACTAAATACTTACAATGCAGATTGTATAGCTCACGCAAGTTTATTATGGTTAGCAGCAAGGTGTTACTCAGAGCAAGTTTATAAATATTGTTAGACTGTGTCGGAAAAACAGATAAAAGTGTTCATAAATAAATCTTTTGAAAACCTTCAAAACCTACGTCTAATGCAAAAATAAACACTTACTGGGCAAGAACCGTAGTAGTAGTAACTGCCACAGCTGTAAGATGCATTAATAGCAAGACCTGTGGAGGCCATTGAAATCAGCGGTAAAAAGAACAGAGCTGAGCTGATGATGTTAAGAACCATAGTAGCTGTGATCTAAAATAAAAATAGTATTTATTTGTACAAATACTATGCATTGTGGCTATGTTTAACTACCACTATTTTAGAGTGTAAAAAATTCTAAAATAGTACGTAATTCGAACCAAATAGATGAACTTTACCATTACTGTTTGGTTCAGTTTGCTGTCTACAGTACTGAAAAAATAATAGCTAGCATATTTAGTTTCAATAAACCTCTTACATATATTTGGATGTAGTTTGCACTGAAATCCTAACATGCCTTCATTGTAATATAATTTATTGTTACTTTGCTTTGGTTAAGCAAATGTCAGACTTCATATTAAGATAAAAAAATCTGTATCAACTACCACAGTCTGACTTTACTACTTGATTGATATTGTATAAAACCTTACAGGTTCATTTAGCTCAGTCCTATTTAATATAATGGTTGTTATAATATGACATCTTATTAAGTTTATCACAATTGCTGCAAAATCACTTACCCAACCACCAGTGTTACGCTTTACAGCACCGAGTCCAATTCCTCCAACAATAACAAACTGTAAAGAATGTCATATTTAAGAAAAGTGTTTCTCATTGTTAGTTTTTTTCTTACAACTTCAAAACTCTGCAAAACTTAAAACCCAGTTTGTAGTTAAAGTTTCATGCAGTAGTTCAGTGTTTCTAGCATTGAAGCCTAATTAGAACTTTTGTGGCATTGCTCTTTCAGTTATTGAATCAGTTTTCAACCAAATAAATCACTATAATACCAAGGATCATTTTTCTTCACTAATGCTGGTCAGAAATTAACAAATCAGTAGACTGAAGAGGCCAGCGCAGATTCCTAATGCATCACCAACAAGGTAGACTTGCTAGTGTGTCATAGCATGTCAGTAGACCTTGTTTAAAAAAGGCAGAAGTTACAATTATATATTTTTTTTGTAAAACCAATGTGACATGGTAAGCTATGCGATATGGTGGAATATGTGATATAGTAAACTATGTGATATGTGAAACTGTGTGATATGGTAGACTATGTGATATGGTAGACTATGTGATATGGTAGACTATGTGATTCGGTAGATTATGAGATATGGTAGACTGTGTGACATTATAGTAGGCTCAAAAATTAATAATTACTGGCTCTGGTTTGTGTTGACCTTTTTGTAATCGAAGGCTCATAAATGTGCGCAGTAAAAAACTAAAGCCTTCAGCAAAACAAATTTTTAAAAATCTTCTTTTTAGTAAGAGTTAAATGATAAAACTCTCGGCAAAAACTTAAATGGCTACAGATTGTTAAGTGGAATGTTGAGTTACCTGTACATGTTCTAGGTTGCTACCTTTTAAAGGAAATGTGTGTTCTTTCGAACATTTCTTTTCTACATGCGTACAGATCCAAAACAGATACAGGCAGCAATCATTAGCATTAACTAGGTTCAACTGGCTAGCAAGCAGTACACATAACAGAGTACAAACCTAAATCTTCCGTTTTGAATAGAGGAAGGAAATGCATTTGAAGAGTTTCGTAAGACTTGTTAAGTTTAAAATGTAGTTCAGGTCTACTTTGCTACCAATTACAAGGCTTGTATATATGGAATGATGGAAAACATAAAAAAGGCTTATTTAATTTTGTTAAATATCGTCTATATAATGTCAGCATGAACTGGTGCAATTTAGAAATCAGAGATCAAAGTTAATCAGATTGTAACTTTGCTAATTAGTTTTTCTCGTTTATCTAAGAAGTTTTCGAATTCACATATTAATGTGAAAAAAACACTTAATTTTTGCTGAAAATCTTGGTTTTTCTGCAAACGTATCTTATGAAAGGCATGCAAATAATTCAAAGTTATTTATAAAAAATAACTCTAATACACATACCGTTACACTGATAATAAATCATCAATGTAATGTAACAACAAAAATATTGCTGACAAATGTGTATAAATACATGTGCACGTATATGAACAGTAAACATAAAGTATTTAATTTTTAAAACTTTAATTACTAGTACCAGTTGTTTTATTATTAATTATGTGAGCAGAGAGATAGTTACAGTGGAAGTTTCAAGGTGTGAATGCAAAATTTATTATAATATTTTTAGTGTAAAAATCTATGTGTATTTTAATTTCGTTTTTCTATTTTCCAAAGCAACTCACTAATAATATGTATACCAGACATATATGTGTTGTTTCATATTTAATGTCGTGACTAAAAATCTTATTCAATTAGAAAACTTTAAACCTTATTATAGTTCATAATGACTCACATAGACTCCACTCCAGATGCCATAGCTAGTGATGGAAAACAAGCCAGTAGACGTGCCAAGTTCAACAGGTATTAGAGCGATTCCAAACAGAATGCAAAGTACTCCCATTACTACTTGAGTGACTGACAATCTTTAACAGAACAAGCTCTCTTTAGATTGTCAACATATAACCATCTGCATATTATTAGCGCTTGAGCCTTGATCATCTACTATTTTTTAAGAATGAACAATGCAACTATTTTCTGAAACCATTGGAATGTTTCTAAAAGTGACAAAATTTGTTCAGCAATATATATGTAAAATATATAATAGCATATAATACTAACTAAATAGTTGGATGAAAACTTTCAGATCATAGTTATTATGTGTATGACCCCGGCTTATAAACTTTGCTCATGCGCAGGGCAAACGTTTCTATTTTACCATCAACATGTTCCATTTTACTTTTTCGCATATTTGTCTAAATTACATTTTGTATTTTCCTTAATTTTACTTTTTTCAAGTGTAGAATGAGTAAAGCTGTAGCTCATACTATCTGCATTGTGATGCCATTCTTTTGTAAAGCCTCATATACTGTAAAATTTGTAAAAGTTTGGTTGAGGATATGGTGCTTACTTTTAGCTTATTTATTGAATAACTTTGGTTGTTAACTTTAAGCTCTAACACTGTTGAAAATTAAATAGGCTGTGTCCAAATTAAGACAAAATATTTTGATGATTTAAGAATGAGTTGATTTTAGATGTTTCGCTAAATAATTTTGTAGTCACTTTAAAAGAGCAACTCGTTTTGTTGTATTTGGAACTTTAGGGTTTTAACAGTCACCTACCAGTGTATAACATCATAATGCAGTGTAAATTATTCAACTAAAAGATCTGCTCACCCCTTCATCTGGGTCAGGGCTGTTTCTTTCAGTTTATAACCTTGTCCTTGAGGATTTTGTGTGACAACTGTAACACCAGGCTGTGCAGCATACTGTTGCTGTGGTGGTTGCTGTAGCGGTTGCTGCAGTGGTTGTTGTGGTAGGTGCTGTGTTGGTTGCTGTGACTGCTGCATTTGTGGTTGATATTCCATTGTGGTCGTTAAAGACTCAGAAGTAAAACTCGTTCTAAAGGACAATTGAACTAAATATCACACTTGCGTGTTCAATGCTATAACAGTATGCCACCAATTTGATTAGTCGTTTTAGTATTGCGGAGGGATAAAGTGTCAGTTGGTTAAATGATATGTTGCAGACAACAAGTTTATTTGATTTAAATTGATAAAGAAAAACTAGCATCATTTTGCTCAAAGTTCAAAAAGAGCATCGGTTAATAGAAGGTCAGATCAGACTCATTCTAGTGTTATATTAGAATAACTTATTTATTTTGATATTTTGACAAGATTTTGAGAACTGGTAAATAACAAACTTCTGACTCTGGATATACATAAAAATAAATTTTTACACGCAGAGGGAAATGGTTTTCTCACCCCTGTTAACCCAAATATTTGTAATATCTGCTGAAACTCGATTTTCTAACAAGAGACTTTGAGATTTAATTAAGCCCTAACCCCAAATTGTTAGTGGTTCCAAACAATACTTTTCTGTAACTCAGTTGTGTCGATTGCTGCCAGTATTTTAGCAAGCCAAATTTAATGTGTGCATGTTATTGCGCTGAATGTTTCACTTCAGACTGAAATTGCATTTGTTGATATATGCCAGCACATTTAAATCACCTCTACAATTAAGAGTAATTGGTTTTTGGAAGGAGACCCAAGCTTGAATATACATCTCTACTTACTGGAGCTAAAAGGGTGAAAAATTTTTTATTTTGTTTTAATTATATAATTTTTTATTCTCACGTAACTATTAAAATATAACAATTAATTTTTGGTCACTCTGACTGAGTCACAGTGTTGTTCAATTAGAGGTTTTACGGTATATATAGTTGTATACAACTTTATATATCAAGTGATGAAGATTCATTTAATTTGCTATCTTAACTTGCTATTTCATTTTGTATTTGGAAACACTATCTTGTCTTGTTACTTGATCAGATATTTAAATATACTGTCTCTTCTTGTTACCTTATTTTGCATTTGTATATGGTATTTTGCCTTGTTACTTTATCTCGTAGTAGGAAAATTTGTCATGACAATATTCACAGCCTAACCTCAGGTACGTAAAACTGTTTGTCACATATCAATGCATGTTTTAAGGGTTCTTATCGTCTTTTCACTTGGTGCAATGCAAATAAATACCTAATAATTATCCAATAGTAAACCAAAGAGCTCAAATACCAATCAATTAAATTAAAAATCAATCAGCTCAGATATGAAAACTTGCTGATTGCAGCTCTGTAAGTTTGGCTATTAAAACATTAGAAAGCTACGAGTCTGAAAAGATTGTGAATAATAAAGTTTTTTCCACTTTCCTAGATTCATCACTTGTCAGCCATGTTATTTATATTCAGCAAGATACTGAAGCTCGGGAAATGAATAAGAAACTGTCTAGCGTGATTCATTTACAAATCAGTCAAACTTTAGGAATGCAATTTAGCTTATCGCACTGAAGGTTTAACCCACATATCTATTGAAGCTCACGACTAATAATATAGTACAACAGAGGCTCATTAAACAAGAAATAAGCATGGCTAAGGTTTAAGTAGCTGTGAATCACTCTTCGTTCTCAGAACGTCCTCATAGCAAATTGTATTAGCAGTAATACAATTCAGCGATACAAAACGAGTGATTGGGTTCAATCAAAAACAAGCATTGCTCAATAGCTTTCTCTTGTAGTCTTGTCATAAACAGATTTACTTTACTTTTGAGTATACTTGCGCTGAGTAGACTGGCAGTCTGCAAGCATACCAGTTTTTGTACCTCTGTACTAAATGATTATACTTGTAACAGATGATATGTACCTCCAAGTTTGTATTATCATATCTCCGTATTTCAGTTTACATAACTCATGCTATTATACTCAAGTCGTTAAATTAGTTGTTTGGTCATGAAATGAATTGTTCCCTTTTTTGATAAGAAATGTAGTAACATGGCTTTGTAAAATTTGGTTTTGAAATATGAAAGAAATAAAATTTTTGAAAAAGATTTAGCGGTTAAATCATTTAAACTCTTCCCGTGCGACTTCCAACCAACACTGCCTCTTTTTCAAGCAGCCATCCCCTAGTCATATCAATTAGCTATATCTACATGTATTTCCATGAATAGTTTTAAAAGCTTTTATATTTGTTTCAACACTTGAAATGACGTAAAAGTATATTTAGTTTTTGTTTTCAAATTTGATTGGCTGTATCACAATTGATGAAACTCCCATTATTCTAACTTGTGTTAATTGAAGTTTGCTTAAATCCTGTATGGTTGTGGCAGCTTATCCCAAACAGCAAAAAACATGAAGCTGTTAATCTAAGCTCATTGTTCATGTGACCATGAACAACCAAGATCATGTAAAAGTTTAGCAGATGCAACGGTGACTCTAATTTGGCTGTTGTGACAAAATTTTAACAAATATAACTAATGATGACTTATGAAGTCGACTTTAGATGAATCCAGAAGATCACATCCCATTTTTAAGAGCTATGATGAACTCATTGCTTTAAAAATGAGCTGTGAAATTATACAACAGGATAAACTCTAAGCTCTGAAAGCTCGGTAAAAAAGAATATTTACTGACTGTTGCATCACCCTTGCTTATACACACTACACCAACTTTGATATATGATGTACTATTAATACTGTTCTAGAACATTCTAATGATTTATTACTATACATAAACTGTAAACTATGTAAGCTGTATTAGTTTAGTTATATAACAACTCCTGCTACAGGGAGTCATTGTTGTAGTCTGTTTCTATTTAAGTAATATTAATATATCCATAACAATTGGAAAATATTCATCAACTTACTTGAGTTAATGTATGTATATAAATATAAAACACTAAAATACTGATACAATTTTGGCACACTTACCCTTTGCTTTATGCCAATTACAACTGTAAGATTGAGATCAGTTTTATCAATAAAATTCATTTATTTATCAATATGCCTAAATTCAGTGTAAGATTCACCAAAAGCAAATTACAATTGATGGTACCCACAACCACCAACACTTAGAATTACTGTTACTACTTATAATTGTGTGAGAATCATTGATTGACTACTTTCTTTAGAAACTCTTGCAGTAGTTCAAGTTTTGGTTTCTATCAATAGGCTTACAACTGCTGCCACTTGCTACAACGCTTTACAACAAGTAATGGACCTTGAATTCAAGTCATAGAGTTCTATATAACTAGATCTAAATAAATTAACAGTAACTCATTTGGGCTACTAAGGACTAGAAAAGATGCTATTATTTTCATACACTTTCCTAGAGACTGTTTTTTATTATATAGATTAGCATGACAGCGTTTTCTACTGAGCAGTATACCACAATCTTAAAACCAACAGTCTATTGTCTAGCACATGATGTTTCAGTGATAGAGTTAATCATGCGCGAGTGAAGGTTACCGGCAAAAGAGAACTTCAGGTTTATATGCCTATATCTGCCATATCCATTCATAGTATTAAATATTGCTCATGCCTACCGCAAAAAAAAACATAAAGGGAACGCAAAGGCCTGAGGGTACGCACTGAGAAGCACTCATAATTTTTTTATCAGTAAATCTATTGTGAGTGTGTCAGCATTACATGCGTATGTGACATGACAAACCTGTTTATTTAGGTATTTTATCAAACTACCCAAATGTAGTGTGAGTTTCCTTGAGAGCAGAACACAAGTGAGGCTGGTACCAACTATCACCAACACTGAAGGGTTCTCTTACTAGCTATACTAGCGAGAGAATCATCGATTAGCTATATTTCCTTCATAATACCCGTAGTTTTCAATAGAGTTAATCACGCTTGACCAAATGTTATTCAAATAAAATAACTTCAACCGTGGCTTAATGTAGGCCTTAAATGCTCTTTGCGTCCGTACTGCTAATAATAAATATTGTCCATGTCTACCATAAAGAAAAACCTAAAGGAAATGGGAGGGCCTGTGGTACACATTGAAAAGCACTCAAAATTCTTTTATCATTAAGTCTATTGTGAGTGTGCAAGCATGACATGCGTATATGACATGATAGATTTTCTCAGAGTCGCTGTCACTGGGTCAGTCAGTAAGAAGTTCAATGAATGAAAACAAGCCTTCAGCAGTGGGTCACAAGACGAACACTCATGTTGGCTATCAAATATTCCATGTTAATAGAAGTACATACTAATTGAGAGTTTGCAGCGATTAATCTTCTACATGTTTTACTGTGTGATGAAAAAAGTCTGAAGTCCAGGTATTTAGTCAAATTTGAGAAGATTTACCAAAGTTTGATTAAATAAGCTTATTTTAAACATTGCAAGTATCTTTTTTCATGCCTAGTAATGTTAATACTATTTCAAAATAGTTAGAGTTTTTTTTGCTTTCTAACAGCAGTTTGTTAAATTGTATTTCATATCGGGCTACAAAATTTTTTAAAATGCAGAAGTCTGCAACATGCTTTGGCTTTGTATAAAGGACTTGAAATGTTAAATTTGATAAAACTTGATTTGATAGTTTTTCTGTTTTACTATCTTTGCAAGAGAAAATCTCAAAAATTTTTGTTGATCTAAAAAGGCTCTAATTATACTATAGAGAATATACATATGCAAACTGTTTTTATTCATGTGTAAACTGTTATTACCTTTATCTAATGTAGTAAGCTACATGTAGTTGGTTCATTTCTGCTCAATTTTATTTACACACAAAAAGTTTGAGCCTATCAGCTACTTGGCCCATTAAGATGCTTTTGGAGAAGTACTGTAACTGATTTAGTCTGGACTTAGACAGTTGAGACGCTTGTTAGTACTACATTGTAATTGTACTACTTGTAGTCGGTTTATTTCCGCTCAATTTAATGTACACACAAAAAGTTTAAGCCTGTCAGCTATTTGATCCATTAGATCGCTTTTGGAGAAAACTGTATCAGGTTTAGCCTGAGCGTAAACAGTTGAGGTGCACATTATCAAGCCTAGGAGAATTGCATTCAAGTGATGGCATTTAAGTAGAGCTCAGTCTAAACCATTTGATGATCTATAAAACATATATTAAATTTTAAAATATTACAGTATAACCTTTTTATCCTAATTTTGAGCTAGGCTAAACTAGTTAGAGTCACCTGTGATGAAAAAAAGTTAACATTAGAACAGAATGTCAGCCTTTGTCAGCTTGCCTTCATGTTTTAGACTTACCAGAAGCTAACTATAAGTAAGTAGCATCACCCAATCTTCACATGCTCTTTTTAACACACTGTTTAATAGTGTGACTTTTGAAAGCGCTTTTATGTTTTTTTAAAATGGCTAAAAAAATTTCACAACCTCTTTAGGTTTTGATGTATTTTATGGTCGTATAAGTACATGTAGACATTAGAGTTTTATACATGTCGGTCTATAACTAGCTAGTATATTAGTAAGCTGCTACCATTACTAGCTCTGTTAGTAAGCTGGTATCAAATTGACAAATAACTCACCTTTCTTGGCTCTACTTGTATCCTGCTGTGGCCGAGTAGCAAAGGAATGCAAAGATGGGCTCTGAATTAAGCAATACTCAACACGTGATCTTATTCTTATGAGCCCTGCGTTTGTACTGCTTTTCATGCTTGACTGCACGAGTTGTATAACATTATGAAAAAAAAGTTGTTTTGCTGAAGCTACATGTATGTTCATAATTGTTCTCTGGTAAGCACTATTATTGATGCTGAGATAAATTACAGTTGACCTTTACCTTTTATTGAATGGATAACCATGCTAATTATATGGGGACGTTTTGGTGAACCCTGAAAGTGTTTAGGTGAAAATGCCACAACTTCAGAAAACATATAGTCCAGTGCCTGTGGTGCTGAATTGTAAAATAGCAGAAAACGGCTAACAGAAGCTTTTTGATCACTTCAAAATGGTTAATGTAGCATAAATTAACTAAACTAAAGCACTTGCAAACTGAAATCTTGCTATTTCTAGTAAAAAATGTTAAAAATACAGTTGTACTATTTCACAACCCGCAGTCATGATTTCATAATTACTACGCCCTGTTAAACTACGAGTGATCCGGATTGTCATTATTAAAGTAAGTAGTGCGTAAAGACCCGTATTCTATGGAACGGCTGGGCAACTGAGCCGCCCTAACTTTTTAGAATCTTTAATGACTAAGTTCTAAGAATTGCAGTCTAAGCCCATTCGCTTGGACTTTCCAACTACTAATTGTGCTATTTGCGCTCAAGCGCAACTAACGATGAGACTCACTAATCTAGTATTAGTTTTGCCTGCCACCAATGCAGTGCATGAAAGATAATTTTCTGCATTGAAGCAAATCAAAACAGCGACAAAGAGCACTATCGAGCAGCCTCGTCTAAATAATCTTCTAATATTACACATATATGAAGATGTTGAAATACATGTAGATAAAGAATCAGTTGTGAAATATTTCTGTCATGCACACATTGACAGAACAAAAGCTATCACAATAAAAAAGTAATAGCTCTTGTTCTTTCAATTTTTTTACAGAAATCTGTACTGTCAGGAGTTTTATGTCGTTCGTTGAAAAAAGAAAAAGTTGTGCTTACCATGAACCATAAGCAATATATTTATGTAGATTTCGATGCTGACAATTGATTGCATTTATGCATACTTTGAGGGTTGTTGATGACTCAATGGTTCAGAGCTCTAAGGTGCTGCCCCGTATCTCGTTAAAGAAGGGGGCTAACACCCCCCTTAAGCTCCTAGTGTTCATAACTAGTCGCCTAACATTTGCAGTTCCAACTTGCAACCAGGGAATACATGCCTGAGTGCGTAGGCTGCATGCATGCTTGCCAGCTGAAATGGAAACAAAGGCTGCAACCTCATATGATTTTTGCTGTCTGAAATCAGAAACTTACAATTGTAACTCTATTGTTTTATCATCAAAGGGGCTAAGCACTACTGAGTCATATGCGCAGCAATATATTAACTATTATATTGAGCCACAAAAGAGTTTATCCAGACTCTATTTGCAAAGATCTTCTAAGGGATTGAGAGCATCATCATCTTCTACCACCACCAACACCTCTCAAGATGATATCACTATCAGCTGCCATAAGAAATGCTACAGCCATTTCACTCACAAAAAAAAACATTAAAATCAGCTCAAAGGAGAACTGAGGGGAGTTGAGTAATACTATCTCGAACAACAATCTGGCACAGTTTAGTTTTGGTTAGTGAGTTTTTGCTACACTAGAAGAGGATCGGATGGTTGTTGTTCTAGTTGAGGCTTATGTATATATGAGATGCAACTGTTTTACGCAGAGTAACCAAAAGTCTAGTGCGCATGTGGAAAATGATAAGTTCTTAAAAATAAATAAAACAACTGTAACGCTCAAACTTCATATCATGAGAGAAAGGTTTTATGCAGGACAACTAAATTAATAATAAATGAAACAACTGTAAAGGTTTTCTAACCACTGTAAATTTAAAATTTCAAAACTTTCAGCGGCGTGTAAGGTTGCTTGAAACCCGAAATAATTTTTCCCAACCAAATAAGATTATGTAAACTTATTTTTAATTTAAGGGTCCTGCACAAAACATTCTCCTCATCATATGAAGTTTAAAAGTGACAGTTGTTTGAAAAAGTTTAAAAACTTCTACAGTTGTTTATATTTTCTATCTAAATATATTTCAATTACACAAAACACTTTTCTCATGATATGTAGTGTTAAAGTTAGAGTGGCAAATGTTGTTATATGTTAAATAAAAATAAATCTTCCGTCCAAAGACTTTTTATTGTAATAATTTGATTATATTAATTTTTTTTGTAATCATAGCTAAACAGATTATATTTAGCCATTACTTGCTAATGATTTCACATTTACATTTAAACACATTTACAGGTTTATTTTTCTTCTTAATTTATTTCAGCAAAACACTTCTTTCATTATATGAAATTTAAAAGATGTAGTTTTTTGAAAAATCTTGAAAACTCTTGCAGTTGTTTTCTTTTTCCTCTTCATTTATTTGAACTGCTTAAAAATGTTTTCTCATTATATGAAGTTTAAAAGTTAGAATGGTAAATGTTGTATACGGTATGTTAAATAAAAATAAATTTTCTGTCCAAAGACCTTTTTATTACCCGGGCAACGCTGGGTAGTACAGCTTGATAACTAAATCCTATAATCAACTTATCAAAATGTATGTATTGTTATTTATCAAATCTCAATAAAAAACCACCATTATTTGTTGAAGTTCTCTCCCTTGTGTTTGGAGAAAATACATTTAATAGCATAATGCATCTATTCACTTGCGTAATAAATCAGTGACTAGGTATGAAATACATTGATATAATCACCTTGTATATCTAACAAAGTTAAATAGTTGTTTAAAAGCCTTTAGGTCACCTTAGACTGTCATGCACACAATACAGGTGTAAATGGCCAATGTCGCCGCCAATAAATTTGAAGTTGATTGGCAAGGTTGGCCATGCCGACAAAATGAATGTTTAAAGACATAAATTACAGCTATTTTTTGAAACAGTCAAACCCTGTTCTGCTCTTGGTTTTCTAGGCTAAACAAATTCAACAATTCAGCATCACAGGGTCTGGACTAATAGTATTTCAGCTGCTTATTGCGGAAATTTAACTTACTCCAACGTTTAACATTCTCATCTGTAGCTCTACCTATAAAAAATATTTTTTAGTAAAATCAAAAATGGTAGTAAACTTTTACATAAAATATATCATTAATAACTTACGTTGAATCACACTACAAAGCAATACGTTTAGTTGGTCATATTTAGGTTTTTTCAAAAATAGATGGAGTCCAAAGCTCATGTTTTCTAATTGATAAAACTATCAGTATATATACAAACAGATAGTTTATCAATAATCACATATTTTGATGTGAGGAAATAGACAGTGATTGAAGACTAACAGTTATTGGTGAGTGTAACTATTTTGATGAACATAAAGTCCTCTCGTACGAACTCATAAGATTAGATTAAAACTTACAAATATTTGATTATGCTTTACAAAAATTCTTGTTCTGTTATAGAACCAATATTCATGCTAAAATATAATCGTTCAGCTGCATGATGATGAGTGTACAACTAACAGGTAAGATTAAACTCTTGGTGATTTAAAGATTCAACTATGATTTATTGAACTAAAAAGGTTACCCATGATGCTTTTCAGTTTTTTGTTACTAGTTGAATGTTCCTGGAAATGAAAAATTCTAATATGTCAAACACGTAATAGTAAAGGAGCTTCGCCCAGCGGTTGGACTTTTCTATAGGTTATCAAAGTACTTCCCTTGAGAAATAATGGTTACATTATATAACTCCTTAATGAATTCCAAATTTATTTACTGCCTCAAATATTGGGGCAATTGACCTGACATATTTTTAAATAAAATTAAAGTCTTTCAGAAAAAGCTAGTGCAAATTATATGATATGATATATATATATGGTATCTCAGAGCCTACAGGAAAACTAACTTAATTTTTTAACCTTAGTTCAAAGGAGTGCATATCATCCTCTGATAATCATGAATAGCCTGGTGGTCACCTGTGATGCTCAAAAGATGCTGCAGAAATTGTTCGGACTACTTTGCAGGAAATATGGGTCACATGATCAGATTATGACTAGATGATTAGACGACGCTGAAACGAAACTGTAAAGTAGCAAGCATCTATATTTGATAAAGGCTTTCCAGTAAAACCAGAAGGGTTTGTCATAAACTAGTGCTATGAAACGTTTTACATGTATAAGTAGCCTTTTATTGGCCTTTTACTTTACGTGATAACAGCACGTGCCAAAACAGTAACCAAGTCGAGTTGAGTACGTCATCGAAATAAAAGGATTCCAAACTATGGCATTTTCATGATGGCTGCGATTAACTGTTCATTTTTGAGCTCTTAAGAGCTTTTAATCACGTTTCCACATTTTTGTACCTACAGCACAGCAGAGTAAGACATGATGAACTTTTTGGTACCAAATAACTTTAATGTGAGTTTTGTTGTAAGTCAACCTTTAATGATTTTAATCTTTATTACTTACATATTACAATTCCTAGTTTAACACTTATAGGAATGCTTACATGTTATATATTAATATATTTGTTTTTAAAGCAGTTCACAGTGAATGGAAGTGAATGGCAGCGTATATATCATTTGTAGCATATCCAATAAGTCGTCATGAGAAAGAGTCATCAGTATACAATGGTAAGTTACAGTTATAAGTTTAGCAGTTAAATTTTTCTACAAACCAAACAGTTAAGAATTGTTTTTGCTTGAACTTCAGAAATAAACTTCAGAAAAAAGTTGACAACTTCCATTCAGCAAAGCCTGAACTTGTTTATAAAAACAATCGCTAGCCTAAGCTTATAATTCTCACTATATTTTAGTTTGCTTTAGCAATTATCTAATTGTTTTACTTTTCTAAAAGTATTTTTATTAGCTTTGCAATAAACTCTTAACATTGATTTATTTACAGCAAATAAAATTTATTATTGAAATATTACCTAATAACTTTGAAGGTTTTATTTTGCATTTGCATAAAGGAGAATAAGCATTTATAGAAAATAGCTTAAAAGTGCCTAATAGTCAAATATTAAAAGGTATCTTTTGTTTTGGCTTCAATTTGCTAAACTCATAATGTTTTGTTAATTGAGCAACTATTGTGTTGATTACAAATTAATATTGTGTGTATAAGACAACTCCAAGATTATGTGCTTGCTTAAAGGTTGACATGCAACAAAAGTCACATTACAATTATTTGGTATTGAAAGGTTCACCATGTCTTACTCTGCTGTGCTATCGGTTTAAAATATGTAGAAATGTGATTACAAACTCTAAAAAGCTCAAAAATGAACAGTTAATGGCAGTCATCATGAAAACTTTACTAGTTTTTGTGTCCAGTGAAATTATAACTCGCGACACAAAATTATGAACTAATCAGCTCAGCAGATTGCCCGACCAATCCAATCCAAAGCACTTTACTCAATGAAAAGATTTATAAAACTTAGAGAACAATTACAAATTATATACATTGTAAATGTTATGTGCGCTAATTAAGAGAATAAATTTGCATTTAGAAACTTAATTAGGCCTATTTGTTAATATCTTAGCACCAAATATGAAAAAGACGTTTTGCCTTAAAAGCCTTTTGCTGATTTATGAAAATATTTTAACTGAACTAGACCTACAACATGCAACCTATTGTATAAAATGTAATTACTCAGAAATTTGTAACTCATATTTTGTATCTGTTTGATTGTTATTGACCCAATATAAAACTCGTCTTTGGTAAAGGTTAGGCAACTACTAATTTCATCATTGCTTTCATAGTGTGATACAATGTAACTCTGTTTTAGCTACAACACTGGCGCATCAACATCTACCAGCTGGTTATAGTGCTCAGACACAGCAACCTTCTGTATGCTATGATTTTGGACAGATAACTCCTAACACAAATTTGCTACCTGCTACTTGAAGCGGATGTTGGTTAGCAGGCTAAGGGAATTTGTCTGATCTCTGGCCATCCGCTTGCAGTAATCGCAACTTCATACTTGCTACCGTTTTTGGAACCACTGTTCTCCTGCTGGCGCACTGTGACGCTGGAGCAATTTTGAAGATTGCCAACCTAGTCACTTATTGAAGATGATGTTTGCTGGTGCAGTGTGATGCTGGTGCAATCTGAAATGCTGGAGCAATCTGAAATATTGCTAACCTAGTCACTTATTGAAGATGAGGTTTTCTAGTGTACTGTGTTGCTGGTGCAATCTGAAATGCTGGAGCAATCTGAGATATTGCAAACCTAGTTGCTTATTGAAGATGAGGTTTTCTAGTGTACTGTGTTGCTGGTGCAATCTGAAATGCTGGAGCAATCTGAAAGATTTCTAACCTAGTTGCTTATTGAAGATGAGGTTTTCTAGTGTACTGTGTTGCTGGTGCAATCTGAAATGCTGGAGCAATCTGAGAGATTGCTAACCTAGTTGCTTATTGAAGATGAGGTTTTCTAGTGTACTGTGTTGCTGGTGCAATCTGAAATGCTGGAGCAATCTGAGATATTGCTAACCTAGTTGCTTATTGAAGATGAGGTTTTCTAGTGTACTGTGTTGCTGGTGCAATCTGAAATGCTGGTATAATCTGAGAGATTGCTAACCTAGTTGCTTATTGAAGATGAGGTTTTCTAGTGTACTGTGTTGCTGGTGCAATCTGAAATGCTGGTACAATCTGAGATATTGCTAACCTAGTTGCTTATTGAAGATGAGGTTTTCTAGTGTACTGTGTTGCTGGTGCAATCTGAAATGCTGGAGCAATCTGAGAGATTGCTAACCTAATTGCTTATTGAAGATGAGGTTTTCTAGTGTACTGTGTTGCTGGTGCAATCTGAAATGCTGGAGCAATCTGAGAGATTGCTAACCTAGTTGCTTATTGAATATGAGGTTTTCTAGTGTACTGTGTTGCTGGTGCAATCTGAAATGCTGGAGCAATCTGAGAGATTGCTAACCTAGTTGCTTATTGAAGATGAGGTTTTCTAGTGTACTGTGTTGCTGGTGCAATCTGAAATGCTGGAGCAATCTGAGAGATTGCTAACCTAATTGCTTATTGAAGATGAGGTTTTCTAGTGTACTGTGTTGCTGGTGCAATCTGAAATGCTGGAGCAATCTGAGAGATCGCTAACCTAGTTGCTTATTGAAGATGAGGTTTTCTAGTGTACTGTGTTGCTGGTGCAATCTGAAATGCTGGAGCAATCTGAGAGATTGCTAACCTAGTTGCTTATTGAAGATGAGGTTTTCTAGTGTACTGTGTTGCTGGTGCAATCTGAAATGCTGGAGCAATCTGAGAGATCGCTAACCTAGTTGCTTATTGAAGATGAGGTTTTCTAGTGTACTGTGTTGCTGGTGCAATCTGAAATGCTGGAGCAATCTGAGAGATCGCTAACCTAGTTGCTTATTGAAGATGAGGTTTTCTAGTGTACTGTGTTGCTGGTGCAATCTGAAATGCTGGAGCAATCTGAGATATTGCTAACCTAGTTGCTTATTGAAGATGAGGTTTTCTAGTGTACTGTGTTGCTGGTGCAATCTGAAATGCTGGAGCAATCTGAGAGATTGCTAACCTAATTGCTTATTGAAGATGAGGTTTTCTAGTGTACTGTGTTGCTGGTGCAATCTGAAATGCTGGAGCAATCTGAGAGATTGCTAACCTAGTTGCTTATTGAAGATGAGGTTTTCTAGTGTACTGTGTTGCTGGTGCAATCTGAAATGCTGGAGCAATCTGAGAGATTGCTAACCTAATCACTTATTGAAGATGAGGTTTTCTAGTGTACTGTGTTGCTGGTGCAATCTGAAATGCTGGAGCAATCTGAGAGATTGCTAACCTAGTTGCTTATTGAAGATGAGGTTTTCTAGTGTACTGTGTTGCTGGTGCAATCTGAAATGCTGGAGCAATCTGAGAGATTGCTAACCTAATCACTTATTGAAGATGAGGTTTTCTAGTGTACTGTGTTGCTGGTGCAATCTGAAATGCTGGAGCAATCTGAGAGATTGCTAACCTAGTTGCTTATTGAAGATGAGGTTTTCTAGTGTACTGTGTTGCTGGTGCAATCTGAAATGCTGGAGCAATCTGAGAGATTGCTAACCTAATCACTTATTGAAGATGAGGTTTTCTAGTGTACTGTGTTGCTGGTGCAATCTGAAATGCTGGAGCAATCTGAGAGATTGCTAACCTAGTCACTTATTGAAGATGAGGTTTTCTAGTGTACTGTGTTGCTGGTGCAATTTCTATTAAGTTGATGCTTGTAGAAAGATCCAGCATAGGTTGTAGCCTGTTTTGTATTGTGTACAAGAAATAATATTATTGTACATGCAGAGGTATTTATATCCTATAGGGCAGGCTTTAACAGGTTCAATAGGGTAAAAAATGACTAGTTATACAAGAGTTACAATGAAAAACGGGTCTCACCTTCAACACATGATTACATAATAGCTACTTCTAATATGCACATATAGTGACTATGCACACACAAAAAATAATTAATATGCAGAGTTTACTGTGTGTACCGGCTCACATCATGCTTACCCAAAAAACCCTAACTAGACAAACAAGGTATCGTTATTTTCACAGATTATCATAAACTTAATATTTTCAAATGTTAGAGATAACAAGAAAAATTGTCATTGATTTTTAACCAGTGTGCTCATCACTTTCTTTTCTAGTAGGGACATCATATTCTTTTACATATTTTGAAACTAACCTTCTATCATTCTTTCTCTTCCAAAAACTGTATGTTATTTTTTAGTCCGTTATAACGTTGAAAATTGATTACAAACACATAACTCGTTAGCACATTATAAATGTTTGTTAACTTTTCGTTAACAGGTAACTTGAACTACCTTCTTATTTTACCCAAATTCAAACAAATTTTAAAAGCTGTATAAAACTTTGTGCTCACTTTACATGATCAGGCAATTTCTGGCCAATATATAATGCTTTTATCTGAATGATTTATCAGTAATTAAACTCCTCTCAAGGCAGCTGAGTAAAAATGTTCTTTATATAAAAAATCTTCGTGTAAAAATCTTCTTAGTAAAAATCTTCTTTATATAATGTGTTCAATGTGTTGCAGCCTAATATAGTTAAGGTACAAAACTAGGAAGATGAAGAACGTCAAAGAAGACAACAGACACTGGAGCAAGTGACGATATTTCTTCTATTTGATCTTGTATTCAATATTAGTGAGAGTTCTGCACTACAACCAATATTAACAGAATGCTAACTTTGGTTGCTTTCAGTTCCAGGAAGTTTTATTTTAAAATACATGTAGGTGTTTAAGTAATGATTTAATTAAGTTACTTAGTGTAGTCCATTAAATATTTTAGAGTTGATGATGAATGAAAGTTGATGCAGATGAACATACTTTTATTATATTCTATAAGAGTCTTTAACAAATAATAAATTAAAGAGACTAGAATAATAGTAGAAGTTAGTATAATTTTGGTCAGAATGTTACTTCTTAATGGCTCAGCTGCAAATAATCATGAGAGAAAAAATAAGTAACTTTTTTCTGGTTAGTTATTTCATCTCTCATAGACGGATACCATAACTCTAGTTCTTGCACTTTACTACATGTTGCTCTGTTTTTAACATTGCCTTCCATTTACTCTTGCAACTGGTAGTTGTCGATTGCTGATATACTAATGAGGAGTAAAAATTTTGATACTGAATTCCAAAGTAATCTGTGGGTGCAACATACACATTACAGGATTGAAACTAATGCATGCATTACATCATGCACTAGTAGGGGAGGTAGTTATCTGCTCGACAAACACTGTATTTAACTTAATTACTAACTTCACAACAATAATAACAAACAATCATCTGACACCAAATTAATGTCAATGTGAAGGTTTCCAGAATTTCATGAGTGTATTACTATCTGGTATTTTATTATATCAAAATATTAAGAACCTTGAAATGTTTATGGTTGTGTATTAATCTTCACTTACCACTCTTCAACGCAAAAAATCAATAGCTTATGTTATCTTCGAGTGAACATTATAAATCAAGAAAAACATATTTTATGCAATGGTTACCTTACTGTCTGGACTCGCCGTTCATACAGTTTGTTTCCTCCAGTTTTAATCGTTTTGTGTTTACCTTTCAGCCACACTTTCCAAAGGTTTTATTTTGTCAGGTTCACTTTTATTTATGTTCAATTTCTTTCAGGTTTACTTACCTTCATGTTTTTTAAGCTTACAACTTATATGACATTATATTTTCAGTGTGAACTATCTCATTGCTAACTTACACATGTTTAAATTAACAATCATAAGGTCTAACTTTCTATTGACTATGTTTAGTCATGTCATTTCTACCTCTAACACACTGTTTGTTGCTGCCGCTTTGCACTTGTATTTTTTCTTCAACACTGACGATTGAAAGCTCATGTTAGTCTTTGGTTGACTATTAACAAAGTTAGAATAAACTCCTGTTGATTTTCTCCCTCCTTTAATTTTCAATCATGTTCATTTCACCACCTTGTGTATTTAACTGCTGAGTTTGATTACCAACTACATTTTCCCATGTTTACTTTCTCTCATGTGAATCTCCCCTTACGTTTACTTTGTCTCAGCTTTACCATTTTTCATACTTACTTTCTTTCATGTTCACTTTCTCTCATGTCTACCAGTCTGCATGTTTTATAAACTTGAAATCGACATGCCATTAAATATTAAACTAAATTAATTCTTTTAGAATGACTAGATATTTTTGGACAGGCTCAAATGAAACCATTCTAATTTTACTGTAATTCAGCAATTACAGCTCTAATTAAAATGGAAAACTTGGCAGGGTCTGCAATTAACATTCAATGGCCTAATATAAAAGCTATCTGCATTATTTCTCCGCATGCTTATTTAAATTCTTCCTTCTTTAAAGTTTATTCATCGTTTTTATTCATTAGTTTCATTTTTTCTCTCATCTGCTGTTTTTCATGTTTTGTTGTATTTCATCCACTGCATCTGTCTATGTTCACGCAATCTTTTGCTTGAGTCTTAACAGACTATCTTTCTTCTCTCACACCTCAGCTTTTTACTACGATCAATATTAACAAAGAAAATAGCTATATTCTCGTCGTTTACTTTATTCCCCATTCGTCACATTTGTTTTCTGTTTTTACTGCATTGGGTTTGTCTTTTTAACTCTAAACCAATTCTGTCTTCTTCATTGTTATCTGGCTGCTTCTCTTTGTTGCTTTTTTATTAATTTTGTTTGCGCTGACGGTAAACAATTGACAATTTGACCACTTCATCTTTCTGTGCTCACATCCGTTTTCTTGCTTGGGTGTTATGAAATACTCTCTTCTTTATTCATTTGATTTATACTTGAAGCCTTTAGTTTTCTACAATGGCGCAACTCAATTATCCAACTTTATTATCTTTGTTCATCTGCTTCTTCATTTTTCGCAGTTTTCCTCAGTTTCCATTATGTTTGGTTTGTCTTTTATCTGCCCTGAGCTGTTTCTATCTTTTTCTTTGTTATTATTTAGCTGCCTCTCTTTGTTGGCTTCTACGCAGTTGAAGGAGGATGCAGTGCACCATCGAGTTATGTCATCACTGTTTTATGTTTTTTTTTGCATTAACATGTGGAACACAGCCTTATTTCACCCCACGTCATAGAACTTTTTTTGCCATATGAAGCCAACAAAAGTGTTTCTAAAAATTTAAATTACGCCGTCGAAATAACAATAAGTCAGAATAACAAATATTCCTACATGCTATTCACCAAAATCTTTTCCACAGCGCCTGAAAAAATACAATGCTTTCTTTTTTTTGTTTGTCCAGCCTTCCTCGTGTTTCATAAATGCTTGATATTACTTAAGCAAAACGAAAATCAGTAGAAATTAAACAAAAGTAAAAATTTATTATGCATTTTAGCATTTAGTTTAATATTTAGTCCTATTATAAACTTTAGTCTGTTATATGTACGTAACTATATAACCACATGTAAAACTTTAATTCATAAGCTATAGGCCCTTAGGTTAATAACAGCGTTAAAGAAAGAAATAAGAATCATAATCAGATTATAAGCAGATCAGAACCACTACATACACTAAATTTATTGTAAATTTATGTACCTCTAAAGGCCAAGGTTAACATACTATTGTGTTACCAAATTTATAAAATGTTCTATATGTATATACAATTTTGACAGTCTTTTACAAAGAGTTGTTTGCATTAGATAAGAACTATGACTTTCTATACCTCTTTTTTGCAGCATTCTCACCCTACAATGTCAACACCAGAACAAATTAATGTTGAATAGTGGGGTCCACATTATATACTCCCGATGATCTGTTTTATATGCGCTAATAATTTGTTAAAGAAGTTCTTTAATTTTTAAATTCAAACTTTTTTGTGAAGCAGTTTAATAAAGTTTTAACAAAACAATAATATAAACCTTTTGTTCTAGTGATACCATAACCTATTCTTATTCACTTACTGAAAAGCAACGTGCACAATCAACTAACAAACAGGCTAGTTCCTTGGCAATCTAGTGTGCTATGGCAGTCTAGTGTGTAATTATCAGTTGAGCTGATGAAGATCAAAGGCTAAATGCATGCCTAGTTATTCTTATTGGGTAACTGAATATCACTGCGACGGAGTATCAAGCTGGTAATCTGGTTGTCATTAGTTCAAATCCAGCATATTGTAAACCTTTATCTTAAACTGTAACCATGACTAAAAAAGCATGTCACAAAAACGCACAAGCTATTAATTTTATTTCCTGATATAGTTTATATTTCTGGTTTGGGTTGCAAAGCATTAGAAAATATTTCTATTCTTTCCTATGCAAAACACAATGAACACCATACTCTCATCTACTCAGTAGTAAAATCGAGCCCAATTTTTATGCCTCCAAATATTAAAGTCCAATTTCTAAACTCGCTTATTTTAAAGACCGGCTTAAACATGTAAAAGTTGATAACTTTATACTTAAGTAAGAAGGCATTAGATATGATTCATTTCTACCTGTAATCAGCACAGGTGTTGCCTTAATGAAACTGCTGAATGATGTCGTGACTGAGATTAGGGGCTAGAAGTTTGATATGTGCAGACATGCAGCTACTGTACATTTCATTTATATAAAACTTTCAATCATTTATAACCAGCAGTACTGACGACAAAATTGACCAATTGTGGATTCAACTAGAACTTTATTGATTTAGTGAGAATTTTTTTTAAATTGTGTACAACACACCGGAATAAACAACGTTCAGCCTAAATATATGAAATGAGGAGTTGGTGTCCTAGAAGTTAGCAAAATATGACTTGTGTAAATGATTCTGCCGGCCTTTACTCAGGCACGATCTAGAGTGCAAGAATGGCTGCCTAAAATGCAAAAGAGGTGAATATGGTTTTATCATTTTATTTGAAATAACTTTCATTAGCAGCATAGCTGTGACTATTCTGCTCTCCTAGCAAGAGCACTACCTATATATATATTTTTTGCTTCGTACAGTACAATGGAACCGGTAGGAAGCCATATAAAAAAAATTAATATAATCGCTAACATGTTGGCTTAGTTACGGCCAAAATATAAGTGTTAAAAAGCATTAAGTACAAAAACGCATAATAAAGACAGAAAAAAATATAAAAAGTAATGCAAATTTTATAAGAGTGATTATATGCGGATAATCTATATATACACTTCTTAAAGTTTGTATTTATGTGTGTACGCGCATCCAGCTATTGCTATTAAAATCTTGGAGATGATGTCCGCATTCTAATTAGAACTCAGAGAGATCGCTACCGCTAGTTTTAAATCCAAGCGATTTACCATTGAGCTATACAAGCATAACAATGTAATCTAATTTTAAATAATTTAATTTTTTATCATTTACCCTGTAGCAAAACGCGGACGCTAATTATTTTAGCAATGTGCCCGCGTGTTACGACGCTCCTGAACAAAAATATTTTCCGTAAGGTTCAATTACTATACTTGCAGCCCTTAGCTCTCTAAAATGGGGCAGCTCAATTATCCAGCTCTATCTTATTTGTTCATCTGCTTCCTCATTTTTCAAAATTTTTTCGGTTTCCATTATGTCTGGTTTGTCTTTCATCAGCTTTGAGCTTTTTCTATCTTTTTCTATGTTATTATTTTGCTGCCTCTCTTTGCTGGCTTCTCTGTTTACCTATGTAAGGTGTAAACATTTGAGGGAAGATGCAGTGCACCATCAAGTTATGTTGTCACTGTTTTATGTTTTTTTTGCATTAAAATGTAGAACACGATGTTATTTCGCCTCACGTCAGAGAACTATTTCGGCCATATGAAGCCAACAAAACTGTTTCTCAAAATTTACATTACACAGTCGAAATAATAATAAGTCAGAATAACAAATATCCCGACATGCTATTTACTAAAATATCTTCCATGACGCTTAAAAAACACAATGTTTTCTCTCTCTGTCTGTCCAGCCTTCTCTATGTTCCGTAAATGCTTGATATTGCTTGAGCAAAGCGAAAATTATTAAAAATTAACCAAAAGTAAAAGTTTATTGGGCATTTTAGCATTTAGTTTAATATTTAGTCCTATTATAAACTTTAATTTGTTATACGCACATAACTATATGACTACGTGTAAAACTTTAATTCATATGCTATAAGCCCTAAGATTACTAATGGTGTAAAATAAAGGAAGAAGAATCATAATCAGAATTGTAAGCAGATCAGAACCCCTATATACACTAAATTTTTTGTATGTAATTATAGCGACTAAGGTTAACATACAGTTGTGTTACCAATTTTCTAACATGTTCTATATGAATATAAAATTTTGACACTCTTTTACAAAGAGTTGTTTGCATTAGATAAGAACTAAGGCTTCCTATACCCCATTTTGCAGCATTCTCCCACTATAATGTCAACACCGGAACAAATTAATGTTGAATGGGGGGTCCAACATTCAACATTAATTATATGGAGGGCATATATATATATATATATATATATATATATATATATATATATATATATACATATATATATATATATATCTATATATATATCTATATATATATATATATATATATATATATATATATATATATATATATATATATATATATATATATATATATATATATATATATATATAACAGTACTGCCTGTAGCATGAGTATATGCTCCCTCACTTTGGTTTGGTTTAGCACTCTGCGAGAGGAGCGGCACTATTAGCCTTTGTTCAAAGCTCATCACTTTTGTGATTTGAGCACTCTGGTGCCAGCGCATTGACTTTCTTAAAGTCTGTGAGGCAACCTAGTTGTTTCATGGCAGGAAGTCAACTCTCATTGGTAATTGGATTTGTGTCCCTTGCCTAAGCTCTGAGCTGCACTGATGAGGCTTCCATAGCCGAAACAGTACTGTTTTTAGCATGAGTATATATATATAAATTGTTTCCTCACCCCGGATACCTCGTATGGGTGGTAAATTCTGCTCTAACTCGGGTCTCCCACCAGAGACCTGGGAGTTTGAGCACTCGCATCAAGATCTTAGCTGTTCCCAATAGCGCACTTTTCTGCAAGTCACCTGAGTTGATTGTTGTTGGTATTTGGGCAAGCCACATTTTATGCGCCGGTGTTATTGAGCCCAGTGCCCCAATGACTACTGGGATTACAGTTGTTCTTACATTCCAGCATTTTTCAATTTCTTCTCCAAGAGGGAGATATTTCTCTACCTTTTCTTTTTCTTTGCTGGCTATATTGTAGTCATCGGGTAATGCTATATCTATTATAGTAGCCCTCTTGTTCTCCTTGTCTACCACCACTATATCTGGTTGGTTTGCTAGGACATGCTTGTCAGTTCGGATGTAGAAGTCCCAGAGGATCTTAGCGCGGTCATTTTCATTGACATGATCAGGAGCTTCCCACCAGTGTTGTGGTTTATCAAGGCCATACTCATCACATAGACTTCTATACACACACACGCACACGCACACGCACACACACACGCACACGCACATATATATATATATATGTATATATATATAGATATATATATAAACATGCAACAACAGTTAACATTCTTAATTTCAAACTTCATATCATGCGAAAAGTGTTTTGTGCTGTTCAAATTAACTAAAAGAAATGATAAAAAACAACCGTAAAGGTTTTCAAACTTTGTCAAAAAACTGTAACTTTCAAACTTCATATCATAACAAAAAGGTTTTGTGCAGGTCTTATAAATTAAGAGAAGCAAAATAAAATAACTATAAAAGTGTCTAAACATAAAAGAGAGTGTGATGGCATTCAACCAGAAGTTTCGTAGTAATTAGAAAGTAGCAGCTAAATTAATTCTGTCGTGCTACAATTACAATAAAATATGATTTAATAATAATGCAATTAACTTGAACAAAAAAAATCAAGATTTGTCAAATTAATAATAACGATTCGTGCATAGAAGTGTGTGTGCGCAAAAACTTACTTCTTCAGCAATAGCTATCCATCAAAACTTTAAATACAAGGATGGTGGTACAAATTTAAAAAAACGATATTGGACTGTCTTTGTCTGTTACATTGACTGACCAAATTGAGAAAGAATGTAGAGCCTATTCCTTCTCGAGATAATACAATTGTCTGCTTGAAAAAATGAGCTTTCACCGATTTAGTAATTAAACCTGATAAAAAACCAGAAAAAGAACTGTAATGGAACAATTGAAATTGAATTGGCACATTTAATACCTACAATTTAATAAAACAGGTAATGGTAACAAAAAATGAGTTTTTAAACCAGTTTTTTTTTAAATAACCAACGCAAAAGGTAAAAGTAATTAACAATCAAAAGTGCACATTTGGTGTGTGCATATGGGTTACGGTATTTGATAAGAACGATAGAATGCCAAGGATTGCATAGCTCCGTGGTTTATTGCTTCATTTGAGACTGGCTGTTGCATTGTCTGTCAGCTCAAATTCAGCACTTAGCAAGCTTTTCATTCCAAAGCTTTGATAGCTACTGTATGACTGGATAGGGATAAATCTTGACAGGCAGACATCTGCTCAGACGAAAACATGCTTTGAGATTTATATAGATATTTATATAGTTTTTATAAGGTAGTATATACATGTATTCACCCTCACTAGATTGAATAGAAAATATTTTAAAGAAATGTTAACAAAGTAGTATGAAAGGAAAAAATCAGTGGTAATATACTTTAAACAAATGTGCCCCATGTATTGGTTAGATAATGCCTGATAATGTTGAGTGAGCATGCAACTCCTATACCATTTTTGCAGCGGTTTTTTTTACTAGGGAACAGTGAGGAGTTGTCTGCTTATGAAAATGTAACAAACATCTATATCAGGGTAATTTGTCATCTATTTGTAATCATCTGACAATTTTAGTGAAGAATTGATGAACAAGATTTTGTATTTAGCAGAAAAAACATTTATATAAAATAGGTTGGAAAATATGCATGAAAATAAAGGTTTCCTATCAGTAGCCAAATTCATGTACACACTGGTCAAAATTCAGTGACAGTGTTTTTTATTATTGCTATATTTGACTATATGGGATTTTTTACAGTCTTTAAAAATAGCTATACCTTGCTAAATTGATTATTTAGGGTTGCTGGGGTAGACGGTAAGCAGGAAATTTAGATGAGGAGTTGTCTGTCCAAAGTTTTGTCATGCCAGGGGTTGCTGTGGCTGAGCACTATATCTATGTAGCTGATGGCTGATGATGCACCAGTGTTAGAGCTAAAACAAAGTAGCCTAATAAATTATCATTATTGAAAATAATATAAATTTTGAAATATTTTGTTTTCTATATTACATATGTCTTATATATGTCTATAACTTGTTATGCTGCAGACAGTTATTTTCAGATAGGTAAAGCATATTAGTGCAGCGAGAAGTAGGCAAGAAAAATAACTCCCGTTGCCTATAGGAGCTGACTTCCTGCCACGAAACAACTAGGCTGCCTCACAGATGTTAACAAAGTTAATATGTGGTAAAATATTTCTCAAATCTTAAAAGGGCTGAGCATTACACCAAAGCCAATATTGTCACACCTCCCATATTCATCTATATATAGTGTATATAATTTCTCAGTGTTAGTATGTGTGTCAGTCTGTCTGGAGCTATAGCTTTAATTTACCAATGCGGACACGCGCTAGAAGTGTTTTTCGTGTGAAAATATTCTGCTCATTTATTTTCTCCATGGGCAGAGTGTTGACATTATCTCTCTGTTCCTTCAGACAGAGACAGTACGATTTCTCACTTTTACAATTGTACTGGTATCGAGAGGTTCCAGTATCATCATATTTAAGGTTTTTATAGATAGCTTCTGGTGGAACAGTATCATTGTTTATACACACACAATTCTATGCAAGAATTGTTATAATTAATTCTACATATTCAGGATTTATATTTTGTTTTCTCAGTTGGTAACAATGGTATCATTACCAAATCATCTTTCAATGTAATTGTAGCAATACCGACCTAATTTAGTTATTACTTTGCTAAATATTTCACATTTACATCTAAACATTTTTTGAGTCGTTTTTATATCCTTTTATATATTGTGCAATCGAATTTTAATAAAACTGGAAACAGGGATGTAGCTGCACATTTGAAAGTAAAATGGAATATTTGAAATTAAAAATTAAAAACATCGGTAATGATAGCAAAAAATTTATTTTTGAAAAATTTCAAAGTAGTAGCAAATGCAAAAGGTAATGTTAATTAATAATAAAATGAGCACAAATAATGTGTGCAATTGTCAAAAGGTTACAGAGAAGTGCATGTATATAGTAAGAGCAAAGGGAATAATAAAAGTGACTTGGTCTTGTGGATATAGGTGTGCTTGCGTGCGTGCGTGTGTTTTTACAAACATGGGTTTGCAATCTTCGTGAGTACTACACCAATATAAAGGGTATTTTCTAAATTATAGATTTTAATCGCAGTAGCTGAAGACACACCAAATGGAAACAGAAAACAACAATCTTTGAGTTATATATATATAAATATATATATATATATATATATATATATATATAAATTGTTACATTTTAATTACTTAGCCGCAAAGCTTAACTAGAAGGAAATTTAAAACATATACATGTACATGTACCTGTTGGAACTGGACAAGCTGAAGTGAATTGGGAGCCATCCAAGTTGACCTGATAAGCCGGCACACTTCTAGAGCAAGCAACATACTGCTGATGGGTATGGAGAGTAGGAGCAGCATACAGCACCTGAGGGTTTTTGTTGATTGGGAGGCAGCAGCTACAGATAGCCCCACAGCAGAGCACAGCAGTCCATATTGTGATTACCAACTCAGCAATAGAGATCAGCACCAGTAAGATGTTAAAAGATATAGCAGCCTTAAAAGCCTGTAAACACGTTAAAATGTTTTAAATTTCCAAGAGATTTGCATATGCATGTATATTACAAATTAATTAGTAAAAATACCAGCCAAAATTTATGTAGCCATCCGAAAAAGCATTAGACTGTTTTTATTAACGGTACAGGCTAAACTTTAAAAATGGTTCACTTTTTAAAATTTTTATTAAAAAACTTTAGAATTTTCATTTTTGAATCTCCTATATATTTTTTGGTGCTTTGAAAAATTCTAAAATTGTTGCAAACATGCTTAACTGTTAATAAAGTTGCAGTCACCAATGCAAATTGCCCTCTCTTGAAGGAAATGTTTTTTTCTTGTTTGGGCCCTGACTGCAGCTAGTTGTAATCTAATGATTGATAGCTAAACATGGTTAAGATGGTGCTGCTGTGTATCTAACCAAAAAGTGAGCTGCAATGACTTAATAAGTTAACTATTTTCTAGAAGAATATGCATTTACATCTATGTATTTATTTCTGTATCATAGCCTACAAGAGAACAAACTCTATAATGTCTGCTGAAGCTACAATTGTGTATAGTGGAATTTTTACAGTTTTGGCGCTTGAGTTGTAAAACTTTTTTACCGATGATGCCAGTAACTCACACTACCATCTATGTTTTTTATCGAAACAGTTTTTTATGGTTTTTGTAAATAGCACAAGGTAAAGTAACTCAGAAGTAACATATAACATTATTGCAAATAAATATGGTTTGATAAAAGCGATCATTAAATTTTTTACCACTTTAGTTGCCCATCTTGAACTTTTTGATCACATAATTGTTGTATGTTGTGAAAAAAATGTTTTCAGTATATCTCCTCAGGCTAGATCAACCTGATAGCACCACAACTAAATGCTTAAAATGCAGATTGTATAACTCACGCAAGTGTATTATTGTTAGCAGCAAGGTGCTATGCAAAGCAAGTTTATAAATATTGTTAGACTGTGTGGGAAAAACAGATAAAAACTGGATTGAATTGAAAGAAAAATTTCAGGTCCTACATTCTACTGCAAAAATAAACACTTACTGAGCAAGAACCGTAGTAGTAGTAACTGCCACAGCTGTAAGACGCATTAATAGCAAGACCCGTAGAGGCCATTGAAATTAGCGGTAGAAAAACTAGAGCTGAGCTGACGATGTTGAGCACCATAGTAGCTGTGATCTACAGCAAAAAGTTATTTTTATGTACAACTATAATATATTGTTGCAACATTTAATTACTACTGGGGTAGAATGTCAAATAATTCTAAAACAATAAATACTTTGAACCAAACAAACAAACTTCACAATTACTGTTTTGTTTTGTTTGCTGTCTACAGTACTGGAGAATATAAAGTAGTTAATATATTAGACTCGATAAACCTTATAAATATATTGTAGTTGTATTTGTACATATACATATACAGTACATATACGTATACCTATACATATGCATGTTATATGTGATACAAATACGTGTCGCATACTGTGCGATACAGATCCGTATGTATATATATTCGTATATGTATGCGTATACATATATATATATATATATTTATATATATATATATACATATATATGTATATATATATGCAATATACGTACTCAAACGTACTCAATATACCTCATAAATATATTGTAATTGTATTTATACATAGCCACATACATATACATAAATTGCACAGTATGCGATAAGAGTATGTATTGCATAGGCGATACATATGCATACATACACATAGAGTTGGGTCTAGTTTGCACTGACATCATAACATGCCTTTAGTGTATTATACGTAATTGTTATTGATACTATGCTTTGCCTAAGCAAAGTAACAATTAGCAAATGTCAAATTCCATATTAGTATAATGTATATGTATGAACTACTACAATCTGACTTTACCACATGGTTGGAATTAGAAAAAATCATAAAGGTTGATTTAGCTCAAACCGATTTAATATATTGATTGGTATAATAAGAAATTATATCCAGTTTACCACAATTGCTGCAACATCACTCACCCAACCACTAGTGTTATGCTTTGTAGCACCGATTCCGATTCCTCCAGCAATAACAAACTACAAACAAGGTCATATTTAGTAAAGGTGTTTCTCATTGTTTGTGTTTGTTTTACAACATCAAAACTGTGCAAAACCTAAAACCCCATTTGTAAATATAGTTTCATACATTAGTTCAGCGTTTTCAGCATTGAAACCTTATTAGAACCTCATTGTGAATGCTCTTGAAGTTGTCAAGTATGTTTTAACAAAGTAAATCACTATGCAAAGGATAACTTTCCCTCATTACCATTGGGCAGAAAATAACTCAGCGGTAGACTAAAGAGGCCAGGACATATATTTATTGCATCACTAACAGGTTAGTGTGTCAAAAAATGTCAGTAAACATTCTTTAAACAGCCATAACAAATGTTGATGCTGCTACACAAATTGCAGTTATGTTATAGGTTAAATGGATGTGACATAGTAGACTATGTGGCATGATAGACTATGTGATTTGGTAGATTATGTGATATGGTAGACTATGTGATATGGTAGACTATGTGATATGGTTAGACTAAGTGATATGATAGACTATGTGATACAGTAGACAATGTGATATGGTAGACTATGTGATATGGTAGACTATGTGATGCGGTAGACTATGTGATATGGTAGACTATGTGATATGGTAGATTATGTGATATGGTAGACTATGTGAAATGGTAGACTTTGTGATATGGTAGACTATGTGATATGGTAGACTATGTGATATGGTAGACTATGTGATATAGTAGATTATGTGATATGGTAGATTATGTGACATGGTAGACTATGTGATTTTGTAGTAGGCACATAAATTAATAAATTCCAGCTCTGGTTTCTGTTGACCTGTTTGTAGTCAAAGGCTCATATTTTTGCGCAGTAAAATCGCTAGAGCCTTGAGCAAAACGATTTTTTTTCATATTTGGTCTTTTGAGAATTCAATGATGAAATTCCCAAAAAACTTAAAAGGCTGCAGATTGTTAAGTAGAATGCTTGGTCACCTTTATTTTTAGGTTGTTACCTTAAAAAGGATATGCATTTTTTTTAAATAATTTTTTTCTACAAGCTCGCAGAAAGATAGCAAGTAAATTGAACAATTATGATATATATTATTATATATATATATAAACTTTGAGTAAAATTTCTACACAGAGTGCTCGATATTGTAAAATAGAGCCTGTTATACAAAAACGAAAGTTGAAAACTTATGGTTAAAACACTTTTATTACTCATAGTTTTATGCTCTGAGGGAGCAATCATCAGATGATCATCATTCTGATGATTACTCCCTCAGAGCATGAAACTTAGTAATAAAAGTGTTTTAACCATAAGTTTTAAACTTCCGTTTCTGTATATATATATACATTTATATATATATATATATATATATATATACAGTACAATATTATACAGTACTTTCGTTTCTGTACAATATATATATAAATATATATATGTATATATATAAATATATATACTTGTATTTATACACATAACTAAGTTACTAGAGTTGAGAATTTGTCTGCCAGATTTTTGTTGTTACCCTGATTATCTATTATCGGTGTAACGGCAAGTGTATTCGACGTACTTTTATAAACAACATTGAGTTGTTAGCAGACCTTTTTTATGATATGCCTTCAAAAAAAACCATAACTTTCATCAAAGTTAGTGTTTTTTTCTCACATTAACATATAAGATTTGGAAACCTCCTAGACAGACGTCCATGAGAAAGATTAATTAACAATGTCAAAATCTGGTTAACTTTGATTTCTGATTTCTAAATTGTCTCAGTTGATGCTGACATTAAATAGCATATATTTAACCTAATTAAAAAAATAAGTTTTCCAGAACTCCACATATATTATATATATATATTATATATATAATATATATATAATATATATATATATGTATATATATAATATATATAATATATATACATATACATATACATGTATATATTTATGTGATTATATATTATATGTATATATATGATTATATCTATATGATTATATGTACTATGATATATATTATATATATGATCAGTAAACATTAAGTATTCAAATTTAGAAGTTTGATTATTGGTATCACTTGTTTTATTACTAATGACATAGGCGGAGAAATAGTTAAAATGAAAATGTGAAAGTTTGATCGTAAAATTATAATAATATTGCCAGTGTAAAGATATATGTATATCTTAATTATGTTCTTTTTATTTTGCAAAGTAATTCACTTTCAATATGTGTACCAGGCATAAATGTGTTTTTTTGTCATATATTTTGTCATGACCAAGGAACTTTATCAAATAGATAACTTGTAAACATTGTCATAGTTCATTATAACTCACATATATTCCACTCCAGATACCATAACCAGTGATTGAGAACCAGCCAGTATACGCGCTGGGTTCGACAATTATCAGAATGATTCCAAGCAGAATGCAAAGTATTCCCATTAATACTTGAGTGTCTGACAACCTTTAACAGAACAACCTCTCTTTCAGATTGTCAACATATAACTATCTGCAACTCATAAGTAATTCAACGTGTCAATGATTTACAATTTTTTAAGGAGAAGCACAACAATTGTTTTCTGAAACTATTGAAAATTTTCTTAAAAGGACAAATTTTTTTCAACAATATTTAAACTATGTTTTAGCAAAGCACCAATTAAAAAGTTTGATGAACAGTTTCGGATTATAGTTATTATGCGTATTACCCCAACGGACAAATTTTGCTCATGCGCAGGGCAAAAGTTTCTATTTTACCATCGACATGTTCCATTTTTACTTCTTCGCACATTTCTCCTAGTTATTTTTGTACTCTTCTTCATTTTACTTTTCTCAAGTGTAGAATGAGTAAAGCTGTAGTTTCATAATACATATTGCCATTGTGATGTCATCCGTTTGTAACACCATATATAACATTTTGTAAATGTTTGGTTAAGGATATGGTATTTACTTATAACTTATTTATTATATAATTTTGGTCGTTAGCTTTAAATTCCAACCCTGTTAAAAAGTGAATAGCCAGTGTCCAAATTAAAAAAAAAATTTTTTCAAACAAACGATCAGCTGACAAATACTTTTTTGGCTAAATAAGAGTGAAGTCGCCTTTAAAAGACCAGCTCTTTTTGTTTTATTCAAAATTTTAGAGCTTTACCTGTTGCCTACCAGTGTATAACACCATAATACCGTGTAAATTAGTCAACTAATCGATTTATTTACCCTCTCATTTTGGTCAGAGCTGTTGCCTTCAGTTTATAACCTTGTCCTTGAGGATTTTGTGTGACAATTGTAACACCAGGTTGTGCAGCATACTGTTGCCGTAGGGGCTGTTGTGGTGGGTGTTGTGTTGGTTGCTGCATTTGCTGTTGATATTCCATTGTGGATGTTAGAGGCTCGGAAGTGAAACTTCTTCTGAAAATCAAATAAACTCAATATCATGCTTTCCAGTTCAGTACTATAACAGTATGCAACCTAATTTGATTTTTCTTTTTAGAAAGTGTCAGTTGGTTGAATGACATGTTGCAGAGGACAAGTTTATTTGAGCTAAATTGTTAGAAAAAGGCTAGCTTCATTTGGCTTAAAGGTAAAAAAAATGGACTAGTTATTTGTTAATGTAAAGTTGATGCACTGTTCTCTGAGCTTCTGTAGCTGTTTTTCCATAATGTGCTAATTTTCTTCGTATGGCGTAGTAATTTTTTACTGTATTGAAAGCTCTTCAAGTCTCCAGTAAAGCTCAACAGATGAGCTGATTAATGTTGTCTGCTTTTATTAATCATAACACACCATGCTGTCAAATACATTAATAGAATATACATTGATAGAAAGTTAGATTTATATGAATTTCAAAGCATGATAAAACTAAGAAAGTTATTTTAAACTGACAAAAATTACTGGTTCTTTTAAAGTTCGCTTGCGCAAACTCAATTTAATTTAGAAAAATGACATACAGCTGCTTAATAAGACTTGAGTATTTCAAGCTGAACAATGATTGTACATTGCGGGTTTTCTTTACTCTTCAGCATCATGTTGCTTTGATAAGGACTTCTTATTCAATTTCTTGACTCACTACACATAATGGCGTCCTTATCCAATTAGAATACTTGCTAAATCGGGTTGCTAGGTGATGAGAATTCCATCAATTGTAGTTATTACTCGTGATAGATGTTGTTGCAATCTCGTACGCTTTGTAATGGGTTAAGATGGGGTTTGCTAAATATTCACTAATGTAACAACAGCAGTGAGCAAGCTGAGGAAATGTAGCAAAGCAGTTAAAGCTGACATTTGACCTAATAAAAAATCCTCCCAATAATGTTGAAGGGTAGGGATTGGTCAAATAAGAGAAAGTATTAAAAATTAACAAGCAAAATGTCATAATACCCAAGCAAACAACCACAAATGATCATCTGACCTAAAAAAAACTACTAAAATCAAAATGCAGATATGCTATACGGGATGGTATGTGTCAGTGTGTATGATCAGCGATGTTATCAGTTAAGAGTAGATGTGATAGATAACTGTATGGCGGAAGCAACCTAATATATTTGATGCAAATAAAGGTGTGATTAAATCTAATAACATGTCATAATTGTTGTTTTTGATACTTACACTTCTATCAGAACTATCAGGGCTAGTTTATGTATGATGACAGAAGTTCCAGTGTGAGTTTTGTACTCCTTACCTGTGCGGAAGTTCTGATACTGGAAGTCTACTTGCCAAATGATACCACTCTTTTTCGAATAGCTTTGGATAATTATGATAGATACTGAAAGATTGTTCCAATCCTTCCAAAACCTGTCAAAATCAAATCTCGTTTCTTTTTCTATGACTTTGCACTTTTCCTTTGCTAACAGGGCTGCAACTAGTTCAAACTGAGGCATTGCAACGCGTGACTTTGAAAGAATATACCTGCAAAAGTATAAATTATGTCATTTGGTGAATTGCATGGATCATTCTCCTCAATGCATGATGCCACAATCAGATTGCTTATTATCTTCTTTGAGAGAAAGGGGTAGCATCCCGGAAAGCATTGTCCTAATGTTCTAGACAGTTAGCTCGAATATGCCCTTTGGTGATAACCGTAGCGTCATTACCAAGTAGGATGTCTACCTTTGCCTCATTTCGCAGTAGGGCTTCCAAATCATTTACCTTTGGAAAGAGGAATTGAAGTGCATTTCAGGTTGAGACTTCGGACTTGCCTAGTTATTTCTTCCATGCCATAAGCAATCACAAGCACTGTTCTTCTGTCGTTACTAGATGAATAATGCAAATAGTAGATTGGTGCTCTGTGACACTGTTTCCGACCATAGTGATTCGTAACTGTACCTTTCCCACCTTTTCACCATTCAGCTTTTTGCCAGAGTTTATTGCAACATAGATGGCATTAGACCATCCTGCATAGAACACTACTGTTTTATTAAGATATCCTGCAACTGGGACACTCTGGATTGGGAGAGTCTATTCAAACTGAATACAACCAATACCAAATTGGTTGTACTCCTTTTTGAATGGTTGGTACTGGCATAACTTTCAGCAGTGTATTTAAGTAATCACTGCTTATTAGCTTTTTGTCTGGTCTCTATCTGCACAGCTTTAGTTTCTAACTTTAAATTCTAATGCTGTTGAAAATATGCTTAGCCGTTGTCCAATTAAAGACAAACTATCTTTTGATAATTTAAAGGTGAGTTGATAAATACTTTTTTGCTAAATAGATTTTTAGCCGCTTTAAAAGAGTCGCTCAGTTTGTTGTTTTGTTGTATTTGAACTTTTAGGGCTTTACCAGTCGTCTACCAATCTGTAACATCATAATACAGTGCAAATTAATCAACTAAATGATCTACTCACCCTTTCATTTGGGTCAGGGCTGTTGCCTTCAGTTTATAACTGTCTTCTTGATTATTTTGTGTGACAATTTTAACACCAGGCTGTGCAGTGTGCTGTGGTTGTGGTGGTTTCTGTAGCGGTTGTTGTAGTGGTTGTTGTGTTGGGTGCCATGGTGGTTGCTGTGGCTGCTGCATTTGTGTTTGATCTTCCATTGTAGCTGTTGAAGGCTCAGAAGTAAAAGTTGTTCTAAAAATCCAATAAACTTTATATCATGCTTTCCAGTTCAATACTATAATAGTTTGTAATTAAATTTGATTTGTCTTTTTAGAAAGTGTCAGCTGGTCAAATAATGTATTGCAAATGACAAGTTTATTTGAGTTATTTTAGATAAATTGGTAAAGAAGAACTAGCTTCATTTTGCCTAAAGTTCAAAAAAGCAGGCTGGTTGTTTGTTAATAGAAGATCAGACCAAAATCTTTTTAACGTTCTGTTAAAATTATTAATTTATTTTGTTATTTTGATGAGATTTTGTGGAATGGTAAATAACAAATGGCTGACTCTGTGTACACATAACTATAATTTTTTACACTCATAAAAACTTGTTTCCTTATTTCTGTTAACCCAAGTTATTGTAATATCTGCTGAACCTCGGGTTTCTAACCAGAGACCTTGAAGCTTAAGCATCAACCTGGAAAGTATTGGTGGCTTCAAACAATACTTTTCTGTAACTCAGTTGTGTAGATTGCTGGCAGTATTTTGGCAAGCCACATTTAATGTGTAGATGGAATTGAACTGAATGTATTCTGCCTGCTGAAATTGCATTTGTTGTTATATGCCGACACTTTTCAATCACCTCTACGGTTAAGACTTATTGGTTTTTTGGAAGGAGACCCAGGCTCGAATATACATCTCCTCTTGAGTTAAAAAAGGAGAGAGAACACTTTTTTTATTTATATATATAATTTTTTGTTCTCATGTAACTGTCAAAAATAACTATTAATTTTTGGTCACCCTGACTGAGTCACAGTGGTGTTCAATTAGAGGTTTTACGGTATATATATAGTTGTATATAACTTTATATATCACGTGATGAAGATTCATTTAATTTGCTCTCCTAACTTGCTATTTCATTTTGTATTTGGAAACACTATGTTGTCTTGTTACTTAATCAGGTATTTAAATGCACTGTGTTTTCTCATTACCTTATTTTGTAATTGTATACGGTATCTTCTCTTTTTACCTAATCTTGTAGTAGAAAACTTTGTCATGAAAACATTCGCGGCCTAATTTTAGATAGGGGAAACCGCTTGCTGCATTTATGATTCATCCATTATAGTAAATCAACCAAAGGAAATAAATACCAATCAATCGGTTAAATTAAAAATCAAACAGCTGAGATATCAAAACTTGCTCAAAAAATGTTGGCTATTTAACCATTGGAAAGCAACTAGTCTGAAAAGATGGTAAATTATAAAGCCTTTTCCATTAGGCTAGGCTTCATTACTGGTCAGCCATGTTGTTTATATTCAGCAGGATACTGAAGCTCAGGAAATGAATAAGATAGTGTTTAGGGTGATCCATTTACAAATCAGTGCAAGTTAGTGAATGCAAATTAACTTATCGCACAGAAGGTTTAACCTGCATATTTATTGATCTATTAGCTTTAAACTAATGATATAGTACAACAAGGACTGACTAAACTAAAAATAAACATGGCTAAGGTTTAATTAGCTGTAAATCATTCTTCCTTCTCAGAACTTCCTCACCGCAAATTGTATTGGCAGCAATACAATCCAGCAATTCAAAAAACAGTGATTAGGTTTAACCAATAACAAGAATTGCTCAATATTATAGCTTGCTCTTGTAGCCTTTTGATAAATAGACTGACAGTGTAGACTGAGTAGACTCTGAGTAGAATGGCAGCCTGCAGGTGTACCAGTTTTTGTACCTCTGAACTGAATGGTTATGCTCGTAACTGATGAAATGTCTCTCCAAGTTTGTACTATCATACCCCACCATTTAAGTTTACATAACACATGTTCTACTGTTATTGATAAATTTATTGATAGGTCATTAAATAGGTTGCTTTTAATTTTGTGATTAGAAATGTAGTAACATGGCTTTGTAAAAAGTTAATTTTGAATTACAGAAATAATAAAAAAATTTAAAAAAAGTTAATCATTTAAAATCTTATCGTGTGGCCTTACAAGGTAATGGCTTGAAACAGCCATTACCTTGCAACATCAATTAACCATATCTACATGTATTTCTATAATTAGTTTAAAAACTTTATATATCTGTTTCGACGTTAGAAATGACGTGAAGGTATATTTATTTTTTGTTTTTTAATATTCGATTAGCTGTATCACTGTTAATAAAGCTCCCATTATTCTAACTTGTGTTAATTGAAGTCTGCCTAAATCCTGAATGGTTGTGGCAGTTTATCTTATACAGCCGAGAAGACATCAAGTTGCCAAAGGGAGCTCGGTGTTCATATGACCATAGACGACCAAAACCATTTAAAAGTTTAGCATATGCAACAGAGACTCTACGTTGGTTGCCATGACAAAACTTTAACAAATAGAATTAATGATGACTTATTAAGTCGACTTCAGATGAATCCAGACAACTACCTCCTATATTTAAGAGCAATGGTAAACTCATGGCTTTTAAAATGAACTCTGAATTATACAAAATGATAAACTCTAAGCTCTGAAAGCTCGGTGAAAAGGAATTTTATCTGACTGTTGCATCATTATTGCTTATACACACTATGCCAAGTTTATTATATAATGTACTATTAATACTGTTCTAGAACATTCTAATGATTTATTATTATACGTAAACTGTGAACTACTGTATGTAAGCTGTAAACTATATAAGCTGTATTATTCGGTTGTATTAAAACTCTTGCTACAGTGAGTCGGTGTCGTAGTCCGGTTCTATTTGCGTAGTATTAATATAATCATAACAATTGGAAAATATTCATCAATCTAATTCGGTGGTTGTATATATATAAATATAAAATGCTGAAAAAAACTAATAGATTTTTGTCACACTTACCCTTTGCTTTATGCCAATTAAAGCTGTGGAATTGAAACCGGTTTCTCAGTATTTCTCCATGTATTTTATCAAATTTACTGAATGAAATGTAAGTTTCCTTGAGAGCAGAAAATAAATGATGCTAGTACACGCAGTCACTATCACTTGAATTACTGTGACTAGTTATATTAGTGGCAGTATCACTGAATGGCGACTTCCTTCATAAGCACCCAGATTGTTTCCAGTTGTGGTTTCCCTCAACAGGTTTTTCAATTACTGTCACTTGTTACAATATTTCACAACAATTTTTAAACTGGAAATCTAAGCCATAGAGCTATACAAGAGCAGCTGAATGAATTAACTGCAGGTGACCTTTGGGTGACCAAAAAATAAGGAAGATGATATTATTTTCATGTACTTTCCTTGCTATTAAAAATTGTTTTTTATCTTATAGAAAGGCATGGCAGTGTTTTCTACTAAGCAATAGCGCGCAATCTTAACACCAACAGTTTTTTGTTTAGCAAATGCTGTTGCAGTAATAGAGTTAATCCTGTGCGAGTGAAGGTTACTAGCAGAAGACAACTCCGAATTTATAAACTCTTATTGCCTCAATTGCTTATTGTCTATCCACCACTAGTATTTAATATTGTTTTTATTCATAGTATTTCAATCATACTTTAGAGAATATACATATACGAACTATAATTATGCATTTGTAAACTGTTATTACCTTTATCTAATGTAGTTAGCTACATGTAGTTGGTTCATTTCTGCTCAATTTTATTTACACACAAAAAGTTTGAGCCTATCAGCTACTTGTCCCAATAAGATGCTTTTGGAGAAGTACTGTAACTGATTTAGTCTAAACTTAGACAGTTGAGGCACGTGTTACCAAGTTAAGAAGTATTGCATTCAAGTGATGACACTTTATTTTGGCCCAGTTTAAATTATTGGATAACCTTTAAAACATATATTGCATTTTAAAATGTTATTGTGTTACTTTTTTAACCTAATTTTAAACTAGCCTGAACTAGATAGTGTTAGCCCTGATGAAAAAACTTGACGTTAAGACGGAATGTCAGCCTTTATGTCTAGTACAGCAGGAAAAATCACTGCATGCTTTAAACTTACAAAAAGCAAACTTCAAGTAAGAAGCATTCCACAACCCTCACCTCTAACTTTTTAACTCTTTTTTTGAGATTTTTACATTTGAAAACATATTTATTTTTTGGCAAAATAGCTAAGGAAACTCCACATTTTTTTTGGCCTTTTATCTATTTTAACGTCAAAGAAATGAACAACTACACTTTATATAAGCCGGCCTATAACTAGCTAGTATATACAGCTCTATTAGTAAGATGGTATCAACTTGACAGATCACTCACTTCTCAGTAGAAAAGAAATGCAAAGATGGTTTGTGAATCACGCAATACTAAACGCATGATCTAATCCTAATGAGCCCTGCGTTTGTACTGTTTTTTATGCTTGACTGCACAAGTTAAATATCATTATGAAAAAAAAACAAGTTGTTTTGTTAGAGTTATGCTCATACTCAAAATTACAGCTGATATTTTATCGAATGGATAGCCTTGCTAGAATCAACCAAATGGGGATGTTTTAGTAAGCCCTAAAATTGTTTTGGTAAAAAGAGCCACAACTCCAGAAAATATAGTTTCTTAGCTGCTTATTATGATAACCTACTCTAATGTCCAAAATTGTCATCTGTAGCTCTACCTATAGAAAATATTTTGCATTTAGTAAACTCAAAAGTGGTAGTCAATTTTTACATAAAATATAAATTGTAATAATTAACTACAAGTTACTGAATTATATTACAAAAGAAAACTTTTTTTTGGTCGAGATAAAGCTTTTCCAAAAGCCGATCTTTCCCAAAGCTTAGGTTTATTAATTGTTAAAACTATCAGTATATACAGACAGATAGTTTATCAATGATCACATATCTTGCTACGAGGAATTAAATACAGAAATTAAAAGGTACAAGTTATTGGTAAATCTAATTATTTTGTTTCACATAAAGTCTTCCTTCCCAAAGTCATAAAATTAGATACAAATTTATCTGTGCAAACATTTGATCGCGCTTTACAAACCTGCTTGTTCTGTTTTGTAACCAATATTTATGTTAAAACATAATCATTCAGCTGCTTGATTCTGAGTGTACAACTAACAGATAAGATTAAACTTTTGGTTGCTTAGAGATTCAACTATGATTTATTGAACTAAAAAAGTTACCCATGATGCTTTTCAGTGTTTTGTTACTAGTTGAATGTTTGTGGAAATCAAAAATTCTAATATGACAAATTCATTGCGAACACTTAGCCCTGATTTTAAGAAATGGTAATAACCAGGCACAATTTTAGGTCAACAATCATATTGGAATATAATGCTTTTAAATTTTTGCAGTAATAAAGCACCAACTTTAATAATTATCAGTCAAAGCATTTAAGTTTATGACAATAACCATACAATAACATGGAATGTTTACTTAAAGATTGTCGTGTTTTAAATTGAAACCAAAGGGCACATTATTTTTGTATGTGTTACGACTTTTCATGGCCTAACACAAAATTAATACTTAGTGGTTTTAGTTTTTACTACTTACCTACTACAATTTACAGTTTAACACTTAGAGAGAAATTTACATGCAATAGATCAATGGAGTTGCTTTTAAAGCAGCTCACAGCAAATGCAAGAGAATAGCTGTGTATTTATAATTTGTAGCATATCCAGTAGGCCGTTATGAGAAAGAGTCATCAAAATACTTAACTATTGAATAAATCAGTCTGTCACTGAATCAGAAACTATGCTGATCACTACATTTTGCTAAAAGTTTTATGATCTCTTGAAAGTTGGTTTGACAAGCATTGTGTTTCTCTCCGTTTTCATCTTATACGCACCTTGACATGGCTGTAATTACTAAAGTGACACCTCATTTTAGTTTAGCACAACCATATTTCCTTATTGGTTGGAGTGTGTTTTATCGGGTGTACTTGTGACTGCTCCTTCTTTATCCTTTAAAAAAGTTCAGATCTGTCTTAAGGGTGTTTATTGATACTTACTGAATCTCATGCTCAAAAAAAGCATACTTGTCAGAGGGGGACATCATTAAAAACAAGGATTATAAATAATTAACACACAACTTCATGCGTAGTTAGAGCTACATGTAAATATCCTACCGGAGGTTTACAGTGCTATTTTAAAATTATCCACAATAAATCCAACATGCGATGTTTGGTATTTCGGTCATTATATTCACTTACGGTTTTTTGTTTTACTTACACCGTACCTAGTACTGCAAATGTTAGAGAACTCAGTTTTTATTAACAGGAGTTGTCAAGGTAATTTCAGATTGTACATGTACAATGCTTTTAACAAAACAATGAAGGTGGACTTGCAACAAAATTCACATTACAGTTATTTGGTATCAAAAGGTTCACCATGTCTTACTCTGTTGTGTTGTAGGCGCAAAATACGCAGAAATGTTATTAAAAGCTCTTAAATCCTCAAAAACAAACAGTTAATTGCAGCCATCACAAACACGCCGTAAGTTAGAATCCCTTATTTTGATGACGTATTCAACTCGACGAGGTTATTGTTTTGACATGTGATGTTATCACGTTAAATGAAAGGCCAATAAAAAGCTCAATATAAAACATTTTGTAGCACTAGTTTATGACAAATACTTTCAGTTCTGCCAAAATGTCGTTATCAAATATAGATGCTTGCAACTTTACAATTCTGGTGCACCTTGGTCTAATCATCTAGTCGTAATCCGATCATGTGACCCATACTTCCTGTCAATTAGGGTGAACAACTTCTGCAGCATTTTTTGACTATTAAAGGTGATCAACAGGCTACTCATTTGTACCAGAAGATGTTATGCACTCCTTCAGGCTAAGGTTAAGAAAGAAACTCATTTTTAGGCTAAGTTATGATATATCAGTGTTCAAAGTGACAACATTACAATGATGATGAAATAGACCCATAAGGACAATATACATGGTATTTTTGAATCTGTGAGGTATATTTGTGAAAGTGTTTTAACTAATGAGGTTGCATGAAAGTTTAAAAAGAATCACATCATGTGGAACTCTGTCCCATTTGAGCCATTTTGGGGAGGGATTCCAACCTACAGCGTTTTCGTGATGGCTGCAATTAACTGTTCAATTTTTAGCTTTTAAGAGCTTATAATTACATTTCCACATATTTTGCTCCTACAACACAACAGAGTAAGACATGGTAAATCTTGTGATATCAAATAATTGTGCTGTGAGCTTTGTTGTGAGTCAAACTTTAAAAATATATATACATATATATATATATATATATATATATATATATATATATATATATTGTAGCATATATATTTTTCATATTGTAGCATATATTCACTTACCCTACATTATATAGAAAATATTTAACATATATTTTAACAAAGTGGTTTAAAAGAAAACAAGCCAACAGTAATATTTTAATGCAAATGCCTTATGCATTGGTTGGATATTGCCTAGTTATGCTAAATGAGTAAGCAACTACTATACCATTTATAAAGCTTTTGGCATTAGGAAACAGTAAGAAGTTGTGTGTTCATTGAAATTTAGCAAACATTGATATCAGGGTAACCCTAAATGTCATCTATTTGTAATCATTGGCCAATTCTAAAAAAGAATCGAGAAAAGATGTTTTTATTTAGCTGAGAATGATTATATAAGAGAGATTATAATATATGCATAACAATAAGGATTTCTTACAAGTAAACAAAATCATGTACGCACAGATTGAGATTCAGTGACAATGTTTCTTATTATGGTTAGTATTTGACTATATGGGAATTGAACATGGCTCTATCTTGCTAAACCAATTATTTGGGCTTGCTAGGGTAGGTTGCAGGTTGGAAATTTGGATGAGGATTTGTCTGTCCAATATTATGATACGCCGAGGGGGTTGCTGCTACTGAGCGCTATAACCAACAGATGGCTGCTGATGGACCAGTGTAGGAGCTAAAACAAAATAATAGTCTGAAATTATTAAAGATATATTTTAAATGATTTTATTTTCTATATTACATGTGTTTTATATAGATCAATATATTTTTATACTACAGACAGTTCTTGCAAGAAACAGGTTACTGTTGCAGCAGAAGCCATTAAAACTTTGAATACAACCATACTTGTACAAATGCAAAAGTGAGATAGCGAACAGTCTTTGCCTATTACTTTGTGTTACTGAACGGAGAGAGAATTTAGAGGCTCTTCCTAATCCTAATAATACAATTGTGCTCTTAAAAAGTATGTAGTTTTTACAGATTTCCTAATCGAAATTTAGGAAAAATCTAAAATAGAAGTCTAAGCGTACATTTAAAGTTAAAATAACACATTTGAACATAACAAAAACAAAATTGGATATGGTAGCATAAAAAATAGGTTTTAAAAATAATCTCAAATAAACAAAAAATGCAAAAGGTAATGTTAATTATTAATAGTAAGCGCATATTTATGGTGTGCAATCGTAAAAAGGATACAGAAATGTATATAGTAAGAGCAAATAGAATGATAAAAGTGGTTTAGCCGTGTGGTTAGATGCGTTCTTTTACAAACATACCGTTGCGGTTTTTGAGAGTTCTAAACCAATACGAAGCATATTTTCAAAATTATAGATATTAATCCCTATAGCTGAACACACACCAAAGTACAACAAACAACATCAAAATTTTAAATATAATTATATATATTTATATATTTTACATTCTAACTGTTTAGTTGCAAAGCTTGCCCAAACCTTCATTTAAAACATTTACCTGTTGGAACCGAACCAGCTGCAGTGAATTGGGAGCCACCCAAGTTGATACGCTGCGTTGGCACAGTTCTAGGATAAACCACATCCTGCTGTTGAGTTTGGAAAGCAGTAGCAGTATACTGCATTTCATGGTTTGGGTGGATTGGGAGGCAGCAACTACAGATAGCTTCACAGCAGAGCACAGCACTCCATATCGTGATCACCAACTCAGCAACAGCGATCAGAACCAGCACGATGTTCAAGTACAAAGCAGCGTTCATTGCCTGCATACAAGTTGAGAGTGTTGTACGTTTTAGAGACTGTCATCTATATTGCTAACACATTGGTGCAAATACCAGCCAACATTTTATGGTTCATCTAAAAAGCATCGAACTATTTTTATTAGAGCTGCACAACGATTATAAAAATTAATCGCCATTAATAACTGGTCTTAACCAGTTAATCTTCGATTAATCTTAGAATTAATCTAGCAATAGCCTGTCTATTTGAAAACAGGTAATACAGCTATATATAAATTAATTATATTTGAGACAATTATTGTTAACAAGATTACATGTTATGTAATGTAGCAAAATCTATACGTGTAATTAATCTAGCACAAAACCTGCTTATTCAAAAACAAATAATACAGCTATATACAAATTAATTATATTTGAGACAATTATTGTTAACATAATTACAGGCCATTACATGTTATGCACAATGTACCTAAGTTACAATGTAATAACTATTGTGAGTATGAAAATAGTCTATGAAAGTCTATAATTAGGCCAGCCAAGAGTTGAGGCAGCACAATTTAGCCTATTTACATTATCCGAATGAAGAGATGCCCTCTGCGTACATACAGTAGTAGTAGTTATTGTCTGCAACAGCTGGTAATTGTTTCTGAGTGGTAGGATGAGAATTAGTTAAATGATATCTTAATGATGATGTGCTGTGATGGTAGGCAAATTCTTTCTGGCATATATTGCACTTCCCTTTCTTGTTATGCTTCCAACGACATATGAAAATGCTCTACCTAGTACGGAAGACACTTTTCTGCTTTCATATTCCTTTAAAGTGTCAATTTTATATTACTATCATTCTAAAGCTGAAATTGGGATTTTTTTTTAAATGAAGATACATATATAAATAATTTTGAAAAGTTTTTAAATATAAAGAAAAAATAGGCTGTAAAACATTAAATAATACTGAAATCACTTTTGTTGCTATTACCTAGAAACGTGTGCAAACCACTAACAACATGGCCGCTTATAACTAGACCGACACGGCGCTCGCGTTTTTGTATTGTATAAACAAGTTTTATGTTAGTGACTCACTTCATATTTTCATAGCTGAGTCCAAAATAATTATGGTTGTCTCTAATTGGTACAAAAGTGTTGCTTGTCATAGTATTTATTTGTTAGTAAATTTGATGGTAGTAACCTGCTATGTTAATATTATATTGTGGCGGATGCTGGGCCACAAATTTATTTCTTATATTTTATATACACGCATATAATTACTTTTATATATTGCATGTTGTGTCTGTTTTTATTATGTGTTTTACTTGCATATAATTACTCTTATATATATTTTGCATATTGTGGTTGTCTTTATTATGTGTCTTATCGCTAATACTACGTTAGTTTGGCCATAATTAAGCCAACGTGTTAGCGAGTCTATTAATCATTTATTCTTTTACGGTTTCTTACCTGGTTCCATTAGACAGTTCGGGGAAAATATATGTACATAGACGAGACAGAGAGACAGAGAGACAGAGAGACAGAGAGACAGAGAGACAGAGAGACAGAGAGACAGAGAGACAGAGAGACAGAGAGACAGAGAGACAGAGAGACAGAGAGACAGAGAGACAGAGAGACAGAGAGACAGAGAGACAGAGAGACAGAGAGACAGAGAGACAGAGAGACAGAGAGACAGAGAGACAGAGAGACAGAGAGACAGAGAGACAGAGAGACAGAGAGACAGAGAGACAGAGAGACAGAGAGACAGAGAGACAGAGAGACAGAGAGACAGAGAGACAGAGAGAGAGACAGAGACAGAGAGAGAGAGAGAGAGATCTTGCAAAGAGAGCAGAGTAGTCACAGCTCCACAACTAATAGAAATTGCTTCGGAATAAAACGAAAAGAAAACCATACTAACTTTGCTTACAATTCATGCAATATTATTGCAATCTAGATCATGCCTGAGTGAAGGCCGGCAATTTCCTTTACAATATATTAAACAATACAAATGAATCACATCATGGTCATCACCTCGGTAGCATTTTATTTGAAGATTAATTGGCTCAACTCTTTTATGCAGATATAATATATCTGCATAAATATTTCCTATATATAATTTATATTATAAATAATGTATAGGTCACCATGCTTAATTGATAAAAAATGTGTAGTCGGCATAGCAAATTGCGCTGTCTTAAAAGTCAGAGTTTGTTCTTGTATGGGTGCTGACCTCAGCTAGTTGTATTTTAATGATTCATAGATAAACATGGTTTAGATTTTACTGTTATTTATTTAATCAAGAAGTGAACGGCAAACACTGGATAAGAAAAATAACTACTCTCTGAAAGAGTCTGCATTTACATTTATGTGTTTGATTCTTTATCTTAGCCTACTAGAGCATGCGCAAACACTCTAATGTCTGCTGCAGCGATAACTTTAGATTGTGTAATTTTTACTGTTTTTCACTTTTGTTGTCAATTTTTGTAAGTTACAAATTATGTCAGTAACTCACATTACCATATATATTTTTAGTCAATACAGTTGTTTTTTGTGTAAATAATACAAGCAAAGTCACTCAAAAGGAATTTATAACAATTGCAAATACAATGGGTTCAATAAAGTCAACCTTTACAATGTCGCAGCGCTTTGGTTGTTTATCTTGAACTTTTAGATCACGTAATTGTTATGAGTTTTAAAAAAGAATTTCACTATATATATCTGGTAGTACCACAATTAAATGCTTACAATGCACATTGTGTTGACCACAGAAGTTTATTATTGTTGGCAACACCCTGCTGTTTTGTGTAAGTTTTAAATATTGCTTGACTGAGTCTGGAGAATGAATAGTAGCGTTCATCAAACACTTATCACCGCAATATACATTGCAGACATTTTAGAACACCTCAAATTGTTGGTTATGGATACATAGTGCTCAATAATATCGATTGGCTTATTTAAAAAAAAGCATATGAATCGTACTTTTAGTGGAAAAATAAACACTTACTGAACAAGAACCGTAGTAGCCCGGAAAGTCTCCACATATGCCAGACGCATTGTTAGCCAGACCTATGGAGGCCAATGAAACCAATGGCAAAAAGAATAGAGTTGAGATGAAGATGTTAAGAATCATAGTAGCTGTGATCTACAACAATAATTTTATTTATATGTAAAAACACTAAATATTATTACTATGTTTAATTACCGTTAATGTAGAGTGTCAAAAAAAACTAAAATAGCAAATGCTCCAAACCAAATAGACAAACTGTATAATTGCTGTTTGATTTTGCTGTCTACAGTCCTAGAGAGAAAGAGAGAGAAAGAAAATGTAGCTAGCATAATTAGACTTAAAAAATCTTATGTGAGTAGTTTGCTCAAGCTTTCACTGAAATCATACCATACCTTCAGTATAATGTATGATATTGATTTTTTTTCTCTAGTTGAGCCTAGGTCAGATTCTATATAAAAATAATGTAGCCTATCTGTATCAACTATCACAGTCTGAAATTTCTATCTGAATGATATTAGACAGGTGCCATATAGGTTCACATGGCTCAATCCTATTGAACATAATAATTGTTATAAAGTGACATTATATCCACATTACTATTAATGTACCCTACTTACCCAACCACCAGTATTATGCTTGACAGCACCAAGTCCAATTCCTCCAACAATAACAAACTGTAAATAAAGAAAAGTTTAGAAAATGCGTTTTTTCTGTTTTTAACTTACAGCTTCAAAACTTTGCAAAACTTAAAAGCCCTACTGCTAGTTAAAGTTTTGCATAGTAGATAAATGTTTTCAGCCTTGAAACCGAAATATAACTTTGTGGAATTACTTGTTAGAACATTTGTAAAAATTAAATTTAAAAATAAACCTCTATGCAATGATTAGTTTTTGCCACAATAATTTGGTAGAAATTAACACAGCAGTAGAACAAAGAGACCAGAACAGATACTTACCGTATTACATCACCAACAGGCTGGTGTGTCACATATGTAAAAATTCTAAAGGACAGTCATGTGTAGTACATGGCTAAAGAAAAACTATTTTAACACAAGTTCATACCGCTACAAAAGTCACTGCTATATTTTTGGTAAACACCAAGTCACATGGAGACTATGCAACATGGTAGACTGTGTGACATGGTAGTTCTTGTGATATTGTGGACTATGTGATATGTTAGTCTATGTGATATGGTAAACTATGTGATATGGTAGACTATGTAATATGGTAGACTATGTGACATGGTAGACTATGTGACATGATAGACTAAGTGACATGGTAGACTATGTGACATGGTAGACTATGTGATACGGTAGACTATGTGATACGGTAGACTAAGTGATATGGTAGACTGTGTAATATGGTAGACTGTGTGATAAGGTAGACTATGTAATATGGTGGACTATGTGATAGGGTAAACTATGTGATATGGTAGACTATGTAATATGGTAGACTATGTGATATGGTAGTCTATGTGATATGGTAAACTATGTGATATGATGAACTATGTGATATGGTAGACTATGTGATATGGTAGACTATGTGATATGGTGGACTATGTGATAGGGTAAACTATGTGATATGGTAGACTATGTAATATGGTAGACTATGTGATATGGTAGTCTATGTGATATGGTAAACTATGTGATATGATGAACTATGTGATATGGTAGACTATGTGATATGGTAGACTATGTGATATGGTGGACTATGTGATAGGGTAAACTATGTGATATGGTAGACTATGTAATATGGTAGACTATGTGATATGGTAGTCTATGTGATATGGTAAACTATGTGATATGATGAACTATGTGATATGGTAGACTATGTGATATGGTAGACTATGTGATATGGTAGACTATGTGACATGGTAGACTGTGTGACATGGTAGTTCTTGTGATATTGTGGACTATGTGATATGTTAGTCTATGTGATATGGTAAACTATGTGATATGGTAGACTATGTAATATGGTAGACTATGTGACATGGTAGACTATGTGACATGATAGACTAAGTGACATGGTAGACTATGTGACATGGTAGACTATGTGATACGGTAGACTATGTGATACGGTAGACTAAGTGATATGGTAGACTGTGTAATATGGTAGACTGTGTGATAAGGTAGACTATGTGATATGGTGGACTATGTGATAGGGTAAACTATGTGATATGGTAGACTATGTAATATGGTAGACTATGTGATATGGTGGTCTATGTGATATGGTAAACTATGTGATATGATGAACTATGTGATATGGTAGACTATGTGATATGGTAGACTATGTGATATGGTGGACTATGTGATAGGGTAAACTATGTGATATGGTAGACTATGTAATATGGTAGACTATGTGATATGGTAGTCTATGTGATATGGTAAACTATGTGATATGATGAACTATGTGATATGGTAGACTATGTGATATGGTAGACTATGTGATATGGTAGACTATGTGATAAGGTAGACTATGTGATATGGTGGGCAATGTGATAAGGTAAACTATGTGAAATGTTAGTCTATGTGACATGTTAGACTATGTGATGTGGTAGACTAAGTGACATTGTAGACTATGTGATATAGTAAACTATGTGATATGGTAGACTATACGCTGTGGTAGACTATGTGACATGGTGAACTACATGTATGTGATATCGCTAATTTTGTGACATTAATTGCTGACTAGGCTTAAAATGACATCATATTAGACTATGAGGCATGATCTTATTGATAGCATTGACTACCTATCTTTGTTTGTGCTGTTCATGCTGTCTTTGATTTATGTTGCCCTTTTTGTACCTACAGACTCATAAATGTTTACAGTAACTAAACTTTAGCCTTAAGCCAGCCAGCTCGTTCAAAAAAGATTTGCTTTGCAAAATTCAAATGATGAAATTTATAGCAAACATAAAAGACTGCTATGACTAATAACAGTAAACGTAATAATAATAATAATAACAGTAAGCATAATAATAATAATAACCGTAAACGTAATAATAATAATAACCGTAAACGTAATAATAATAAATGTAAAATATCATTATGTCACGTTTTCATTATTTCATTATTAATGCAGATCACTTTTATTATAACACATTACTAGCTGTACTAACTGGCATTGCCCGAGTAATAAAAAAGTATTTGCATAGAAAATTGCTTTGTGTTTAACATATAACAACATTTGCGATTCTAACTTTTAAACTACATATCATGAGAAAAGTTTATTGTGCAGTTAAAATAATTTAAAAGAAACTAAAAACAATTGTAAGAGTTTTCAAACTTTGTCAAACAATTGTAACCTTCTAACTTCATACTAAGTCAAATAAGTTTTAAAAAATAAAACAATTACAAAAGAGGTTAGATTTAGCTGTGAGATAATTAGCAAGTAATAGCTAAGTTGAGTCGGCTTTGCTACAAATGCAATAAAACGATTCGGTTATGATACAATTAATAAAAAGTGAGCAAACTAAATAAAAATCCTTAATATATTGAATTAATAATAACAATTCTTGCATAGAAATGTGTGTGTATAAAAAAGGTTACTGTTCCATAAGTGGCTATCTATCAAAACTTTAAATACAACGATACTGGTACCTCTCGATACTGGTGTATAATCGTGTTTTGAGGTCTTATGTAGCCTGACAATGTCTAAGGCAATGGTGAGAGGCTAGTACTAGAAGTCAAGGTAAGGGATGCTTTCACCATGGTATTAAAGCTATCAAAGCTAACAGTATAGGATTCACGGCTTTATTGGCTTCTCGTGCTATGACATATAAGCTATACGACAACTCATGGAGGAGCTCATTCTACAGTGTTGTTTCAAGGTATGTACCTGCACGTTATTCAACAGATACTGTTACAAATGTAAAAATTAGATATCTTACTGTGTTTGTCCAACTGAATGGAAAAAAATTGTCAAAGCTTTTCCTATAGTTGTCTGTGTGAGAAGAATTGGCCTTGACTTAAGATATAGTAATGGAACCTTACAAAAGCAGTTCTTAACAGGGGCATCAAAACGTGTGAGCACAATGTCAATCATTAGCATGTACATACATTAATGCTATACAACGTAAATTATATACGGGCTTAGATCATTACGTCTTGCGCGGCTCATTAGTAGAGCGTCTGGATTTTAAACTTTTGGTAGCAGTCTCCATCAGTTCAAATCCATCAAATTGCGCATTCTTTGTGCCAATATTTAATAGCTTTAGCTAGACATATACAACGATGACAAGCTTTGAGAAATATATACAAGTATATAGATTAGGCGTTTGCCCATACATACACATACAATTGTATATGTAAAATACTGCAGATTGTTATGTAGAATGTTGTGTTAGCTACAAGTTCTCTAGGCTGCTATTTTAGGAAGGAAATGCATACCATTTCAAATATTTGATTTTTTCATGTTAACAGAAAGCGAACCAATACAGATAGCAATCACTACATTTTGGTTCGCATTCCTAGCAAAAATTACACATAAAATACTACAAACTGAAGATTTTGCTTTAAATAGAAGAAGGAAATGCATTTGGATAGTTTCGAAAGATATGGTAAGAGTAACATTTAGTTCAGGTCTATTTTGCTAACATAACATATAAACATTTTCTATATATGAAGTTCTGGCAAACATAGAAAGGTGTTTTTAACTTATTTTTAATAGATGCTATTGAGTGCCAGCATGAACTGATATAATCCTCTAATCAGATATCAAAGTTAGTCAGGTTCTAACTTCGGTTGTTTGATAAAACGTTTAGGATTAATTATTCTCATAAAACTCAATCTAAGAAGTTTTGGAATTGCACATGGTAAAATGGGAAAAATATTTAATTTTTTCTGAAAACTTTGGTTTTCTGTAAAGGTATGTGAAAGCTCAGAAAATAGCTCGGAACTGTTTATAAAGTGACTCGGATACTTTTGCACTACTATTACACTAATAAAATTCACCAGTGTAACAACAAGAAATATTTCAGACAATTTTTTTATTTCGCCATTTTGTCGGATGTATAAATACACTAGCGGAATGCATGGCGCTTTATGGGTAATAAAAGTCTCTGCACAGTAATTTTATCTTTATTTAACATATAACAACAGTTATGACTCTAGCTTTCTAACTTATATAAAAAAGGGTTTTGTGTCGTTTAAATAAATTAGCACGAAATAAAACAATTGTATAGGTTTTCACACTTTATCAAACAACCAACTTCTAAACTTCATATCAAGAAAAAAATGTTTTGTGCAGGTCAAATGAATTAAAAAACAAAATTATAAAAAATAATAGTGTATAAATGTGGAATAATTACGTGTAGCAAGTAATAGCTGAATCAAGTCGGTTTTGCTACAATTACAAAACAAGCCGATTTGGTAAGGATTTGGTAAGGATACGATTAATACGAACTGAGAAAATAAAGTTTAAAATTCTGAATATTTTGTGTTACTAATAACAATTTTTGCATAGAAGCTTTGGTATAAAAAAGTTACTGTTCCATCAAAAGCTATTCATCAAAACTTTGAATATGGCAATACTGGTACCTCTTGACAGCGGTGCAAACGTAAACATGTGATATCGGACTGTCTTTGTCTAATCGAACAGAGAGAGAATGTAAAAGCCATTTTTACTGAAGATAATACAATTGTTTACATGAAAAGTATTGATCTTGATTGCGATGTAGCGATTGACCTTCACAAAAAACTGGACATACAAGTTCATGAAAACATGAAAAGCATCACTTTTCATAAAGTTCATAGATTTATTAGAATTTCAATGAATACGTCATTTAGCACATTCAATCGCGAAAAATATGTATAGAGTCAAAGTTATGAACAGTAGGCTTTCCTAGTCTCATGGTTAGAGAATTGCACTGCAAATCTGTAGTTTCAATCTTCCTGAGTTAAAATTCAGCAGATTGCAAAATTTTAATATCTAAAGCTTTATTATCCAAGATTTTAATAGTCATAGCCGGACAGACAAACGGATATCCAAACAGACAAATGAACAAACTTAGAAAAATAGATATATAGATGTGCAGCAAATGCTCCTATATTGTAAATTCCGGATAGCGTAAGAAAAATTGTATGAAATTTTAGTTTCTTGCTGTGTAAAAAATTCTATACAACGTCAAGTGGCAAGTTGGGCAAGTTTTCAAATTCTATTTGAATGTTAATCTATTTTGTCTCCCTTGCAAGAAAAAAAAATGAATGCATTATGGCGTTGTATTTATTATATAATGTATAATAAATATGTAAATATAAACACTTGTATATGATACAAGTGTTGAGGCAGAGCGCTATGACCAGGGTCAAAGGGACTGACTTCCTGGTCACTGTGGTCACCAGACCAAGCTTTCCTTCCTTCAGAGAAGACTCGGTTACCGATGAGAAAACTTGGATGCCGAGTAACAAAAAACCAATCATAAATAAAAAGGAAAGTGGACCGAGCCTAATAAAAAAGATTTAATAAGAAAATAATAATAATAGAAAATAAAAAATAATAATAAAAAAGCAAGACGCTATTGTTTTATGGTTTATGGCTTGACATTCATGTATATTTATAGACATTATAGAAATATACATATATATTGGTGGCTAACACTCGGTGTGTTTATTGCTTGACTGCCTTGTCTCCAAAGAGAACTGACAGTTTTTTTACATATCTCTATGACAATCTAGTTTGTGGTGATAGATTGTCAGATGTGTTGACAAAACAAAGTTTTATAATTGTTTACAAATACTTTAAGGCAATTGATTGGTACAGGCATTACAGTTCAGTCCACCAATTTGAATATCACGAATTTGAGTATTGTCGAAAGTTTGCTTTTTTCTTAACTTTGACTCCTAGATAGATGGCGGTCCGTTAGTACCACTTTTTATTGTGAAAATATTTTGTTTTTTATTATAGATATATAACGTATTTGTTATTAGTTTTACTTTGCAGAGTAGACTTTGCTGTTTAAAAACATAGACAAATTGCTGCAAATGAATGGCAAAGATGTGGACTCTTTATTAAATTATTGTAAAAATACCACAATCATGGTCTATAAAACCAGTGTGAAGTTGATCAGAAAGAGGAGAAAAGTTGTCAAAGCAAACCGATGATACTGCAGTTACGGTACACCACCAAAAGCTAAAAAAGTTATGTCAAGTTTTTTTTGCATGGCCCAAGGGATGAGTTTAAAAAGATCTTGGAACGAATCAGGCAATTTGCATGTTTTTTACTGTTCTTATAATATAAATTCCTTACACTGTAAACATTACTGGAACGAATTATTTACATTGTAGGAGCGGCTATTGTAGCCTACATGTTTATATATATGAAAAAAATATATTTTCTTTTTAAATTTTCAAATTTTTATTACTGGTATCAGTTGTTTCATCTTTAACATGCAGAGAAAAGAGACGGTTAAAGTGGAAATGTTAAGGTCTGGATGCAAAATCATAATAATATTGCCAGGGTAAAGGTATACGTGTTTTCACATTTTGTTGTCTTCTTTTGCAAAGTAACTCACTTTCGATATGTATACCAGACATAATTGTGTTGCTTTTATATTTGGTGTTATGAGAAAACAAATTATGCAAAAATAAAACTTTGAATCATTATTATAGTTCATAATGACTCACATAAACTCCACTTCAAACTCCATAGCCAGTGATGGAGATCCAGGAATAATACGTGCTGAGTTCGACAGGTATGAGAGTAACTCCAAGCAGAATGCAAAGTACTCCCATTACTATTTGAGTGACCGAAAACCTTTAACAGAACCACCTCTCTTTAGATTTTCAACATATAACCATCTGAAATTTTTGACCATTTCAAGGTGTCTATCATCTATAGTTTTTTAAGTATGAACAAAACTAACATTTTCTAAAGCCATTTAAAATTTTCTTGAAAAGACAAATTTTTTTAGAAAATGTATAAAATATGTGATAGAAAAATACCAATTAAAAAGTTTGATGAACATTTTGGAGTATAGTTATTAGGTGTATGACTCCAAACTAAAAATTTTGCTCGTGTGCAAGGCAAATGTCTCTATTTGATCATCAACATGTTCCTTTTTTACTATTTTTGCGCATTTTTCTAAGTTATTTTGTGTACCTTCCTTCATTTTTTTATGTTTAAACATAAAATAAGTGAAGGAGCAGTTCATACTATCTGCATTGTGATGCCATTGTCCTGCAAAACAATATATAACACTTTGTAAATGTTTGGTTGAGGATATGGTGTTTACTTTCAACTTATTTTTTGAATGGCTAAAAAGTGAACAGCCAGTGTCTAAATGAAGACGATTTATCTTTTTGATAATTTAGTGATGAGTTGATAAACAATTTTATTACTAAATAAATGTGTAGCCGCTTGAGTAGAACAGCTTGTTTTGTTGCGTTTGAATGTTTAAGGCTTTACCAGTCGTCTGTTAACCCAGTTAGTCTGCAAGTTTGTATCATTCACAAGATTGAACCGGCAGAAACCATCGAGTCAAGCAAATTTGGCCAAATGTTTTCATCTTACAAAAAACAGACACGGCACCTTAAAACGATGTGCGATAAAAGGCAAAGCAAGCTATTCCATTTTAAACATTTTTTGTGCTTTAGTTGTTTATATTTCAAAAGCATGCTGCCAGTGATCCGAAAATGGGTCGCTATTACATCTGTTATAGAAGTCCTCATCAGTTGTAACAAATTACCTGTGGTAATCTGCAAAACGCTATTTCCATTCACCTTTTATCGCATGGTAGCAATTAACATGCACACAATTTTAAATGTACATCATCCGCCCAGTAGAAACAAAGTGTATAGCAAATCTGAGAGCCGATATGATAATATTGTAAATTCCAAACACAACAATAACCCTTTTTAGTGACTTTCACATTAGGAGCCCAGAAAATATTGTTAATTCCACAGAGGATTTGTGTGCCTGTCTACTATAGCAGTAAATGTGTTCAAGATAATTTACTTATAACATTAAAACTCTGTGTAATTAAGTCAGCTAAATGATCTACTCACCTTTTCATTTGGGTCAGGGCTGTTGCCTTTAGTTTATAACCTTGTCCTGGAGGATTCTGTGTTACAACTGTAACACCAGGCTGTGTAGCGGACTGTTGCTGTGGTGGTTGGTGTAGCAGTTGCTGTAGTAGTTGTTGTGATGGATGCTGTGGTGGCTGTTGTGGTGGTTGCTGTGGTGGTTGTTGTGGTGGTTGTTGTGACTGCAGCATTTGCGGTTGATATTCCATCGTGATGTTAGAGACTCAGAAGTAAAACTCGCTCTAAAAATCGAATAAACTTGATATCATGCTTTCCAGTTTAATACTATAATGGTATGCAACAAAATTTGATTTGTCTTTTTCGTAGTGCAGTAAGATAAAGTTTTAGTAAGTTGAATGACATGGTGTAGATAAGAAGTTTATTTGAACTGAATTGCTAGAAGGCAACTATCTCCATTCTGCCTAAAGTTTAGAAAAGCAGACTAGTAATTTGCTAATGGAAGGTCAGGTCAAACTCATTCTAAGTAAGATGATTAAGCTATTTTGGTATTTGAATAAGATTTTAATGAATGGTAAATCACAAATGTCTGGCTCTGTGTATTCATAAATGTAAATTTGTAAACACATAAAAAAATGTTTCCTCATTCCTGTTAACCCAAGTTATTGTAATATCTACTGAACCTCGGGTTTCTAGCCAGAGACCTTGAAGCTTTAGCATCAACCTCAAGATATTAGTCGTTCTTAATAATATTTTTTGTGAATCAGTTGTGTTGTTTCCTGCCGGTATTTTCGCAAGGCACATTTAACATGACATGGTATTGCGCTCAATGTTTCATTGCCTACTAGAATTGCATTTGTTGTTATACGCTAGCACTTTTCAATCATGTCTACGATCAGGAGATATTGGTCGTTAGAAGGAGATCTGTGCTGAAATATACATCACCACTTACTTGGGTTGAAAAAGGTGAGAAAGCAATTATTTATATATAATTTGTTATTCTAATGTAACAGACAAAGTATAACAATTAACTTTTGATAACAATTTAGATACGCTATCAAAATTGTTATGTCATCTTGTATGAGGAAACACCATCTTAAATTGTTACCCTATTTTGGTATTTAAATACGCTATATTGTATGTTACAGCATTTTGCATTTAGATACACTATCTTGTCTTAATGCATTTATTTTGAAAGTAAAACACTACTTTGTCTTGCTACCTCATCTTGCATTTGAATAATTTATCTTGACTTGTTCACGTGTTTTGTTTTAAAAAACACCATTTTCAAAGCATTGAAGCAAAGAGCTTGATTAGTCATATTCACTAACACCCAGTTTATTTAGTGTCAGTAATTGATTCTATAATTGTTACCTCATTTTGTATATGGGTACACTATCATGTTTTGTTTACTAGTCTTCTATTGGGATACACTATCCTCTAAGTATTGATGACTTTTTAATGCAAGAAACAGGGTTGTATCTGAACACATGTCTCAAGATGGCCCATTTTCTTTTCATTCGGTGCAATGCAAGGGAAGGGCTATTTCATCATGAAACAGCCAATGAATCAAAACAACTCAAATATCTATACTTGTTGTTTGCAGCTTTACAAGTTGAGCTGTTTAAGCGTTGGAGAGCTAGTAAATATATAATGATTGTACAGTAAATACCTTTTCACCTCGCCTAGATTACTTGTTTGTCGGCTATCTTGTACATTTAGTGTAATACCGAAGCCTGGGCAAAGAATGAGAGGCTTTGTTTCATGAGCCATTTACATATCTGGCAAATTTATAGATTTTTTTCAAAAGCCAATAATCGCCAGATAAATTATCAAAATAAGGATTTAGCCTAGGTAACTGATGTTGTACAAAAAAAAAATTAATGATATGATATAGCAATAATATAGTATAGCAAGAACTTACTAGACCAAAGGTAGACTTGACTACAGTTTATTTAGCTGTAAATCACTTTTTACTCTCAGAACTTAATCATAGCATATTGTATTGGCAGTAAATCAAACCATTAATGTATAAGCACTGTTTGTAAGTAATCAATAATCAAAACTCTTCTGTGAGCATTGCTAAATATCTTATTATTTATCTGCCCTTTATTGTAATATAATAACTTTGGTATTGTGCTATGTTCAATAGGTTTACATTCTCTAGAGCACACTGTGCTAGGAGTAAGTCGGTATTCAGCAAGCCTAATAGTTTTTACTGAACTAACTTTCTATCACTGCTTTTACTTGTAACATATATATTTTAACCTACCTGTCTCACTGCTTATACTTGTAACATATATATTGTAACCTACCTGTCTCACTGCTTATACTTGTAACAGATATATTGTAACCTCCGTACTTGTATTATCTTATCAACTTGCCATCTCGATGTTTAGCTTTACATATCACGAGCTGTACTCTGACAGCTAAACCCGTTGCTTTTAATCTTCTGCTAGGTAATGTAGTAACATGGCAAAATTAATTTTTGACCTGAAACAAACAGAAAATTGCAAAGACTTAATGATTAAACCTATTCAATTCTCACCTATCACTTCAACGTACACTACCTCATCTTTAAACAACCATTACTTGCTAATATTAATTCTACATATTTGCCTCTATGATTAGTTTAAAACATGTATTTGTTTTTCTAAATGTGTTCAAAATTCCGTCAAAATATGTCTGACTGTTTTGTTATCACTAAAATATTATTATTCACACTAGTGTTTATTATATCTTTAGCATTAGTTTTTAATAGTTGCACCCATTCTTCCCTCTCGGCAAAGAAAACACTGAAATGCCAATCTAAGCTCATTGTCCGTTAGATAATGAACCAAAAAAATCATTTGAACGTTGAGTAGATGCAACAGCCACTCTACTTCGGCTGCTGTCAGCCAAAGATTTATAAAAAAGAGCTCATGACTTATTAAGTCAACTTTAAATAAATCCAGAAATTCAACTTTCATTTTTATCCGCTAAGGTGAACTTACAGTTTTTAAAATGAATTTTGAAATTATGCAACAGAATAATCTTTAAACTCTAAGAGCTCAGTTAAAATAAATGCTTTTTAACTTATAGAATTTTGTCATATTTAATCTTTGCTTTATGCCAATTAAAACTGTCATATTGAGACCAGTTTTATCAGTAGAACTCATGTATTTTTTTCTAACTAAAAAAATGGGTGTGAGTTTCCTTGAGAGCAGGAGTCAAGTGAGACTTGTACCAACAATCAACATCACCTAAAGTAATTATTATTAGTTATAATAGCATGAGAATGATTGATTGGCTACTTGCTAAACAATACTCATAGTACTTCAAGTTTCCTTTTCCCTTAATAAGCTTTCAATTGCTGGCACTTGATAAAAAAGGTTTACAACAACTTATGAACCTTAAAACAGAGTATTGAGCTGTACGATGTCATATAAACAAATTAACAAGAGACAAAAAGACAAAGAGAACTGAAATTTCTGAGGGCACGTATTGATAAACGTTTGACAATTCTTCTATTTTTAAGTTTATTGTGAATGTCCGAGCATTACATGCATAGGTGGCATGACAAACCTATTCAAAGTCATTATTCATGCAAAAAGTAATATTACCGTTATATAATGGAACAAGCTACATGTGGTAGGTTTATTTCCGCTTAATTTGATCAACCATGCAAAAAGGTTTAAACTAACGTCTGTCAGCTATTTGACCAGTTAGGATGCTTTTAGAATGCTATTTGGTTTAGCTTGAGTGCAGGGGATAGTGACTCTTGTTAGCTTGTTAAGGTGAGTTTTATGCAGGTGATGATACTGATTAGGGACCAGTCTAAACTACTGGATGATCTGTTAAACATATATTGGATTTCAAAAGACTACAACTGTACCTTTTTAACCTAATTTTGAACTAGCGTAAACTAGTTAGTGTTAGCTGTGATGAAAAAATCTGGACATTAAGATAGAAAGTCAGCCTTTATGTCTAGTACAGCCAGTAAAATCAATTGATGTTTTAGATTTATAAGAAGCAAACTTTAAGTATAGAAGCAACACCTAATCTTCACTTGCTACTTTTCAACTCACTTTTCAAGAGTGCCACAATTAAAATTATTTCATGTTATGTAAAATGGCTGAGAAAACTCCACACCCTCTTTGGCTTTTGATATATTTTACCATCAGAAAAATGTACATCTTAACTTTACATAGGTCAGCTTATAACTAACTAGTATATACAGCCCTATTAGTAAGCTGGTATCGAGTTGACAGGCAACTCACCTCTCTTGGCTGTACTTGTATTTTGCTATGGCTGAGTATTAACAAATGCAAGGATGGGTTTTGAATTAATCAATACTCAACCAGTGATCTAATCCTCATGAGCTCTGCATACGAACTGTTTTTCATGCTTGACTCCACGAGTTGTAAAGCATTATGGAAAAACAACTTGATTTGTTGGAGCCTTATTTGTACTAGCGCTTTGACAAGTGTTATTACTGGTGGTGATATAAATTAGAGATGACCTTTTATGGAATAGAGAACCTTGCTAGTTATATGGAGATGTTTTAGTGAATTCTAAAAGTGTTTTGGTGAAAAGAGCCAAAACTTCTGAAAATATAGTTTGTCAGCAGCTTATTATGGTAACTTGTTCTAATTTTTACCATTGTCATCTGTAGCTCTACCTATAGAAAATATTTTTTATTTAGTAAACTCAAATGTAGTAGTCAACTTTTACATAAATTATATACCGTTATAATTTACATCGAGTTTCAGTACAAAGAAAAACTTTGAAGTGGTCGCATTTAAGCTTTAACAAAAGTAGATGTAGCCCAGGCTCACATTTCCTAATTGATCAAAATATCATTATGTACACAGACGGATAGTTTATCAATAGTCAGATATTCTGATATGAAGAATTAAATACAGTTATTAAAGAGTACCAGTCATTGCTAAGTCTAATTGTTTTTGAACATAAATTCATTTCCTACAAACTCATAAGATTAGATAAAAACTCACAAACATTCGATCATTCTTTACAAAAATGCTTGTTCTGTTTTGTAATATAATAGTATTCATGCTAAAGTATTATCATTCAGCTGCATGATGCTGAGTGTACAATTAACAGGTAAGATTAAATTTTTTGTGGTTTAGAAACTTAGCTAGAATTCATTAAAACAATTAATTATTCATGATACTCTTGGGTTTTTTCTACTAGTTGAATTTTCCTGGAAACGGAACATTTTAATATGAAAAAACTCATTGCGACGACTCCGCCCTGGTTTGAAGAAATGGCAATAGCCAAACAGAAGTTTAGGTCAAGCAACATATTGTAATATGCCGGCTTTAAATTGTTGCAGTCACGAAGCACAAACTTTAATAATTTTTTAGTCAAAGCATTCAAGTTTATGACAATAGCCACACACTAACTTAAGATATTCACTTAAAATTGTTGTTTCCTAAATTAAAACCAAAGGGCACATTAATTTTGTATGTGTTACCACATTTCATGGTCTAACACAAAATTAATACTTAGTGGTTTTAATTTTTATTACTTACCTACTACAGTTCATATTCTATAACTTTGAGAAATACTTACGTTTAGTATGTTAATATGTTTGTTTTTAAAGCAGCTTACAGCAAATGGAAATGAATGGCAGCGTATATATCATTTGTAGCATATCCAATAAGACGTCATGAGAAAGAGTCATCGATATGCAATTATAGGTTTTACATGTAGTTAAAATTGAGCTGTTACCTTTTGCTACAAACCAAACAATTAGGAATTGTTTTCTCTTAAACTTCAGAAATAAACTTCAGAAAAAAGCAGACAATTTACATTTAGCAAAGCTTAAACTGGTTCATACCACAATTGCTTGCCGAGGCTAATAATTATTAACTTATGTTGATTTGCTTTACCAATTGTTCTGCTTTCCTGAAAGTATTTTCAATAGTTTTGCTAAAAACTTTCAACAGTGATCTAGTAATAGCAAAAAAATTTTATTATTGAAATACATGTATTCCCTAATAAATTTGAAGGTTTTATTATGTATTTGTATAAAAGAGAATAAGAATTTATAGAAAACTGTCTGAAAGTGCCTCCTAGTCAAAGATTAAGAAGTATCTTTGCTATAGCTTTCTTTTGCTATAGCTTTCTTTTGCTATAGCTTTCTTTTGCTATAGCTTTCTTTTGCTAAACTCATTATGCTTTGTTAACAGAGCAATTATTGTCTCAATCACGTTTTGATATTGTGTATGGAAAGCAACTCCAAGTTTATGCGTTCGCTTAAACACTGGCTAGAAAAGAGTACACAGTTTGTACACTCTTTTACTATAAAAGACTTCAAAATCAAGGGCCAGTATGCCTAATCACTCATTGATTCAGAGACTGCACATTTTAACATAATTACATAAATAATTGTTATTACATATTATATCATTTATATATTATAGTAATAGTAACTTGAAATTTTAAACCTGATTAGTTATTGGCATAATATATAATTATAATAATATATTATATATAATAATTATTATAATATTCTTATAAAAAGTAATATCAGATCATTTGTGGAGTGAGTAGTATCAAATTACAGAGCACAAAGTCAGTACTTCAAAATCGAATAAATAAGTATGTCACATGATCAAAGACCATTGTTGATAAGTAAATTTTGTTAAAGGTTTTGTGATCTCATGAAAGTTGTTTGACATTCATTGGGCTTCCCTCCATTGTCACCTCAATTTCACCTTGACATGTCTGTAATTACTAACTGTAATGACTAAATACTGTATTTCAGCTCGGCATAAATGTGTTTCCTTGTTTGTTGAGTGCGCGCCTTCCTTCTCTTTTCAAAACAATGTCAAGATCAGTCTTTTAGTGTTGCTTATTGTGACTTATGCATTAAATACGGCATTCATTTTTTCAGAAGTGAACATCGTTAAAAACAAAGTTTAAAATTAACCTACATTTTCAGGAATAATTAGAGCTACATGTAAATTTTCTATTTGAGGTCTAAAGTGTTATTTTGAAAATAACCACGATTACTTCAACTCGCAATGTTGTCAGCTCCTGTCATTAAAATATTTTAAAAATTTGATCTTGGTTTTAATTGCATTGATTCTAGTGTATCACAGATTTTGAAACTCATTTTTATTAATAAGAGTTTTTAGAGGGATTTCAGGTTGTACATGTATTTTTTATTAAACATTAAAAATAATATATATCATGAAATCCGAGTATGTTACACAGTAAGCATTCACATACTTTAAACAATGCTGTTTTCTCTAAAATGTGACACTTTGTGTGCTTCTCTCAGAGTCACCATAAAAAATTAATACAAATAGAACGATTTTTTAAAAGAGCAACAGCCTGCCAGCATAATTTTCTCTGTAGATGACCATAACATGTGTAGACTTTAATCCAGAGTTATAAATTTTTGTTCGGTATTTTGATGCAAAATTTAAGTTTCTGTATTTAATAGCATTATAATTAGTATTATGAAATTATGAGCTAATCAAAGCAACATATTACATTCAAGGCTTTTAACTCCCTAAAAAGCTTTTGAAATTTTTGAAAGAAAATACAGCATAGGGGGTCCTCCCATGTTTTGTGACGATTCTGACGACCCGACGACAGGGATACTTAAAAAGTGACAGACGAGACGACTATTTATCAATGTAGGTGACGATGATCGTGTAAGTAGGATTACTAAAGGTACGGTTACACGTAACGAATTTTTCGTTGGTTCGAAGTTCTGGCCGAAATCACGAAAAACGCAGAATTAATCGGTCGAAGTTCACAAAATTATTTGAGCTGTGCATGCCCACCGAGTTCGTCGACGAAACGCTTTCAGCAGATTAAACAAATTATTAGCGAGCAGGATTCTAGCAGCTTTAGCAATTAGTCTAGGCCAAGACATGTATCGCGACACACAATAAAAGTACGAAACCAATTTAACATAAAACACACAATGTAACTGTTTAAGTTGAGCTATTGTTGGTGGGCGAGCATGACTCTAGCAAATTTTAAGATATATGTAGTCCGAGAACATAATGCGACACGCAAAATATATTAAAAAAATTTACCATAGTAAATACGATGCAACCACCTTGATTGCGCTAAAGATTTTTTACCACAAAACTTTTGCTGCTTAGAAGGAAGTACAATTAAAAAATAAACAATTTGCAGCTATAGCGTTTAAACAATAAATACAGACAATAACGCAATCTAAGCAGTTGCATCATGCGTACTATGTTGAATTGCACTTATACTTTTGTGTGTCATTATACGTCTCTTGGACTATACTAATTGCAAAAACTGCTAGAATCGTTCTCGCTAGCACGATTCTAGCAGCGCAGAATAATTCTGTGTGTTTCAATCATTTCGTGATTTCGGTTTTGAACCAACGAAAAAATTTGTTACGTGTAGCCGTACCTTTACTAACTTATTATTTGTCCATAAATCAACATGTTCAACCGAAACTTCACTAGTTTTGGTTTGAAGCATCTGGCCCAGCATTTATAGACTGCCAAATAATTAAAGTAAACAGCAATGTAATGCCACGACATTGACAGCAAATCTGTTTCCAAGTCTGTGACTGACAGTGATTATTAAAGACAATCTCGGTCTATTTTCAGCACAAGAAATGTAGCCCTAAAACCCTAAGACGGCTGTCACTCTTCGCGGAGTAATCAGCAACGCTCCCAAACATCACTAATAAGTTTGTGAAGGTCGCTGGTTGAGCCATGCTTTTGGTTAGCAGAAGTTCAAACTGAGCAAGTTTCAGGTTTTAACGCAACCCAGTGCCACCAGAATGGATATTTGTATTAAAGTAACAAATGTGAAGGAAGAGGTTGTTTTGGTTACCAACTTGAAAAAGGTGACAGTGATTTTAAAAGTGATGACAGTGATTTTAAAAGTGACGACAGCGATTTTAAAAGTGACTATTCTGACAACAACTTTGTGTGGTAGGACCCCCAACATAAACACATTGTAACTATTATGTGGGATAGTAAGAGATGTTTGCATTTAAAATTTTGATGATTCTTTATATAACCAATTATGAAAACGAGGGTTTTATTTCAAAATATTTTTGCTGATTTGTGATAGTTATCATAGCTGAATAAGACCTTCAACATGCAACTAACTGTATAAAGTGTAATTATTCAAAAAGTTGTAACTAATATTGTGTAACTGTTTGATCATCATTGACACACTTTGAAACTTGAATAAGGGCGAGACAACTACTACTTTCATCATTTGTTTTCATTAAAATATCCTATTCTTTTGTTTTAGCTTTAAAGCTAGTGCACCAACAGCCACTGGTTGGTTATAGTGCACATTCGCAGCAACAATTTTCGTACTGTGATATTGAACAAATAGCTCTTAACACATGTTTGCAACCTGCTACTTAAGTAAATTTTAATTAGCAGGCTAAGGGAAGTTGTCTGATCCCTAAACCGTTGTTCGCAAAGATCATAATTCTATACTTGCTACCGACTTTTGAACGAGAAATACCACTTCTTCTCGGTAGTAATAAGTAGAAATGGCCAGAGAGATCCAGTTGTTCTGCTGGTGCGCTGAGACGCTGGTGCAATTTAGGAGATTGCTAACCTAATTCCATACATGTATTGATGATGAAGTTTTTTGATGCACTGTGTTGCTACAGCACTGTAATGCAGGTGCAATTTGAGATGCTGGTAAAGTCTGAGAGATTGCCAGCCTAGTTGTTTATTGACGATGATGTTTGCTAGTGTACTGTAGTGCTGGTGTAATGTAGGAGATATCCAAACAAATTACTTACATGTATTGATGATGTGTTTGCTGGTGCACTGTGTTGCTGGTGTAAGTTCCAGCTAGTTCATGATTGTAGAAATATTTATCAAAAGTTGTAGTATGTCTTGTATTGTGCACAATAATTAATATAACCATACATGCAAAAGTACAGACAAACTCGGATAACTTGCCCTCGAATAGCTCGAACACATGGTCAGCTCGAATGGATTTGTTTGGTCCGTTCCCAGGAAATGATGAACTGCTTTAAATAACTCGACCTCAACATCATTAACTTGAACAGTTTTTTTGCCCAACGGTTACCGAAACGGTTGTTATCACTTTAGAATATCATTTTATTCCAAGCCACAGAAATAAACATCAACTTTTAGTATTTCTCAGGCGTTGTTATTACCATCATTCCACAACCAAACTTGAGTGAAGCGATTGTTTGGGAGATTTATGATAAAAGCATATGAGCACACAACTCACAAAAATTATTCATCAACACTATCGCAAACCCTTGTACTGAAATCTCATCAACAAATTTAATCTTTTTTCAATATAGTAGTCTAAGTATAATAACGATGCAAAACACATATAAACCTATTTAAATATGTTACCAAGTTTTCGAAAATTGTAGACATTATCTTTAACCTTACCCATCTAATCGAAAAATACATAACTGGACAGATTAATTTGGCCTTAAATCGCTAATCAAATCTGACGAGTTTTTTTAATCAAAATTAAGACCGGCCAATGAAAGGCCAATGAAGCCATCCGACAGAGAGTAAAATCATTAAGTCGTCTGAATTTCACGAGAAAAAGTGCACATTTCACCAGTCTATGGCATTGTCCAATTTTCGAAAGTTTCTAACACTTTTTTGCTTTAATATCTTGCAAAAATATTTAATTATAGGAATAATTATTTGATTTTATAAAATTATTATAAGATTTAATAATGAAAACAATTGTTCGAATTTATTTATCCGAAGGTTTCTGTAATAAACGTAGACCGTTTGAGGCGTAGACCGATTTACAAATACGAAATTGTGGTACACAGTTAATCAGCCTACATTTTTTTGTCCAATTTCCGAAAATTTAATTAAATTATTTAGAATGTTACCCAAACTTCTTTACATCTTATGTACAAGGTAGGGCCAAACTACAATGCCCCTTTATGACGAGAACATTTTTTTATTTTGCTCCAGTTTGAAGAAAACTTCCAGACGCATGAATGCTGATACTCGCTTTCTGTTACAGATCGCTATCAAAACCATTCTACATTCAACACAACCAACTTTCAAACTGTGTTTATTACACAGCAGCTGGACAAGAGTCAAGGTCTTACCATGGCTAAGGCTGTCATTGATATAGGACACCACAAAATGACCGCTGGAATATCATGTGTTGCTCTCTATCAAGTTCGAGACATTAATGACTTACTTGTTAACAATTTCGCTAGGGAGTGCATTACTCGATTAGCTATCAATGACCAAATCTTGCAACGTAAAAAAGAAGAGACTAGATTGCGCGACCTTTAACAGAACATGGCACTTATCTAACTTATCTATATTTGTTGAAAGTGTTAGTTGCACCTTTTAGAAGTCGTGCTCCTCAAATTTATTATAGTTATATCATCTCGAACAACTTTCATTTACGCCATACTCTGTCAATTCCTGCTGACAACTACTTTTTCAACAACTAGCAGTACCCTTTCTTTTTTCCATTATCACTTTTGTCGTGGGCTGTATGACAGGGGAATTTCTATCGACAAAATATTTTTGTTAACGACATTTCTAAAGTTTACAAAAATAAAATTTCACCAAACATTCGCCTTGCAATGGCAATTCGAAATCAAGGAAAAGCGAGGAAACCTTAGATAAACTTGAAGTAAAATTTGCAAATTGATATCGGTTAAAGCGCTTAGGATAAAAATATGTCATTTTTATGAGCTTTTTAACAGCAATCAAGTTTTGCCAATTTCAATCTGAAAACGTCCTGGCAGTCACATCACTTAAAGCAGGAAACAAATTTCAAGTGATAGAAAAATATTTATACTTTTTGATAACATTTTTTGAAACTTCACATGAGAGGCTCTTTAACTTGCAACAGGCAATCTATGCTTTTGACTTTTACGTAGTTTGTATATGTCCATGTATCTACTGATAAATACATGTACTTGTGAGAGTGATTTAATAATTCGAACACTTTTGGTCGGTCCCGTGTAGTTTGAGTTATCCGAGTTTCACTGTCATTATATCTTAAAGGGCAGGCCTTAACAAGTTCAGTAGGGTAAAAAGAATGATTAGTTATTAAAACATCACAAGGAAAGCAAGTCTCACCCTCAGCACATGATTACATAATGACTACTCATAATATACACATATTATAATTACACACATCAAAAAAGAATAATTAGGGATATGTATAGTTTACTGTTTGTATCGGTTCACATCATGCTTACCCTAAAAACCTTAACTATACAAATAAGATATCGTTATTTTTATAGGCTATAGTAAACTTCATATTTCTAAATTTTAGCGATAACAAGATACGCTTTCGTTGAATCTTAACCAGTATTCTCATCACTTGTTCTTCTTGTATGGTATTTTTATTTGTACACATATTTTTAAACTAACCTTATATATAAGGTTAGTTTAAAAATATACAAGTATATATATATAAAAATTGTTGCCTCACACCGGTTAATCTGTTTGGGTAGTAATTTTTGCTCTAACTCGGATCTCTTATTAGAGACCTGGGAGTTCGAGCACTCAACCAGTTTGAACCAGTAGCCCATTTGTCACTGCCTTGCCCTGATTCAGCTACAGGCAGTGCAGGCCTTGTTTGGTCAGGCGACATCCAAGCCAGCATGGCTTTGGTTATTGCACTCTTCATAGAGGCTGTAGACAATATACAGGCAAGGGTCTTGTCTAAGGACCCACCAGAAGGATGCAGTTGTTGGGGTTTGAACCTAGGACCCAATGATCACTGTCCCAATACCTTACCAACGGCGCCATCTGTCCCGTAGATATATATATATATATATATATATACATACATATATATATACATATATATATATATATATATATATATATATATATATATATATATATATATATATATATATACTCATGCTACAGACAGTACTGTTTCGGCTATTGAAGCCTCATCAGTGCAGCTCAGAGCTTAGGCAAGGGACACAAATCCCATTACCAATGAGAGTTGACTTCCTGCCACGAAACAACTAAGTTGCCTCGCAGACTTTAAGAAAGTCAATGTGCTGGGACCAGAGTGCTCAAATCACAAAAGTGATGAGCTTTGCACAAAGGCTAATAGTGCCGCACCTCTCACAGAGTGCTCAACCAAACCGAAGTAAGGGAGCATATACTCATGCTACAGACAGTACTGTTTCGGCTATTGAAGCCTCATCAGTGCAGCTCAGAGCTTAGGCAAGGGACACAAATCCCATTACCAATGAGAGTTGACTTCCTGCCACGAAACAACTAAGTTGCCTCGCAGACTTTAAGAAAGTCAATGTGCTGGGACCAGAGTGCTCAAATCACAAAAGTGATGAGCTTTGCACAAAGGCTAATAGTGCCGCACCTCTCACAGAGTGCTCAACCAAACCGAAGTAAGGGAGCATATACTCATGCTACAGACAGTACTGTTTCGGCTATTGAAGCCTCATCAGTGCAGCTCAGAGCTTAGGCAAGGGACACAAATCCCATTACCAATGAGAGTTGACTTCCTGCCACGAAACAACTAAGTTGCCTCGCAGACTTTAAGAAAGTCAATGTGCTGGCACCAGAGTGCTCAAATCACAAAAGTGATGAGCTTTGCACAAAGGCTAATAGTGCCGCACCTCTCACAGAGTGCTCAACCAAACCGAAGTAAGGGAGCATATACTCATGCTACAGACAGTACTGTTTCGGCTATTGAAGCCTCATCAGTGCAGCTCAGAGCTTAGGCAAGGGACACAAATCCCATTACCAATGAGAGTTGACTTCCTGCCACGAAACAACTAAGTTGCCTCGCAGACTTTAAGAAAGTCAATGTGCTGGCACCAGAGTGCTCAAATCACAAAAGTGATGAGCTTTGCACATCACTTCACATCACATCACATCACATATATATATATATATATATATATATATATATGTATATGTACACTTCTTTCTCTTCCAAAAAATGTATGATTGTAAAAAAAATTTTGTATAGCATAGTCAATTGATTACAAATACATAACTTGTTACTGTATAATAAATGTTTGTTAACTTTTTCATGAACAGTTGATTTCAACTAACCTCTTACTCTAATACGAATGCAAACAAACTACAAAACTGTATAAGAGTTGCGTGCTCACTCTGCATGGTCAGACAACTTCTGACTATTATGTAATGTTTTTGTTTGAATGATCCATCATTCAAATTCATTCATGTTTTGTTTTCTCTCAAGACATTCAAATAGAAATGTTCTAAACCTTTTCTATAGAATGTGTTCAATGTGCTGCAGCCAAATATAATTATGATACAATTTAAAAAGATGAAGACTGTCGAAGAAGACAACAAACATTTGAGCATCTTTATTCTAGTTGATCTTGTATTCAGTGTTAGTAAGAGTTCTGCTCTACAACCAATATTGACAAAACGCTAACTTTTCTTGCTCCCAATTCCAGAAATATTGATTTTAGAATACATGTAGATGCTAAAGTAATAATTATTTGATTAAGTTACTGTTATTTGCTATATAACAGAGTCGGTGATGAGGTTTTATAGATGAAGTCAAACATAATTTCATTATATTATATAGTAATGTCTAGCAGATAATAAATTAGAAATTACAGTAAAACAGCAATTACAGTTCTACCAAAAATTGGAAAGTGTGGCAGTGTACACAATTACCATTTAATAGCCAAATATTAAATCTAGCAAGATAAATATGTTAGAAATCAGCTGAATTGTTTTTTGTATGTTGTTTCACATTTCCCCATCTTTAACTGTTTGAGCCCTGGCCATTCTTGTCAATGTGTGTCAGTAACTTTAGGCTATTTGTCCAGCGATTCAAAGTTTTCAAACTTTTGTTAAATACAATTAAATGTTTTCATATTAAAAAAATATTTGTAAACCACTAGTAAAAAGGTTCGGCAACCCACAGCAAATGACATCAAACAGAAAAACAATATTTTAAAATTATTCGGGATAAAACTATAAAGTTTCATACAATTATAAAATCAGTAAAAATATTTACGGTAGTATCATATCCATTGAGCACACGTTCATCATCATTTCATGACTCCAAATAATCTGGACAATTATAGTTAGTATCGTAAAAAATTTTATTTGCCTCACAATCATGCATGACCTACCAACAAACGAACTGTATCGATTTTTTTGCGATAATATTCTAATAAAATTGTTTTTATAGCAGAGGAAGTAGATAAAGATATTTGAAAACTGTTACAAATGGAAGTGCAAGTTTTGGTCTAACATCTTGTTCAAGAATTAAGCTGATTGGTTTATGCTGTTACTTAGAAACATGTTTTGTAAGCAGAGCCATGTGAATGTCGCTATTCCCGCCACTTGGGTTTTTGACACACCTTACGCAATGCCGGAATTATGGTCATTAGAGTTCCGAGGCTTAAAGTTCACCTACTGTTTTTTTCTGTCGTGTCATCTTTTCTCTCATCTGCTGTTTTTGCTCTTTGGTTGTACATGCCTTCTTCAGCCATTGCATCTATCCTTGCTAACACTCACTCTCTTGCTTGAGTTTTATGAAGTTACCTTTTTTCTCTCGCATGCCTTAGCTCTTTACTAAAATAAATAAATTTATTTGATTCTTCATTTTTTCCATTTGTCTTCTGTTGCTACTGCATTAGGCGTGTCTTTCATCTACTTCAAATCAATTCTGTCTTCTTCTTTGTTGTTCTCTGGCTGCCTTTCTTTGTTGCCATTTTCATTCGTTCATGTTAACGGTAAAACATTGACACATTGATCACCTCATCTCTCTGTGGTCACATCCATCTTTTTGCTTTGGTATTATAAAATACGTTTTTCTTTATTCATTCGCTTTATTCTTGCAGCCCTTAGTTCTCTACAATGATTCAACTCTGTTATGCAAATCTATCCTTTTTGTTCATTTGCTTCCTCATTCTTCTCATTTTTTATGATTCCAATAGGCTATGTTTAGTTTGTCTTTCATCAGCTCTGAGCTGTTCTTATCTCCTTCTTTGTTATTCTCTTGCTGACTCTTCACCATGGCTTCTTTTTCACCAATATAGGGGGTAAACCCCTGAGGGTGCGGTGCACCCCTGAGTTACGTCATCTCTGCTTTATTGTTTTTTCGCTTTACGATGTGAACAATTTCTTTCATTCGCTCCTCCTGGCGCTTTTTCCCAAGACGACTTCAACAAGAAATTCTCTCAAAATTCAAACTTGACAGTCCCTGTGCTAAAACCGTCAGAATAACCAACATCTCCCTATGCTATTCACCAAACTTCTATCCACAACACCTGAAAGAGATACAATGTTTGCTCTCTCTGTCAGTCTAGCCTTTGTCATGTTACCTACATATATAACTTTAATATGTTAGCCATGGGCCCTAAAATTGATAACGGCGTTCAAGGAAGAAATAAGAATCATAACCAAGATTATAAGCAGATCATAACCACTACATACACTAAAGTTGCTGTAGCTACCTATAGTTACTAATGTTAACATACTATTTTGTTACCCATTTTTAAAACGTGCGCTACAGACATGTATGTAATGTTTTGATATTATTTTACCGAGGGGTGTTTACCTTAAAGTATAACTATGGGTTGCCTTATACCCCTTTATACATAATTTTTGCTTCACAATGCCAACACTGAAACAAATTAATGTTTTATGGTGGAGCCCTACAGTATAATATTCTCGCAATAATGTGCTTTTTTGCGAATAATTTGCTAAGAATATTCTTCAAGTATTTTGAACAGCAAATATATTTTCATAATCCTTGTTTGCAAAAAGGTTAATTATATTTAAACAAAACAATATAGAGCCTTTGTGTCAGTTATACTGCAAGTTATTCTTATTTGATTACAAAAAAGCTTGGTACACAGTGAACTAAAACACATGCTAGTTTTCTGGCAGTCTAGTGTGTGATCATCAGTTGTGCTGATAAAGATCAAAGCCTAAATGCGTGTTTAGGTATTCTCATGGTGGTATTCATAGCTATACTCCACCACATGTGGAATAGCACTGCGATAGAGTATCAAGCTGTTAATCTTATGGTCTTGAGTTCAGATTCATCATGGTGTAAACCTTTATTTCAAACCCTAACCATGTACTGAAAAACGTGACATACAAAAATAAACTCTCGCTATTGAATTACTTTTATGTCTTGGTATATTTTCTGTTTCTCGTTGGTTGCAGAAGCGTTAGAAAATAATTCTATCTGTTTTATACAATCCACAGTATACACCATACTTTCATTTACTCAGTAATCAAGTAGAGCACCACTTTTATGCCTCCAAAGATTAAAGTTCATTTTCTAAACTTTTGGAGTTTAAAGTACGATGTGAACATGTTAAATTTGATAATCTTATAATTAAATAAGATTATATTGGATAGCCAATCTAATTCATATATATTTGTAATAAGCACAGGTGTTGGCTTAATTAAACTGGTGAACGATGTAATCACAGAGATTAAAAACTCAAAGCTTAAATATGTCAAAACAGCCATATTTTATTTATTAAAAGCTTTTAAACATTTAAAACCAGCACTGCTGGCCAGAAAATTTAACAGTTGTAGAATCATAAAAATGAACAATTATGGATTCAACTACAGTGTTTTTGAGTTGGCGAGATCTTTTAGAGAATTGTGTACAACACACCAGAATAAACAATGCTCGGCCTAAATATATCAAAATAAAAGTGAGTGTCCTAGAAATTATAAAAATAGGATCAGAACTATAGCCAGTTTATCAAAATGATCTCAAAACTGATGAATCTGGTAATGTAAATTACACAGATGAAGCCATATGACCTTTTGTTATACCACTGCCAGGGACCACTCAAAAACCTCAGCTATTGTTGATGTCTTTTTTCAAAATACATGTAAATCTTTAGTAAGAAAAAACAGTATGTCACTAAATGCTAAAAAACAGATTCATTATGCAATGGCCAAAGACCACTCGTATTCATCAGGTACTGCAGATTTCTATTTTCAAAATAGCTCATTCATTAGAAATAACAGCATATTATTGCGATATCTGTATAGCAGTGTAACTGATAGCTAAAAAAATCGAAATAAGGAGCACAAGCCTATATAACGCTAAAAACTACTTAAGGTCATTTAGTATTTGCAGACGTATTTATAATTACTAATAGTTTTACTGACCTTCTCAATAATTTTGTAAACAACAAATTACTTTTAAATATAATATTGATTTGATTGTAACCAAGGGTAATTGTAAAATGTTTCTAAACAAATTTTAATAGCTGGTTAAAAGTTTTTAAATTTTAAAAGGCTGGTTTGAACAAATTTAATATTATTAATTATGCAAGACAAAAGAGGAAAAAAAGTATGTAAAAAGAGAATTGAAAACTAGAAAGGAGAAAAAATAACAAGGTGGATAGAGAAAAGGGAAGCAATGGACAACTGTATTCTTGGGACTCTTTTACAAGAATATTAATGAGAGATACTGTAAAAAAGCTCAATAAATTTATGATAAACACAGAACTAATTCATCTAAAAAGACAATGATATTTGTTTATTAAATATAATTTAAAGTGTTATGCCATGATTTTTGGTAAAACCAAAAGTATTTAGCATACAGTCTTAATCGAAGACAACCATTACTTGATAATTTAATGATATTGAGTGTATATTACCACGCACTCCAATGCCAACATTATCTATTAATAAAGTAAGTGATTTGTTACTTTCATAGAGTTGTTTGCACAACATGAAACCTAGTTAATAAAATGTGTTTGTAGTCCTCAACCAGCCCTAAGGCTAGTTTAGGACTATATAGCTGTATGTTAGCGTTAATCACTGAATACTTAGGTGATCATTTGCAATAACAATGCTAGCTGTATCACAAACCTATCCCTGTTGACATCAGGAAATAGTCTACGGTAAATCGTCTTCATTACACAGTGTAGTCACAGAGACAGTGATATACTAGACCCGCAGGGATGGTCTGGAAAAATATATAGATTGAGCAATCTGTGACAATCAATCATCATTGCCAAAGTTGTGCGCATTGCGTAGGCTGTCATGGATGCTCAGAGAACTATTAGAAAAACTTGGCAGCTATTATCTTTTCCAAATTATACACAATGCTTTGACGAGGCCATTAGTTTATGATGCACCCAGTCAACAAATAATCGTGGTGACGCCAGGGCCTACATATGGCAATTTAGTGCCAACCAGGCTTTAGTAATTGACATTTGTTCGAGCCCTTAAGGAGTTGGTGTCAAAAGTTGATCATGTGTAAGCTCTTTGTTATACGTACAGTACAAGCTAACTCAGCTCATTAAAAGCATTAAGACACTAGCCTTTGGCAAGGATCAATGGTAATATGTTTATTCAAAAATATTCTGGTCAAGTCTCTAAACCACCAGAGCTTAATATCAGCTGCTCCTAGTTCACTAGACTTCATGCTGCTGAGTGATTATTTTGTCTACAGGATAACTAGTTCTAAAATGTGACAGGCATTTGTGTAAAGCAGGGTACAATATTTTAGGTTGTCTCCCTAATTTGATGAGTGTAGTCATTTCTGAGTAGGTGGTGCTACAAATGACAATGTTGAGCATTAGACTAATTCACCTAATAAGCAGGTGAGAAACAGTTTCTTAGAGTTGTTTTTTTTCACTCTAATGCTCTTAGGCCACACTCAAGCATCTTCGTACAACTATCAAGGCTCTTTATTCAATAACAGGTTGCCTGTAACTCATCTCAGCATCAGTAATAGCACTTAGCAGAGAGCGAATATAAACAAGCTCAAATAAATATAAACAAGGTACAATGAGCTTATAAGGAAAAGATGATGTTGAGTAATGACTATTTCCGGGTGGGTGAACCAAATCGTTACAATCATTTACATGTACTAGTCAGCCATAGCGAGATCTAAATACAGCCAAGAGAGGTGAGTGTATGCCAATTTTATTTTAGCTAACTAAAGCAGCTGTTTGTACCAGTCAGCTGGTGAATGTTTAATTACATTTGCATCAAGTTTACAAAGACTAAAAGCTATTAGTATATGTTTTGTAGGTTTCTTTTAATGCTTGTAAATTCAACACTGAATTAACATTAGTAACTCAGTGGGTCCTGAATGACATTTTCAATAAGATGTATGTGGACTCAATGTTGAAAGATTTACACAAAAATTCATAAAAATCTATTTACTTGCATATTTACTTGCATCTGTGCAGTCACCAGCACCACCACCTGTAATACTGGGAAACATTATCTCAACATCGACTATGTTGTTTCCGGTCAGCAACTAAATTGGAATTATAGTACAATACACGCAAACTAGGTGTCAGACGGTACTACAAAATGGCTATTGGAGGGTAATCAGTTCCAAGCTCTTTTGGAATTTACTCTCGTTCAATAACAATCTATCACTTCTCTTTCATCCCCCGATCTAGTTTGGATGATGAAAACCAAAGTGATAGTACCACCCTTTAGGCTTCGATACATCTTAGATTATGTTTACGTGAATATTACAATCTAATAATTGCAAAAGATAATTACAAATTGCAATTGTTCAGATTAGAAGCTGTTTTACGCAAGCAGTGCTACAGTTGATGCACGCTTCCTTACTCTTTTTACCAAAATATTGTCGTAAACAACTTGGGATCAATAAGTAATAATTAGATCTCAAGTCAAGTGTTGATCATTTTAAAGCCACTAGTTAGCCTACATTCATTAGGTACTCAATCCAAGTGTCCAGGCAGAACCAACAGAGATCCAGGATCTGCAACTTTGATTGCACCCAAGTAAAGAAGCTTTATGCATTACCTAGCCAATTTAAGGTACATGTGTATAAAGTTAAAGTAAATCAAAAGCCAGATAGGGAGTAGTGATTTTCTTAGTAATTTCACAAAACACCAAAGTGACTTAAAATAGCATTCTTAAACAGTGAGTTAAAAAGCAGCTGGTGACCTGTAGTTGAAAGTTACTTACTCCAAATATACTTTATCTAAGTCAAAATATATGAAGTGATTTACCTGCTGTACTAGTCAGAGGCTAACTATTAGTCCAAATGTTAAGTGCCTTTCATCACAGACAACTCTAACTAGTTTGAGCTAGTCCTAGTATTAAGTTATCAGCGAAGCTGCTTGGTGCTTCAAACAGCAATAATTTTTTTGTAGAGATTCTAGTTATTTATTCTTCGCTGTGTTTAGAGCTCGCTTTAAGGTATTGGAGGCCCTACAAAGCATACCTTTCAGTTTAAATGCCATCACCTGCATGCAACTTATTTTAATAAGATAATGGAAGGCTCTACTGTTTAAGTTTAGGCTAAACCAGTTAGCTTTATAAAGGCCTTTTAGTTGGACAGAAATGAGCTTAAATTTTTTGCGTGTAGATTATATTGAGCAGAAATGAATCTATCACAAGCAGTGGTATGTCTATATACATATCAGATCAATCTCAAACTTAGTCTGTGCATGCTGTTAACGTTTAGGAAAGAAATATCCGTTTCATGCAGGATTTAATCTCGCAACCTCCCATTCGCCAGAAAAATATCTTACCAATTAAGCTAGCTGCACTGCTGGATTCATTGGGCGGTATATGTTGCTACGTGGGTAGAAATACGCATACCGCTATGCGTGCGGTGCAGCGTCAATTTATGCTTGCTCTTGTTAGTAACTTTAGCAGTAGGTTTTTAGCTTACTAAAAGTAGCCATTGGTAATGTGCCAGGCTAATGACAAGTTGCAAACAGCTACATTATCTGTCATTCACTGTTAACAGGATGATTTTGAGTACGCCTTCAACACAAAACATTTTGCTAGTATTAGATAAATGCCTTAGTAGTTTGCATGAGTACATCAGTTTTTATATGTAGCCTACACTTTCTCTAAAATAACTGAAATGTTTTTCAAACTACGAAAACAAAAATGATGTAATTAAGTTGAAGTAAGTTTGTTATTTGTAATTTTTTTATACTAAAGTTAAGCTTGTTGCAGACTTTTAGTGTTTTAAATACATTTGTAGCCAAATATGAAAGGCAACATTGCAAGCGATTGCTTAAAAGCGGAGAAAAGTCCAACTATTTTAAAATAGTGCTAACAATACTAGGCATGGAAAAATATATTTCCGACACTTACAATAAGTTTATTTAAATAAATTCTGGTAATCCTTTTTCTTAAGGTCAGAATAAATAGCTGAACTTTAGCCTTTGTTATTACCAATTAAAAATGCTATAAAAGCGATAACTACAGACTCTCAATTAGTACGCATTTCTACTGGCATGTGATATTTGATAGCCAACATCAGTGTTTGTCTAGTGACTTACTGCAAAAAGCCTGTTTGTATTCATTTAACTTCTGTAGCGTTGTCAATAACACTGAATCATTTTATGTGCTGTTTATTTATCTTGTCATCATATCTTTCCTATGCAAGTGAGTCATTGTTTACGACTCGATGATGTCACCATACTATTTATAAATACTTCCCGTTATACCACCATCGTTATATAAGTGCTAATCAGTGTCTGATAAATTATAATTATTGCTACCACCAGACTAACAATCTAAGCTCTCTGCAAATATAGTAATTAATACATATAACACGAGTATAACAATTGGTGAGAAGAATAGCAATGGCAGCTCAGAATCCGAGTCAACCTTTAGTATTTGAAGGGAGGATAGAAACATTTTTGGACAGTTTAGAGAGCTACTTCTTGTTTAGAAAAACAGCGAAAGATATGAAGGTACATATACTTATAGTTTGACTACTTGTGTCAAAATATAATACATTAATGGACCTTGTTTTCCCTAAGAAGTCAAAAGAATTAAACTACCAATATTAGTGGAGGTCTTACAGCATCATTATGGGGCACACATAACAGAATGGTAGGGCGTGCCAAGTTTAGAGAGCTAAGAAGGTCTGGACAGGAGTCTGCCAATGACTTCATGGTAAAGCTCAAGAGTGGAGCTAGGAACAGCCAGTTTGGTGATTGCTTGGAGGAAACCCTCCTAGAACAATTTAGAATTGGAGCCAATAGCAAGCGAATTCGAGACAGGAATGCTCTAATGCCAATGGACGAGCAGCAGAAGTTGAGGTCATTGCTAGGAGTTGCTACACAAGTGGAGTTGGATGAGAAATTTGAAATTATCTCATCAACGAGTAACCTGGTGCAGCAAGTGAGACAATACTACAATAAGAACTTCTAGCTCAATGGCAAAGGGAAACCTGTGACGGATAGAAAATGGCAGCAAGATACCGTATGCTACAGATGTTCTCAGTTTGGCCATATTGCGAGTAGTTAGGAATGTCCAGCTAGTACTAAGACATGTAACATGTGCCATGAGTTAGGGCCCTATGCCAGAGCAAAGTTCTGTAAAGGAAAGTTAAAGAAACAAAGTTAAAGAAACAAAGTTCTGTAAAGGCTTGTTACTGCTAAGCCCTCGATCCAGCGACGACGAGTGGACAGCGTCAACGATGCTGAAGTAGCTAGCAGCAACTCCGATGAAGGCAGATTGTATACTGTGAACCAGATTAGCAGACACAAGATGCCGTGATGTGTGGTGCTAATCGAGGGTGGGACAGTTTCAATTATTATCGACACTGGTGCTTGTGACAATATTATAAACATTTCTGCTTACAATCAAGTCAAGCATAAGGTAAAGCTGACACAAGATGATAAAGAATTGTTTGCATTTGGCTATAGTTCAAAATTAGATTTTTTAGGCAAATTTGCTGCCAGTATTTTACATGAAAAGTCTGAGGCAATGTCAACAATGTTTGTTTTCAATGGTCAAGCTAAATGCCTAATGAGCTATAACACTGCTGCGCAGTTGGGGTTGTTGTCTATCAGCAGTGATGTTTTGAACTCTGTGGTCACTGATGATGAGATCATATTTAGGTACCCTAATGTTTTCAAGGGTGTAGGTGAACTGAAAGGGGTTAAAGTCAAACTTCATGTAGATAGAAATTTAGAACCAGTTGCTCAACCAGTGCTTTGATTGCCATTTGGTTTGAGAGGTAAAGTAAAAGAAAAGTTAGACGAGCTGCCGGCTAACGACATGATTGAGCACGTTAAAGGGGTGGGCTTTTTCTGGGTGAGTCCTTTTAGTAGCCAGTGATGCTTTTGAGAAAAATCTAGCTAGCAATGTCTGATGCCCAGACACTTGTAGATTGTGATCCTAGAGCCGAAACAACAGTAGTTGCAGTTGCAAGCTTGTATGCAGTAGGTTGCGTTCTCTGGCAAAGTCCACAGTTTGCTCATAATGTTGTTGCGTTCGGTCATCGCTTCATTGCTTGCTTTGGTGAGGGAGTTGACGCCAACCAGTAGATGGAAGGAGCAACCCCAATGGACCGGATGGTCAGAAACCTGCCTTAAAAGCAGCAGGACCGACCCTTTTTCCGCCTTATGGATGGCAATTACAGGATCTGCAGGTCTACCCCAGACATGGTACAGCCCGAGGAACTGACCTCGCCCAACCGCAGAAAGGAAGTTGCCCAAGCCTCACGGAAGATGTCTTGGAAGACACCACTAATGCGCAAGCCCTCAGCCGACCTCACTCCACCAGCTACTTCCTCTCAGGAAAAGTGGAGGGAAGGCCCATCCAGTTTCTTTTAAACACAAGATGCACCACAAACCTGATCAATAAGCAGGTCTTTGACCAATTGCCAGAAGCCATATGGGACCAACTCGAGGACAGTGACAGCCACGGGTTATGGGCTGATGGAACACGGCTTCCTTTCTACAGGATAATCCAATTGACCATCCCCCTGAAAGATCTAAAGATGGAGGAAGTCTTTGTGGTCAGCCGTTTAAGAGAGGATGCCATACTGGGGATGCCATTCTTTGTTGCCCATCAGTACTCTCTTGAGTTTGAGCAACCGGTGGTCCAAGTGGACGGCAGGGGGCTAGTCTGCACAGATCGGCATTGATGGCTGCTCCAAGCAAGTTACAGATAATAAGGGGGTGGTGGTTCCCACCCGAACCAAAATGACGATACACTGTTGCATCACAACAAGGAATTACTGCCCCATTGGACTGATTGAAAGATTTCCTGATTGACCCCTGGTAGCAAGTAGCCTGAATTAGCCCGGACCCAAGGAACAGGTCACTACCCGCTGCATGAATGCTAAAAAGCGGCCATTGACCTTCCGGTCCAGAGCCACCATCGGCACTTACACGGGGGTAGAGACCCCACATGTCAAAGAAAACCACGCTTTATTGTATAAAGCTGGTCCAACTTATATTAATGGAGTGCCAGCTCACTTTGAGGAGTTGTTCCGGGGGCCCGGCCAAACATTGAGGGAACAGGCCAGATGGCGAGGCTGGCTTCATTCTGAGTCGATATGCCACCGTGTTCAGTACAGGTGACGACGATGTAGGAGGACCTTCACGGTAGAACATTTCATTCCACTTAAGGAGGGCACTCAGCCAATTTGGCAACCCCGATCTTGGGCTACCTGGACCCCGGGGGCAGTACATCCTGGACACGGACATCAGCGGATGTGGAGTAGAAGCCGTGCTGTCCTAAGTACATGAGGGCTGCGAGAGGGTCATTGCCTACTACAGCGACACCCTCACCCCCTTAGAACGCAATCGCTGCGTCACTCGACAGAAATTGCTTGCGGTAGTCAAGGCAGTTGAGCACTTTCGACTTTATCTGCATGGTCAGGAGTTCTTCCTATGGACGGACCACGTTTCACTTCGTTGACTATGTAAGATAAGGGAACCCTCAAACCAGGTAGCCCAGTGGCTCGAGATCCTGGCGGAGTTCCGCTACGTTCTGGAGCATTGGTCAGGGAATCGCCACGAGAACGCAGATGGGCTAAACAGGCAAACTCGCAAGGACTGCCGGCAATGTGTGATCCTTGATCAAAGGGGGCCTTCACGGAAAGGGTTGGCAAGAGAACAAGGGTCGTTAGCCATATAGGTACTGACCAGTTGCTTGGATGGGGCTCCCGCTCTCGATAGAGTGGGATCAATCATCGGCAATGTCGTATACCCCGGGAGGAGGGGCCTGTCGGCAACTCACATGTGACTCCCGTCCCGACACTAGCAGGATTGGACCTGGGTGCCAAAGGTTCCCTCGAGAGGCTATCGGCCACACCAGGGATAACAGGATCAAAGGGCGAGCTGGCGAGGACACAGGCCACCAAACAAGGACCAGTCGCCATCATGTATCGTGCCATTGTCACAGGAGAAGAGGTGTCAATAAAACATCTAGAACTCGGAAGCAGAGAGCTGGATATTCTGCATCACAAGCGAAGCTCTCTGCTCATATGACAGGACGGCTCGTTGGAAGCACGAGTGGCCCCATGGGGCCATGCCAGATAGTGCGCCATCTGCTCCCCGGTCATGTGGAAGACCACGGTGTGGCAAATGCATGCCCTGGCTCACTCTGGGGTGGGAAGAACGATAAGCTGCCTTCAACTGCCTTGATACTGGCCAGGAATTATGTCCACAGTCAGACGGCTCATCAAAAGTTGTGAGGTGTGCCAGGCCGCAAAGCTTGGAGGGACAAAGGCGGCCGGAGGGAAAATAAGGCTCTATGCTGGACGACCCTGGTAGAAAGTGGACATGGACCTCGTAGGGCCATTTCTGGTCCTGTCTAGGGAGAACCAGTGAGTGCTGGTCCTCATCGACCAATTCACTCGATGGCAGGACGCACTGGCACTGCCTGATGCCACGGCCTCGGTGGTCACAAACGCACTGAATAAGCAGGTTTTCTGCTTCTTGGAGTTACCTGAGCAGATCCACACAAACCAGGAGGCACAGTTTGAGAACTAACTGATGGCCAAACTGTGCCAACTTTGGAACATGGAGAAAACCCATACGACTTCTTATCACCCATAGACTAATGGAATTGTTAAACGGAACAACCGGGGACCCAGGGACTCTTTGAGGACACTACTCCTGGCCTGGAGACAAGACGAGTGGGACCTGCTACTTACCCTGCTGATGAAAGCATACCGAGGCACCCCCACCTCCGCAACCGGAGAGACAGCCAACATGTTCACGTTGGGACAGGAGCTGAAGTTTCCGAAGCAGCTAGAAAGCCACCCACCACCGACCGAGTTCTTTCCTGTCAACGAGCACGTCTTTATGGTGCAGCGGAGGCTGCAGGCTGTGCATGAGGTGCTCTGGCAAAGTCAGACAGGAAGACCAAAAAAAGCAACCGCTGTATACCCCAGGCAACTAGGTATGGCTCACGAACAAATGCCAGAGACGGGGAGAAATTCCTAAGCTGCAGGCGAAGTTTGTGGGACCATACCAGGTCCTGAAGGCCTGGGAGAGCCACACGTATTTAGTGGAACGGCAGGGCCAGTCTTCTATCTAGAGTAAAGGAAGGCTAAAGCCTTACCATGTTTGCCCGAAGAGTTTGGGACAATCCCCGGCCGCTCTGGAACCAAGGAGGGGCCCCAACATGAAACGAGCTTGACCCAGATGGCCGAAAAGAAAACCGGAGGAGGTCAGAATCGAACCTACCCATATTGCGGCGCCTTTAATAGGAAAAGTTGCTGCTAGAGACTGCAGAAAAGCAAAGGCAGGAGATGACTCTGAGAAAAAACCCGGCCGGACCGGAGGAGGGAGAACGCCAAAGACAATCTCCGAGTTCCAAAGAAATCAATTCCGTTCCACGGGAAAAATTTCGAAAGAGCTGGAATCATACCTGGCGGAGACTGGAGAGACCCCAAAGCTAGATCTTATTAACCCTGAAATCCCATCAGCTTTAGTCCGGCACAATCCGAGACCAGCCTGGACAACTAGGAAGCCGGAGCGGTACGGAGTTGCTGTATGTTATTCTATGGAGTTGCCAGAAAATGATACGGAGGTTGTGAGGGAAAGTTGCAAAAAAGCTCTCACGAGAACAACCAAAGCTTTTTTTAAAGCACTCCTTTTTCTTAGATGACATCAGAGCGCTCAAAAAAATGAATAGCGAAAGCAACACATCACTACAGCATTTACTGACTTCAGTCACAATTAGCTTGAAAGAAGCTGGAGAAGGGATGGACAGTCTAGCGTCGGCAAACATGGTGGCCTACAGGGGAAACGGCACAGAGTTTGACATGGCATCAGGACCAGACTCGGCCCTGGTCGAAATTACTGAAGAAGGAACAGAGGCGCTGTTGGATGCAACCCTAACAGAAGATGGAGGGGAGAACCTGCTCAAGGAGACCCTGCCGGAGGAAGTGGAGGAGGAGTGCCGGGTGGCTGCTGTGCGCACTAAGAGGAGACGAATCTGCCACCTCTCACCAAAATTGTCTTTTTTCTCCACCTGCTGTTGCCATAAGGGAAAGTACGCCCATAAGGGAGCTGGAGCCAGAGAAGAGCAGACCACGGAAGAAAACAGTGGTGAGGACCACCAAGTACCTGCTTTCTTGGACTGACACGCGAGCTTAGGAAATGGTGAAAGATGGGAGCTGCCGGATCTGCCAGTTTACAACCAGTACCTGGGGGACATTTTGCAACACTACGCCATGTTTGTATGACCCTGTGACTGGCAGCATGCACAACAGCATCAGATGCTACTACACCACTCTATTCAACAGCAGGTAGGAGTCGAGCCAGTGGTGCATCTGGTTGACCAGGACTCTTGTGAGCAGTTCTGCCAGAAGAACATGCAGGGCTCTCTGACGATGGCTGCCTGCACTCCAATACTTCAGGAAAAAGATGCTGAAGCCCATGAAGAAGAGCCCAGCAGGCTAGGACACAGTCATGCCTCCTAGCCTGGATTTGCCCAGCCTCAACCAGGAGGAGCCAGGCGGCTTTGGACCCAGCTGGACCACAACCGCTCACCGAGATAGTGGGACAGACCTGAGCTAGTCAGGTCCTCCTGCAGACTCAGCGCAGCCGGGACCGGTTGTTGGCTCCAGATGCCCAAAAATTAGACGAGGGTTGTCGGGACAATGCAGACGCTCCTGCGGCAAGGAAACCTGGAGGGCCAGGAGCGCCAGTTGCCGCTGGACGAGGTGGAGCACTTTTGCCACGAAGCCCATCAGCATGAAGCCCTGGCCCAAGTGGTGCTCCCTCAAGATATAAATTGGATACCCTAGCCGCCCATGAAGGGGAGTGTGTGGTGGATGGCGTCCATCTGAAGTTAGCTAAGCCGAGCCAAGCCAGAACTGAGTCAAGCTCAAGCCGAGCCAAACCGAGTTGAGCTGAGCCGAGTCCAAGCAGAGTCGAGCCAAGCCAGGCCGAGTAAAATTGGGTGCAGCCAAGTAGAACAGAGGCGGGGCTTACTAGCTATATAAGCACAAAAATTTTGCAGTAGAGAGCAGAGATTTTCTGGGCCTATTCATTGCTCATTACTTGAGCATTCCTGTACAACATATGAACTAAGCAGAATATATAATATGTATAAACTTATGCACCAAGTCTTGTACTAGTTATTGAGCAATGTTGGCAAAGGAGTCTTAGTTATTGATTAACAGCAAACAATGTTTTTGAGTTAGTGGTTTGTTGTACTTTTTCTGAACTTCATGCAAGTTGAAGGTAGTTCTGTCCGTTTAATAATTTAACTCAAAATCTTCTGTGGTCTTGAAAAAAGCACAATACCAACTGTGATTTCAAATTCAAAAAAAAATTCCCCTGTTTTACAGCCCACGACCTGATAATGAAATAAGTGGTAACGAAAAAAGGAAATGGCTGTGCTGGTTGTTGAAAAATTAGTTGTCAGCAGGAATTGGCTGAATATAGTGTAAATGAAAGTTGTTCGAGATGACATGAAGCAAATTTGAAGTAGCACCACTTCAGAAATGTGCAAATAACAATTTCAACAAATATAGAAAAGATAGATAAGTTCAGCGTTCTGTTAAAGGTCACGCAATCTAGTCTCCTCTCTTTTACGCTGTAGGATTTGTTCATTGATAGCTAATCGAGTGATGCAGATGGTTGTTGTGAGGACCTATTTATCCTCCTATTTATTCTATTTATCCTCCTATTGCGCTGTAATAATTGAGAGACATGTGGACGACCACTGCGTCAACCGCTACGTGATGTTCTGAGAAGTTGTATGTCCATGGTAGTTGTCAAGTTGTTTTGAAATTAAATTCAAAAAGTCAATTATGCAAAACAAAAGGTTTTTAAAAAAATCACACTTAATCTACTATTATCTGAAAACTATGTTTTATAACAATAAATCACGCCTAATCACACAAAAAATGACACCTTATCTACTACTATCTCAAACCTATGTTTTAAAACAATAAAATAAATATTGATTAAAGCTGTTGGCCTAACTTACTGTAATGTATGTAATTTAACAACAACAATAAGAAAATATGTTTATTATAACTCTGAAATGCAAAATTAGAAGTAAAATGGCAGACTACTATGTACTATACATACTTTGAAAGTTGGTTGTGTTGAATGTAGAATGGTTTTGATAGCGATATTTAACAGAAGACAAGTATGAACGTTCACGCGTCTGGAAGTTTTCTGCAAACTGCAGCAAAATACAAAAATGTTCTCGTCATAAAGGGGCGTTGTAGTTCGGCCTTAGCTTGTACATATGTTGTAAAGAATTTTGGCTAACGTTTTAAATAATTTGATGAAATCTTCGGTGATTGGACAAGAAAATATAGGCTAATAAACTGTATACCACAATTATTTCGTACCTGTAAATCGGTCTACACCTCAAACGGTCTACGTTTATTGCAGAAACCTTCGGATAAATTCGATTACAAGTAAACAATGCTATAGACTGGTGAAATGAGCACAGTTTTCTCATTAAATGCGCACTGCTAAATAGTTCTACTATCTGTCGCATGGCCAGTATCACAGGCCAGTCTTAACTTTGATTAAACCAAGCTTTTCGAGCGTTTTGTGGCGATTTTTGGCCAAATTAATCTGTCTATTTGTGTATAATCCTATCAGATGGGTAAGTTTTAAGATCCTGTCAACAATTTACAAAAACTTGGTAACATATTTAAATAGGCTTATATGTGTTTTGTACCGTGATTATACTTTAAAGATTCTACAAAACGATGGTTAAATTAGTTGATGAGATTTTGAAACAAGTGTTTGCGACGTTGTTGATAAATAGTTTTCGTAAGTTGTGTGCACATGCAGTTATCATAAAAACTCTCAAACTTCGCGGTCGTGGGAAAACTCAAATTTTATGGTGTGCTACTACTTGTATGCTCTCAAAATGCAAAAAAGGATAAAAGACAACAAGTAATAGAAAATAAAGGATTAGACGAAAACGCAAGTAAAGTATTGAGTTTAATGCTATTTTACTTTACTAGTGTTAATTCTGGGCTTTTAGCAATCACAATGGAGCATCCACCTCAAATGCAGCAGCCACAACAATCACTACAGCAACCACCACAACAGCCCCTGCAGCCACAGTATGCTGCACAACCTGGTGTTACGATTGTCACACAGAATCCTCCAGAAGAAGGTTATAGACTGAAAGCAACGGCCCTGAAACAGTTGAAAGGGTGAGCAAATTGTTTGGTTTACTAATTTAATACAAATTTATATCCTAGTAGGTGATTAGTAAAAGCATGAAATATAAGATATAACAAAAATAAGTGTTTTTTTAAATATCTTTCTGTCCATTTCGATAGAATAATTTTGGGGTTTAGGAAATCTAAAGTTAATAGCTATGCTTGCCAAAAATAATAAGAAACAAATAATATGAATTTGACCGAGCATCTATATAGTGTCATATATGGCTTTACAGAAGAATAGAGTCAAAATGTAGACAGTATGATTTACAGCTTTGGTAATTTTCTGTTTGAGCAAAATAAAAAAGAAAACATAAAACATAATGGAGACAAGCCAAAGGCAAAACAAGTGTAAAACTTGTAATAAAATAACTACGATTGTCTAAAATATTTGGTAGTTTAAAAATTTAATTCAAAAATATGTTACAGGATACATATAACTCAAAAATTATGGATCGCAGATGTTTCTGTTTTGACAATTTAAGAACGAATGTTTCTGTTACAGGTTGTCAGTCATTCAAGTAGTAATGGGAGCACTTTGTATTTTGTTTGGAATCATCATCATACCTTTTGAACTCAGCACGTATAATGCCTGGATATCTTTCCCTGGTTATGGCATTTGGAGTGGAGTCTACGTAAGTAGGCCTAATTATGAACCATGATCGTTTTTACAATATTCATATCTACAAGAGTTGTTTGCTCATGATGCTAACCATGAAAACAACACAAATATGTCGGGTATAAAAATGGAAAAGCTGTTACTTTGCAAACGACAAAAAAAGAACAAAAAAGTGGGATACACATATATGTAGACATATGCAGACAATGGTAATTATATTATAGCTTTAGTTAGTAAGCTAGTTAGTAGCAGTCAGTAATGGAACAGATTTTTAAGGGATTCTACTGTTAGCAGAAATCCTAAGTTTGCAGTTTGGCGTTACATTGGGCAAGCGCAATCTTTTCAATCAACCAATCTATGAGTCTACGAGTTATTAGTTAATATTAGCATATTATTTACTAGTCTAAAAGTACAAAAAGTCAGCAACAATCAGTGGCAGCCTGAGCAACAGAAATAAATATTGATAGCTGAAAACATGAGAAAGAACTGTTTCACATAGCTTACTGTGTCACATAATCTACCGTATCACATAGCTTACCATATCACATAGTCTACCATATTACATAGTCTACCATGTTACATAGTCTACCATATCACATATTCTACCATATCACATAGTATACCATGTCGCATATTCCACCATGTCACGTAGTCTACCGTGTCACATGGTTTACCATATCACATTGTCTACCATGTCACATAGTCTACTATGTTGTGTAGTCTACCAGATCATATTGTCTATCACATCGTCTACCATGTTACATAGTCTACCATCTCACATAGCCTACCATATCACACAGTCTACCGTATAACATTGTCTTCAAACTCACATAGTCTACCATATCACATAGTCTACCATCTCACATAGTATACCATATCACATTGTTCACCATGCCACTTTGATACCGTATTAGATAGTCTAACCAAGCCATATAACCTGCTTTGTCACAACAAGTTTAACAAAATAAAGCTGTAATTTTTGTCGCAATATGAACATTTGTTAAACATTGTTATCTTTTTGAAACAATCTATTGATATGTTATGACACACCAATATGTTTATGATGCAATAAGTATCGGTTCAGGTCACATTAGTCTACTGTCGTGTTAATTTCTGATTAGAGGTAGTGACAAAAGAGGAAATAGTTCGTAGTAGTAGCTTTCTTTTTTATATGAAATCAACTACTTTTAGAACGATTCCATGAAAGTTCTGATTACTGTTGGTTTCAATATTAAGGACAATGAAGTAGTGTGTGCATTTTTAGCCAAACATTAAATTAGGTTATATGCCAGATCTGACACCCTAAAAATAAACAAACTCTAATAAGCATTAAACAGGCTAACATTCGATTACGGTGTTCCCTCTTGCAGAACTTTGAAGCTGTAAATTAAAAAGGAACAGTAAGTAACACATTTTCTAATTTTGACTTTGTTTTCAGTTTGTTATTGCTGGAGGAATTGGACTCGGTGCTGTCAAGCATAATAATGGTAGCTGGGTAAGTGGTGTGTAGCAATAGTCATGAATATACATTAGATAGGATTTCATATTATAACAATCATTATAATCAATATGACTGAGCTAAATGAATATGTATGTTTCATCCAATACCAATCGGGTAGTAAAGTCAAACTGTGGTAGTTGATACTGATACATTATTTTAATATTAAACATGACATTTGCTTAACCAAAGCAACAAAACAATATAATATTAAACTGAAGGCGTTTTATGATTTCAGTGCAAACTAAATCAAAATACATGAGGTTTATTGCCCCAAAATACACTAGCTCCTTTTTCTCTTTCTCTTTAGTAGGTCCTACAGCAACAGCAGATGTAAGTTGTCAATTTAGCCAATTTGCTTCAAAGTATTTATTATTTCAGAATTGTTTAATGTGTTGCAATAGTGACCATTAGACAGTAATAATGTTTTTTTTGCGCATACAACTTTGTTCTGTTGTAGATCAGTGCTACTATGGTTCTTAACATCATCAGCTCACCTTTATTCTTTTTACCATTGATTTCGATGGCTTCCCTTGGTGTGGTTTATAATGCTTTGGTTCACTGTGGAGGTTACTACTACTACTACAGATCTTGCTCAGTAAGTGTTAATCTTTCAAGTAGTAATCAAATGTGTTTCTCACTAGTGATAGAGCCAAAGCTAACCCAGTATTAGTAAATACTGTACACAAGTAACCAACATTGTTAGGTGTTCAAGGAAGTCATCAGTTTATTTAGTATATGATGAAGCTTTTATCTATTATTCATAATCAGTCAAATTATACCTAAAAGCTATACAAACTCTTTTGTGCTATAAAAGCTCACATAGAAGTATTTTATGATGGTGCCATCACTGATGACCTGGTGGCGTGGAAAATAGACTGGAACAAATTATACCTAATGTTGTAGCCACAAATCCGAAACTATAAAGCAAGGTGGGACAAAGTTGTGATCATCAGTTGTATCAGACATAAAGCCTTTCAGGTTGTCATAGATTACTTATGACTGACTATTTTAAATGCTCAAAGTAACCATAACAATAGTCACTATTATATCAACTGCAGTGTGTATTACCGGTATATTTTGTAGCTTACAACGTTTTACAACCAAAACATAAAACTTGAAAAGCTGCATAACTTAGCTGCAGCAGGCATGTTTACTTTACTTTTTAGAATTTCACAGGCGCCAATAATTTGTATTGAAGTTTTGAAAAGGAAGTTTTCAAAATTGTTGCTATTAAATCACTTCCAAAATAAACCGTTACTTAATTTCTTTTGGACAGTTGATAAGAACAGCTAACACTCTTTGAATGAATTATTAAAGATTGGCTGGCTTTTGCGCTAATTTTTTAAAAAGAATTTTGGCAATTTCCTTTGAAAAGTAGAACACGATCAACTTATTTGCAGGGAATAAAAGCTGTTTTGGCCTTGGACATCTTTTTGGTTCTGATCTCTTTTGCGGAATTGGTGATCACGATATGGAGTGCTGTAATCTGCTGTAAAGCTGTCTGTACTTGCTGCCTCCCAACGCGCTCAAACAAGCAAGTGCATTACGCTGCCCCTGCTCTTCAAACACAACAGCAGTATGTGGTTTATCTTGGAACAGTTCCAGCTTATTAAGTCAACATGGGTGGCTAACAAGTCACAACAGCTGATCAATTCCCAGCAGTTGACGGTTTTAAATCTCAAATCAGTATGCATATGTAGCACGAAGTGTAAGTAGCATGGAGTATAAGATGTAATAAGCATGATATAAATCTATATATCATGCTATATATATTTATGTATATAAATATATATCATGCTATATATATATCATGCTATATGTATCATACTATATATATCACGCTATATATATAATGCTATATATATTATGCTATGTATATATGTATATATATCATGCTATATATATTATGCTATGTATATATGTATATATATATATATCATGCTATATATATATAAATATATATATATATATACATATATATATACAGCATGATATATATACATATATACATAGCATAATATATATAGCTTTGGTTATAATAGTTATAATAGTTTAGACTGGTTATATATATATATATATATATATATATATATATATATATCATGCTATATATATCATGCTATATATATCATGCTATATATATGTATATCATGCTATATATATTATATATACATATAAAATAATTAAAATTGTTTCCTCACCCCAGTTGACCCGTATATGTGGTAATTTCTGCTCTAACTCGGGTCTCCTACCAGAGACCTTGGGGTTTGAGCACTCGCCTCAAGATCTTAGCTGTTCCCAATAGCGCACTTTTCTGCAACTCACCTGAGTTGGTTGCTGTTGGTATTTGGGCAAGCCACATTTTATGCGCTGGTGTTTATGTGCTCAGTGCCCCAATGACTACTGGGATTACAGTTGTTCTTTTATCCCAGCATTTTTCAACCTCTTCTCCAAGAGGGATATATTTCTCTACATTTTCTTTTTCTTTGCTGGCTATATTGTAGTCATTGGGTACTGCGATATCTATTATAGTAGCTCTCTTGTTCTCCTTGTCCACCACCACTATATCTGGTTGGTTTGCTAGAACATGCTTGTCAGTCCAGATGTAGAAGTCCCAGAGGATCTTAGCGCGATCATTTTCATTTACCTTACCAGGAGCTTCCCACTAGTGTTGTGGTTTATTAAGGCCATATCATCACATAGACTTCTACACACAACACCTGCGACATGATTATGTCACTCAGTGTATGCGTTTCCTGCTAGCTGCTTGCATCCACTGATGATGTGTTGGATGGTCTCAGGTGCATCTTTGCACAGTCTGCATCTAGGATCGTCTCTAGTGTGATAGAATTGGGTTTGAAGTTACCTTGTTGGGAGAACTGGCTCCTGGTCTGCCATGATTAGCGCCTCTGTATTGGCCGTTAGGTTTCTTTTGTTCAGCCACATATATGTCTGGTGATGATCCCCAACCTTAGATATATATATCATGCTATAAAAGCCCATATCCTTTGGTAGGGAAAAGCCAAAATACCCCAAAATTTATTTTGTAGTCCCGCTGATAACATCCGTGACTAAAAGTATGTATTACAAATACCATTTTCAATGTTTTTAGAGTAAAAGTGCTTAATGTGACTATATACGTCCCACTAATTTCTTCAGTCCCAGTAAATGTGGATGTATAGTTATATATGCCCAACAAAGGAACATTACGTAACAATTTATGTAACAACATTATGTAACATTAGTAACAATTATATATATATTTCTATACTTATTTTCATATTTATGTATATTTATATATATATATAGACAAAGTGGATGCTGCACAGTCCGTTACAGAGTGCTCAATGATAAATCAGAGCTAAATTATAAAATATGTATAAGTGGAACTTCACTCTTTAAGTTAAACATTTTATTACTATTAGTTTCATGTGGTACAACAAGTATCACACTCTTCAGATTTTTATCTGAAGAGTGTGATACTTGTTGTACTACATGAAACTATTAGTAATAAAATGTTTAAGTTTTAGAGTGAAGTTCCACTTATACATATTTTATATATATGTATATATATATATATATATATATATATATATATACGAGAACTTGCCTTTTAGTGAAGATTTTGAAAAACACCGCTTATTGGGACTTTGTTAAGGGCTAGTAAATTACAATTGATATATATGTATAATATAATATCCAATAGTCCAAGTTCTCAAAACATAATTATATTGTACATCATATATACATGGGTAAGCAATATATATATGGGTAACTAACATTGACTATTTGGTATTTAATATACTTATACACATATGTATCAATTGTAATTTGCATAACCTTCAAAAAGTCCTAAAGAGAACCGTTTTCTAAAATCCTTAAGTAGGCAGATTTTGGAGTGTATATTTATATATGATCATTCTCTCGTATATTATTATATTATAATATTGATAGAATTTACTGCAGTTCAGTCCGATAGCTTTCTTTTTACTTTTTGCTCACATACCTAGTCTCTGGAATTTTGTGCTTGTTCCAACAGCATCACAACACACTAAACATTATACATATATGTTCCTTGTCACATGTTCCTTTTTCTAAAATAATTTTATGAATAGTTCAAGGGTAAGCAACAGTAAGGTCACACATGCAGTTTCTTGTCAAATTACAAGTAATTTCATTTTTACAATGGTTTCTAAGAAAAACCTTCAGAAACTGTTGAAGTTCCCAATCTGTGGAAGAGCACTAGATAAGTCACTATTGACCTCCTAAGATACTGCCAGGCCAATGAGTCTGGGTCACAATGATGTTCTAGTATCACTGCTACTCCATTTTCTTGTAAATTTGGGGATTTGCAGAAAAATTATTCGAAGGCGGTTGAACGGGCATTTTTCATTGACAACACATGAGTCGCACCAGCACAATGTTGAGCATATTTTAATACAATAGAAAACCTTAAGAGCTACAATGAAAAGCAAAAAACCTATGTTGATAGTTAATTAAGGCATGCCAGTAAAACAGAGCTTTAATAGAATTTCTAAATAGATGGTCAGTTTGAGACTGCTTAACGTTGAACAGAGAGGGTCCTGCTATACATTGAACAGAGATGGTCCTGCTATACATTGAACAGAGAGGGTCCTGCTAATTATTACGCAACATCAAAGAGTTACAAGTTTAACAAAATAAATTATGCAAAGCAGATGTTTGTCTGCGTTAATTGGATTATATTATCTGAAGAAAGTAAAATAGCAAACTAAAGCTGGTTTCATAAAATTTTCCACTTGCATCACAATCAACTTGATATATACAATGCATACATGGAATGCATGCATTGTATATATCAAGTTTTTCCACGCAGCATATAGTGGCAAAACTTGATATATACAATGCACGCATTGTATATATCAAGTTTTGCCAGCAGCCTATAGTGGCAGAAGTTGATATATACAATGCATGCATTGTATATATCAAGTTTTGCCAGCATTGTATAGTGGCAAAACATGATATATATAATGCATGCATTGTATATATCAAGTTTAGCCAATATACGCTGTGTGGCAAAACTTGATATGTACAATGCATGCATAGTAGGCATTGTGATGCAACTGGAAAATTTCATGATACCAGCTACATGTATCATTTGCTATTTTATTTTCACTCATGAAACGATGATGAATGTATGTTTACCAAAATTGACCATATGCCCAAAACGACAATTAACACACATTGACATGAACAGCCAGGGTTCAAAGGTTTAAGAACAAGATATCAGCCTGCATATCCTCTTACTTGAACCTTTAAATGGTACAGCCAGCATTAATCTCTGCAAGTGTCTATTATTCCCTACTTGTAATTTTGTCTTACTACCAATTCTTCAATAATGATTAACTAAGTCCAAGTTTTTTTCAGCCAATGACAGTTATTCATTCGCCTAATTCAGCCAGCTAAAAACAATCAGTTCCAAGAAACATTTCAACAGATGTGATTCCTTAGCGATGGCTCAACTACTTAGTCATAAAAAGCCCATATCCTTTGGTAGGGCAAAGCCAAAATACCCCAAAATTTATTTTGTAGTCCCGCTGATAACATCCGTGACTAAAAGTATGTATCACAAATACCATTTGCAATGTTTTTAGAGTAAAAGTGCTTAATGTGACTATATATGTCCCACTAGTTTCTTCAGTCCCACTAAATGTGGATGTATAGTTATATATGCCCAACAAAGGAACATTATGTAACAATTTATGTAACAACATTATGTAACATTAGCAACAATTATATATATATTTATATGTTTATTTATATATATATATAAATATATGCATATATATATATATACATGGCTCAAATCAGTATATATACACTGATATTTAACATTCCTATATGTACATATACATAGTATATACATACAGCATGTATAGAATATAGTACATGTATTTCTCAAAGTTGGTCTGCTAAACTGTAGCTATTTTATTATTTTGGAATAAAAGATCTGTAAAGCAGATTTGATCTTGGACCCTCCCGTTCACCAGTCCGATGCCTTACTAAGCCACAGAGCTTGATCGATTAGCGAGGCGATATATCTCAGTATATAGAAGCAAATAGGCTAGCATTTCTGGTAATGACCTAAAGTCATGCCGTAGTTCCATAGAGGCCGCAGCTCTTATTCGTAAGCTTAGTATATAGTTATTACATTATATATATTACTATATTACATATAGTTATTATAATTAGTTTTTAATATATAGTTATATATATATTTATATATATATATATATATATATATAAATTGTTTTCTCACCCGGGATACCCCGTATGGGTGGTAAATTCTGCTCTAACTCGGGTCTCCTACCAGAGACCTGGGAGTTTGAGCACTCGCCTCAAGATCTTAGCTGTTCCCAATAGCGCACTTTTCTGCGACTCACCTGAGTTGATTGTTGTTGGTATTTGGGCAAGCCACATTTTATGCGCCGGTGTTATTGCGCCCAGTGCCCCAATGACTATTGGGATTACAGTTGTTCTTACATTCCAGCATTTTTCAATTTCTTCTCCAAGAGGGATATATTTCTCTACCTTTTCTTTTTCTTTGCTGGCTATATTGTAGTCATTGGGTACTGCTACATCTATTATAGTAGCCCTGTTGTTCTCCTTGTCTACCACTACTATATCTGGTTGGTTTGCTAGGACATGCTTGTCAGTTTGAATGTAGAAGTCCCAAAGGATCTTAGCGCGGTCATTTTCATTCACCTTACCAGTAGCTTCTCACCAGTGTTGTGGTTTATTAAGGCCATACTCATCACATAGACTTCTATACACAATACCTGCTTCATGATTATGCCGCTCAGTGTATGCGTTTCCTGCTAGCTGCCTGCATCCACTGATGATGTGTTGGATGGTCTCAGGTGCATCTTTGCACAGTCTGCATCTAGGATCGTCTCTAGTGTGATAGATTTTCGTTTGGAGTTGCCTTGTTGGGAGCACTTGCTCCTGGGCTGCCATGATTAGCGACTCTGTATTGGCCGTTAGGTTTCCTTTGTTCAGCCACATATATGTCTGGTGAAGATCGCCAACCTTAGATATTTGTTGGTGGTAAGCACCATGAAGAGGTTTCGTGTGCCAGTCAATTTCCTCATCATCAGGGCGTAAGTCCGTTGTAAGAGCAGCCGATTGCAATTCAGCTAGCAACTTATCTGAGATGGCCATGGAGGCTGCATATGCTTTGATGCTTTGCTCCTCCTCTTTCACTGTCTGCTGTACACTTTTGAGTCCCCTACCGCCATCCTTCCTATCAAGATACAATCTAGTAGTATCAGCTTATAGTGTCATAGATAGTATAGTATTAGAATATATATATATATATATATATATATATATATATGTTATGCACATTGTTTCAAGCACATAAATTAAATAATTTTTTTCTTATATAGTTCAATACATCAGAGTCTTGGCTTTCAAATGAGCTTATTATCAATACACAAAGAATAATAGAATTATGAAAAACAGGGTGTCAAAAAGTATTTTCTCCAATAAAATAAACACTTGATTGCGGCTCCCACAATTGGATATCACAATTTTTATCTAGAATTAGGTAGCCGATCCTTTTTGCCGCCATTGAGGCTGCGCTTTTCTGCGACAATCGGTGCTGTTAAACTCAGAGAGCGCTAATTATAAATTAGGATTTTAGATAACAACACCCGAGATCGTGCTAACGCCCGACCAATACAAACACGCGGTTTGGGTTAATTAATTATGCTTCAATCAGTATCCTGTCATTGATAAGGGTAATGAAGTTATATTCATTAAATTGTGACCTTTGGTTGGGTGGCCTTAGGACTATGTCAATCGCACTTTTGCGAGATCACGCAATGCGTGAAATTAATTAGTCTCAGTCGTGACCCTCAACCTCACAATAAAAAGGGAAGGCTAGTGCACAATATTATGGGGAAAACATAGTATTGTGCTTGGAATCTGAGTTATTTATAATAGAAATAATCTGTACATGGAAAGCTAATGACATTGATTTCTTTGTCACCTTCATTGGTTCTCTGGAGTTTTCTTACATTTGCCTACCACTAGCGTCATTATCGTAGTTGATAAAGATAATCGGTAAGCAATATAATAAGCGGTAAGAGCACACAACACTGCATATGAAAATTGTGACGCCAATTGTGACGTCACAATTTTCGAGTCTATACCAATGAACATTTTTCTGTGGTGGAGCTTTCGAGAAATTCAATAAACACCAACTAATGGTTGTCTCACCATGTCAAACAATGGCTCATTAAAAAGCCAAGACTCTGATGTATCGAAATATATGATAAAAAATGTATGTAATTAATGTGCTCTGAGAGAAGATAACTGCATTAAAAAAAATTGGTTTCTGGCATATGATTAGCAAGCATAGAAAATGAGGGGTTGATTTTGACACTACTTTTATCCTGTTCAAGAACTACCATAGCTAAATTAAAACATAAACTTCTAGGTGTAGAGTGAACTGGTTAAAAAGTTGTAGTTATTAGGGTCTAACTGATTTTATTATTATTGACACATTATGAAACTCGTCTTTGATAAGGAGAGACAACCACTGATTTCATCATTACCTTCTCAGTATAATAAACCATTATTCTGTTTTAGCTCCAACACTGGCACATCAGCAGCCACCGGTTGGTTATAGTGCTCCGACACAGCAACCTCCTGCATACTATGATATTGGACAGACAACTCCTCACGAGAATTTCTAACATCCCAACTACCCTAACAATCCTAAATAATTGGTTTAGTGAGATATAGCTATTTTAAAGGCTATCAGAAAGGCCATATTCATATATTAGCAACAGTACGAAACATCATCACTGTATTAACCAGTGTGTACATCAATGTGTCTGCTAGTAAGAAATTCATATTTTTATACATATCTTTCGCCTTATTTCACTGTTTGTCTGCTAAATGCACTGTGTTTTTCTCTATTCACTAACATTGGGAAACAATCACAAATATAATATAACATGTTACTTTGTACGTTTGTTAAGGTTGTATGAGCAGGTAACTTCTTACTGTATTACTCACACAAGAAGTTTAAAAATGGTACGAGAGTTGTTTGTTCACTCCACATGATCAGGCAACTTCTAACCAAAACATTATTCATTTGTCTAAAATATTTATTTGCTCTGTTTCGTTTTGAAGCAAATTTGTCTGAATGTTCAAAATATTTTTGATGCAGAATAATTAATTAGCTGTAAACCAACATATATACAATTAAATCTAGGAGGTAGCTGGTTATCGCACTAAACTTGCAGTCTTTCACGCAAACATAAACAATCCTGTTTACATCCTTTTTTTCAGTTGCACTGTAATCAATGCTAAGTAGCTCAGACTAATATGAAATTTTGTTAATCTAATGATGTGGCAGTTTTACAATAAACTTAATATTAATGATACATGTATTCCGTAAATCTAATGAAGTAACAGTTCTGCAATACAGTCAATCTTAATAAAATACTCAATTTACCTGCTCCTAGCAACAGCTCCATGTACTCCCGAACTCAAAAAAGTCATCTTTAAAAAAGACTGAAAATTTAATGATTAAATTAATTAGTATAATCTTGAAACAATGTAGAGGATGCTAGCCAACTCTAACCTGGCCAAAGACTCAGCCAACCAGCCGGCTAAGAAACCTTCAGGCCAGCAAAAAGACTGCCCAGACAAGACAGGTCATAAAAGGAAACGACAGTATCCTACTGGGCGGAGAGAGAGGTTGACCAGTCCGGACAAGAACGCGGCTGGCTGGCAACTAGCCAGCACTAAGAGGATCAACCAGAATAAAACAGTTGGTCTGAGATGCTTACAGCAATCTGCTGGACCTCCCAAGCAAACATTTTAAAGAAGATATTTTGCAGCACTGTGAACAACTTCTGTCAGTAATGGTACCAACTGACTGCATCCACTCTCACGTTGACTGACACAATGCGAACTGTCACAACGTTTCTTAACATAAAATTTGAAGAATGGCAATAACCACTCATCAGGTACCCGAAAGAACAGCCAGCTAGCCAAATGTTGACGATTAACAGCCGATTCATTATCCATCTTGAACTTCTGGTGCAACTGCTAACAAAAGAAGTCTGACAGCTGCAGAACAACTGGCATGGAGACAATGAGACAATCTCAATGAAGTCCTTGCAATGCTGAAACTATGGAGGACAGAAAAAGTTTGACCTGACTGGCTAAGCAAGAAGTGCCTGACTGAAAATAATAATGAGGGACTGCAACATTTATTGTAGTAACAATTGTTGTTGCAGCCCTAATTTATAATGCTAATAACTTATTGCCCAAAGACCTTTATCCCTTTTAACAGGTGTACCGGCTAACTGGACCATTTCACTGAGCCAAAATGGATCTCGAATATAGAAAACAATAGCCACAGCCTTCTGGCAGATGAGACTTACTAACCAATTTACAAGGTAAACCAGCTCCCAGCACAGCTCAGTAATGTAAAGACTAAAGAGGTAATTGGGATGAGCCACATGAGCGAGGATGCCATTTTGATTGAAGATGTCATCTTGATTTTACACTTTGTTGAAGCGTTACACAAGATGACATCTTCAAAGACAAAAGACAAAAACAAAAGACACTTCGTCGAAGTGTTAAAGAGTGAAATACATGTATAATATAGCTACACGTAAATATCATGTAATTTAAGCAATGTAAAAATAATTATCATTCATGAGTTTTATAGCTGAAAAACTATTCACATTAAAAACAGCATTTGAGAATAATGCTGCGGTATAACTGGTTTGAGATATTTTTAAATTAAGTTAACAAGGTAACAATTTAGTCTATAGAAAAAGACAAAGGAGCCAAGCCAAAAAAAGCAAATGGAAGAATAGAAAATTAAATTATGAAAGGTTTAGTGCATTGTAACATTAAAATTGTTTTCAAGCGTACTATGTCAAATTATTTTTAATTAAAATTTGATGTTACATAATGTCGCAAAAGTGTAGTGTACTAAATGCGCGGTCAAGTCTCTCTCACAACACCGTTAGCCATTACCAATTGTCTCAAAGGTGAGGACTTCATAAGTATTTTATATAATATTTTATATGCATATATATTATGTTTATATATTAGTATCTTGTTGCAGATTTCACCACTATAAATGTATCTGTTACGTTACTCAGTGAGCAAAGTTTGTGAATAATAACAATTGAAATCAAGTTTTTCTAATTTAATATTCTGTTGTGAAGCGCTTTTTTCAGAGACTGGGAAACAACTGAATTCTTTTTGTTTATTTTATATAAAATAATTTGCTTCCAGATGCACATGAATTGGATCTCCTGGATTACATTAAGCCATAACTGAAACTAATACTGCATTTTGTTATTAAATAAGTACTTATACAACATTGATACAATAGAAAAGTAAAATATTTTAAAAAGTTCTGTAAAAAGCAAAAGAAAGCAGCTCAAAACAAAATCAAGACATAAAAATTTTCATGAATTTTGCTGCATAGATTAATCATAGGAGGAGAAAGCAGTGCTGGTAGCTACAACACAAAATAGTAGTGGTCAACCGTCGGTCATAATATACTTTTAGTGCAACCATGGCTAAAGGAAAACTATCAAATATTTATGATATAACTATGACAACAAAAATAATGTGAAAGAATTACTGATTTCTACCAAACTATATAATGGACACTCATACACGCATAATATGAATTTGAGGCAGCAGTCAATTCAATTTAAGTTCTAACTTTTTGGAAAATTAAGCAAATTACGTTACAACGGGAAGCCGAAACTGCTAGTGGGCGGAGCCAACAGGAGAGAAGAGCATAAAATGAGGAACGCATTAGAGAGGGAGGCAGAGCAGCGCAGCTCCCTGCATACAAAATACATTGTATACCATACTGTTTATTATTTATGTGTGCATGCTTGATCATTGTTATACTATTGCAACTGTATCTATCACATAAATATATGTTGTATGCTCTAATAACAAGTCAGTGTTTGTGATTTACTCGGCGTGTGGATAACAGTGAAGGTGGCATGGTGAAATCATTTCACACTGGTGGCAGCAGTGGGATACTTAGCCCGAATCCACAACAACCGAGTAAGCAACATGAGGAGGAAACTGGATCTCAGCTGCCAAACTTGCTTTTAAGCATCAATTGAGCACAGTTTGTTAGCACTCGGGCAAAAGAGCACGCCTGATCCAGCTGCCAACTTCGCTGTTGCATCGATCGAACACAACGAATTGGTGACGGCCTCATAATAGGAAGACCCTACCAAAACGTTATTCCTTGCTACTGGCCAACCGTGCTGATGCACACAGTCTATTCCTAATAACAATCATACTCTCAGTTAGAGAAGAACAACGAGACATCATTCCCTGCTACTGGCAGACCATGCTGGGGCATGCAGTCGATTCCCAGTAACAGGCATACTCTCTGCTAAAAATGCAAAGGAGAGCGCGAAGCGTGGAGCGCAGCACTGACCTGTTGGACGGAGTGCTAGAGCACCTAGCGATGGCCCCACAAACTGAGGTCCTGCGTGGCTTGCACTGGAGGACACTTTTGTCATACCTGGATGACATCATTGTCATCGCCCAGACTTTAATACTCACTTGCAACAGCTGGATTAGGTATATCAGCGCTTGAAGGGAGCTCAAGCCTTCTAAGCGCGAGCTCCTGCAGCCCCAAGCTCGGCACTTGGGACATATCGTCAGCAAGTAAGGAGTAGCCACCAACCCAGAAAAGACCTTGGCAGTTCAGCAATGGTCGAATCCCAGGGGTCTCCGTGAGGTACAGGGCTTTTTGGGTACGGTGGGGTACTACCAACATTACATACCTGGCTTTGTTGACACGGCCCGTTCTTTGAGCCGACCCACTAGCAAAGGGAGGCCGGGTCTTGGGGCCAGGAGGAGCAAGAAGTCTTTGACAAGCTGAAAGAGGCGCAGTCCTCAGCCTTCGTACTGAGCTATTCAGACCCGAATCAGCCATATATACTAGATACAGACGCTATTATTTGCAGAGTTGGTGCACTGTTGTCCCAGGTACAAGAGGCAGTTGAGCAAGTCATCGTGTACTTCAGCAAAACACTGAATCCGGTAGAGTGGAGTTACTGTGTGATTCAGAAGGAACTGCTCGTCGTGGTGAGGGCCATAAAACACTTCTGGCCTTACCTCTATAGGCGCCAATTCCTCCTCCGTGCAGATCACACATCCCTCCAATGGCTGTGTCGGAACAAGGAGCCTTCCAACCAGGTGGCCAGTTTGTTGGAGATCTGTGCCGAGTTCCAGTTTACCCTGGATCACAGGCCGGCCTCCAACACAGCAACGCAGATGAGCTCAGTCAACAGACATGCTAAAACTGTCGACAGTGCAAGCTAATTGATTTGTGGGACTGAAGACCAACCCACAGGAAATAGGCCCTCGAGACCAACAAAGGAATAACCCGAGTCTTGACCCGTGAGTAGCCAAGACCGGAAGCGCAAGTGCCAGTTGTTCGAGCCTGCCTCTGCCCCTAAAGGTATCGAGGTCCAGCTCAAGGTCAACCGATGCCATCCTAAGACTCTGTGGGACGGCTCGGGTAAAAAACAGAGAAACCGCCACCGGAGAGTTGGCATGCATGCAGACCGCTAGGCGTGGACCAGTGACCTCAATATATCTCTCTATGCAGCGAGCAACGGAGTTAGCTTGCAAGCAATTGGATTTGGGTGGGTTCGAGCTGAGGCAGCTACACCACATTTTCCCATTTTTCCGGCTGCAAAATGGGTACTGTAGGCACAATCTGTTTAACTTGGCCAGCTAAAGTGGTGCTCGATCTGCTCCCATCTGTTCAAAAAAAATCCATTTGGCAGACTCACGCCCTGGCCCAATCTAGGGTAGGAAGAACGATCAGCCGGTTTTGGCTGATCTGTTATTGGCCAGGTATGACAGCTATGGTAAGGAGAATGGTCAGGTGATGTGCGGTCTGCCAGGCGGTTAAGCACAGTGGCAACAAAGGAGCAAGTAGCCGGCAGAAGCTATACACAGGTAGCTCCTGGCAAAAGATGGCAGTGGACCTGGTTAGACCGATGCCGGAGAATCCAAGAGAGAACCAGTGGATCTTGGTGCTAACAAACCATTTCACTTGGCAGGATGTACTGGCCCTCTCGGATGCCGTGGCTTCTGTAGTTGCCAATGTGCTGGATGAGCGGGTGTTTTGCTACATGAGCTTGTCGGAGCAAACACATACAAAAAAGGGGCACAGTTCGAGAGCCAACAATTGATGGAAAAACTGTGCCTGCCACTGCAAGTGGAAAAACATGCAACACACCATACTACCCTCAGGTTAACTGCATTGTGGAAAGAAAGAACCAGCATTTTGGAGACTCGTTACGAGCGCTTCTGCTAACACAAGAACAGTAGGAGTGGGACAGGCTGATACCCTAGCTGATGTGGGCCTACATGAATACACATTTTTGTTATGAGCAAAACAGCAAACCTGCTAATGTTCAGCTGAGAGTTGTACGTCCCTGAGTTGTTGGAAATCAGCCCGCCTCCACTAGAGGACCGGCCTTCCCACCAGAACACACAAGAGACACAGAAGAGTTTAGAAGCGAGTCACGAGATACTGATGGAGGCCCAATGAGCTGTGAGACAGGAGGACCAGGAGACCACTGCTTGCATCGAAAGAGTGGGTGTAGCTTCTGAACAAGCGCCGACGAAAGGGAGAAAATCCCAAACTACAGACCAAATTCGTGGGCGCTTTTAAAATCATAAAGGTCTGGCATACCATACCTATTTGATAGAGAGACAGGGCCAATACTCTGTCTAAAATGAGTGCCCACTTAAGCCTTATTATGCCAGTGAGAAAAAGCTAAGCCAAGCACCAGCCACACTCCAGTCGCGACGCGGCCCAAACATGAAAGGGGCCTGCATCAAAAGACAAGAGAAGGACTGCCAGCTCAAGCTGGACTTTCCAGGAAACAAGCCAAGGACTGCCAGCTCAAGCTGGACTTTCCAGGAGACAAGCCAAGGACATCTCACAGCAAAGAACATTAAGTAGTGAGAAGGAAAGCTTGTTTGAGTTGGCTCGGATGCAGGCGGAGCAGCCACTCTAATCTAATTGGGGATAATAGCCGATGGTAACTCAGAACAAAGGGCGCTGACCACAGATGAGTCAGTTAGTGAGAAGCTAGCAGATCTTGCAACCGACCTAGCTCAGATAGAGAGCCCTCTCCTAGCTCAATATGAAAAGGAGTCTAGGGAGCCCATACGACATAACCCCAGCCAGCTCAAGCTATTAGGCCACCAAACAAGTATGGTGAGTGGACGTGGCTGAAACAATTGGTAGCCAATTTGAGCCTTCTTTTAGACAGCAAACAGGCGTGTAGATGAGCTGTGAGAGAAGTGATACGCGGATCGCTTACGTTTACGCCCTGAAGCTACACAGACCGTCCTCATGATCTCTGTGCAACTAATACTAAGATCGCTCTTATCGACATGGCTAGAACAGGTGAGCTCGCTAGTTTGTTATCTACTGAGCTTTGCCTGTTTAAACCTATGGAGAGCGACGAGGAAGCGAGGCTGGTGGACTTACTGGCCTCAGATGAGAAGTTTGCGCGTTCAAGCCAAACTGCCTCTGGCGAGCCAGTGGGTGCCACCAGCAACTGAGTGATGGAGAGCTCTGGCCAGGCTTCCTTCTCGAGCTTCGCTTGAATTGAATCACACCTGGTTGAAACTCTGTCAGTCGTCAGCCAGTCTTGACCCGCAAAGATGGTTGACTACAAGTCTATTTCTAACGGTCGAGAGGACACCAGCGACTCGGCTCTGGCTGACTCGGCCCCGGCCGATTCGGCAGCATCTACTACCAATGAGGTATTCGAAATACATGAGAAGCTGGATTGGGTGGCCGAGATTGAGGCAGCTGAGATGGCTGAGGCGGCTCCGGTCACTTAAATTTTTGAGACTGAGTCTAATCAGTTGCACTTTGGGGACAGGACCACTTGAGAGAGGATACCGGCCGCCATGTCAACACCTGGGACCTGCGACCTCTGGCAGGTCAAGACAAGCACACGGAGGATCTGACAGCATGTCGTGCGGCACTTCACTGACTTTGTGTGCCCCTGCCAATGTCAGCAGGTGTCACATGACCAGTTGATGTAGCGCAGAAAGACATGCGGAGGCGGCAAATTTAGGAGTGTCATTTAGCTGATGAACAGACTACGCCTGTAATCCTTGCGCCTCCAGGGATTGCCAGCTGACTTGCCCATGCGGTAGTGTTGACCCACACTCACACCAACTGAGAATCCGGCCAGGGCCTCGGCCGTTCAGGCAGAAGGCGACCACCTCTGGGAGGGGGCCACGGCGGGATTGGCCGGGCCAAGAGCAGCACGCACCTAGAGAAGAGAGAGTTGGAGCGAAAGGCCGACAGCCTTCTTGCCACTATATGAGAAAGGGGGCCTCCTAGCCTGTGCCTATCCTACCTACTAAAGCAGATTGTCTCCAGAGCCTATTGGGAAAGTGATTTGAGGAGGAAAAGCTCTGGCGACTATGAGAGGCCCACTGCAACCGGTTGTTAGAGGATAGCCGCCGGTGGCATCGGGTGGCCCTCCGAGCACAAAGGCTCTTTAGGGATGCTCGACATCGAAGCCATGATGCTCTGTTCCTGGAAGATACCATCTCCCAGTGGGAAGAAGGGCTTGATAGCACCTGCTATGGGCACAGATGCTCTCTTTCCAGCATCGGTCGGATAGTTCCCGTGGCCAGTCTTAGGAAGATAGTGTAATGAAAGAGCATTGCGAACAGAGCCAGTGCCGGCGTGAGGATTGATCAGCAGGCCGAGCCAAGCCTCCCCCTTTTGCTCGGAAGCCTGGCTGACAATAAAAAACAAAAATGACTTGAAGTACGCCAGTCACGTAGCAGCGAATGTTACGGCGGGAAACAGAAACCGCAAGTGGATGGAGCCCACGGGAGAGCCAAGGACAGAAGAGCATAAAAGGAAGAACGCGTTAGAGAGGTAAGCAGAGCAGCGCAGCTCCCTTCATACGATGTACATTGTATACCAATACTGATTATTATGTATGTATGCATGCTTGACCATTGTTATACTATTGCAAATGTATTTATCCCATAAGCATATTTTATATGCTCTGATAACAAGTCGGTCTTCGTGATTTACTCGGCTTGTGGATAACAGTGAAAGTGGCACGGTAAAATCATTCATACTTATTGCTATATTGATTTTTTGATAAATATAGAAGTAATGAACTATGAATTATTTAAAAACATGAGGTAGTTGGAGATGTACCGATAACCCCCAATGATAACTGTGAATTTCTCAATGATTTTGTAGACAACAAACTATCTTTAGGAGGAATATCAACTTGACAATGCACTTTGTTCAATCAAAGGAGAAAGGTGAAAAATTGTGTATTATTTATAATTCTTTTGTACTTGCTAGCTCTCCGATGTTTAAATAGCCCAAATTTTGGAGCTGAGAACAACAGGTTTAGACATTTGAACTGCCTTGATTCATTGGCTATTTGAACATGGATCGCCGTTTTTTGCCTCGAACAAAATGGAAAAATAAGGCCATCTTGGGTACATATTTTTATACTACATGAAGTTTCATACAGTTCAAGTTGGGCTGTAAATGCTCTGAACAAAGCAACCGAAATGATTTAAATGCAAGATGAGGTAGCAAGACCAAGTAAAGTTTTACATTAAAAAACGCATTAAGACAAAATATTCTAATCAAATACAAGTTGCAGTACCAGAAAAAATAGCGTATTTAAATACTAAAAAAAGGCAACAGGTTAAGATAGTGTTTCCTCATACAAGATGAGATGACAACTTAGATAGTGTATCTAAATACAAAATGTAGTAACAGACAAGATAGTGTATTTAAATACCAAATAAGGTAACAAGTTAAGATAGTGTTTCCTAATACAAGACAAGTGAACAAGACAAAATTACGTATTTCACTACAAATAAATGTTACAAGACAAGATAGTGCATCCAAACACAAGAAGGAATAACAACTTAAGACAGGCTATACAAACACAATATAAGGTAACATCAGCATCAGTCACTAACACTGAGTAAACTGAGTGCTAGTGAATATGACTAATCAAGCTCTTTTTTTTAAATATAATTGCTAAGTCTTTGTCAGAATGACCAAAAGTACATGTAACTATTGATTTTTTGTATAGAAATATGGATAGAAAAACTATTTCTTACACCTGTTAACCTAAGTGAGTGGTAATGTCTATTCAAGCTTGGGTCTCTGCCCCGAAACCAATATATTTCAATTCTAGAAGCAAATGAAAGGTGTTGGAATATAACAACAATTCCAGTAGTCAATGAAGCATTCACTTCAATAACACCTAGACATCAGATGTGGCTTGCCTAGTTGAGTTGCAGGAAAATACGCTATTGGAAACCGTTAATATTTTGAGGAGAGTGTTCAAGCTTCTGGGTATAAGGTAAGAAACTTGAGCATCGGTAGACGCAACCATCAATGTTATAACGTGAATGTATATACACGCATAGTAAGAATTTAACTATTTGGCGTTCACAAAAATTGCATCAGAAATCAAATCAAAAATTCTGGAATAACAAGTATTTTTACTAAAACTTTACAAATGATTTGATCTGAACTTTAAATACTAAATGACTAGTCAGTTTTTTTTAACTTCGTTTTAAATAAAGGTAACTCTTCTTATTTGAAAATTTAATTCAAATACATCTGCACTATTTAGCATTACACTTAACTAACTAACATTTCATCCCGCTGTAACACTAAAAGGAAATTTAATTTGTATAGCATACTGTTATAATATTGAAAGTGAAAGAATGATATTTGGAAAGAAAACACAATGAAATATTAATTTTATTGGTTTTTTGATCCTGTTCAATTTCTGAGTTTCTAAAAACCACAATGGAACATCAACCACAAATGCAGCAGCCTCAACAACCACTACAACAACTACCAGAACAACTACAGCAACCACCACAACAGCTACTACAGCAACTACCACAGCAACCAATAGAGCAACAACCAAAGCAAATACTTCAACAATTTTCACCACAACCACTACCGCAGTCGCAACCTCAACAGCAACCACCACAGTAACAGTATACATCACAGCCTGGTGTTAGAATTGTCACACAGAGTCCTCCAGTAAAAGGTTATAGACTAACAACAAGCGCATTAGTCCAGAAGAAGAGGTGGGTAAATTTTTTGGATACTTAATTTATTATGAAGTTATATTTGTGTTGGTTGTCAGTAAATAGTTCAAATATAAAATAACTATAATAGAAATTTTATGTTCTTTTAAGTAACTATCGGGTCGATTTTGATAAAATAATTTCAGTTATCAAATATAAATAATTTGGCTTTACTATAAATTTATCTTGGCAGCTTCAGAAATTGAAAGTTATTAACTTAAGCTATGAAGTCAATTAATTGGAAGTAAATAATACAAACTCAACAAAACATCTACAAACTATCATATATAGTGTTACATAAGAAGGGAGTCAAAATTCAAAGGTAAATTAAAGATCTAATTATGCTGCACTTCAACAGTAAAATAAAAGTGTGCACACCAAACAGCCTGAGGAAGTATGTGAAACGCAAAAAGGCAAAAAGGCAGAGAAGAAATAAATATATTTTTCTCACGCATAAGCAAACTTCATACAATGAATTCAATCATATAATAACTAGAATTGAAAAGCGTTTATCAAACTTTGATTACAATAATAAGTAGTTTGCTATCATATATTTTTATACTTTCAACAACACTTTTTAACTATTACCAAACTTTCAATAGTTTTAACAAGTAATTTTAATGTTCACTCGCACAAAATTCTACATGATAAACATCTTCAAATGCTTACTAATCCTATATGTCTATGATTTCATAACGAGAAAGAGTTTGTCCTGTTATAGATTATCAATCACTCAAGTAGTGATGGGAGGACTTTGTATTCTGTTTGGAATCATTCTCATACCTGTAGAAGGAAGTGTAGGATCTTCTTGGAATGTCTCATCTTATGGCTATGGTATCTGGTGTGGAGTCTAATATGAACAATGATACCGTTTACAGTCTTACTATGCACTAGAGTTGTCCACTCATGACCCTAACAAAATTATGTCCTGTATATACATGTAAAGGGAAAGCAAGTAGAAGCTGGTCATAACTATTAAACATGACTTTCCTTTTGAAACAGTGTGTACTGACATGGTATGACACACTAACCTGTTGGTAATGCAATAAGTATTTGAGCTGGTCTCATTAGTATACTGTTGTGTTAATTTGTGACCAGCAGTAGGGAAGGAAAGTCGTCCTTATTAATGGCTTTGTATCTTGAAAACAGAATAGACACCAAAAAAATTCTATAGAAGTTTTGATTGTGTTTCAATACTAAAGACAATGAACATCTGCATGCCACTTTAGGTACACATGGGGTTAGTTTAAGCTCATGGCCTGAGTCTTTGAACTTCAAATAAATATAAGAATAAGCTTACATTTAGTTTTGGTATTTCTGCTTGCAGAGCTTTAATGCTGTAAATTATAAAGGAGCAGTAAGTAGCACATTTTATAATTTTGATTTTATTTACAGTTTGTTGTTGCTGAAGGAATTGGACTTAGTTCGGTCAAGCATAAAATTATTAGTTGGGTTTAGTTTTTTATTGTTGGAGGGATTGGACTCGGTGCTGTCAAGCATAACACTGTTTGTTGGGCAAGTGGTGTCTAGCAATAGTCATGTACATAGATATGACACCATATTATAACAATCATTATATTCAATATGACTGAGTTAAATGAACATACATGTTTTCATCCAATATCATTCAGATAAAGAATTCAGACTGATAATTGACATGAATACACTGTTTACATGTAGTATTAAATCTGACAGTTGTTAAACTGAAGTAACATAGCATATCATATATTACACTGAAGGTATGTTTTCATTCAAGTAAAAACCCAATTGAACTACATATACAAGGTATATTGATTTCAAATACTGTTGCGGATGCAAGCGTTGTCTAGCCACTTGCAAGTGGGTTTTTCGTACAAGCTTTATACTGAACGAGAAATAGCTCTCATACACAACTGTAATTGTCGCAAGCAAGGTGACTGGTGAATAAGTATGGCTCTGTATTACTCAAGCTCTATAAGCATAAGAAAATAGCAGTTAGATACGATTCAATGCAATCAAAAGTAATGCTGAAAATAGTACAGAAATAATAAATACTAAAACAGTTACACTTGTAAATGCAATAATGTCAAAGAGACGTATATGCACAAAACTGCACTGAGACAAATTAATCTTACTGCGCTGTTCTTTATGGTGATATCAAATGTAATTTTTTACCTTGTTGTCTTTGCTTTGTAGTTTGCAGTTCCTTATTCTGCTCTCTTCTTTCTGATAAATAGAATTATGACAAACACAAATTTTCAAAACAGATCATTCACTTGAAATATCAGCATATTATTGCTATTTCTGTATAACGGTATAACTGATAGCTAAAAAACAGGAATAATGAGCACAAGCCTAAGTCACATTGAAAACTACTTAAAGTCATGCAGTAGTTGCAGACGTATTTATAACCACTATTAGTTTTACTGAACTTCTCAAGAATTTTGTAGACAACAAACTACTTTTAAATAAAATATTGATTTGATTGTAACCAAGGGTAACCGTAAAATGTTTCTAAAAACTTTAATAGCTGCTGAGCTCAAAAAGGTTGGTTTGAACAAATCTCTTGTTATTAATTAAGCAAGACAAAAAAAGGAAGGAAAAGAGAAAAGAAAATTAAAAAGGGAAAGAAATAACAAGATGGATAGTAAATGGGAAGCAATAGATAGCTGTAATTTTGGGACTCTTTTACAAGAATACTAATGAGAGATACTGCAAAAAAGCTCAATAAATTTATGATAAACATACCACTAATTCACTTGAAAAGACAATAATAATTATTCATTGAATGTAATTCAAAGTGTTATGCCATGATTTTTGGTAACACACAAAATATTAAGCATACAGGCTGAATCCAGAACAACCATTTTACCTGATAATTTAAATTTATGAATTGTTTATTACCATGCGCTCCAATGCCAACATTGTCAATTAACAAAGTAAGCGATTTGTTACTCTCATAGAGTTGATTGCACAACTTGAAACCTGTTTAATAAAATGTGTTTGTTGTCCTAAACCAGCCATAAAGGCTCGTTCACCCAATCACTCAAATCGATGATTAGCGATTAACGATGGGCTGTGATTATTTCATCATCAACGATAAGGTGTTCACACTACGAGCGATCAACTGTGGGTGATCGCCACCAACAACCAATATAAATTACGAACAAGCATTCTTGATATCGCAAGTCCTTTTTTTATCTTCATGCAGATCTTCACGGCATCACGAAAGCAGCATGTTTTGGGAATTAACTCGAACTAATCAACTTGAGCTCACAGCAATGATGTTGTGCTATGATCAGCATCAGCTTAATAAACGAACTAGCGAAATAATGTTTTGGGAAATTATGTGGATAAATCGTAAAAAAGCAAAAAAGAAAGGGGTGTACTACAATTTATCGCCTGAATTGAGAAGAGGTGCCAATCTAGCCAACTGCCATCATCAGTATTTTTGCATGACGAAAAACTCGTTGGATTATATTCTTAGCAAAATCAAGCATAGGTGAGTTTATAACGTTCTTGGCTACAAATCACCCAAGTACGCAATATCGTTTTTAGAAGTGAGTATTATGTAAAATTTATGTGTAAAATTTTGTTATAAAATAGAAAAGCAGGATACTCATCTGAGAGAACCTATTGCTGCTTATATGAGACTGGCAGTGATTTTGCACTATTTGGCAGAAGGCTGTTCATTTAACTCGATCAAGTATCATTAGAGAATCGGCAAATCAACCGTAAGCATGATTATCCATGAAACTTGCAATGTGTGGGATGTCCTAACGCCGCCATACCTGAAACCTCCTCAAACATTTGATAATTGGAAAGGAATAGCCAAAGGGTGAGTAGGTGACAATAATTAATGTTAAACTTAAAATTATTATTAGAAAAGTATAACTAAAGTTAATATTAAAAAAGAATAACTGAGAGGGTTGATCTGTTTCTATTTCAGGTTTGAGGAAAATTGGAACTTTCTCCCACTGCCTGGGAGCCATTGAAGGCAAACGCATTAGAATGCAATGTATACCACCAGCTAGCTCAGAATATTACAATTATAAAGGTTTCACTATCTCAACTTAATGGCAGCGTGTGATGCTAATTTGAAGTTCACGCTCGTTGTTGTAGGACAGGCTGGACGGTGCAGCGATGATGGTGTGTTTGAAGCGTGTTCCTTTGGGACTGCTCTTATGAACGGCGAGTATATAAAACACGGTATGATAGGAAATGTGAAAATGATGTAATATGCTACATAGATGGCAATGTGCAGTAATGTTTAATTGGCAACTTTGAATACATGTTTGCTAATATAACTAATATATCCTAATTGTTCAGTATTTGTGTCAAAGAGCAGGTACTATGGCAATACCTGGAGGTGAACACATCAAAGGATATCCAAATGCACTGTCATATTGCTTTGTTGGTGACAAAGCTTTCCTATTGAGAACATGGCTTATGAGACCATTTCCTGGACGTGCAATAACTAATCAACAATGTTTTTACAACTACAGACTCTCTCGAGCTCGGCGAACAATTGAAAATGCTTTCGTTTAACTAGTTTTTATCACCTAAAATTGGTGTTGGTTTTTTGGAAAAATTAAAGTTATTAACTTAAAATAAAATGATTTCACAAAGTATGCTGCAATGTTTCAGGTGTACTGAAATTTAGATGGCATGTTTTTCAGCCAACAATAATAGGACACCCAGAGAGAGTATCTACCATCATGTGTGCTCTGTGCGTGCTGCGCAATCTGCTGCGGTGTTGTGAACCAGCACATTATATGCCAGCAGGATACACTAACACAGACGATGAGCTAGGCCTGTAAAAAATATTTCTGGACGACATCTAGATAAAGTTAGACAACCTGCATCTAGAAATTCAGTAACTTATGCAATCGACATGAGGAACCATTTTATGCATTACTTCAATTGCAACAGCGGCAGGCTTGATTATCAAGAGCATCATGTTTTAAACCGTACAGATTAGTCAGTGAATACTTTATATCTGCGTAGCTTCTGTAAAAGAATTTTTATTATATAGTAGACTCCTTGAATAAATGGGTGTGTTCATAAATAATGATGGGACATTCAGAGTTATTTGATGCCAACTAGGCACGCACATTTGCTCCCATTAAAAAATCCTTTTAATTAAGTGATGCAGTATTTTCTTGGCTTTGAGATAATATAAAATTGTCCCATCACAAATGTCCCATCATTTACGCATGTTGCATTTCATAGCTCCGAAACTATTATTTTGCAAAGAGTAAATTTTATATTATCTCAAAGCCAAGAAAATACTGCATCACTTAATTAAAAGGATTTTTAATGGGAGCAAATGTGCATGTGTAGTTGGCATCAAATAACTCTAAGTGTCCCTTCATTAATTATGAACACGCCCAAATACAAATGTATATAAAATATAAGATATAAAAAATCTAGTTAGAGTTCAGCATATCTAAATATGAAACTGGAGGTGCTTCATCATCTCCTTCGTCAACTCCTTCATTTGCTATAACCTCCATGATTTTATTTTTGTCCTGAGAGCTTTTGATGGTGTCATTTTCTGAAGTATCCTGCGACCTCCATTCTGAAATGATAATTGATGTACTTTTCTTGTTCTTTTCATGCAATCCTTTCTTGAACTCTCTCAGAAATTGTTTGGAATTGCATTCTGTGAAATCGGACGGTGATTTTAATGTGAGTTTGAGTTTGGATACAAGGATCCCATCAATTGTTCATACTTCACCACTTTTAGTGCTTTACGTATGCTTACTGGAATGGATCTTCTGTATTTTCTGTAGTTCTCCTTCTTTTAGTCGGTGGCATATCATGCATAGTAACTTGGTGTTTGTGCAGTTGAAGATGAAGGTTCAGGTGAAGCAGCAAGAGGGCTGCTTAAGGAGGCTGAGGTGGAAGAGCACTCAACGCTCTCCATTATAGCTGATTCAGAGCAAGGGTCTTCTATTGCATGCGACATTATTGCTTGGTAGTTACTGTGTGCCTGATAATCAATTCTAAAAACAATTGAAATACAAACAATGATCGCAATTTTATAAACCGAAACTTATAAAAAAATTAACAATATATTAACTTACCATCTTTTTTGTAATCCCATAACCGTTGAAGATGCTCCCATAGTAGCCATATTATTATTGGTGTTTGCCCGCTACCACTATTTTTGGCGTTTTCTTCTTTGCGCACATACAAGGAAAACGTATCTCTTGTATCATTCCAATGATTTTGGATGCCATTACCTCCAAAATATTATTATTTTTTTCCAACAGTTTTGGATACCTCCAAATTATTTACAGCATGAATAATAGTAAGTAGCGAAGTATCAGAAGAAATCCTACAAAGCTGCTTTATATGCTTGGTGCAACAGCCCAAACTCAAAATAAAATATTTAATGATTTTATATATTATCTGGTGAAACCAATACTCGCAGACAAGACTTGTATACTAACCATCTTCAGGTTTGCCGAGCTGCTAGCTCATCTGTGCAGCTATCTGATTAAAATCATTCATCTTCATGCTTTAGGAAGATGCTTCATCTTCACTTATGGGCCTTTCTCTGTCAAATGACATTGACATTGATGTTCGCAATTGTTGAAATTGGATTCGACGTCGTCCACAAACAGCCAATCAATATGCAGATAATTGCAATCATTGGTGTTAACGTTCAACTTGTTGAAAGTTCATCGCATCGTCGCTAGCAGCGATTTCGTTGATCACTCATCACAAAATTACGTCATCGCAGTCCATCACCCATCGCTAATCATCGATTTGAGCGATAGTGTGAAAGGGCCTAAAAGCTAGTTTAGGACTATATAGCTGTATGTTTGTGTTAATCACTCAATACTTAGGTAATTGTGTGCCATAACCATGCTAGCACTATCACAAACCCATCCGGGTTTACATCAGGAAATAGTCTATGATATAGGGTTCCCATTACACAGTATAGTCACAGAAACGGTGATATACTAGATCCGCAGTAAGGGTCATGGAAAATATCTAGATCGAGCAATCCGTTACGATCAACCACCATTGCCAAAGTGGTGCACATGGCGTAGGCTGTCGTGGATGCTCAGAGAGTTGTCGGGAAAACTTAGCAGCTGTAATCTTTTCTAATGTATCCATGATACTTCGACATTACCATCGGATTACGACCCACCTACTCGACAAATAATCGCGGAGACGACAACGACTACAATTTAGTGCCAACCAGCCTTTAATAATTGTCATCTGTTCAAGCTATTAATGTTGAGTTGTGTGAGCTGGTGTCAGGAGTTGGTCATGTTAAAGTTCTTTGTTATAATTAAAAGCTAATTCAACTCATGAATAGCCTCAAGATACTCCCCTTTGGCAAGGATCAAGCGTTGTGCACATTATTCAAAGAATTCTCGTCAAATCTCTAAACCACCAGAGTTTAATATCAGCTGCTACTCGGTCACTCTGCTTCATGCTGCTGAGTGATTATTTTCTCTACATAATAACTAGTTCCAAAATGTGACTGGCATTTATGTAAAGCAGGGTACAATATTTATAAGTTTTCTCACAAACTTGGTGAGTGTAGTCTTTTCTGTAAGTTGTATTGCAAATAACAATTTTGAACATTAGATTAATATACCTAATAGGCAGGTGAGAAACTGTTCCTTAGAGTTGTTGTTTTTTCACTATAACACTTTCAGAAACCACTAAAGCATCCCCATATAACTAGCAAGGTTCTCCATTCAATAAAAGATTGCCTGTAATTTATCTCGGCATCAGTAATAGCGCTCAGAGTGCTAATATAAACAAGCTCCAGCAAGACAAGTGGTTATTCACAATTCAAAACAGCTTGCGCAATCTAGCATGAAATTCTGTGTGATGAGATTATAATGAAAAGATGCCTTGTGGAGTATTTATTATTTCTAAGCAAATCACATCGAATCGTTACACTCATTCGCTAGGCAGCCATAGTGAGATCCAAATAGAGCCAAGAGAGGTGAGTGTATGCCAATTCTATCTCAGCCAACTAAAGCAGATGTGTGTACTAGTTAGCTAGTTAATGTTTACTTACATTGTACATTTGCATCAAGTTTACAAAGATTAAAAGCTAATGGTAAGTGTATTGTAGGTTTCATTCAGTGGTTGTAAATCAAACACTGAGTAAACCTTGGTAGCAGTGTATGCTGAATAGACTTTTCTATGAGATATATGTAGACTAGATATGTGTAGACTCTATTTTGAAAGACTTAGACACAACTTCAAAGAAACCTATTTACCTGCATATTCACCTGCGTATTTACTTGCATATTTACCTGCGTACTTACCTGTATATTTACCTGCGTACTTACCTGCGTCCATACAGTCTCTCGCACCAGCACCAGTAATACTTAGAAAACATTGTCTCAGTATTGACTACATGGTTTCCGGTCAGCAACTAAGTTGGAATTATAGTACAATACACGCAAACTAGGTGCCAGGTGGTACTAAAAAATTGTTATTGAATGGTAGTAAGTTCCAAGTAAACAGCACGTGATCAACAAGTAATAATTAGACCTCAGGTCAAGTGTTGATCACTGCAAAGGCAGTAGTTAGCCTACATTCATTAGCTACTCAGTAAAAGTGTCCAAGCCAACAGAGATCCAAAATCTACAACTTTGATTGCAGACAAGTAAATAAGCTCTATGTATTACCAAGCCAATTAAATGTACACCTGTATAAAGGCCTATTACCTATTACACCTATACTAGGTCTACCTACATGAAGTTAAAACAGATCAAAAGCCAGATAAGGAGGGTTGGTTTTCTTAGCCATTTCCCCAAACAACAAAGTGACTTAAAATAGCATTTTTAAACTGTCAGTTAGCTACATAAAAGCTTTTTAACTGGTCAACTAGCTGACAGAAAGTAGCGTCAATGTTTTGCGTGCAAATTAAATTGATCGGAATTAAAAACTAGCCCAAGTAGATGTGTATCTATATATATAAATCTCAAAGTTTGTTTGTGTGGGCTGTTAAAAATTAAAAATGAAATATTCGTTTCATGCTGGATTTGATCTCGGCTGTTCCCTTTCACCAGGCAAATATCTCACCAATTAAGCTACAGGAGATTGATGGATGCATTAGGCGATATATGTCGCTACGTGGGTGAAAATATGCATACCACTCTGCGTACGGTGCAATTTCATTTGGTGCTTGCTTTTATTAGCAACTTTAGCTATAGGTTATTTGCTTGCTCAAACTAGGCATTGAAAATGTGTCAGGCTAATGCCAAGTGGCAAGCAACTACATAGCCTATCACTCTTTAGAGGATCATTTTTAGTACCCGTGCAACGCCGAACATTCCACTAGTATTACATAAATGCAATAATAGTTTGCATGTGTACAACAGTTTTTATATGTACATTTCCTCTGAAATAACTCAAATGTTTTTCAAACTACAAAAATGGTTTAAGAATTACCCTTGAGCAAATTGTACTGTCAAAAATGATGTAATTGAGTTTAAACAAGTTTATTAATTCAAATTATTTATACTAAGGTAAAGCGCGTTGCTGACTTTTAGTGTTTGAAATACGTTTGCAGCAAAATATGAAAGGCAACCTCACAAGTGACTGCTTGAAAGCAGTGAAAGCTCCAACTATTTTGAAAGGGTGCTAACGTGACTAGGCATGGAAAAAGATATATATGTGATCTTTACAATAAATCTATTTAATAAACTTTAGTAGTTTGTTACAAATCTGGCTAAATAGCTGGTCTTCAGCCTTTTGTATTACTAAGTAAAACCTGTATGAGAGTAATCACTACAAACTCTCAATTAGTATGTATTTTTATTGGCATGTGATATTTGATAGCCAACCTGAGTACCCCCACCTTATGCCATACACGCATGTAATGTTGGCATATTCTCAATAGACTACATAGTTGATAAAAGAGTTTTGATTGCTTTTCAATGCGTAACACAGGCCTTTGCATGCATCCCCTCTATGTCTTTCTTTATGGTAGGCATTAGCAATATTTATTACTAGCAGTACGGCACACCAAAACAAGGCTTGAAGTTATCCTCTGTTAAACCATAACTGCCACGAACAACTTTTATCGTATTTACTAGGTAAATCAGACACGATAATTCTGATTTTGTACTCAAAATAAAGATTAGTCCATTAACCTTCAAAGTCATTTAGGCTTTTTTAAAGTGTTTCAATATTCCTTTCGAAAACAACACAATCGGCATTACAAGCTCAGCCCATAAATATGTGACGAAACCTAGCTTTTTCCGGAACGGAAGTAAGGAATGTTTAGTCCAATTTAGAATAATAGAGATGGGTGTCTTAAAACAAATTATTACCTAAATCCAGCCTGTAAAATAATTTCAGTTTTTTATGAAAGGTATATAAACTATTTAAAATTGCTCGTAGCTTTTTACATGACGTTTAAATGGGCTGGACTCCGAGAAAAGTGAGCTCAAAAAGCGCGGTTTTATCACAAGCTAGCGTTGTTATCACGCTTTTTTAAATATGCAACGTTAAAAAGCTCATCTACCTTTTAGAAAAGACTGATATTATTTTTAATGCTGAATTTAGATATTAATGGATTTTAAAACACCCATCTCTATGATTCTAAATCGGTCTAAACATCCCTACGTAACTTCTGTTCCTAAAAAGCTAGGTTACGTCACGTATTTATGGGCGGAGCTTGTTATGTCGATCGTGTTGTTTTCGAGACCGATATTAAAACGCCGTAAAAAAGCCTTCATTACTCTGAAAGTTAGTGGACTAATCTTTATTTTGAGTACAAAATTGGAATCAGCGTGTCTGATTTACCTAGAAAATACGATAAAAGTTGTTCGTGACAGTTATGGTTTAATAACATTTAGTCAAGCTTGATTAACTCTATCAAAATACTGTGAGTGTTTATAAGGAATTATTCAATCAATGATTCTCACGCTAATATAGCTAGTAAGAGAAACATTCAGTGTTGGTGATAGTTGGTACAACCCTCACTTGTGTCTTGCTCTCATAGAAACTCATACAACATTTAGGAAGTTTAATAAAATACATCAACTGTACTGATAAAACTGTTCTCAACCTCAGTTTTAATATAAATAATTAAAATGCTAAATGTGACAAATTTCTATCAGTTAGGAAATATTCATTTTTACTGAGCTCCTAAAGCTTAGAGTTTATTATGTTGTATAATTTAAAAGTTCATTTTAAAAACCATAAGTTCACACTAGCTCTTGAAGAACAGAGTTGATTTTTGGGCTCATCTGAAGCTGGCTTCATAAGTCATGAGCTCTATTCAATAAAGTTTTGTAATGGCAGCAAAAGAAGAGTGTCTGTTGAATTTGCTCAACATTCGAATGATTTTATTTTCTATGTTCCAACAAACACTCAGCCTAAATTGTCAGGTTAGCGGTTTCTATGACATGAGGGAAAAATGGGCTTAACTATTAAGGATTTATGCAGAAGAAAATAAACACTAGTTTGAATAATGAGATCATTAGCGATAGTATAACAGTCAAACATATTTTAAAATAATTTCTAACAAGTAGAGACAAAAATACAAACTTTCTAAACTAATCATAGCGGTAGATATGCAGAGTTGATATTAACAAATGATGGTTGTTTAAAGAAAAGGTAGTGTTGGTTGAAAGGAATAGGTGAGGATTGAAAACGTTTAACCATTAAGTTTTTTTCATTTTCTGTTTCTTCCAAGTCTAAAAACTGAATTTTACATGCTATTACATTACCTAGCAAAAGATAAAAACAACCAGTTTAGCTGCCAGAGTACAGCATGCGGTATGGAAGGGTAAACATTGAGATAGCAAGTTGATAAGATAATACAAGTGCGGATGTTACAATTTATCTATTACAAATATAATAAATGATAGGAAGTCAGCTCACTAAAAACTAGCAGTCTTGCTGACTACAGATATACTCCTAGCGCAGTATGCTCAAAAGAATATAAGCCTATTGAATATAGCACAAAAGCAAGGTTATTATCTATATATATATATATATATTTTTATATATATTATTATCTATATATATATATTTCTCAAAGTTTGTCATTTGTAAGATTAATTGTCCGGCTATAGATCTTAAAATCTTGTAATAAATATCCGTACCGAAGAAAATTCGATCTCGAACCCTGCCATTCACTAGTCTGACTCCTTACCTACTAGACTACAGAAATCGATTCGCTAGCTTGCCAAGATAAGTCATTATATCAGAGCAAATACCTAACTGCTTTGCATAAGACACGGGTCATAGCATAACGTCACGAAAAGCTGTTTGCTCACATTCACTGTTTCCATGATGCGCAGTACTTCCGAGTTGTACTCTTTTCGCATCATGGAAACGTCGTCTTCGCACTGAAATCACTGCGCACTGATCAGTGCGAAACCAGAGCAAATTCACAGTAAGGAAATGACAATTGCGCAGTGGTTGCGCATAGCTCTCTTGCTGTGGAGGCAGATTCATCGAGGGCCGTAAACTAGTACAAAAGTTATCCCGCTTATCTTGTTTTTTCTATTCTTCTGATTTTCTTTCACTTAAATTTAATTATGGTCTGCACCCACAACAAAGATGAGGTGATTACTTTCCTGGACTTTGTTATCGATGCCAACACTTTTCGAAACATAGCTGGCAAATCCTAAAGTAACATTTAAATAATATATTATGCAAAAATACTTATTAAAAATATATTACTTTGTGAAAATTGTGTTAAGGTTTGTAAAAAAATTGTGAATGTGTATTGTAAATAAAAGTATAATGATGACAGAAGCATAAAAAGACCGTTTCTGAGGTTCGGTATCCATGATCGATTCTATGTCTCCATCCGGCGATTCGATTTATACAATTTCTCTTCTCTGGCTAATTTGCTGAAAACCACTGAGCAGCATGTAAACGTGCAATCCCCTCGACTTCGGAGGGAGTTGCATTGAAGTACTGTGCATCATGGAAACATAGTGATTATTAAACTGGCTAATAGCGAGCAAGTCTCATTACTTCTCATTGTTTATGAGACAAAATACTTTTTTCAAGATATCTAGTTTGAAGGTTAGAATGGCAAATGTTGTTATATGCTAATTACAAATCAATTTTCTGTCCAAAGACTCTTCTATTACTCGGGCAACGCCGGGTGGCACAGCTAGTATTACAATAAATGAGAGATACGCAGTAAGCTATTGAGCAACGTTCGAAAATAGGTTTTGGTAAATTGATTAACAGCAAACAGTGATTTTGCATAACTGGTTTGTTGTACTGCCAATACAATTTGAAGTGATTAAGTTCTGATAGTAAGGAGTGATTTACAACTGACTAAACTTTGATCATGTTTACCTTTTATCTAGTAAGTCTTTGCTATATTATATCATTGTTATAATATATTATTAATATTTGGCTAGTTTAGCAATAGACAAAACAACTGAACCCTTATTGTGATTATTCAACTAGCGATGGTTGGTTTTTAGAAAAAATCTATAATTTCCTCAGATAAGTAAACGGCGCATGCTAGAAAGCTTTTCATTTGTTGCCCAGGTTTCAGTATTACACCAAATATACAAGATGGCTGTCAAACAATGAATCTAGACGAGGTGAAAAAGGTCTTCACTTTGCAATCCTTCTATACTAACTAGCTCTCCAATGCTTAAACAGCCCACCTTGCCCAGTTGCAAACAACAAGTTTAGATATTTGAGCTGTTTTGATTCATTGGTTGTTTTATGATGAAATGGCCGCTCACGTGCATTATTGCACCATAATTATGAGAAAACAATATGCGCCATCTTGAGGCGCATATTGAGATACAACTTAGCTTTATGCATTAAAAAGTCGTTAATATTTTGAGAATACTGTATCCCAATACAAGATGAGGAAACAAGAGAATCACAGAATGAAACTAATAAACTGAGTGTTAGACTATTAGTGAAGAGGACTAATCAATTTTTTTTAATTAAATATATTAGCTGAGTCTCAGTCAGGGTGACCAAAAGTTACTATTTTTTTTCAGTATAGACATGAATAAAAAAATTGTTTTCTCACACCTGTTAACCCAAGTGAGGGGTAATATCTATTCAAGCTGATATCTCCTTCTAGAAACCAATATCGTTCTACTGTAGAAGCATTTGAAACGTGCTGGCATGTAACAGCAATTGTACATGTAAGTCAGGTAATCAAATGAGCATTTCATACAATAATACCAACATAAAGTACCAGCAACAGTAAAAAACAATTGAACTAGTGAAAAACACACAGCTGCGACTCATATATCTATATTCTCAAAGTTTTTCTGTGTGTACTTGTGTTGTTCGGTATTTCCAGTTAAAGCCATTTAAATTTTGGAATGAATAATCTGTCTTGCGGGAGATTCGATCTCGGAACCGCCCATTCGCCAAGCAAATGCCTTACCAAGATTGATGGACTTATCGGGTAATATATGTTGCTATGCAAGTGAAAATACGCTATCACTCTCTGTTACGGCGCAACATCGTTTTATGTATTAGCAAGAGCCTTAGATAACTAGCTTACTTAAATTAGCCGTTGGTAATGTGCCAGACTAAGGTCAAGTAACATTGTTTCTAAGCTGAGTTTTAAGAGTGGCATTGCTGTCACTGTCTATAGGCTCATTTTTAACACCCGTGAAATGCCAAGCATTCTGCTAGTATATATATATATATATATATATATCTATATATATGTACTCATGTATATATATATATATATATATACATACATGTATGTATATATACATATATGTTTATATATTATATAAAAAATATGTATATTTATATCAACATGTATTATTTATATACATTTAAATGTATATATATAAATATATACATACATTTGTATATACATATGTGTATTTAAATATATATACTAGTTATGGAAAATAGTTGCACTCATCTTTGCAGCTACTGTCATTTTTATGACTTCTTCTGTCAATCTTCAGGCGGCTATATACATATATATATATATATATATGTATATATATATATATATGTATATATATATATATATATGTATATATATATATATAAAATGGTTTCCTCACCCCGGATACCCCGTATGGGTGGTAAATTCTGTTCTAACTCGGGTCTCCTACCAGAGACCTGGGAGTTTGAGCACTCGCCTCAAGATCTTAGCTGTTCCCAATAGCGCACTTTTCTGCAACTCACCTGAGTTGATTGTTGTTGGTATTTGGGCAAGCCACATTTTATGCACCGGTGTTATTGCGCCCAGTGCCTCAATGACTACTGGGATTACAGTTGTTCTTACATTCCAACATTTTTCAATCTCTTCTCCAAGAGGGAGATATTTCTCTACCTTTTCTTTTTCTTTGCTGGCTATATTGTAGTCATTGGGTACTGCTATATCTATTATAGTAGCCCTCTTGTTCTCCTTGTCTACCACCACTATATCTGGGTGGTTTGCTAGGACATCCTTGTCAGTTCGGATGTAGAAGTCTCAGAGGATCTTAGCGCGGTCATTTTCATTGACCTTACCAGGAGCTGTGTGGTGGAGCTGTGTGGACCTTACCAGTGTTGTGGTTTATTAAGGCCATACTCATCACATAGACTTCTATACACAACACCTGCGACATGATTATGCTGCTCAGTGTATGCGTTTTCTGCTAGCTGCTTGCATCCACTGATGATGTGTTCGATGGTCTCAGGTGCATCTTTGCACAGTCTGCATCTAGGATCGTCTCTAGTGTGATAGATTTTCGTTTGGAGTTGCCTTGTTGGGAGCACTTGCTCCTGGGCTGCCATGATTAGCGACTCTGTATTGGTCGTTAGGTTTCCTTTGTTCAGCCACATATATGTCTGGTGAAGATCCCCAACCTTAGATATTTGTTGGTGGTAAGCACCATGAAGAGGTTTTGTGTGCCAGTCAATTTCCTCATCATCAGGGCGTAGGTCCGTTGAAAAAGCAGCCGATTGAAATTCAGCTAGCAACTTATCTGAATTGGCCATGGAGGCTGCATATGCTTTGATGCTTTGCTCCTCCTCTTTTACTGTCTGCTGTACACTTTTGAGTCCTTATATACACACATATATATATATATATATAAATATATATATATATATATATATTTATATATAATAGATAAGTGGTCAGGCCTACTGCTAACAGCACTCTACGCTCTAAAAAGTGCGGAGTGTTATAACTAACTAGAGTGTGGAATAGGTTAATTTTCCTTATCTTTATTCCAGATTGATGTTTTATTCTGGGGTCACGACAGGTCTGTTTCGTGCTGGTGCACTCTTCAGGTGACTTGTGTTGAATGGCGGGTGGAATTGCCTCTCCTGATGTTGTTGGTGGTGTCTGTAGCTCCGCCTCTGCCTGGATCGTATTGGCTGAGTAGGTATTTCTTGGAGTGTCTGCATGTATTGTTTATTTCGTTTCTTTTGTTTAAGGTGGCTGTTTCTGGCCTGCAAATGATGTAATACTTTTCACTAAGGCACAGATGGCATTTCTTTGTTTCTTTGACAGGATTAAATGGAAAATTATGCAGAAAGCTAGACTTTATTCAAACCAAACAAAGAAATGCCATCTGTGTCTTAGTGAAAAGTATTACATCATTTGCAGGCCAGAAACTGCCACCTTAAACAAAAGAAACGAAATAAACAATACATGCAGACACTCCAAGAAATACCTACTCAGCCAATACGATCCAGGAAGAGGCGGAGCTACAGACACCACCAACAAAATCAGGAGAGGCAATTCCACTCGCCATTCAACACAAGTCACCTGAAGAGTGCACCAGCACAAAACAGACCTGTTGTGACCCCAGAATAAAACATCAATCTGGAATAAAGATAAGTAAAATTAACCTATTCCACACTCTAGTTAGTTATATATATATATATATATGTGAGAGGTGCGGCACTATTAGCCTTTGTGCAAAGCTCATCCCTTTTGTGATTTGAGCACTCTAGTGCCCGCACATTGACTTTCTTAAAGTCTGCGAGGCGACTTAATTGTTTCGTGGCAGGAAGTCAACTCTCATTGGTAATGGGATTTGTGTCCCTTGCCTAAGCTCTGAGCTGCACTGATGAGGCTTTAATAGCCGAAACAGTACTGTCTGTAGCATGAGTATATATATATATATATATATAATTTATTCATGTAAAACCTTAGATAAAAAACAACTTCATTACTATTAGTTTCATGTCTGTTACGCAGACAATCATCAGATAAAATTGTTTTGGTCCAACTGAGTTATATATGTAAGAGAGGTGTAATTACTATAACGACTGATAGCTATGTAATTGCATTTCGTAGTGTGTATTTAGCAGAATGTCGGCATGTGGAAGCTAGCTCGTTACGCTTGTTGAGTGAGCTCATTTCTGGCTTTGTGAGGATGATGTACTTTTCTGATATGCACAGGTTACAACGCTTGGTGGCTGGGTCGTATGGCCTTGCGTGTTGAACGATTTTCCATTTAATTGTATACGGTGTGTTCAGGCCTTTTAGCTGCCAGATGTAGTTACTAAACTCTGTGGCAGATTGCTTGTCCTGGTGCCCGAAAGATGATATGTGGCCGCTGAATCGTGTCTTAAAGGTATTTTCTGTGAGGCCAATATAACTTTCTGTAGGTTTGCTACCGTCGTCTGCGGTGACTACAGCTTGGTAAATGCGCGACTTGCTAAGACAGTTTCCTTCGAGAGGGCATTCATTTGGTGCGCGACAGTTGCATGTTTTGTTGTTTGCTGGGTGCGTTGAGGCGTTGTTCAAAAGCTTCTTATTGTGATTGTTGATGATTTGTTTGATGTTAGGCATGCAGCTGTAGCCAATCTTTGTGTTGTTTCTATTAAACAGCTTTCTTAGAGGGTGATTGCTCGGAAAAGATTTATTTAATATTTTGATGAATGTCTGACCAATGTTATTTGCCACGTTTCTGCTATATGGTGGGTTGAACCATGTGATTTTTCTTCGTCGCCTGTGTTGTTTAGTTGGTGTAGTGGTCTCATGGGGTGTGAATTTCAGCTGGTGTGTATATCCGCTTGTTGTCAATGCCTGCTGGTACGGTGGTGCTGCTCGGTTGAACTCATTAGCATCGGATGAGATTGCTGATAGTCGGTGGTTAATTGCTTGAGGTAGCTGCTTTATAATGCAGGGTGGGTGGTTGGATTGAGTGTGGATGTATGACGGGATGTTATTGGGTTTGTTGTACGGTGAGTATTTCCCAGTTGTTAGGTCGAAGGTGAGGTCTAGGAAGTGTGTCACTTTTTTGTTGGTTTCGGCTGTGATGTTTAGTCCGTGCTTCTTGAATATAAGGCAGAGGTCTTTTTTTAGTTTTTCGGCTTGGCGGGGTGTAGATCCTGTTACTGCTAAACCGTCATCTCTATACAGTCCTAGGTTGATGCTGTGCTTTTTACTGATCTCGTGTAGTAAGAATGAGCCAATTAATTCGCACGTTTCTGCTCCGTCGTAACTCCCAATTGTCACGTCAAAATGGGAGTTTTCTCCCTTTTTGTCCCACAGTGTATTTCCGTTGAATAACACTGATTGTTTGGTGTGCATGATGATGTCTGTGTCTTCAGGTGTAATTTTATCGTAGTTCGATGCAAATTTCAATGCTGATTGGAGGAGTTCGGCTGAGATAGAGGGGTAGAAATTGACTACGTCAAACTCTATAAAGATAGCTCTATCTCTGTTCTGGATATTCTTGAACCAGGTAATGACTTCTGCGGTGTTTTTCCACTGGTTGATGTTTAGACTCTTGCTGATGTTACAGTTTATGCGGTCGAGAATTGCTTTGCTTATGCATCCGATGTTTGATTTAACAGGGTTTATTAATCTACATGCAGGGTTCTCTTTGAAGTTGGTTTTGTGGTCTTTCAATGTGATAAATGCATCTCGTTGGGTCATGCCATTAATTCTGTCATCTAGGTGGAGAGTTGTAGCGATCTTTTTGGCTTCTCTGTTAATACTGTCTGTTACGTCAGCATCGATCTTTTTGTATGAGTTGGTTATGCTGTTTTTGAGTAGTCGGTTGTAATCGGCAGTGCCTATTTTGTAGAAGTTTGACATCTTGTCAGCTGGGACTACCATTGATTGTGGGTTGTTAGTGATGTTCGCCATGTCTTTGGATAGTTTCTGCTGGAAAGTGCAGGACTGCTGTTGCCTGAATCTTACGTTGCGTATCATATTGGCCATTTCTCGTTCGAATTTCTTTAGTTCGTGTATTTGCGGTGGTGATTTGCGTGAGTTAAATCAGAATGTTTCTTTGCTTTCAGATGTGATGTGCGGGTTCAGGTGGAAAAATGCTTTCCATCGCATTCTCTTTATAAGGTGTTCTACTTTTTCTACAAGTCGTTTGGTATACTCTTGTTGTGATGGTATGCGGATGTTCTTGGCTGAGTATCCAAGGTTTATACAATCCATGTTGGCCACCTACCCGCACATCACATCTGAAAGCAAAGAAACATTCGGATTTAACTCACGCAAATCACCACCGCAAATACACGAACTAAAGAAATTCGAACGAGAAATGGCCAATATGATACGCAACGTAAGATTCAGGCAACAGCAGTCCTGCACTTTCCAGCAGAAACTATCCAAAGACATGGCGAACATCACTAACAATCCACAATCAATGGTAGTCCCAGCTGACAAGACGTCAAACTTCCACAAAATAGGCACTGCCGATTACAACCGACTACTCAAAAACAGCATAACCAACTCATACAAAAAGATCGATGCTGACGTAACAGACAGTATTAACAGAGAAGCCAAAAAGATCGCTACAACTCTCCACCTAGATGACAGAATTAATGGCATGACCCAACGAGATGCATTTATCACATTGAAAGACCACAAAACCAACTTCAAAGAGAACCCTGCATGTAGATTAATAAACCCTGCTAAATCAAACATTGGATGCATAAGCAAAGCAATTCTCGACCGCATAAACTGTAACATCAGCAAGAGTCTAAACATCAACCAGTGGAAAAACACCGCAGAAGTCATTACCTGGTTCAAGAATATCCAGAACAGAGATAGAGCTATCTTTATAGAGTTTGACGTAGTCAATTTCTACCCCTCTATCTCAGCTGAACTCCTCCAATCAGCATTGAAATTTGCATCGAACTACGATAACATTACACCTGAGGACACAGACATCATCATGCACACCAAACAATCAGTGTTATTCAACGGAATTACACTGTGGGGCAAAAAGAGAGAAAACTCCCATTTTGACGTGACAATGGGGAGTTACGACGGAGCAGAAACGTGCGAATTAATTGGCTCATTCTTACTACACGAGATCAGTAAAAAGCACAGCATCAACCTAGGACTGTATAGAGATGACGGTTTAGCAGTAACAGGATCTACACCCCGCCAAGCCAAAAAACTAAAAAAAGACCTCTGCCTTATATTCAAAAAGCACGGACTAAACATCACTGCCGAAACCAACAAAAAAGTGACACACTTCCTAGACGTCACCTTCAACCTAACAACTGGGAAATGCTCACCGTACAACAAACCCAATAACATCCCGTCATACATCCACACTCAATCCAACCACCCACCCTGCATTATAAAGCAGCTACCTCAAGCAATCAACCACCGACTATCAGCAATCTCATCCGATGCTAATGAGTTCAACCGAGCAGCACCACCGTACCAGCAGGCATTGACAACAAGCGGATATGCACACCAGCTGAATTTCACACCCCATGAGACCACTACACCAACTAAACAACACAGGCGACGAAGAAAAATCACATGGTTCAACCCACCATATAGCAGAAACGTGGCAAATAACATTGGTCAGACATTCATCAAAATATTAAATAAATCTTTTCCGAGCAATCACCCTCTAAGAAAGCTGTTTAATAGAAACAACACAAAGATTGGCTACAGCTGCATGCCTAACATCAAACAAACCATCAACAATCACAATAAGAAGCTTTTGAACAACGCCTCAACGCACCCAGCAAACAACAAAACATGCAACTGTCGCGCACCAAATGAATGCCCTCTCGAAGGAAACTGTCTTAGCAAGTCGCGCATTTACCAAGCTGTAGTCACCGCAGACGACGGTAGCAAACCTACAGAAAGTTATATTGGCCTCACAGAAAATACCTTTAAGACACGATTCAGCGGCCACATATCATCTTTCGGGCACCAGGACAAGCAATCTGCCACAGAGTTTAGTAACTACATCTGGCAGCTAAAAGGCCTGAACACACCGTATATAATTAAATGGAAAATCGTTCAACACGCAAAGCCATACGACCCAGCCACCAAGCGTTGTAACCTGTGCATATCAGAAAAGTACATCATCCTCACAAAGCCAGAAATGAGCTCACTCAACAAGCGTAACGAGCTAGCTTCCACATGCCGACATTCTGCTAAATACACACTACGAAATGCAATTACATAGCAATCAGTCGTTATAGTAATTACACCTCTCTTACATATATAACTCAGTTGGACCAAAACAATTTTATCTGATGATTGTCTGCGTAACAGACATGAAACTAATAGTAATGAAGTTGTTTTTTATCTAAGGTTTTACATGAATAAATTTTATATTTAAGCTCTGATCACTCATTGAGCACTATTTGGCAGCTTTAACACACTACTTTGGAATATATATATATATATATATATATATATATATATATATATATATATATATATATATATATATTCTATATAAAGCATAAATATATATATTCTATATATAGCATATATATATTTATATATAGCATATAGATATTCTATATATTTATATATATGCTCTATAAACATATACAGATTTTCAATACACAGATTTGCATATATCATTCGATATGTAATTTTATATATATATATATATATATTTCTCAAAGTTGGTCACCCGTCGTTGTATATGTCCCGCTATATCTATTAAAATCTTGCAATAAAGAATCCTTATCACAGAAGACTTGATCTCAGAACTTACCGTTCATCAGTCCAACGTCCTACCAATTTAGCCGAACGAGCTTGATAGATTCATTAGGCGATATATGTCGGCATATGGGAGCAAATGTGCTACGCTTTTGGTCCTGACGCAAAGTCATAGCGTAACGCCACAGAGAGGGGTATCTCTTATTAATAAGCTTACTCAAATTATCCATTGGCAATTCCCAAGGCTAATAGCAAATGGCAGGCAAATTTTATTACCTTTCATTGTTTATAAGCTGATTTTTAATACCAGGTCAATGCCAGGTAGCACAGCTAGTATCTCTCTCTCTCTCTCTTTCTCTCTCTCTCTCTTTCTCTCTCTCTCTCTCTCGTAAAGCAATAGTTTCATTGATATATATATATATATATATATATATATATATATATATACTAGCTGCATTACCCATGTTCGGGAACAGATTTACATAAAGCAATAGTTTTATTGATAGGGTTCTTTCATACTGTAAAACAACTCCAAATATGCAATTTACTAAAATTTTTGTGGTGATCAGACTACATACACATATGCATTCATACATGTCAATAATGTTGGAGAGAACAATGGAAATATGCACTGCGCTCTACATTTAGTCTACAATGGATCAGTCTCGAACCACTCAAATCGGAGCTGTCCTAATTTTGTATACAAAACTGATAATGAAATTGACATTGCTAGGCAAACTGAAGTTCTTCAAACTGGCAGTTTTAAAAAGTTTAACATATTTTAGGAAATCCTAGAAAATATTTTGCTTTTGGACTGCTAAGCTATTGCCAGCATTTATTGGATTCAGACTTCGACATGCTTAAAACACTAATCATGACTCCCCAGTTCTTCGTCTATAGCCTGTGTTTTGGCATGGTGTATACAAACTGCGCAGCGGTAATGTGGTTGTGTTGATAAAATTTATTATCACTAAATCTATTATATAAAATACATATATGGCTTCTCGCCTTTCCAAATGAAAGGCATTACATCTGGAGCATGTTTGGACATTCGTTTCATAGAAAAGTTTTGGCCCTATACTGTGTTGCAGGACTGTAGTCAAGTGCGAAGTTTTCTGCCCATACACGGCTCCTGGTAGCAGCTGCTGTAGTGCATCTTGCTGTTGTCGCCGTTTCATCTGTTCTGAAAATTCAGCTCGTCGAGCAGCTGTTGTAGCTAGTGCATCATGTTCTTGTTGCCGCTGCATCTGCTCGGAGGTTTCTGCACGCCTGGCCGCTGTAGCGGCTGCTCTGAGCCATTTGAGTTGCTGCTGGGTCAGCTCAGCAGTGTCTACACTTTTAACAGCTGCAGCGTCTATTCTGGCCTGCTCTCGGTGTAACTGTGTTTGTTCAGCGGTTTCTGCTCTTCTAGCAGTTGCTATTTTGTATTGTTGTAGGCGTGGCTGTGTTTGCTCTGCAGTTTCTGCTCATCTAGCTGCTGCTTTGCGAATTTGGTTTGTTTCTCTAAGGGAATCAATCTGTTCTTGGGTTTGGGCAGTAGGCTTTTTGGGTGGCATTGTACAGCTTCAAGCATTTCTAAAAGTGAATGAGATGGTGTGCTTTCTTGTAATATATGCTGCTCACTTTCTTCTCACCATCGCCTATCGCAACCCTCGGAGGGCCCGTGCAAGTTCTGTAGTAGCTGTAGTTGTGTGGTACTCGTAGCTAAAAAAAAAGTAAAAGTAAGTCAGCTGCGGAAAAAAATGAACATGTTTACTATCACAAACTGTGGCAAATCCAACAATTTCAACCCTTTCACTGAAGTAGACTTATTCATGCGTTTTCTATGGTCGACTGCCGTAGACACATTTTTGCGACTTTCCCAGCAACTGCTAGTAACTGAAATTTATTATTCGTTGATAACATAGCCAATGATCTTTAAGACTTTTATGATAGTGACAGTGTTTTCCAGAGATCTCTCTATACAATTAGCCTAAAGTTTAATTTTAAATCTTTGTTTGAGAATTTCTAACTTGAAAACAACCATTTGTTGTGCAAGTTTTGAAAACGCCACCGAGTTAGAAAACAATTACCTATGTTGATGATATTATAGCCGATTCAGATTTAGATTTTTGTGTTTACACAGATAATTAAAATAGCAATAGCAACACTGACTCTGATGGTGGTGAAAGTATTGGTTTTGTAAGAATAAAGAACATTGTAAAGGATCGTTTTAGATTCTTAACCTCACATCGCTTTAGTATGTGAGGCTATGCACAAAGTATAGATACAATTAATTTATTGTATAGCAATGTTTGTTAACATGTTGGCAAAGTCTATGATATAACCAAAACAAACATTCTAGATGGAGTTTCAAATAAAAAAATAAAGTTATATCAGCAAAATGGCTGGCAGTAGGCCGATAGCTAAATTTGTACATGAACGGAAGTGAAAGGGTTATGCAGTGGAGGTGTGGCAGTTCATAGGCAATGCAACATTGAATAAGAAGTACTAACCTTTTCGATGTAGAAATTTGATTAGTAAAACGCAGTAGCAGTACCCATGCAAGTTCGGTAGTAGCTGTAGTTCTGTAGTACTAGTAGCTAAAAAAAAAGTAACTCAGCAGCGGAAGGACATAAACACATTTACTATCACAAACAGTGGCAAATCCAACGTTTCCAACCCTTTCACTGAAGTAGACTCATTTATGTGCTTTCTATGGTCGACTGCCGTAGACACATTTTTGCAACTTTCCCAGTAAATGCTAGTAACTGAATTTTATTATTTGTTAATAACATAACCAACAATCTTTAAGACTTTTATGATAGTGACGGTGTTGTCCTAAAAATTATCTATAAAATTAGCCTAAAGTTTTATTTTAAATCTTTGTTTGAGAATTTCCAACATAAAAACGAAGATTTTTTGTGCAAGTTCATTAAATGCATCCAAGTTAGAAAACAAATAACTACTTATGTTGATGACATTATAATCGATTCAGATTTTTGTGATTACGCAGATAATTAAAATAGCAATAGAAGCACTGACTCTGGTAGTGGTGAAAGTAATGGTTTTGTAAGAATAAGGAACAATGTAGAGGATCGTTTTAGCTTTGTAGCTTCACATCGCTTTATCAATGCACAAAAGTATACATGTAGATACAACGAATTTTGTGCATAGCTGTGCCTGTTAACATGTTGGCAAAATGCAATATATAACTACAACAAACGTTCTAGATGGAGTTTAAAATTGAAAAAATATTGTATACATATGAAGCAATATTGGCAAAATGGCTGGCAGTAGGTTGATAGCTAAATCTTTACATGAACGCAAGTGAAAGGGTAATGTATTGGGAGTGTGGCAATTCATAGACAATGCAACATTGAATAAGAAGTACTTATCTTTTTGATGTAGAAATTTAGTACGTGAGATCTGCGTTTTTTTCTGTGACCGCAAGAAACAAACATTTACGTGACCTTCTTGGTACACGTTGGCAGTAAATATTAATTGCATGTAAATTACTACTCATTAATTTATTTTATTTAATAAGTAGTACATTTTTATAGCTGTATAAGCACATTTGTATAGGTCGCACAACTCAGGACGGTGCTTTTTAACACGGCAGCAACTTTGCTGTTTAAAACTGAACAGTGTCTTTGGGCACCTTAAAGAGGCACGGCAACCAGAGATCACATGATTTTTGTGTAAAATGATGAATAGGCTATGTATAGAGGTGCAGTAACTGGAGATTCCCGTTAATGCACCCTAGATACCTATTAGCGGCTAATAGTTCGAAAAGTATGGTACTCTATAAGGCGGACACATACACCGACAGACAGACAACGGTTGCCGTTTATATAGTAGATACACGTATATATAGATGTTTTGTAAGACTTTTGTTATTAGCGTTTTCCAAAATCTTATTGCAAATAACAAAATGAGTTAGTATAATTTACCTCAAAAAGGTTTGATCTGAACTTTACTCACTAAATAACCAGCCTGTTTTTCTGAACTTCATACAAGTTGAAGGTAGTTCTGCCTCTTTAAAATTTTAACTCAAATATTTCTGTTGTCTTTAAAAAAAGCCTGACACTAACTGTAATTTCATCCTATTGCAATACGTAAATGAAAATTTAAATATTTTGGTCTCATAATGTATTATCAAAATAGAAAACATGATAAAAACAACAAATTACCAAAAAAGAGATAAATAGACAAAAACACTAATAAAGCACTGAGTTTAATGCTATTTTACTTTACCAGTGTTACTTCTGAGCCTCCAACCATCACAATGGAGCATCCACCTCAAATGCAGCAGCCACAACAACCACTACAGCAACCACCACAGCAGCCCCTACAGCCACAGTATGCTGCACAGCCTGGCGTTACAATTGTCACACAGAATCCTCCAGGAGAAGGTTATAAACTGAAGGTAACAGCCCTAAAACAGTTGAAAGGGTAAGTAGATTGTTTGGTTTACTAATTTAAACCATAACTGTCACGAACAACTTTTATTGTATTTACTAAGTAAATCAGACACGCTGATTCCGATTTTGTACTCAAAATAAAGATTAGTCCACTAACCTTCAAAGTCATTTAGGCTTTTTTAAAGCGTTTCAATATCCGTTTCGAAAACAACACAATCGGCATTACAAGCTCCGCCCATAAATATGTGACGAAACCTAGCTTTTTCAGAAACGGAAGTTAGGAAAGTTTAGTCCGATTTAGAATAATAGAGATGGGTGTCTTAAAACCCATTATTATCTAAATCCAGCCTGTAAAATAATTTCAGCTTTTTATGAAAAGGATATAAACTATTTAAAATTGCTCGCAGCTTGTTACATGACGTTTAAATGAGCTGGACGCCGAGAAAAATGAGCTCAAAAAGCGCGGTTTTATCACGAGCTAGCGTTGTTATCGCGCTTTTTAAATATGCAATGCTAAATAGCTTATCTACCTTTCAGAAAAGACTGATATTATTTTTAAAGCTGGATTTAGATATTAATAGATTTTAAAACACCCATCTCTATTATCCTAAATCGGTCTAAACATCTCTACGTAACTTCTGTTCCTAAAAAGCTAGGTTACGTCAAGTATTTATGGGCGGAGCTTGTTATGCCGATCGTGTTGTTTTCGAGACCGATATTAAAACGCTATAAAAAATCCTTTATTACTCTGAAAGTTAGTGGCCTAATCTTTATTTTGATTACAAAATCGGAATCAGCATGTCTGATTTACCTAGTAAATACGATAAAAGTTGTTCGTGGCAGTTATGGTTTAACACCAAGTTATGTCTTAGCAGATGATAAGATATAACAAAAATGAGTTGTTTTTTGAAGTAGCTCTATGTCCATTTTGATAAAATAATTTTGTGGTTTAAGAAATTTAATCTTAATATTTAAAGCTATCTAAAAATACTTAAAAGCAAATAATATGAATTCAACCGAACATCTGTAAAGTGTAATATCTGGCTTTATAGAAGAAGAGCATCAAAATGCAGATAGTATGATTTACATCTTTAATAACTTTTTTCTTGAGCAAAATAAAATAAAGGAGAATAAAGAAAATAATTTGGAAAAATAAGCCAAATGCAAGAGAGTAAAAAGCTTGTAATAAAATAACTGCAATTGTCTCAAATGATTGATATTTTGCAACAATTATAAAAAATTGATCTATTGTTCACATGCAAGAATATTTTACATGATACACATATTTCAACACTCATGAATGTCTAATGTTTCTATTTTAACAGTGAAAGGTCAAGTGGTTCTGTTATAGGTTGTCAATCACTCAAGTAGTGATGGGAGTACTTTGTATTCTGTTCGGAATCATTCTCATACCTGTTGAACTTAGCACGTATTATACCTGGATCTCTGTCAGTGGTTATGGCATCTGGAGTGGAGTCTATGTGAGTAATTATGAACCATGATGATTTTTACAGTCTCTATATGTACAAGAGTTGTTTTCTCATGACACTAAGCATAAAAGCAACACAATTATGTCTGGTATGTGAAGGAAAAATAAGTTACTTTGCAAAAAAGAAAAAGAAAATTGGAATACATCATTATAGGTTTAGATAATCGTGATCTTATTATAACTTTAGATAGTAAGTTAGTTAGTAGCAGTCAGTAATGGAACATATTTTCAAATGATTCTATCGTCAGTAGAAAACTTAGGTTTGCGGTTCGATATTATATTAAACAAGCTTAATATTTGCAATGAAAAAATATATTAGTCTACAAGTCTATTAGTTAATATGAGCACATTATTTATCAGTCTATTAGGCCAAATAAGTCAGACAAAACCCAGAGTCAGCCTGAGCAGCAAAAATGAAGATTGATAGTTTATAACATAAAAGGGAACGTGTCACATAGCGTACTGTGTCAACAACATGCGTACTGTGTCACATAGTCTCCCTTGTCACATCTTCCACCGTGTCACATAGTCTACCACGTCACATACTCTACAATGTCATATATTCCACCGTGTCACATAGTCTACTGTGTCACTAGCCTACCATGTTGCATAGTCTGCCATATTACATAGTCTACCATATCACATATTCTACCATGCCACATATCGTACCGTGTCACATAGTTTACCATGTCATATAGCCTACCATGTCACATAGTCTACCATATCACATAGTCTACCATGTTACATATTCCACCATGTCTCATCATTTAGCATGTCACATAGTGTACAATGTCACATGGTTTACCATGCCACATAGTCCACTACGTCACATACTCCACCATGTCACATAGTATACTATGTCAAATATTCTCCTACATTCCAGTTTCCGATATGAATTAGTTTACCATATCACATGGTTTCCATATGACATAGTCTATCATGTCACATGGTCTACCATGTTGCACAGTCCTCTATTTCACATAATATGCTATGTCCAATATTCCACCATGTCACATAGTTTAGCATGGCACATAGTCTACCATGTCACATGGTTTACCATGTCACGTAGTTCTCTATGTCACATAGTCTACCATTTTGCATAGCCTATTATAACACATAGTCTATCATATCACATAGTCTACCAGGTCATATAGTCTGCTTTGTCACAACAGGTTTAAAAAATATAGCTGCAACCTTTGGTAGCAATAGGAACATGTGTTAAGCTTTGTTATCTTTTTGAAACAATCTGTACTGACACACTAGTCTGTTGGTGATGCAAAAATTATCAGTTTTGATTTCAATAGTCTACAACTGTATTAATTTCTGACTAGCAGTAGTGACACAAAGCGGAAATAGTTTTTGGTAAATGAAATGAAATCAACTACCTAAAGAACAATTCCACAGAAGCTCTAATTACTGTATGTTTCAATATTAAGGATAATGAACTAGTGTGTGCACCTTTAGCTACACATGAAGTTAGGTTATATGCTAGATCTGGGGCCCTGAATATAAACAAACTCAAATAAGTATAAAAGTAAGCAAACACTTGATTATGGTATTCGCTCTTGCAGAACCTTGAAACTGTAAACTAAAAAGGAACAGTAAGTAGCAAATTTTATACTTTTTATTTTATTTACAGTTTGTTATTGTTGGAGGAATTGGACTCGGTGCTGTCAAGCATAATACTGGTGGTTGGGTAAGTGGTGTGTAGCAATAGTCAAGAATATACATTCGATATGATGTCATATTATAACAATCATTATATTCAATAGGACTCTGCTAAAAAACCTGTATGGTTTTATACAATATGAACCAAGTAGTAAAGACAGACTGTAATGGTTGATACAAATACATTATCTTAATATGAAGTCTGACATTTTTTGACATTTGACAACATAACAACATCATATATTAAACCGAAGTTGTGTTATGAGTTAAGTGCAAACCAAATCAAACTACATGAAGTTTATGGTATCAAAATGCCTTAGCTCCCTTTTCTCTCTCCAGCAGTTCACACAGCAACAGCAGATATAAATTGTAAAGTTGGTCTATTTGGTTCAAAGTTTTTACTATTTTAGAATTGTTTTGTTTACTGCAATAGTGGTAATTGGACATTGTAATAATATTTTTGAATTTGCACAAATAACTTTGTTCTATTGTAGATCACTGCCACGATGGTTCTTAACATCATCAGCTCAGCTCTATTCTTTCCACCGCTGGTTTTCATGGCTTCCACTGGTTTGGGTATTCACGCTTCTTATAGTTGTGAAGGTTACTACTACTACAGTTCTTGCTCAGTGATTGTAAGTGTTGCAAGTGAGATTTATATGTGTTTCAAACTAGTGATAGAGCTAAGGCTAACCAGTATTAGTAAATACGATATATCGGTAACCAAAATTGTTAGGTGTTCATAGAAGTCCTTAGTTTATTAAATATTTAATGAACACGTTTATTTATCATTCATAATCAGTCAAGTGATAGTTAAAAGCTATACAAACTCTTGTGTGCAATAAAAGCTGGAACAGAAGTATTTTATGATGGCACTATCACTGATTAACTAGCCTGGGAAGATATACTAAAACATTTTGAACAAATTATGCCTCATGCGGTAGCCACAAATCCAGGACTACCAACCAAAGTGGGGAAAAAGTTGGGATCATCAATTGTATCAGACATAGAGTAGGGGCTACGTGCAGTTGTCATGAATTACTTATGACTAACTTCATCTTAAATTGTTCACAGTAACCATAACAATAGTCATAAATATATAACAATAAACTGTGGTGTGTATTACCGGTGTACTGAATGACTTACAAAGTTTTACAACCAAAGCATAAAATTTAAAAAGCTTCACAATTTAGCTGAAGCGGGCATGTTTACTTAACTTTTAGAATTTCACAGGCATCAATAATTGGTATATTAGGCTCAAAATTGAAGTTCTCAAAAGTTTTGGCGTTAAAACACTTCCAAAATAAACTGTTACTTATCTTACTTTGCACAGTTAATAAAAACAGTTAGTGCTCTTTAAATGGACCATTAAAGGTTGGCTGGCTTTTACACTAGTTTGTTAAAAAATTATTTGACAATCCGCTTTAAAAAGTAGAACACTCTCAACTTGCTTGCAGGCAAAAAACGCTGCTTTGGCCTTGAATGTCTTTTTGCTTCTGATCTCTCTTGCTGAGTTGGTGATCACAATATGGAGTGCTGTACTCTGCTGTGGAGCTGTCTGTAGTTGCTGCCTCCCAACTCGCTCAAACCATCATGTGCAGTACACTGCTCCTGCTCTCCAAACTCAACAGCAGTATGTGGTTTACCCTGGAACAGTTCCAGCTTATCAAGTCAACATGGGTGGTTACCAAGTCACAACAGCTGGTCAAGTTCTAAAAGGTAACTGATTTAAATTTCAAATCAGTATGCATATGTACATGTAGCATGAATGAAGTGTTAGTAGCATGAAGTATAAGATGTTAGTTACATGAATATATAATGGCTATTTAACCATCATCAATGCAGCTAAGATCTAGGAAGGGAGGTAACTCCCATTGCCATTGCAAGCATGAAAGTTGACTTTTTGCCTTGAAACAAATGCAAAGGTCTCCCAGACTTTAAAAAGGTCAATGTGTAACATAAGAGTGCTCAAGTGACAAAAGTGATTAGCTTGCTATAACGTGAGTTATATCTATATGTAATGCACATTATTTAAGGGAAGATAATTACGTTTAAAAGATATATTTGTTTTGTTAAATGATTAATAAACATAAAATGTCAGGAGTTGACTTTGATACTACTTTCATGCTGTTTGAGAATTAACATAGGTAAATTAGAACATAAACTTCTAGGTGTACAGTGAATTGTTTAAAAAGTTGTAGTGATTAGGGTGTAACTGTTTTATAATCATTGACACGTTATGAAACTTGTCTTTAATAAGGAGAGACAACTACTAATTTCATCTTTGCCTTCTCAGTGCAAAAACCTATTATCCTGCTTTAGCTCCGACACTGGTAAATCAACAGCCACCGATTGGTTATAATGCCCAGCCACAGCAACCTCCCGCATACTATGATCTTGGACAGACAACTCCTCCCCAGAATTTCTAACCTATCAACTTCCCCAACAATCCTAAATAACTGGTCTAGCAAGATATAGATATTTCAAAGGCTATCAGAAATATTATATTCAAGTATTAGCAACAACAAGAAACATTGTGCCTGAATCTTAACCAGTTTGTACATCTGTGTGTCTGCTGGTAAGAAATTCATATTTTTAAACATATTATTTTGTCAACTTCTCCTTATTTCCCTGTTTGTTCGCCAAATACACTGTTTTTCATTTCTTCACTAACAATGGGGAACAATCACAAATATATGACTTGTTCCCTTAATGTATTTGTTAAGTTTTTATGAGCAGATAACTACTTACTGTAGTAGTAACACAAAATGTTTAATAAAGGCATGGGAGTTGCTTGCTCACTTTACATGACCAGGCCACTTCTAACCAATGCATGATTCATTTGTCCAAAATATTATTTTGCTCTGTATCGTTTTGAAGCACATTTGTCTGAATGTTCCAAATATTTTCCTTTCAGAGTAGGTAATGAGCTGTAAACCAATATATATATATACACATTAAAACTTAGAGAGGAGATGACTCTTGCACTAAACCTGAGGCCTTTCACGCAAACACAAACATTCCTGTTTAAATCATTTCTTTCATTGGTTCTGTAATCAGTGTTAGCTCATACTTATATAATACACTGTAAATTTAATAAAGTAACAGTTCTATGATACAGTCAGTATTAATCAAATACCTTAATTACCTTTACCTTAAGTAACTTAAAAGATTAAGTTAGATAGTATAGTTTTGAAACAGTGTAGAGGATGCTAGCCAACCCTAACCTGACTAAAGATGCAACCAACCGACTGGCTACAGTACCCTCAGGCCAACAAGATGACTGCTTAGACAAGCCAGGTTGAAAAGGAAACGACTGCATCCTACCTGGCTGAGAGAAAGGTTGACCAGCTCGGCCAACTGCACAGCTGGCTGGCAATTGGCCAGCACTAAGAACATCAGCCAGAATGAACAATTGGTCCAAGATGCCTACAACACTCTGCCGGAACTCCACCAAACCAACATGGTAAAGGAGATCTCCTACAGCACTGTGAACAACCCCTGTCTGTAATGGCACCAACTGACTGTATCTACTCCCACGTTGTCTGACGCAATGCGAGCTGACACAAAGTTTCCCAACATTAAAATTGAAGAATGACAAAGACCACCCATCAGGTACCTAGAAGGAAAGCTAGCCAGACAGATGGTGATGTTCCACAGTCGATTCATCAGCCATCTCACACTTCTGGTGCAGGAGCTAACAAAGCAGGTCTGGCAGCTGTGAAGCAAACAGCACAATGCCAGAGAGGCAGTTTCAGTTAAGCCCCTTCGGTACTGGAACTACGGAGGACAGAGACAAGTGCGACTGGACTGCCATAAGGGAAAAATGAGGGCAACAATGAGGAGCTTCAACAATAATGCTGACTACTTGTTGCACTAAAGCCCTCATTACTCTTAACTTCAGCGACGGGTATAATGGCTAGCCAGACTGATAGACAAAGCCAGAATGTGGCCAGAAAGTGGACAATCTCTCAAAATTTTTACAATTTTTTTGGTCAGGAGCAGCATTTGCTGTTTATAAACAATTATAAGATGTGTCAAAGAAGATTATCTTAAGCTAAAGGCAGCTTGTTTGAAACCGTTTAGTGTAGACAAGTTCAGCGCTTATAAGCTGCTGCAAAACAGAACTTTAGGAGATGGTGAAACTGTAGATGTTTGTCTGGCAGATCTACAATGTTTAGCGACTTAGATAAGACAATCAAAATGTGACTCACTGCTTAAATTCAAATGCATGGCGGTATTACCTCCAGAATTGGCTACACAACTAAAATCTATTGCTTCTGTAGAAGATATGGCTCTCTCGGAGTTAGTGAACATGGCCAGCATGATGATAACTTCAGGAAATGGTGAAACTTCAACATGTGCTGCTGGGAATTGGAGGCAGCATTGACAGCGGCAGGAGGTCAGATGCTACAGCTGTAACAAAGTTGGAAGTATAAAATGTGTGCCATTGTCTTGCTGTTGACATCACATCTGTGGGCTGAATACCCTATTTAACTGTTGTGTTGTGGCCTTAAAAAATTTGCAATATAGCTAAAACTTACAGATGAGACAGCTAATTCTGTAATAGCAAATTTAGTATGCATATTTGAGAAGCAGAGTCCTCTACTAGAGTTGATTTTTGACAATAATCCATGTTTTAAAAGCGTGCAGATGTCTAGCATGCTAAAGACGTGGAACGTAAAACATTCGCTATGTTGCTTTTACAAGCCATCTGGTAATGGCATTGTCAAATGTAACTATAAGACAATTAAAAGGATAGCTGCTAGTCTAGGCAACGATGTTAAGGGAATAGTGTTTTGGTACAGTAATACGCTAAACAGGCAAGGTGTTGTATCTTCACACATGGTATACTCCTTAACAGCAAGAAATCTTGGCACTGTTGCAAAGCCACAAAAGTTGCACAGGGAGTGTTAAGAAACCCATACAAAGTGGGTGACACATTGTATGGTTAGCCAGTGCATGCTAAATGTACTAATTTATAGAAAAAAAAGCAGTAACTAGGTTGGTATCTAATCTAGTCTTAGAGGTCGATGGCACAAACAGGCACATTGCAGACATAAGGTTAGCTGATTGTAAATAGCAAGAATACCAGCAGTAGTAGAGTGACAAGTGACAATGCTGTAGAAGTAGAATTTGATTTTGACAATTTCAACATCTGTAAAAACTACAATAATTCTGTAGATACAGATGCTTAAATTGACAAAGATCATGGCAAAGAAAATACTGTAGTTGGCAATACCGGGCCTATTAGAGACAAGCGGCCTCAAAAAGATATGGAGGCTTTTACGGACACTAGAACTGTTTTAGTAGTATGATGATCTATATTTTCTGATTTTGTTCATTGTGATTTATAAATCAAGAGTTTTGTGGTTTAAATTGTATTATGTAATGTATTATGCAACACACATTTGTAACGTAACTAGAGTCTGCCCTTTAATAATTTTAGTAGCATTCCAAAAGCGTCCTAATCGGTCAAATAGTTGGCAGACGTTAGCTCAAACTTTTTGTGTGATGGATAAAATTGAGCAGAAAAAAACCGATCACATGTAGCTTATTACATTAGATAAAAATAACACAGTTTACACATGAGTAATGGTTTGTGTTTATATATTGATTACCGAAAGACAAAAAAATTCTTTAACTAACAACGAATTGAAAGATTTCCCTTTGAACAGATAGTAACGTCCAAAAAGTATCTTATCAAATTTAGGCATAATTGTCATTTAAATTTTTTCTTATCAAGTCTGGGCATAATACACATTTAGAGAGTTTTAAGAAATTTCATTGGCGTTTCTGAAAAGCAGTGTCGCATAAAACATTTACTGTGGTAATACAACATACGATAGTACAACACCGTAATACAACATTTGGTATTAACATTATTAGGTGTGACATACAGTGCTCACAATGCATAGAGTAGGTTTGTTTGAATAACATCAGCATAGCTTATTATTGCTAGTTTTCTACAAACTATTAATTAAAACTAAATTGAAATTAAATAGCAAAAAATAAATTAAATAGCACGACTTTAGTATATTTTATTACAGAGTAAACGCTGATTGAAAGTAAACACTACAAACTCAGAGTAAATATGTATTTCTATTGGCATGCGATATTTAATAGCCAACATGAGTGTCTGTTTTGTGACTCACTGCTGAAGGTTGTTTGAATTTATGTAATTTATCGCTGACCAACCTATTGTCAACAACTTTGAAAGGGTTTATTATGCTGTACACACAACTAACGCTGCACATTCGCAATAGACAAGTCGATAGAATAGTTTTTGAGCGGTTTCCTATGTGGGCCCAAAGGCCTTTGAATTCCTTCTATGTCTTTTTTATGGTAGGACTAGCTGTACTACTCGGCGTTGCCCGAGTAATAAAAAAGCCCTTAGACAGAAAATTTAATTGTATTTAACATATAACAACATTTGCCATTCTAACTTTCAAACTAAATATCATGAGAAAAGTGTTTGGTGTAATTAAAATAAATTAACAGAGAAAATAAAAACTACAGTAAAGGTTTTCAAACTTTCCCAAACAAGTGTAACTTTCAAACCTCATATCATGAGGAAAATGTTTTGTGCAGGTCAAATAAATTACAAAATGTAAAACAACTATAAAAGGGTTCAGATATAAATGTGAAATAGTTAGCAAGTAATAGCTACATACATTAAGTCGGTTTTTCTACGATTACAATAAAGGATGATTTGGTAACAATGCAATTAATACGAACTGAGAACACAAAATAAAAATCTTGAATATGTCAAATTAATCATAACAATTCTTGCATAAAACTATGTGTTTAACCCTTTCTCTACCATCCATGTACAAATTTAGCTACTGCCAGCCATTTTACTGAAAATTGACGATTGTGCTTCATGATACGTATACAATCTTTTTAACTTCAAACTCTATCTAGAACACTTTTGTTATTTATTTTATTTTGCTAACTTGTTGAAAAATAGTGCTATGCCAAAAATTCAATGTATCTATACTTTGTGCATTGCTAAAGCTACATGTATGTGAAGCTACGATCGCTGCGAAGCTAGAACGATCCTCTACAATGTTCCTTACTCTTACAAAACTATTACTTTCATCACCATCAGAGTCAGTGCTGCTACTTTAATTATCTGTGTAATCACAAAAATCTGAATCTGAATTAGCTATAATGTCATTAACGCAAGCAATTATATGTTTTTTAATTCGGGAGGTACTTACAAAATTTACACAAAAACTGTTCGTTTTTAAGTTGGAAATTCCCAAACAAACATTTAAAACTGCTTCATTATTTTACGCTAATTTTTTAGAGAAATTTTTGTAAAACTCTGTCCATAGGCCTGCTATAAAAATCCTAAAGATCGTTGGTTATATTGTCAACAAATAATAAAATTAAGTTACTGCGCAACTGCTGGGAAAGTCGCAAAAATGCGTCTACGGCAGTCGATCATAAAAAAAACGCATAAATGCATCTACGGTAGTGAAAGGGTTAAAAAAGGTTACTGTTCCACCAAAAGATATACCTCAAAACTTTGAATATGACGATACTATTACCTCTTGATACTGGTAAAAGTGTAAAAATGAGATACCATACTTTGTCTGACTGAAAGGAGAGTGAATGTCGAGGTTTCCCATGGAGATGATATAATTTTCCGCCCAAGAAGAATTGGCCTTGACCCCAGATATTATAATTGATCCTTAAGAAAAATATTTCTTAGCAGGTGACAGGTATTTATATGAAGCAGGGTACAATATTTATAGGTTGTCTCCTAATTTGGTGAGTGTAGTCTTTTCTGTAGGTTGTGCTACAAATGACAGTGTTGAACATCAGACTAAGTTGCTCAATAAGCAGATAAGAAACTGTTTCTTAGAGTTTTTTTTTCACTATAACACTTTTAAGGCACATTAAAACATCCCCATACAACTAGCAGGGCTTTTCATCCAGTAAAAGGTTAACTGGAATTTATCTCAGCATCAGTAATAGCGCTTTTCAGAGAGGGAATACAAACAAGCTCCAACAAAACAAGTGGTTATTCACAATTCAATACAGCTAGGGCAGTCAAGCATGAAACTACGTGCAATGAGCTTATAATGAAAAGATGACGTCTGGAGTATTGATTATTTCATAGCAAATCGTTCCATTCATTGCTACTCAGCCATAGCGAGAGATCTAAATACAACCAAGAGAGGTGAGTGTATGCCAATTTTATTTCAGCCAACTAAAGCAGCTGTGTGTACTAGTTAGCTAGTTAATGTTTACTTACATTTGCATCAAGTTTATAAAGACTTAAAGCTACTGGTTAGTGTATTGTAGGTTTCTTTTAGTGCTTGTAAATCAAACACTGAGTGAGCTTTGATAACTCAGTGTGTGCTGAATGGCATTTTCAATTAGATTTATGCATATTCTATGTTGAAAGACTTACACACAGCTTCAGAAAAACCTATCTGTTTGCATATTTACCTGCGTCCATACTGTGGCCAGCACCAGCAAAAGCTGTGACATGGGATTCATTGTCTCTGTATCGATAACACTGTTTCCGGTTGGCAACAAAGTTGGAATTATAGCACAATACACACAAACTAGGTGTCAGGCGGTACTAAAAGATTGCTATTGGAGGTTAGTAAGTTCCAAGCTCTTTTGAGACTTACTACCGTTCGATAGCAATCTCTCATTTCTTTTCCATCCTCCAATCTAGTTTGGATGATGAAAACCAAAGTGATAATACCACCCTTCAGGTTTCGATACATCTTAGGTTATATTTTCATGTGTATTATAGTTTAATTGTTGCAAAAGATGATTACAAATTGCGGTTGTTCAAACTAAAAATTGTTTTACACAGACAGTGCTACAGATGACTCATGCTTCCTTACTTTTTTTACCAAAACATTTCCGTAAACAACATGTGATCAACAAGCAATAATTAGATCTCAGATCAAGTGTTGCTCATTTCAAAGTCAATAGTTAGCCTATATTCATTCACTACTCAGTCAAGTGTCCAAGCAGAGATAACAGATATTCAGGATCTGCCACTTTGATTGCAGACAAGTAAACAAGCTCTATGCATTAGCTAGCAAGTTAAAGGGACACCTATATAAAGTTAAAATAGATTGAATACCAGATAGAGAGTGGTGGTTTTCCTAGCAATTTTGCAAAACACCAGAGTGACTTAAAAATAGCGTTCTTAAACTGTGAGTTTAAAGTAGCAAGAGACCTGTCATTAAAAGTTACTTACTCCAAATATACTTTATGTAAGTCAAAAATATGAAGTGATTTACCTGTTGTATTATTCCAAATGGCTAACTATTAGTTCAAATGTTAAGTGCCTCTCATCACAGACAACTTTAACTAGTTTGAGCTAGTCCTAATATTAAGTTATCAGGGCAGCAGCTCGGTGCGTCAAACAGCAATCAATTTTTATGGAGAGTCTAATATTTTATTCCTGGCTGTATTTAGAGCTTGTTCTAAGGTATTGGAGGCTTTCAGAGTAGCTTTCAGTTTAAATGCCATCACCTGTATGCAACTTCCTTTAACTGGATAATGGGAGGCTCAACTGTTTAAGTTCAGGCTAAACCAGTTAGCTATGTAAAAGCCTTTTAATTGGTCAACTAGCTGACAAAAAGTAGCTTAAATGTTTTGCATGCAGATTAATTTGGTCAGAAATGAAACTATAAAAATCAGCAGTATATACATATCAATCTCAAAGTTGGTTTGTGCGTGCTGTTAAAGTTTAGGAAGGAAATATCCGTTTCATGCTGGATTTGATCTTGGAGCCTCCCATTCACCAGGCAAATATCTTACTAATTGCATTACGTGAGATTTATGGATTCATTAGGCAATATAGGCCTATGGCGCTATGCGGGTGAAAATACGCATACCGCTATATGTGTGGTGCAACGTCATTTCATGCTTGCTCTTATTAGTAACTTTGGCAGTAGGTTATTAGGGTACTAAAATTAGCCAATGGTAATCTGCCAGGCTACTGACAAGTAGCATACAACTACATTACCTGTCACTGTTTAAAGGATTATTTTTAATACCCGCGCAACTCCGAACATTTGGTAGTATTAGATAAATGCAAGGCTAGTTTGCTTGTGTACATCCGTGTTTATTTGTACATTTTCCTTAAAATAAATCAAATGTTTTTCAAATTACGAAAATGTTTTATGAATAACCCTTTTGCAGATACTACCGACAAAAAATATGTACATGCAATTAAGTTTAAGTAAGTTTATTATTTTAAATTTTTTTTACTAAGATAAAGCTTGTTGCAGATTTTACTGAACACATTTTAAATACGTTCGTAGCCAAATATGAAAGGCAACATCACAAGTGACTGCTTAAACGCAGAGAAAGCTGCACTTATTTTGAAATTGTGCTAACAATACTAGGCATGGAAAAAGATATTTGCAACATTTACAATGAGTTTATTTAAGTAAACTCTGGTAGTTCTTTACAAATGTGACTAAATAGCTGAACTTTAGCCTTTGTTATTACCAATTAAAAATGCTATAAGAGTAAACTCTGCAAACTCTCAATTAGGATATATTTCTATTAACATGGGATATTTGATAGCCAACATGAGTGTTTGTCTTGTGCCTTGCTGCGGAAAGCCTTTTTGTATTCATACAATTTCTTACTAACTGACCCAGTGACAGTGACTTTGAAAAGACTTATTATGTCACATATGCATGTAATGTTGGCACATTCACAATAGAAAAGTTGGTAAAAGAATTTTGAGCTTTTTTCTATGGGTGCCCTCACGCCTTTGAATTCATTTTATGTCTTTCTTTATGGTAGGCATGAGCAATATTAATTATTAGCATTAAACACTTAAAAGCATTAAAAGCATTAAACAAAGCAAAAAGCTATTAAGGCCTACGTTAAGACAAGCGTGAAATTACCCTCTGCAAATAACATTTAGTCAAGCGTGATTAACTCTTTGGAAATTCTCCGGACATTTATAATGAAAATAGTTCATCAATGATTCTAAAGCCCCTATAGCTAGTAAGAAAAATCCTCAGTGTTGGTGATTTTTGGTACAAGCCTCACTTGTGTCTTGCTCTTAAGGAAACTCACACTACATTCAGGTAGTCTGATAAAATACATGGACTGTACTGATAAAACTGGTCTCAATCTCACAGTTTTAATAGAAATAAAGAAAATGCTAAGTGTGACAAATTTCTATCAGTTAGGAAATATTCATTTTTACTGAGCTCCTAAAGCTTAGAGTTTATCCTGTTGTATAATTTAAAAGTTCATTTTAAAAACCAAAAGTTCATACTAGCTTTTAAAGAAGAGAGTTGATTTTTAGGTTCATCTAAAGTTGGCTTCATAAGTCATGAGCTTTATTTGATCAAGTTTTTTTATGGCAGCCAAAATATAGTGCCTGTTGCATTTGCTTAACTTTTGAATGATAGTGATTTTTTTGTCTATGTTCCAACAAACACTGAGCCTAAATTGACAGGTTAGAAATTTATTTGCAAAGAGGGAAAAATGGGCAAAACGGCTAAAAATTTATGCGGAAAAAAATAAACCCAATTTGAATGAGATATTTAGTGATATTATAACAGTCAAACATATTTTGACTTAATTTCTAATGAGCAGATACAACAATACAAACTTTTTAAATTAAATAAATATAAAATAAATAATAAATTAAGTAAATATGCAGAATTTATATAAGCAAATGATGGATGATTAAAATTGTCATTGTTGAAAGTAATGGTTGTTTAAGGACGAGGTTGTCTAGGTTGAAAGTGATAGGTGAGGGTTGAAAATGTCTTATACTATTAAATATTTTCAATTTTTTGTCACTTGTTGGTCTTAAAATTAAATTTTATACGCTACTATGCCACCTAGCAAAAGATATAAAGCAACGAATTTAGCTACCAGAATACAACGTATATGGTATGTAAAGCTAAATATTGGGATGGCAAATTGATAATACAAAATAATACAAGTGTGGAAGTTACAATATTTATGTTACAAGCGTAAGCAGTGATAAGAAATCTGTTCACTAAAAACTAGCAGGCCTGCTGACTACAGACATACTCTTAGCGCAGTATGCTCACAGCATAGACCTATTAACTATACTAGACTGGGCAATGCAAAGCCACGGTGTCCTACATAAATAGCCACATTCTTCGCGACGTAACGTCAACGCTTTGTTCACTTGCAGCTGGTCAGGCAAGTGAGTCATCATTGTTTACATTGATAGAATGGCAGAGACAGCTTTGTTGCTACATGTAATTTGACATAACTACTAAAATACACAAGATATTGGTTTAAAATTTTAGATGCAAAGCTTATACACTATGCATTTCCTACCCTGCAAATTTGTAAACATAAAGTAGAATATTTCATATGTAAAGTGCCAGTAAAAATGTATATTGATCTATTCAAAAAATATTGCAAAATTAACAATGTTGCCCTATGCTATGGGCTAACATGTCCGATAGCTAGGTGTACAAACTGATTTCAAATGCATACACACTGGTAAATGGTACACTGATCGCAGTTGCCATGAACATAAATGTTGGGTCTTAGGTGTTATGCAAACAGCATCAGAAAAATCGTAGAAAACAAACGACAAATGGTACACTTTTCTATACATATTGTGACAGGCTACACATGACTAAAGATGACCAGTCGGCTGAGCTTTGATCTAAGATTACTCTTGTTAGCTGCTACCTTTGTAGCCTCATGTTGAATTCTAATTCTGACATATCTGGATGTGATAGTTTTAATTAACGCTGCGCTGTGACTTGAGCATGGAAATTCCTGATGCAAATTGCTTTGTAAAACCAATGAAAGAGTCTTCGTGACTACCAGCTTGTGTATGTCTGCAGTGATTCCTTGTAAGTTGACACAATGCCATATGATCTGTTCTGAGCCTAGACATATCTTTGTGATGACAGGATGAGGTGTAAACAGACCACCTCCATATTTTACACTGATTAGTATCGCATCATCTCTGGTACATAAATCTGGACAGAAGGCTATAAAGCTGGTGCAATCATTGCAATTGAGTTTTAAGCTCCGTACCACATAACCTGCTAAATAAAAATCATATGTTAATATTATTATAAAAAGTATATGTATCAACCGTAAAATAAATTTACCTACATCTCACTGATTTGCTGCAGTATTATTTCAAGCCACTCTGCTGCCTGTATATCTGTTCTATACACTAACAATAAGTGAAAGTAGCTAATGCCAAAATACATGTACATACCTAAATCATGTACCACAATATGGGCAGTCATGCAGTTTAGCACATGCAGCAAGGCTGCAATGTGTGCCAGATCTCTTGTTTTGTAGAAAATTTGGAGGAATTGGTTGTATTTATCTACCGATGTACTCCACTATGTCCGAGACAGATTTTGACAGATCGATTTCCAGCCGTTTGCTTGATTCCAAATAATCATGGAAGTTATCGTCACTTTCTACATGAATTTTTCTTCGTTTAGATGAGAGAAGTAGGGAGCAGGAGCCATCTGAGTTATCACAATCAAGACAGTTAGCACTCGTGCTAGGTGTGATGTCTGTTTTCACTAGTCAAGCTTTCAGTGCAGATTTGAAGCTACAGACATCTGGATTATTGTTGAAACCTCCCTTGGCCCGAATCTTTGAGGGCAGTGTTTCTATATGCTCCTGTCCAAGCTTGTACAGAAATAGATACTTGGCCTCGCTAAATGTTTGAAAAATTTAATTCCCTATTCCAAGGCACGAGGTACGGTTATGTAGAGGGTCGGGAATGATCTTTTCAGATTGCTTGGCGGCTGTTGGCTCTTCATAGCAAAGTGAAGGTTCCAGGACTGGCTCATCTCGGTCTGGTGGAGATGATTTAGATAGTGTTGGTCGGCATAACAGTCAGCTTTGCTTTAATTGAGTCAGTTGTAAATATTTTGGCAGAGAGTCAAATACCCTTGGTACAGCAGTTGGTTTTAGTATGGCAGCCATCGTCAGACCAGGAGGTATGCAGGAGATCACTGCCGCGCAGAGTATTTGGAAGGCATCCAGTCCTTACGTTTCACGACGTCTATCTACTTGTTACATATGTCTCGGTGTTTTTCTTCCGATGGAAAGGTGTGGAAACTGAGTTAACTGTCTTTTGCTGGAGTATTAGAACAACCAAATGCACAGCAAAAATTTTTACTCTTGTCCTGCAAAATAATCAGTAAATAATTGCATTCTTATACTCATAATCATATTCTGTGTATCATAACTCATAACTCATATATTCATAATCCTATTATGAGACCATCATAAAGTAAAAATCTTTTCGTTGGGTTTAACTACACTTCTAAATATAGCACAGCCATCACCATACTCATTTACTAGCCTATGTCCACCTGCCATGGTGATGAAAAACTTCATGAAATGGGCAACATTCCGCCTACTTCGCGGTTGGCACCTCTTTGTGCGAAGCAACTTTTCCAATATTAGTGCCAGCAATGAAATATAAGAAAAAATTTTGGAAAAAGCTATTATTTGTATGCATATCTCGGAAAAATCCGCAAGATTTCTTGCTCTTCATGTCTAGGTACCTCTCACAACCACACTTGATAACAATTGGAGCAAAATTTATCTTCGAATCATTTCTAGTGCTGGTAGTTGCTCCACTCTCCATGGCTTCCTACTTAAAACTATGGCCTGGACTAGGCAAAGTGAACAAAGCAACAAAGTGAACATAAACCTATTTTCTGATGCTGTTTGCATAACACCTAAGACCCAACATTTATATTCATGGCAGACTGCAATCAGTGTACGATGTGCCAGTGCGTATGCCTTTGAAATCAATTTGTACACCTAGCTATCTGACATGTTAGCCCATAGCATTGGGCAACATTGATAATTTTGCAATATTTTTTGAATAGATCAATATACATTTTTACTGGCACTTTACATATGAAATATTCTACTTTATGTTTACAAATTTGCAGGGTAGGAAATGCATAGTGTATAAGCTTTGCATCTAAAATTTTAAACCAATATCTTGTGTACTTTAGTAGTTATGTCAAATTACATGTAGCAACAAAGCTGTCTCTGTCATTTTTTCAATGTAAACAATGATGACTCACTTGCCTGACCAGCTGCAAGTGAACAAAGCGTTGACGTTACGTCGTGAAGAATGTGGCTATCATAGATATAGTAAACCCATTTACTATATCTATGGTGGCTATTTAAGTAGGACACAATGCTGAGCCGTGATGCATTGGATTGCCCAGTCTAGTATAGTTAATAGGTCTATGGCTCACAGTAGCTATTAAGGAACGTTGGCAAAGAAATTTTGGTTATTGATTAACAGCAAATGGTGCTTTTGCATTGTTGCTTCGTTGTACTGAAAATACGATTTGCCGTGATTAAGTTCTGATAGTAAAGAGTGATTTACAGCTAACTAAACTTTGATCATGTTTACCTTTGATCTATTTAGTGTTTGTTATACTATATCATTATTATAATATATTATTAATATTTGGCTAGTACCACAACAGACAACACAACTGAACCCTTATTGTGATTATTCAACTAGCGATGGTTGGTTTAAAAAAAATTCTATATGTTCATCAGATAAGTAAACGGCGCATGCTAGAAAGCTTTTCATTTGTTGCCTAAGCTTCAGTATTACTAATCAGTTTTTCAATATTTAAATAGCTCAACTTATAGAACTGCAAACAACACGTATAGATACTTAAGCTGTTTTGGTTCATTGGTTGTTTCATGACAAAAAAGCCGTTGACTCGCCGTGCACCAAATGAAAAGAAAATCGGGTCATATTGAGATGATGCATTGAGATACAACCCAGTTTCATGCATTAAAAAGTTGTTAATTCTTTGAAGATAGTGTATCCCAATACAAGATAAGTAAACATAATATGATAGTTTACCCATATATAAAATTAGATAACATCAGAATCAGTGACTGACACTGAACAAACTGATTGTTAGTGAAAATGACTAATCAACCTCTTTTTCCTAAATATATTTGTTAAATCTCAGTCAGGGTGACCAAAAGTTAATATTGATTTTTTGTGTATACATATTGGTAAAAAATTGTTTCCTCACACCTGTAAGCACAAGTGGATGGTACTGTTTATTAATGTTTGGATCTCCATTTAGAAACATATATCTCCATTGTGGAAAAAAACATTTGAAATGTGCTTGCATATAACAACAATTGTGATTCCCGCAGCCAAGGATGATTTGGGTACAATAAAACATACATTGTATTGTGTTACACATCTATACATATATATAGATGTTGTGTAAGACTTTTTCTACTTGACATTCTCAAAAACTTTATATAAAATACTATAATAAATTAGCATATTTTACTTTAAAAAGAATTGATCTGAACTTTACTAACCAAGTAGCTAGCCAGCTTTTTAAACTTTTTGCAAGTTGAAGGTAGTTCTGTCTCTTTACTAATTTAACTAAAATGCCTCTGTGTTTTTTAAAATAGCACAACACTAACTGTAGTTTTATCTCAGTGCAATGCTTAAATGAAAATTCGAGTTTTATGGTGTGCTACTACATGTATGTTATCAAAATAGGAAAAAGAATAAAAACAGCAAGTAATAGCAAAAAGGAAATAGACAAAAACACAAATAAAGCACTGAGTTTAATGCTATTTTACTTTACCAGTGTTACTTCTGGACCTTTAACGATCACAATGGAGCATCCACCGCAAATGCAGCAGCCACAACAACCACTACAGCAACCACCACAACAGTCCCTACAGCCACAGTATGCTGCACAACCTGGTGTTACAGTTGTAACACAGAATCCTCCAGGAGAAGGTTATAAACTGAAGGCAGCAGCCCTAAAACAGTTGAAGGGGTGAGCAGATTGTTTGGTAGTTTAATTTAATACAAAGTTATATCCCGGTGGGTGATTAGTAAAAGCATCAGATATAAGATATAACAAAAATAAGTGATTTTTTAAATATCTTTCTGTCCATTTTGATAAAATAATTTTGTGGTTTAGGATATCTAAAGTTAATAGCTAATGCTAGCCAACAAATAACAAGAAATAAATAATATGAATTTTACTGAGCATCTATAAAGTGTCATATCTGGTTTTGCAGAAAAAAATGCAGACAGTATGATTCTCACCTTTTTTCAATTTCTGCTTGAACAACATAAAATAAAAGAGAATAAAGAAAATAATTTGAAGAAATCTGCCGAAGGCAAAAAAGTGTAAAGCTTGAAATAAAATGATTACAATTATCTCAAATAGTTGGTAGTTTAATTGCTACAGTTTAAAAAATAATTTATTGTTCACTTGCAAAAATATGTTACAGGATACGCATAATTCAATGCTCATGGATTGCAGAGGTTTCTGTTTTGACGATCTAAGAACAAATGTTTCTTTACAGGTTGTCAGTCACTCAAGTAGTAATGGGAGCATTTTGTATTTTATTCGGAATCATTCTCATACCTGTTGAACTCAGCACATATAATGCCTGGATTTCTGTCATTGGTTATGGCATTTGGAGTGGAGTCTACGTGAGTAGGCCTATTTATGAACCATGATGATTTTTACAATATTCATATCTACAAGAATGGTTTTTTCATGATGCTAACCATAAAAACAACACAATCATGTTGAGTATAAAAATGAAAAAGCAGTTATTTTGCCAAACACAAAAAATTAAAACAAACTTGGGATACTGTTAGGAGACTACAATGGACAATCAATGCATTACATTGTGAATGTAATTTACTATGTCATTATAATATTATACATAGCTGGTTGTTTATAGAATAATTACATAATAAATTTACTTGATTAAGGTATAATTCAAGGATAATACTTTTGCTATAACAGCTCTCTATTCATATTTACTTGGGATGTGTTTTACCAATTCATTGTAAACTCAGTACTGGAATAAAGAACATTACAGTGAAAACACAACAAATACACATACATGTATACATATGTAGACAATGGTAATTTTATTATAGCTTTAGTTAGTAAGCTAGTTCGTAGCAGTCAGTAATGGAACAGATTTTTAAGTGATTCTGTTGTTAGCAGAAAATCTAGGTTTCTGGTTTGAGGTTACATTAGGCAAGCTCAATCTATTCAATGAACCAATCTATGAGTCTACAAGTTATTAGTTAGTATTAGCATATTATTTACTAGTCTATTTGTCAAAAAGTCAGAAACAATCAGCGTCAGCCTGAGCAGCTGAAATAAAGATTGATAGCTAAATACATGAGAAAGAACTGTGTCGCATAGCCTACTGTGTCACATAGCTTGTTGTGTCACATAGCTTGCTGTGTCACATAGCGTACTGTGTAACATAGCGTACTGTGTCAAATAGCTTACTGTGTCACATAGCTTACTGTGTCACACAGCTTACTGTGTCACACAATCTACCATATCACATAGTATACCATATAACATAGTCTACCATACCACATAGTCTATCATATCACATAGTATACCATTTCACATAGTATACCATATCACATAGTCTATCATGTCACATAGTCTCCCATATCACACAGTCTACCATATCATATAGTCTACCATATAGCATAGTCTACCATACCACATAGTCTACCATACCACATAGTCTATCATTTCACATAGTATACCATGTCACATAGTCTATCATGTCACATAGTCTCCCATATCACACAGTCTACCATATCATATAGTCTACCATATCACATAGTCTACCATATCACAAAGTCTACCATATCACATAGTCTACCGTGTCACATACTTTACCATATCGCATAGTGTACTATATCGCATAGTCTACCATATATCATAGTATATCATATCACATAGTCTATCATATCACATAGACTACCATATCACATAGACTACCAGGTCATAAAGCCTGTTTTGTCACAACAGGTTTAACAAAATACAGCTGTAACTTTTGTAGCAATATGAACAGGTGTTAAACATTGTTTTCTTGTTAAAACAGTCTATACTGACATGTTATGACACACCGGTATGTTGGTGATGCAATAAGTAGCAGTTCTGGTCTCATTAGTGCAATGGTGTGTTAATCTCTGACTAGCGGTAGTGACAGAAAGCAAGAATAGTTTTAAGTAACAGATTTGTTTTTATATGAAATCAACTACCTGAAGAACAATTTCACGGAAGTTTTAACTACTGTTGGTTTAATACTAAAGATAATGAGTTAGTGTGTGCACCTTCAGCCACACATGGAGCTAGGTTACATGACAGATCTGATGCCCTAAATATAAACAATTTCAAATAAATATGAAAATATGCTAACATTGGTTGATGTTATTCCAGCTTGCAAAACTGTGAAGCTGTAAATTAAAAAGGAACATTTAGTAACACATTTTCTAACATTGACTTTATTTACAGTTTGTTCTGGTTGGAGGAATTGGGCTCGGTGCTGTCAAGCACAACACTGGAGGCTGGGTAAGTAATGTTCCAACAAGGGGTAGTGTGCCTGGATGTGATGTGAGGTTAGACTATAGATATGTCATATTATAACAATCATATTCAATATGACTGAGCTAAATGAACCTGTATGGTTTTATACAATATCAATTAGAAAGCTAAATCAGACTGCGGTAGTTAATACAGATACATTATCTTAATATGAATTCTGACATTAACAGCAAAACTTTATAATGTATTAAAATGAAGACATGTTATGGTTTTAGTGCAAACTAAATCAAAATACATGAGGTTTACTGCGTCTAAATACACTAGCTCCCTTTTCTTTTTCTCTCCAGTAGGTCAGACAGAAACAGCAGATATAAGTTGTCAATTTAGTCTATTCAGTTCAAAGTATTTTGTTATTTTAGAATTGTTTTATGTGTTGCAATGGTGGAAATTAGATATAGTAAAGATATTTTTATTTGCATATATAACTTTGTTTGATTTTAGATCACTTCCACTATGGTTCTTAACATCATCAGCTCCGCTTTATTCTTTTTACCACTGATTTCGATGGCTTCCACTGGTGTTGGTCTTAATGCTTCTGCTCGCTGTGGAGGTTACTACTACTACATATCTTGCTCAGTAAGTGTCAATCTTTCAAGTAACAATTAAATGTGTTTCTCACTAGGGATAGAGCTAAAGTTAACCAGTATTAGTAAATACTACCCCTCAGTAACCGATATTGTGAGGTGTTCAAGGAAGTTGCCAGTTTATCAAGTACCTAATAAACTTTTTATCTATTATTCATAATCAGCCAAGTTATAGTTAAAAGCTATCCAAATTCTTTTGTGCAATAAAAGCTGACATAGAAGTATGTTATGATGGTACTATCACTGATGACCTAGCGTAGAGAAATAGACAAACAAAATATGGCTAATGCGGTAGCCGCAAATCCACCACTACCAAGCAAAGTGGGACAAAGTTGGAATCATCAATTGTATCAGACATGAATACTTGAGGTTGTCAAAGATTACTTAAGACCTACTTTATTTTAATTTCTCACAGTAACCTTAACAATAGGCATAAATATATCAACTTTAGTGTGTATTACCGGTATATTTTGTGACTTGCGAAGTTTTTCAACCAAAGCATAAAACTTCAAAAGCTGCACAATGTAGCTGCAGCAGGCATTTTTACTCTACTTTTTGGATTTTCGCAGGCGCCAATAATTGGTATGGAAGGCTTGAAAGTGAAGTTCACAAATTTTTTGCAGTTAAAACACTTTTAAAACAATCCATTACTAAATTTACTTTGCACAGTTAACAAGAACAGTTAATGCTCTTTGTATGAATCATTAAAAAATGGCTGGCTTTTACACTAATTTGTTAAAAATATATTTGACAATCCCGTTTTCAAAGTAGAACATGCTAAACTTGTTTGCAGGCAACAAAGGCTGCTTTGGCCTTGAACATCCTTTTGGTTCTGATCTCTCTTGCGGAGTTGGTGATCACGATATGGAGTGCCGTACTCTGTTGTGGAGCTGTCTGTAGTTGCTGCCTTCCAACTCGCTCAAACCATTATGTGCAGTACGCTGCCCCTGCTCTCCAAACTCAACAGCAGTATGTGGTTTACCCCGGAACAGTTCCAGCTTATCAAGTCAACATGGGTGGCTATCAAGTCACAACAGCTGGTCAAGTTCCAACAGGTAACGGTTTGGAGTCTAAAATCATTATACTTATGTAGCATGAAGTGTAAGTAGCATGGAGTATAATTATATAAGATGTAATTAGCATGAAATATATATATATATATATATATGTCTCAAATCAGTATAAATATATATACAGTGATATATAATATTCCCATATGTATATATATATATATATATATAGATATATATATATATATGGGAATAAATATGCATGTATATATACGTGTGTATATATACATGTGTATATATACGTGTGTATATATACGTGTGTATATATACATGTGTATATATACGTGTGTATATATACGTGTGTATATATATATATACACATGTATATATACACATGTATATATACACATGCATATATACACATATATATGTATATATATGGGAATATATACGCATGTATATATATGTGTATATATACGTGTGTATATATACGTGTGTATATATACGTGTGTATAAATATGTGTGTATATATACACATGTATATATACACATGTATATATACACATGTATATATACACGTGTATATATACACGTGTATATTTACACGTGTATATATACACATGTATATATACACGTGTATTTATACACGTGTATATATACACGTGTATATATACACGTGTATATATACACGTGTATATATACACGTGTATATATACACGTGTATATATACACGTGTATATATACACGTGTATATATGCATGTGTATATATACACACGTATTTATACACACGTATATATACACACGTATATATACACATATATATACATGCGTATATATTCCCATATATATACATATATATGTGTATATATGCATGTGTATATATACATGTGTATATATACATGTGTATATATACACGTGTATAAATACACGTGTATATATACACGTGTATATATACACGTGTATATATACACGTGTATAAATACACGTGTATATATACACGTGTATATATACACGTGTATTTATACACGTGTATATATACACGTGTATATATACACGTGTATATATACACGTGTATATATACACGTGTATTTATACACGTGTATATATACACGTGTATATATACACGTGTATATATATACGTGTATATATATACGTGTATATATATATATATATATATAGTACATATACATATATATCTATATATATATATATATATATATCTCAAAGTTGGTCTGCTCAACTATAGCTATTTTATTATCATAGAATAAAACACTTGCAAAACAAGAGATTTGATATTGGACTCTCCCATTCACCTGTCCAATGCCTTACTAACTAAGCCACAGAGCTTGATCAATTAGCCAAACGATATATGTCGGTATATGGAAGCAAATAGGCTAGCGTTTTCAGTCATGACCTTAAGTATTGGTATAGCTCCATAAAGGCCGCAGCTCTTATTAGTAAGCTTACTCAAGTATTCCATTAGCAATGTGCTAGGCTAATAGAGAGTAGCAGGCAACTTTCATTATCTCTACTCTCAAACAGATTTTTAAAGCACATAAATTACATAATTTTTTATTGCATATTTCAATACTATTTCAATTATGCACTAGCTCTTTAACTTTAATGTGATGTTGAGGGTGACGACTGAGACTAATTAATTTCAAGCATTGCGTGATCTCGAAAATGCGATTGAAATTTAGTCCTAGGGCCACGCAACCGCAGGTCATAATTTAATCGAAGTGATTAAACCTTTTATACTTTTATCAACGACAGTACATTTATTGAAGCATAATTAATCAACCCAGAACATGTGTTTGTATTGGTCGGGCGTTAGCACGATCGCGGGCATTGTTGATTATCTAAAGTCTTAGTCATTATTAGCGCTCTCCGGGTTTAACAGCACCGATTATCACAGAAAAACGCAGCCTCAATGGCAGCGAAAGGGATCGAAGACCTAAGGCTAAATGAGAAATATGACGTCACATTTTGAGTACCTAAACCAAGTGTTTTTTTGCAGGCCGTACTTTTGACACCCCGTTTTTCATAGCTCTATTATTCTTTGTGTATTGAATATAGGCTCATTCGAAAGCGCAGACTCTGATGTATTGAAATATATAATAAAAAAAATTATGTAATTTATGTGCTTTAATACCCGATCAAGCCAGATAGCACCTTTTGTATGTATATATTCATGCTACTTGCAGCGTTAATTTGACTAATTTACCCCCATCAACACAGCTCAGATTTGGGAAGGGAGGTCCAAAAAAAATTTCCATTGCCTACGAGAGTTGACTTTTTGCCATGAAACAATTGTGCAATATTCCAGATTATAAAAAAGATCAATGCTTTACAAAATAGGGCTCATATAACAAAAGTGATGAAGTTGCTATGACACCAGTTATATATACTGGTTATGTACATTATTTAAGAGTAGATTATTGCATTCAAAAATTAATTTATTTTCTGGTACATGATTAGTAAACATAGAAAATGAGGAGTTGATTTTGACACTACTTTTATCCTGTTCGAGAATTACCATAGCTAAATTAGAACATAACCCTTTAGGTGTACAGTGAACTGTTTAAAAGTTGTAGTTATTAAGGTGTAACTGTTTTATTATCATTGACACATCATGAAACTCGTCTTTGATAAGGAGAGAGAACTACTAATTTCATCCTTGCCTTCCCAGTATAATAAACCACTATTCCGTTTTAGCTCCAACACTGGTACATCAGCAGCCACCGGTTGGTTATAGTTCTCAGCCACAGCAACCTCCTGCATACTATGATATTGGACAGACAACTCCTCACCAGAATTTCCAACCTGCCAACTACCCCAACAATCCTAAATAATTGGTTTAGTAAGATATAGCTATTTTAAAGGCTATCAGAAATGTTATATTCAAATATTAGCAACAGTAAAACATTGTCACTGAATATTAACCAGTGTGTACATCATTGTGTCTGCTGGTAAGAAATCCATATTTTTATACATACATGTTTTTTCAACTATTTCACTGTTTTTCCCCTAAATTCACTGTTTTTCCGCTAATTTCACTGTGTTTTTCTCTATTCACTAACAATGGGAACAATCACAAATATATGACACATTACCTTGATATGTTTGTTAACACTGTTTATGAGCAGACAACTTCTTACTGCATTAATAACACAAGAAGTTTTTAAAAATGGTACGAGAGTTGTTTGTTCACTCCACATGATCAGGCAACTTCCAACCAATACATTATTTAATTATCCAAAATATTTAGTTGCTTTGTTTCATTTTGAAGCAATTTGGTCTAAATGTTCAAAATATTTTCTATTCAGAATAATTAATGAGCAACATATAGATCAACATATATACAATAAAATCTAGAAAGCAGAAGACGCTCGCACTAGACCGGCAGCCTTTCGTGCAAGCACAAACATTCCCGTTTACATTCTTTTTTCATTTGAGCTGTAACCAATGTTACCTCAAGCTTATAGGATATTCTGTAAATCTAATAAAGTGACAGTTCTAACATACAGGCAATATTAATAAAATACTCACTTTGCCTGTTTCTAGCTACAGCTCCATGTACTCCTGACATTAAAAAGTCAATTGTAAAAAAGACTTTGAAGGATTTGATGATTAAATTAATTAGTATAATCTTGAAACAATGTAGATGATGCTAGCCAACTCTAACCTGGCCAAAGACTCAGCTAACCGGCCGGCTACAGTACCTTCATGCCAGCAAAAAGACTGAGCAGACAAGCTAGGTAAAAAAAGAGACGACAGTATCCTACTGGGCGGAGAAAAAGATTGACGAGTCGGGCCGAGAGCACGGCTAACTAGCAACTGGCCAGCACTAAGAGAATCAGCCAGAGTGGAACAATCGGTCTGAGATGCCTACAGCAGTCTGCTGGAGCCCCCTCCCGGCCAACAATTTAAATGAAATATTTTGCAGCCATGAGATCAACCCCGGTGTGTAATGGTACCGATTGACTGCATCCACTTCCATGTTGACTAACACAATGTGAACTGTCACAAAGTTTATCCACATTAAAATTGAAAAGTAGCAATAACTACCCGTCAGGTACCTGGAAGGAAAGCCAGCTAGCCAGATGTTGCCAATTCTTAGCCGATTTATTAGCCATTTTGCACTCTGGGTGCAGTAGCTAACAAAGAGGGTCCGACAGCTGCAAAACAATTGGCGCAGCGCCAATGAGACAATATCGGTTAACTTCTTTTAGTGCTAGAACTACGGAGGACAGAGACAAGTCTGACTTGACTGCCTAAACCAGAAATTTCTGAATGAAAGAAACATTGTAGTGTTGCAACTGGTTGCCTAAAGGCCCTCATCACTTTTAACAGGTGTACCGGCCAGCCGGACAAATCCACTGAGCAAGGATGGACTCCGAAAAAAGTCTCCAAAGTTTCACGAGATTAAATAGAGGAAAGCAATAGCCACAGTCTGCTGGCAGTTGTGACTTACTAAGCATTTTACAAGGTAAACCAACTGCCAGCACAGCTCAGAAATGTAAAAACCAAAGAGGTATTTGTGACGAGCCAGATGAGCGAGGAAGCCATCTTGATTTAAGCGGTCATCTTGTTTTAGCACATCATTGAAGTGTTAAAACATGAATTGCAATATAATTATTAGTAAATAACCATACAATTTAACCAATGTAAAAATAATTATCATTTATGAGTTTTAATAATTTGTAGCTATTCACATAAGTAAAGCTAGAGACGACAATGCTTAGCATTGCAGTAAGTTACCCTGCCAAGTAGTTGAGTAATTGCTTATAACTAGATGATTTATATTTTAACTAAAACCACTTTTAGGGTGCAGTAAAACATTCTCATAAACTACAACTAGGAAAATTATCTATTTTATGAAAGGTCATCTTAGCTTTTAGCTCTTAGCTCTATAAGGATCTTAGCTCTTGATTAGGTTATGGGTAAAGTATTGATTATTTCACAGCAAATCTTTGCATTCATTTACTGCCCCTTTCATAGCAGAATACAAGTATAGCTAAAAGGAGTGGGAGATCTGTCACTTTGATATCAGTCCACTAATAGATATGTATATACTAGCTAGTTATAGATCAACTGATACATAAAGTTTTAATGAATGGAAAGCCAGAAAGGAGGAGGTATTTTTTAGCTATTTTGCAAAACAAAAGTAGTTCAGAAGCACCTCTTGAACAGTGATTTTAAAATATTATGTGAACATAGTGCTGCTCTGTAACTAGTTTGAGCTAGTTCTCAATTACATGTAAGGTAACAAGGTAACATTTTAGTCTATTGAAGACGTAAAAGGAGCCTAGCCAAAAAACGACAATTGGAAAAATGGAAAGCGAAATTAGGAAAGGTTTAGTGTTATGTAAGATTAAAACTTTTTTAATTATGTGTATAGAATGCTAAGCTAATTTAATTTTAAATCTGGTGTTACTTAGTGTCACAAAAGTGTAGTGTACTAAAGGTGCTGTCAAGTCTCTCTCACAACACTGTTAGCCATTACCAATTGTCTCAAAGGTAAGAACTTCATCAGTATTTTTCATAATATTTTACATACATATATATATTTTATATACATATACCTATTATATTGTATGCACAATAATATTTTATTTCAGATTAACCACTATAAATGTATCTGTTACTCAGTCAGCATAGCTGTTAAATTATTACAATTAGAATCAAGTTTCCCATTTTATTATCCAGTTTTTGAGCGTTTTTTTCAGAGAATGGGAACATACTGATTTGGTTTTATTCATTTTATGTAAAATAATTTGCTTCAAGATACACATGAATTAGCATGCGTGCTTACTCCCGGATTACATTAAGCCATATCTCAAGATAATACTGTATTGTGTTATCAAGTAAGAACTAATACAACATCGACATCAAATTAAAATGGGAGGCTCTAAAAGGTTTGGTTGAGGGCAACACAAAGGAGCTCAAAGAAAATCAATATATGGAAAGTTTCATGATTTTTCCACATAGACAAGTCATAAGAGAGAAACAGAGTTTTGGTAACTAAAATACAGAATAGCAGTGGTCAGCCATCAGTCATAATACACTTTAAGTATAACTACAGTAAAAGGAAAACCTTCAAATTTTAATGATATTATTATGACAAAATGAATAATGTGAGAGAATTATTGAGTCTTACTCATTTGTATAATGCACATTCGTACACGCATAATATGAATTGGAAGCAGCAGCCAATCCAAATTAAGGTCTAAACTTTTGAAGAAGTAAGCCTGTTATAGCTAAACAAACTAGATGATAATAAAACAACATCAATTCTGAGCTTTCCAACTTGTGTTACAAGGGTTAGGAAAATAGGTATATTTCTTTTTATACAAGACAGGATTAACACTATGCTTACACACCCTCGGTTAACAATTTAGCTTCCAAGAGTTTAAAGCTCACGCATGGCACTTGGTTTCTATTCTGTTATATTTTCGGAAACAAAGTGAAAATGTACAAATTATCAAGCCCAAGTATAGGTAAGAGGACATTAAAAAGCTATTACAATTCAGTATATGCTAGCTTGCCATAAGAACAGTTTATGCCCAAGTACAACCGTCAAGTGACATTATGGCTAGGAACAGACTCGAAGCTTAATTATGTGCAGACAGTCACATCTGATTTGATGAAATTTTCAATTGATTAAAACTTGATAGATCAATCATAAAATTGAATGATTATTGGTTTAATTAGAACTTAATTGTTTTAGTAAAGTGTTTTGTTTAAGTAAATTGTTTAACTAATGATTTGGTATCCTGAAGTTGCCGAGTTAGAACCAGGATTTTGTCTGTCCTCTCCAAATAATCACAAAACTGTTGAAAACGGTGACCCAGATAAACGATAAGACTTTATATACTGCTTTTTATTGTACCACTGCTAAAGACCGTTCACAATTCTGGTGTACTGCAGGTGGCTCTTTTCAAAACCAGTCCTCTGTTTGAAATAATAGAATGTTACTGAATGCTAGGAAGATAGAAGTAATGAACCTAAACATCAATAATCCAAATAGCTAACTAAGATGATATGGTAGTTGAAAATGTATCAACAATCACTTATAATTATGCTTATTACTAGATTTATTATTACTATTTATTTATTACTTATATTACATGTATATACATACATATAATTTATTATATATTTATTACTGAACATTATTAAGATAGAAGCATTGTACAAAAGTCTGAGTAACACCAAGAAATATTTTAAATCATGAGGTCAATGAAGATGAAGCTATAACAACTAATAAATGCTAAAGATTTCAATGATTTTGTTGAAAACAAACTACTTTTATTAAGAATATCAACTTGATAATGCGATCCGTTCAATAAAACTTTAGTCGAGTCTCTGAGTCATGAGAATAAAATCTCAACTGTCACATTTTCTCTCTATTACATGTGGCTTAAAGACTGCCTTGCAATAAAATTTACTTTACTGCTATTTGATATCAAAAAGTTTACCATGTCTTACTCTGCTGTGTTGTTGGTTCCAAATATGTGGAAATGTGATTAAATGCTCTTAAAAGCTCAAAAACGAACAGTTTAGGAAAAATAGCCTTATTGGTTGAAATCCCTTAATTTTGACAACGTAATCAATTTGGCGTGGTTATTTTTTGACACGGGATGTTATCATGTGAAATGAAAGGTCAATATAAGGCTCAATATAAAATTTCCTGTAGCATAAGTTTATGACAAACAGATCAGGTGCTATCGGAAAACCCTTATCATATATGTAGTAATGGCGTGCTTCTGTCAAAACACGACAAAGTTTGGTAATGTATATTTGTTTTCTAGTAGATAAACACACCGTCAGAACTAGTTTTTATAAGCTACCTTAGGTGGTCCTAATACTTATCAAGGGCTTCTTCTGAAACTGTCACATTAACCCGAAAGGGTGCATTTTGCAACACGTCCAGTCTGACAGAACCAGGTAGCCATTTCACTTGCCAGTGGTTCAGTACTTCACTTCAACGAGCCCACACTGTCAGTGCGGTACAGGGGGCCTCCAAGTTTGGGTCTACATAGTTTCAAAAGACCAGCAATTTAGGGTTGAAAGCTTGCTGAGAGCGTTTTGTCAGATCGGCATTAAGCAGGAATAAAACCACCAAACCCATAGTTTCCAGGCAAAGGCGCTACCACTAGGCCACCCTGACATCCTGTCATCAAATATAGATGCTCGCTAACTCACAGTTTCGTTTCAGTTTGGTCTAATCATCTAGTCATATTCTGATCAAATGACCCACATTTCTCGCCAAATGAGGCAAACAATTTCTGCAGCACTTTTCAACCATCACAAGTGAACAACAAGCTCCTCATGTTTATCAGAGGATGATATGCACCCTCTCGAGCTAAAGTTGTAGAATTAAACTGATTTTTAGGCTAGGTTTTGAGATATAGTGCTCAAAGTGATTGTATTACAATGATAATTAAATAGGCGCGTACGAACAATGACATGGTTTTATTGAATGCCTTAGATATATATGTGAGAATATTTTGATGAATGAGGTTGCATGAATGTGTGAACAGAAGCAAATTGTGTTCAACTATGTCATATTTGAGCCATTTTTGAGAGGGATTCCAATCTACAGTCGTTTTCATGATGGCTGTGATTACCCGTTCATTTTTGAGCTTTTAAGAGCATGCAATCACATTTCCACATATTTCGAACCTACAACACAGCAGAGTAAGACATGGTGGACCTTTTGATACCAAATAACCATAATGTAAATTTTGTTGCGAGTCAACCTTTAATGAATGTTTTGTCATAATGAAAACTTATTCAAAAATATAACAAGTATTTATATAAAGCATGATAAAATATTTATAGGTTGTTTCCTTTAATTTTGTAAGTTTGCAAGTACTGAAATTAGGCTCAACATATATTTACACTTACATGTACTAAAGTCTATTCTCCTTCAATTACTGAATAAATCTTATATGTGATAATAAAAGATGATTCTTCTGTATGCTTACTGATAATTTCTTTGATTAAGAACATATGCTTTGAGCTACAACTGCTTTTGACACAAAGTGCCGTGACACCAGGTATAAAATTTCTTTTTAATATGATTATAAATAAATTATAACTTAATCAATGTAAAAGTTGACAAAAAGTTGTGTTGTATAACTGAGAAGTCATTCACCTAAGTAAGTGCTGCATATGACAATGTTGAACATTGCAGTAAGTAACTGTGTTGAGTAACTGAAGAACTGTTTATTTAATTTGTTGATGCTTATGCTAACATTTTTTAGAGTGCTCTAAAACTTCTTCATACAAACAATGGGGTTCTTTATTTCATAGTAGGTCACATCCAATTTACATCTATCAGCACAAGTAATAAAGCTCGTCAAAGCGCCAAAATAAAACTAGAACCAGTTAAAACAAGTGTTTTTTATAACGCTTTACAGCTTGCAAGTAGAGCTCAATGTACACAGTAAAATGAATGCATACTGTTTATCTCCCGTGTTGATGTCGAGTATTGATTATTTTATACCCAATCATTAAAGCTGTTTCTACTCAGTCATAGTAAGGTACAGAAAAAGCCAAGAGAGGTGAGTGATCTGCCAATCGGCTTCCTATCAACTAATTATAGAACTGTATATACTAGCTAGGTAGTTATAAGTCTACTGATATATAAATTTTAGGTAAATGGGAATCTGGAGAGGATGTGGGAGATCGCTTAACAATTTTGCAAACTTGAAACTGCTTTAAAATTAGCTATTAAACAGTTAAACATAGCCGGTAAAAATATTCATGGGTTTTTCAAGTTTCCTTCTTTTAAATTTTAAAATATAAAATGATCCAGCTACTGTATGAGTCACAAGCGTTGTCTTTATGTCTTCATGTCAAGTTTCTTTCTTCATGGGTAACTCTAACTAATCTGAGCTACATGTAGTTTTAATATTAAGTTATCACTGCAGCTGCTTAATGCATTAAAATACAATACAAGTATTTGGTTTGAAGATGTCCCATATTTTAGATTGGGCTCTACACAAATGGCATCTCTTGCATGAAATTATACTTAACCCTTTCGCAGGTGAGTTTTTGAACCTATATCAGCTCGCCATGGGTGAATTAATTTTTCAAAAAAATGAAAATTCTGAAACTTTATTGAAATGATATTTTTTGCTACACTATGGTTGTATGATAGGTTTGTATCATATAACAAGGCACTGTACAAACAGTTTTATGCCCTTTGTGCCTATATGAGCTATCTAAACTACCCTTACACATGTAAATTTTTAGGAAAATTGAAAAATTTGATTGTTTTTGTGATAATGTTATATTGTTGAATAAAACATATTCTGTATTTATATTACAAATAAAGCATCTTACAAGAAGAACCACACTTTCAAAGGCTTAGTATCTTACCGAATAAAAAAACACATCAATATTGATAACGATCGCCCAAAACAAGTTGAAATGAAAAGATAAATGTCTAAAATGCAGTTATTCAAGTCCTCACATGTGTTTTTTACTTTGAAAGTATTTAATTTGATAGAATAACAAACACAGACCAAGACACGCAAGTTCTTTTGTTCATTTAAAAGCATAAAATTCGATTCGGTGGAAAAGGCTTAGTATCTTACTGAATAAAAAAACATTGAACGACGTTTGATAACGATCGCCCCAAAACAAATTGAAATGAAAAGATACATGGCTAAAATGTAGTTATTCAAGTCGCCACATGTGTTCTTTTACTTTATAATGTATTTAAATGATTAGAAAAATGAAGACAGACCAGTATTAAGTCTTAATACGTAGTGCGTACGATATCGACATTAATGTAGCACCACCCACTAGGATCGATATCGCAAAACGACATTAATGTCGCACCACCTGTAAAAGGGTTAACTTGATAACATAAGAGGCAACTGACTACGCTAAGGCTAAACCCAGTAGCATTCCAAAAGCATCCTAATCGGTCAAATAGCTCACAGACGTTAGCTCAAACACTTTGTGTGACTGATGAAACTAAATAGAAATAAACCTACCACAAGTAGCTTATGATATTAGATTAAGGTAATAACAGTTTAAGCATGATTAATGGGTTGTACTTGTATATTCTTTGCTAGGAAACAAAAAAATGTTTAATTAACATTAAATTAAAGATTTTCCCTTGACCAGATAGTAATATCCAAAAAAGATCTAAGCGAATTTAAGCACAGTTGTCATTTCATTTTTTTCTTAATAAGCCTGGGCATGACAAAGTTTTAAAAATTTCATTGGCAGCTCTAAAAAGCAATGTCACATACAACTTCGGTATTGCAACATAGTTGTACAATATGGTAATAAAACATAATGTACAGTATTAACATTATCAGGTGTGACAAACAATGCTTACAATGCTTACTGCAAGTTTATTTGAATAACACCAGCATTGCTTACCTTTGGTAGTTCTTTAAATACCTGATTAAATAGCAGGTCTTTGGCATATTTTACTACAGCGTAGAAGCTGATCGATAGTAAACACTACAAACTCAGAGTAAATATGTATTTCTATTAATATGGGATATTTGATAGTCAATATTAGTATTTGTCTTGTGACCCACTGCGGAAGGGCTGTTTGTATATTTACATAATTTATCACTGACCAACCTATTGACAGCAACTTGGAAAAGGTTTATCATGTTGTACACACAAGTAATGCTGGCACATTTGCATTAGACTATTAAAAAGGATAGTTTTTTAGTGGTGTCCTACATTATATGGGCCCACAGGCCTGTGAATTTTTTTAATGTTTTTTTTATGGTAGGCATGAGCCATATTTATCAGTAGCAGTCGACACACAATAAGCAATTAAAGCCTATACAAATTTATAAACTTGGAGTTATCTTCTACTGACAACAATTATTCATACATGATTAACTCTATTACTGGAACATCATGTGCTAGAAAAAATTTTGGCAATGTTAAGATTGTGCCACATTTAGCAGCAGAAAACACCATCATGTCTTTCTATATAATGAAAAGCTGTTAGTAATAGCGAAGAAAGAACATGAAAATTATATTATCTTCTTTAGTTTTTTGTTGCCCAAAAGAAGTTACTGTTAAACTATTTAGATTTAGTTATATAGCTCTATTATCTGGATTTAAGGTCCGAAAATTGTCGTAAATTTTTTAGCAAGTAAAAGCAATTAAAAGTCTATTGATGGAAACTGAAACTTAAAATACTATGGGTCTTTTTAAAAGAAGCATATAATCAATGATGTTCAAGCTGTCATAACTACTAGTAAAACTGTCATTCTAAAGTAACAGTTAACAGGTAAGGTAACAGTTAAGGTAACAGTAATTTTAAAAGCTGATGAGTGTGGTTACCAGTTTAACTTGTGTTCTGCTTTCAAGGAAAGTTCCTCTATATTTAGGCAATTTGATGAAATACATTAAATATACTGAAAAAATGGACTCAATCGGACAGTTTTAATGGGCTTCAACCTATGTAAGGCTAAGTGTGATATATTTATGTTAGTTTGCCAGAAAGCATTCATGTTCACTCTTGCAAATGCTCAGAGAATACCCTGTTGTTTAATCTCAAAGTTCAGTTCCAAAGCCGTGAGTTGTGTTTTTTAAATCTTTGTTATGGCATCCAAAGTATATTCTTTGTTGCATCTGCTCAATTTCTATTTGATCTTGGTTGTCCATGGTCATATGAACACTGTGCCCACTTTGGTAACTTTGTATTTCTAAGTTTGTCAGTCTATCACAAGTCAATAAGCCAATCAAAAAAACTCTGAGCCCGCATGGTCAACTTACAGTTTTCTTTGCTGTGTGCAAGAGTTGATAAGCTGACACAACCATTAATAATGTACGCATCAGCTATATGTATTTTACTAGTACATGTAGGTCAATATATCAGTAGATACATTTTTGCGGGCTACACCTTTAGTGTCATAATTTAGCTAGCAGTCACTGTGTTTAAAGAAGATTTGTCAATTTGTCTGACATGTAAACGAATTCTGCAAAAAATTTTATCATTTATTGTCCATTATTTGGTATCGCACTAAATTTAAAAGATTGTCAAAAACCATATATTTAGGGAAAGTGAAATACTTTCTATTCTTTACAATCCTTTCATACTTATTAGTTTTATACCTATCAGTTCTCCAATGCTTAAACAGCCCAAACTATGGAGCTGAGAACTAGAGGTTTAGTTATTTGAGCTGCTTTGATGTAGTGGTTGTTTGAAAAAGAACTGCAATTTTTATCGCAATGCTCCAAATGAAAAAAGTAGTGTCATCTCGAGCACGCAATTATATACAATGTAAAATGACATACATCTCAGGTTAGGTTGTGAAGCTATAAGTTTCCTAATACAAGACCTGTGAGCAAAACAAGAGAATTTATTCAAATACAAGATGAGGTAGTAAAAGAAGATAGTGGTTTTCATTACAAATAAATGCAACAATAAAAGATAGTGTACACAATAATAAGTTATGGTAGTATGACAAGTACTACTAGTATGGCAGTAACAGACAAGATAGTGTATTTAAGATGTGATTGCGTAAACAAAGTCAATCAAATAAAATTAGAACCAAAAAAGGCTAAAACATCTGCTGGAAGTTGATGTCATTTTTGTTTTTGTAGACTAACCCTGTCTAGAAATATAAGCGTTTGAATGAGGCCATATTTTAAAATGCTCAGATTCAAGCGGGTGTTTTACTCATGACATAACGAGTGATACACATGAAAAAATTCCATGAGATATAAATATAAGATATCTTTTTTAGCCAATAATCAGCACGAAATTTTTAAATAGGTCATATTAAATGCTATAGCTCGTAAAACACGTTGTCTGTGATTTGGAAAATTCTTGTTCTTAGAAATTTTACTCTATTGTTAGTTAGTTACACGCATCGACTAGTAGTAGATTCTCGTAGCTACATACATCGGCATCAATATTTAATTTACTGAAATAATGGCATCATTAATTTACTGAATTACCGCACCGACACATTTTATTGACGATAAAGATTTTTTATTAATGTTCAGGTCAGCGAAGGTGACTGAAAGTTTTCTGAGCATCATGAGGTTAAAGATTGAGACAGACAGGTCTTGGTTAGGTCTTGGTTACGCTGCTGACACTTACCGGTGTCAGCAGCGTAATGCTGCAGAAGAAGATAGGAAAATAGAGGTAAGTTTATCTTCAACTTTGAGAATCCTATACTTATATTCTAAACTAACGGTAATGATTTTAGTACTCATGAATACATCTACTAATAAGCAAAGTTATAAATTTTTGCTACCATGAGTCATCATTTCTTAAATTTTTATTTGTTTCCTAACTTTTTGTCGTTTCATCTAATTATAACATTAGCTTAAAGGTTTCTTTGGCAATTTTTGCTAGTAAATTAGATGCATGATTAGGATTTGTGTTCATTTATCAATCGTAGAAAGTGAGGAAAATCGATTGATCAATGCTCTTCTTTAACTCTCAGAAACAAAGCTTTGAATTGTTGGCTTTGCACATTTATGCTTTTGTTAAATGTTTATTCATTTTAAAATTTAAACTCGCAATCTATCTAATTCTCAAATTGAAAGCTTTCAGTAGACACGCATTAGAGCGACATATATATAAATGACATTTATTACATTTGTTTTGTTGTTACATGATGTTTATGTGGTTCTTTAGCGGAGCAGTCATGCTGGTCTAGAAACTGACCTAAATGGGAAAGAAAGACATAAGTGTGTGCTGCACAAACCATGATATGTTTTGTTTTGAGTTTGCTGCAGTAGATTAGTTTGTCCTATTATATGAACTGAAACTATGTGAATGGCTACGACTTGGATGGATGTTTTTAATAAAGACTATGCTGCGATAAAAAGTTTTTCGCTTGTTAACATCATATAATAAGACGATATTGTTGAAGAGAATGCAAAACATGATTTGCAGAACATATTGAATACATCATAGCCCTGTTGCAATCTGTGCTGAAGTTTTCTTTGATAAACAGATTTATGAAGTGGAATCAGATCTGTATTGACAGGTACTTTTGCATAGTTCGACTCCAGTCCAACAGGCAAAATAATAAGCTAAAATAATGTTATGCTCCATCCTACTAAGTAAAAACATTTGAGTCTACAAACTGCCAACCAGGTGCAAGAATGGCTTTATTAACCCTTTTCACTAATTTGATCAACTCATTAAACAATTTGTTTTGTACTTGAATTAACTAATCAAATGTGACCAGTAAGATTTTTCTACAACTTGATACTACTAATGACTAGATAACGTTGACTATACATGACTTTTTGGGGTGCAGTCGGTTTCGGCATATATTCGAACATGTTCTCTTTAAACATGGCGGCATTTTTATTTTATTTTGTAGCTACATGTGCGCGTAGCTTCCAGTGGGTGTAGCAATTGAGAACTTGGCTGATACAAAGGCCCCGATGAAATAAGTTGACTCAACGACCTAATTACCGTAGACCGGCAGAATCTTAGTCAGTTATTAAATTTTTACACAGTACTTAGAGGAAACTGATATGACGAGTTTTTAATTTTCTTTATTTGAGGCGTTTGAGACTTTTATAATAATTTATCTGTAGATGGATTTAAAATTTCATTTTAGCCAACATGAGCAAATACAAAATAAAATACATGTAAGTGCCAATAGAGCTGCGTAGGACTAGACTTGTCACAATAGTCGATGTGAATATGAGAGATAGAGAACAGTTGTATCACTAGGTACATCGCTTTAGGCAAGTCTTGGCATTTATTTTTTCCTGAGCGTTTTCACCTCGATCAGTTTTTGTCGATTTAATCTTTGAATATCTTGACAGTGAGATCCCCAACACAGCAAACAACATCTCAACTGAAGGACAAAAAAAATACTTTCTCTTAGAATCAACTAATATTTGACGCAATCACATATTTAAATACAAGATAAGGTAATGAGTTACAATAGCGTTTTTAATACTAGACAAGTAATCAAGATAAGACAGTGTTTTTTACTCCAAATAAAAGTAACAAGACAAGATTGGGCTTCCAAACACAAGACGAGATAACAATTTAGATAGTGTATACAAATACAAAATGAGGTAACATCAGAATCAGTCACTGACACTAAATAAACTGAGTGTTGGTGAAGATGACTAATCAAGCTCTTCCTACTAAATATAATATAATTGCTGAGTCTCAGTCAGCTAGACCAAAGTTTATTTTTGATTTCTTAGCATACAAAAGGTTAATCTTATTTTTTAAGCCAAGCAAATGGTAATGTCTAGTCAAGCTAAGGTTTCTGCCCCGAAACCAATACCTCTCAATTCTAGAAGTGAATGAAAAGTGCTGGCATATAACAAAAATTCCAGTAATCAATGGAAAATACACATCAGATGTGGCTTGCCTAAGCTCACACTGAAGCAAGCATAATTGAGTTACAAAAAAGCACACCATTGGAAAAATTTTGAGGAGAGTACTCGAACTACTAGGTTTCAAGTAGGAGACTCGAGCTTCAGTAAACATTACTATTCATTTTATAAAGTGTGTATATATTTAAACAAATCACAAAAAACGCATCAAAAATTCAATCAAAAACTTGAAATGAGAAGTCATTCTACTAAAGCTTTTCTAATGGATTATCTGAACTTTAACTACCAAATGACTAGCCAGTTTCTTTTGAACTTCAGGTAAAATTTATTTTTATCTAAAATTTTGAAAAAATTTATACTCTTTAGCATAGCGTTCAAATAACTAACATTTCATCCCACTGCACCACTAAAAGAAAAGTTTAAATTTTATGACATACTGTTATGTTTAAATTGAAAGAATGATATTTGGAAGAAAAATAAAATGAAGTATTAAGTTTTTTGGTTTTTTGGATATTAGTTCCACGTCTGAGTCTCTAACAACTACAATTTAACAGCAACAACCACAGCAGCAGCTACAACAACCACTACAACAACCACAACAGCAACAGAATACTGCACTGCCTGATGTTACAATTGTCATGCAGATTCATCCAAAAGAAGGTTATAGGCTGGAGGCAACAGCTCTGACATAGATCAAGAAGTGGGTAACTTGTTTGGTTACCTAATTGATTACAAAGTTATATCTGGGTAGATCGTCAGTAAATGGTTCAAATATCACATAATTATAACAAAGTATCTTAACTTTAAAATTACCTATTGTGCTAATTTTGATAAAATAATTTCAGCTATCAAATGTAAATATTTTCGCATTATTTATTAATTTATCTTTTGCAGTTTTAGAAACTAAAAGCTTTAACTTAAGCTATCAAATCAAAAAATTAGAGGTAAATAATATAACCTCAACAAAACATTTACAAAGTATTATATATAGTTTTACATAAGAAGGGGATAAAATTACAGACACTATAAATTAAATCTTTAATCCTGCTGCCCTTCAACAGTTAAATAAAAGAGTGCACACAAAATAACATAAAGGAATACGTCAAAAAAAAAAGTTAGAAGCGAGGATGAAATGAAGATTTTTGCTTCACACATAACCATTTATACATTGAAGTCAATCATATAATATCTAGCATTGAAAGTGTTTATCAAACTTTTAATACAATAATAAATAGTTTGCTATCATATACTTTTATATTTCCATTAACGTTTTTTAATTACTAGTAAACTTTCAATAGTTTTAAACACTAATTTAATGTTCAACTGTAAACAATTCAACATGATAAACATCTTTAAATGCTCACGAATCACTAATGTTTACGTTTTTATAATGTAAAAAAGGTTTGTTCTGTTACAAGTTGTCAATCACTCGAGTAATGATGAGAGGAAATTGTATTCTGTCAGAAATCATTCTCATAGCTGTAGAAGGAAGTGTGGGCTCTGCCTGAAATGTTTCATTCTATGGCTATGGTATTTGGTGCGGAGTCTATGTGAGTCATTATGAACAATGAGAATGTTCGCAATCTTACTATGCGCTAGAGTTGTCCGCTCATGACCCTAATAAAATTATGTCAGGTATATACATGCAAATGGAAAGTAAGTTAAAGCTGGACATAATTATTATACACAACTTTGCTTTAGAAGCAGTAAGTACTGACGTGATATGACACACTAGCCTGTTGATGATGCAATAATTATTTGAGCTGGTCTCATTAGTCTACTGTTGTGTTAATTTCTGCCTAGCGTTATAGAAAGAAAGCTTTGTAATGATTCTACTAAAGTTTTAATTGTTTTTATTACTAAAGACACTGAACATCTGCGTACCATTTTAGGAACACATGGGGTTAGTTTGAGCTCATAATCTGCATCTTGGAACATAAACTACCTCCAATAAACATAAAAATAAGCTAAACTCGGTTGCCTAATTCTTGCTTGCAGGGCTGTAAAATTGTAAGTTATAAAGAAACAGTAAGTAACAAATTTTCCAATGTTGACTTTTGTTGACAGTTTGTTCTTGCTGGAGGAATTAGACTTGGTGCTGTCAAGCATAAAGCTGTTGTTTGGGTAAGTAGTGTACAGCAATGGTTATGTGCATAGATATGATGTCATATTATAACAAACGTTGTATTCAATAAGACTGAGCTAAATGAATCTATACTGTTGTGTCCAATATCATTTAGATTGAAAAGCCAGACTTTGACTGTGGTAGTTGATAAAATACATTTTACTGTATAATTATTCTTTATTCAAGCTCGTTTTGTCTTTTCATATGCTTTATATATGAAATATATATAAATATATACATGTATATGGCATACAAATATTTCTGTGTAGGATTTTTTGAAACTTAAATTTGCAACTGAGTTCTTACTTTGTCAACAGTAATTGCCGACAAAGTAATAATTCACAAATTGGTTGCATTAATTTTTGTATTAATATAAATGTGTGAAATTTATAAAATTATTTATTCACATGCTATAAAATTTATTTATAGTTTGTGATAAACTATAAAATTTATTTATAGTCTGTTATTGTTGGAGGAATTGGACTTGGTGCTGTCAAGCATATTACTGGTCGTTGGGTAAGTGGTGACTAGCAATAGTCATGTACATAGCTAGGATGTCATATTATAACAATCATTATACTCAATAAGACTGAGCTAAATGAACCTACATATTTTTAACCAAAATCCTTCAGATAGAGAATTCAGACTGATAATTGACACAAATACACTGTTTAACATGTAGTATTAAATCTGACAGTCGTTAAACTGAAGCAACATACTCATATCATGTATTACACTAAAGGCGTGTTTTTATTTCAGTAAAAGCTGAATTGAACTACATATATAAGGTCTATCGAGTTCAAATACTGCTGTAGATGTCAGCATAGATGCATAAATGGGTTATGCATACAGGTTGTCTCACACTGAATGAGTAATACATGTAGCTTCCATGCGCAACTGTAAATTTTGAAAGCAAGGTGACTGGTGAATAGGTGTGATTCTTTATTACTCAATCTCTATAAATATGAAAAGACAGAACAGCTAAACACAATTTAATGCAATCAAGCGTAGTGCTGAAAAGAATATATAAATAATAAGTACTCGAATAGCTACACTTATAAAAGCAACAATGTCCAAGATATATATATGCACAAAACTGCACAGAGATAAATTAATCTCACCACCCTGTTTCTTTCAGTGATATTAAATGTAATTCTTTCCTTGTTGTTTTTTGCTTTGTAGTTTGCAGTTCCTTATGCTTTGCTCTTCTTTCTGATAAAGATATTTATGGTAAAAACACTGCTAATTCACTTGAAAAGACAATAATAATTATTTATTAAACATAATTTTAAGTGTTATGCCATGAGTTTTGGTAACACACAAGATATTTAGCATACAAGCTCAATCTAACACAACCATTTTACTTGATAATTTAAATTTATTAATTTTTATTACCATGCACTCTAATGCCAACATTAATCATTAATAAAGTAAGTAATATTTTACTGTCAAAGAGTTGATTGCACAACTACTGTAACAAACATGCTTAATAAAATGTCTCTGTAGTCCTAAACCAGCACTAAGGCTGGTTTAGGACTATATAGCTGTACATTTGTGTTAATCACTAAATACTTAGGTGATGATCTGCAATAAAAATGCTAGCTCAATCACAAACCTATCCATGTTGCCATCAATATGAATAGTTTATGGTATAGGGTTCTCATTCTACAGTGTAGTCACAGAAACCATGCTATACTAATCCTGCAGTAATTGTCATGAAAAAAATATAGATCGAGCAATCCGTGACGATCGACCACCATCGCCAAAGTGGTGCGCATTGCGTAGGCTGTCATGGTTGCTCAGAGAACTATCGGGAAAACTTGGCAGCTGTTATCTTTTTAATCTTTGCCTCAACTGATGATGCCATCAGTTTACGATGCATCTAGTCAACAAGCAATCGCGGAGACAACAACACCTTAATATGGAAATTTAGTGCCAACCAGCCTTTAGTAATTGTCATTTGTCCAAGCTGTTCATGGGTTAGTGTGAGGAGTTGGTCATGTTGTAACTCTTTGTTATACTTACAATACAAGCTAATTCAGCTCATGGAAAGCTTTGAGACACTCGCCTTTGGCAAAGATCAAACGTAATGCACTTTATTCAAAAAATTCCAACCAAATCTCTAAACTTTCAGAGTTTACTATAAGCTGCTACAAGTTTGCTACACTTCACGCTGCTGAGTGCTTATTTTCTTTTTATAATAAATAGTTCTAAAATGTGACAGGCATTTGTGTAAAGCGGGGTACCATATTTTAGGTTGTCTCCCTAATTTGGTGAGTGCAGTCTTTCCTGTAGGTTGTGCTACAAATAAAAATGTTGAACATTGGACTAAGTTAGCTAATAAGCAGGTGAGAAACAGGTTCTTAGTGTTGTTGTTTTTTAACTATAATACTTTTAGGCTACGCTAAAACATCCCCATACAACTAGCAGAGCTCTTAATTCAATAAAAGGTTAACTGTAATTTATCTCAGCATCAGTAAGGGCACTTTTCAGAGAGCGAATAGAGACAAGCTCCATCAAAACAATTGGCTATTCATAATTCAATGCAGCTCGCGCAATCAAGCGTGAAACTTCCTGCAATCAGTTTACATATAATGAAAAGAAGATGTATTGAGTATTGATTATTTCATAGCGAATCGCTACAATCATTTGCTATTCAGCCATAGCGAGATCCAAATACAGCCAAGAGAGGTTAGTGTATGCCAAGTTTATTTCAGCCAACTAAAGCAGCCGTGTGTACTAGTTAGCTAGTTAATGTTTACTTACATTTGCATCAAGTTTACAAAGATTACAAGCTACTAGTAAGTGTATTGTAGGTTTCTTTTAGTGCTTGTAAATTTGTTACTGAATAAACATTAGTAACTCAGTGTGTGCTGAATGGCATTTTCAATGAGATATATGCGGACTCAATGTTGAAAGACTTACACACAACTTCAGAAAAACCTATTTATTTGCATATTTATCTGCATCCGTACTGTGGCCAGCACCAGCAAAAGCTGTGACATGGGATTCATTGACTCTGTATCGATAACACTGTTTCCAGTTTGCAACAAAAATGGAATTATAGCACAATACACACAAACTAGGTGTCAGGCGGTACTAAAAGATTGCTATTGGAGGTTAGTAAGTTCCAAGCTCTTTTGAGACTTACTACCGTTCAATATCAATCTCTCATTTCTTTTCCATCCTCCAATCTAGTTTGGATGATGAAAACCAAAGTGATAGTACCACCCTTCAGGCTTCGATACATCTTAGATTATATTTACATGTATATTATAGTTCAATTGTTGCAAAAGATAATTACAAATTGTGGTTGTTCAAACTGAAAATTCTTTTACACAGACAGTGCTACAGATGACTCATGCTTCCTTACTCTTTTTACTAAAACATTTTCGTAAACAACATGTGATCAACAAGTAATAATTAGATCTCAGATTAAGTGTTGCTCATTTCAAAGCCAATAGTTAGCCTATATTCATTCCCTACTCAGTCAAGTGTCCAAGCAGAGATAACAGATATTCAGGATCTGCCACTTTGATTGCAGACAAGTAAACAAGCTCTATGTATTAGCTAGCCAGTTAAAGGGACACCTATATAAAGTTAAAATGATTGAATGCCAGATAGAGAGTGGTGGTTTTCCTAGCAATTTTGCAAAACACCAGAGTGACTTAAAAATAGCGTTCTTAAACTGTGAGTTTAAAGTAGCAAGGGACTTGTCATTAAAAGTTACTTACTCCAAATATACTTTATGTAAGTCAAAAATATGAAGTGGTTTACCTGTTGTATTATTTCAAATGGTTAACTTTTAGTCCAAATGTGGAGTGTCTTTCTTCACAGAACATTCTAACTAGTTTGAGCTAGTCCTAATATTAAGTTATCAGGGCAGCAGCTCGGAGCGTCAGACAGCAATCAATTTTTATGGAGAGTCTAATATTTTATTTTTGGCTGTATTTAGAGCTTGTTCTAAGGTATTGGAGGCTCTGCATAGAGTAGCTTTCAGTTTAAATGCTGTCACCTGTATGCAACTTCCTTTAACTGGATAATGGGAGGCTCAACTGTTTAAGTTCAGGCTAAACCAGTTAGCTATGTGAAAGCCTTTTAATTGGTCAACTAGCTGACAGAAAGTAGCTTAAATGTTTTGCATACGGATTAATTTGGTCAGAAATGAAACTATAAAAGTCAGCGGTATATACATATCAATCTCAAAGTTTGTTTCTGCGTGCTGTTAAAGTTTAGGAAGGAAATATCCGTTTCATGCTGGATTTGATCTTGGAGCCTCCCATTCACCAGGCACATATCTTACTAATTGCATTACATGAGATTTATGGATTCATTAGACAATATATGGCGCTATGCGGGTGAAAATACGCATACCGCTATATGTGTGGTGCAACGTCATTTCATGCTTGCTCTTATTAGTAACTTTGGCAGTAGGTTATTAGCTTACTAAAATTAGCCATTGGTAATCTGCCAGGCTAATGACAAGTGGCAAGCAACTACATTACCTGTCACTGTTTAAAGGATTATTTTTAACACCCGCGCAACTCCGAACATTCTGCTAGTATTAGATAAATGCAATGCTCGTTTGCATGTGAACATCAGTGTTTATTTGTACATTTTCTTTAAAATAAATCCAATGTTTTTCAAACTACGAAAATGTTTTAGGAATAACCCTCGAGCAGATACTACCGACAAAAATGATGTACATGTAATTAAGTTTAAGTGAGTTTATTATTTTAAATCTTTTTTACTAAGGTAAAGCTTTTTGCAGGTTTTACTGAACACCTTTTAAATACGTTTGTAGCCAAATATGAAAGGCAACATCACAAGCGACTGCTTTAACGCAGAGAAAGCTGCACTCATTTTGAAATAGTGCTAACAATATTAGGCATGGAAAAAGATATTTGCAACATTTACAATGAATTTATTTAAATAAACTCTGGTAGTTCTTTACAAATGACCAATTAAAAATGCTATAAGAGTAAACTCTGCAAACTCTCAATTTTAATGTATTTCTCATAACATGGGATATTTGATAGCCAACCTGAGTGTTTGTCTTGTGACTTGCTGCGGAAAGCCTTTTTGTATTCATACAACTTCCTACTAACTAACCCAGTGACAGTGACTTTGAAAAGACTTATTATGTCACATATGCATGTAATGTTGTCACATTCACAATAGAATAGTTGGCGAAAGAATTTTGAGCTATTTTCTATGTGTGCCCTCGTGCCTTTGAATTCCTTTTTATGGCTTCTTTATAGTAGGCATGAGCAGTATTTAATATTAGCAGTAAGCAGCAAAGAGCAATTAAGGCCTACGTTAAAACAAGATTGAAGTTACCTTCTGCAAATAACATTTAGTCAAGTTTGATTAACTCTATTGAAGTACTACGGATATTTATAAAGGAAATAGTCAATCAATGATTTTAAAGCTACTATTGCTAGTAAGAAAAACCTTCGGTGTTGGTGATTGTTGATACAAGCCTCACTTGTGTCTTGCTCTCAAGGAAACTCACACTACATTCAGGTGGTCAGATAAAATACATGAACTGTACTGATAAAACTGGTCTCAATATCACAGTTTTAATAGAAATAAAGAAGATGCTAAGTGTGACAAATTTCTATCAGTTAGGAAATATTCAGTTTTACCGAGCTCTCAAAGCTTAGAGTTTATCCTGTTGTATAATTCAAAAGTTCATTTTAAAAACCAAAAGTTCATACTAGCTTTTAAAGAAGAGAGTTGATTTTTAGGTTCATCTAAAGTTGGCTTCATAAGTCATGAGCTTTATTTGATCAAGTTTTTTTATGGCAGCCAAAATATAGTGCCTGTTGCATTTGCTTAACTTTTGAATGATAGTGATTTTTTTGGTCTATGTTCCAACAAACACTGAGCCTAAATTGACAGGTTAGAAATTTATTTGCGAAGAGGGAAAAATGGGCAAAACGGCTAAAAATTTATGCGGAAAAAAATAAACCCCAATTTGAATGAGATATTTAGTGATAGTATAACAGTCAAACATATTTTGACTTAATTTCTAATGAGCAGATACAACAATACAAACTTTTTAAACTAAATAAATATAAAATAAATAATAAATTAAGTAAATATGCAGAATTTATATAAGCAAATGATGGATGATTAAAATTGTCATTGTTGAAAGTAATGGTTGTTTAAGGACGAGGTTGTCTAGGTTGAAAGTGATAGGTGAGGGTTGAAAATGTCTTATACTATTAAATATTTTCAATTTTCTGACACTTGTTGGTCTTAAAATTATATTTTATACGCTACTATGCCACCTAGCAAAAGATATAAAGCAACAAATTTAGCTACCAGAATACAACGTACATGTATATGGTATGTAAAGCTAAATATTGGGATGGCAAGTTGATAATACAAAATAATACAAGTGTGGAAGTTACAATATTTATGTTACAAGCGTAAGCAGTGATAAGAAATCCGTTCACTAAAAACTAGCAGGCCTGCTGACTACAGACATACTCTTAGCACAGTATGCTCACAGTAGCTATTGAGGAACGTTGGCAAAGATATTTTGGTTATTGATTAACAGCAAATGGTGCTTTTGCATTGTTGCTTCGTTGTACTGAAAATACGATTTGCCGTGATTAAGTTCTGATAGTAAAGAGTGATTTACAGCTAACTAAACTTTGATCATGTTTACCTTTGATCTATTTAGTGTTTGTTATACTATATCATTATTATAATATATTATTAATATTTGGCTTGTACCACAACAGACAACACAACTGAACCCTTATTGTGATTATTCAACTAGCAATGGTTGGTTTAAAAAAAATCTATATGTTCATCAGATAAGTAAACGGCGCATGCTAGAAAGCTTTTCATTTGTTGCCTAAGCTTCGGTATTACTAATCAGCTCTTCAATATTTAAATAGCTCATCTTACAAAACTGCAAACATCAAGTATAGATACTTAAGCTGTTTTGGTTCATTGGTTGTTTCATGACAAAAAAGCCGTTGACTCGCCGTGCACCAAATGAAAAGAAAATCGGGTCATATTGAGATGATGCATTGAGATACAACCCAGTTTCATGCATTAAAAAGTTGTTAATTCTTTGAAGATAGTGTATCCCAATACAAGATAAGTAAACATAATATGATAGTTTACCCATATATAAAATTAGATAACATCAGAATCAGTGACAGACACTGAACAAACTGATTGTTAGTGAAAATGACTAATCAACCTCTTCTTCCTAAATATATTTGTTAAATCTCAGTCAGGGTGACCAAAAGTTAATATTGATTTTTTGTGTATACATATTGGTAAATAATCGTTTCCTCACACCTGTAAGCACAAGTGGATAGTACTGTTTATTAATGTTTGGATCTCCATTTAGAAACATATATCTCCATTGTGGAAAAAAACATTTGAAATGTGCTTGCATATAACAACAATTGTGATTCCCGCAGCCAAGGATGATCTGGGTGCAATAAAACATACATTGTATTGTGTTACACATCTATACATATATATAGATGTTGTGTAAGACTTTTGCTACTTGACATTCTCAAAAACTTTATATAAAATACTATAATAAATTAGCATATTTTACTTTAAAAAGAATTGATCTGAACTTTACTAACCAAGTAGCCAGCTTTATAAACTTTTTGCAAGTTGAAGGTAGTTCTGTCTCTTTACTAATTTAACTAAAATGCCTCTGTGTTTTTGAAAATAGCATGACACTAACTGTAATTGTATTTCAGTGCAATGTTTAAATGAAAATTCGAGTTTTATGGTGTGCTACTACATGTATGTTATCAAAATAGGAAAAAGAATAAAAACAGCAAGTAATAGCAAAAAAGAAATAGACAAAAACACAAATAAAGCACTGAGTTTAATGCTATTTTACTTTACCAGTGTTACTTCTGGACCTTTAACGATCACAATGGAGCATTCACCGCAAATGCAGCAGCCACAACAACCACTACAGCAACCACCACAACAGTCCCTACAGCCACAGTATGCTGCACAACCTGGTGTTACAATTGTCACACAGAATCCTCCAGGAGAAGGTTATAAACTGAAGGCAGCAGCCCTAAAACAGTTGAAGGGGTGAGCAAACTGTTTGGTAGTTTAATTTAATACGAAGTTGTATCTTGGTAGGTGATTAGTAAAAGCATCAGATATAAGATATAACAAAAATAAGTAATTTTTTAAATATATTTCTGTCCATTTAGATAAAATAATTTTGTGGTTTAGGATACCTAAAGTTAATAGCTAATGCTAGCCAACAAATTACAAAAAATAAATAATATGAATTTGACTGAGCATCTATAAAGTGTTATATCTGGCTTTACAGAAAAAAATTCAGACAGTATGAGTCTCGGCTCTTTTCAATTTCTGCTTGAACAACACAAAATAAAAGAGAATAAAGAAAATAATTTGAAGAAATCTGCCGAAGGCAAAAAAGTGTAAAGCTTGAATTAAATTGATTACAATTGTCTCAAATAGTTGGTAGTTTGCTACAGTTTAAAAAATAATTTATTGTTCACATGCAAAAATATGTTACAGGATAATTCAATGTTCATAGATTGCAGAGGTTTCTGTTTTGACGATCTAAGAACAAATGTTTCTTTACAGGTTGTCAGTCACTCAAGTAGTAATGGGAGCACTTTGTATTTTATTCGGAATCATTCTCATACCTGTTGAACTCAGCACAAATAATGCCTGGATTTCTGTCATTGGTTATGGCATTTGGAGTGGAGTCTACGTGAGTAGGCCTATTTATGAACCAAGATGATTTTTACAATATTCATATCTACAAGAATGGTTTTTTCATGATGCTAACCATAAAAACAACACAATCATGTCGGGTATAAAAATGAAAAAGCAGTTATTTTGCCAAACACAAAAAATTAAAACAAACTTGGGATACTGTTAGGAGACTACAATGGACAATCAATGCATTACATTGTGAATGGAATTTACTATGTCATTATAATATTATACATAGCTGGTTGTTTATAGAATAATTACATAATAAATTTGCTTGCTTAAGGTATAATTCAAGGATAATACTTTTGCTATAACAGCTCTCTATTCATATTTACTTGGGATGTGTTTTACCAATTCATTGTAAACTCAGGACTGGAATAAAGAACATTACAGTGAGAACACAACAAATACACATATATGTATACATATGTAGACAATGGTAATTTTATTATAGCTTTAGTTAGTAAGCTAGTTCGTAGCAGTCAGTAATGGAACAGATTTTTAAGTGATTCTGTTGTTAGCAGAAAATCTAGGTTTTTGGTTTGAGGTTACATTAGGCAAGCTCAATCTATTCAATGAACCAATCTATGAGTCTACAAGTTATTAGTTAGTATTAGCATATTATTTACTAGTCTATTTGTCAAAAAGTCAGAAACAATCAACGTCAGCCTGAGCAGCTGAAATAAAGATTGGTAGCTAAATACATGAGAAAGAACTGTGTCGCATAGCCTACTGTGTCACATAGCTTGCTGTGTCACATAGCTTGCTGTGTCACATAGCGTACTGTGTAACATAGCGTACTGTGTCAAATAGCTTACTGTGTCACATAGCTTACTGTGTCACACAGCTTACTGTGTCACACAATCTACCATATCACATAGTATACCATATAACATAGTCTACCATACCACATAGTCTATCATATCACATAGTATACCATGTCACATAGTCTACTATGTCACATAGTCTCCCATATCACACAGTCTACCATATCATATAGTCTACCATATAACATAGTCTACCATACCACATAGTCTACCGTACCACATAGTCTATCATATCACATAGTATACCATGTCACATAGTCTACCATGTCACATAGTTTACCATGTCACACAGTCTACCATATCATATAGTCTACCATATCACATAGTCTACCATGTCACAAAGTCTACCATATCACATAGTCTACCATGTCACATAGTCTACCATATCACATAGTGTACTATATCACATAGTCTACCATATATCATAGTATATCAAATCACATAGTCTACCATATCACATAGTCTACCATATCACATAGTCTATCATATCACATAGACTACCAGGTTATAAAGCCTGTTTTGTCACAACAGGTTTAACAAAATACAGCTGTAACTTTTGTAGCAATATGAACAGGTGTTAAACATTGTTTTCTTTTTTAAACAATATACTGACATGTTATGACACACCGGTATGTTGGTGATGCAATAAGTATCAGTTCTGGTCTCATTAGTGCAATGGTGTGTTAATCTCTGACTAGCGGTAGTGACAGAAAGCAAAAATAGTTCTAAGTAACAGATTTGTTTTTATATGAATTCAACTACCTGAAGAACAATTTCACGGAAGTTTTAACTACTGTTGGTTTAATACTAAAGATAATGAGTTAGTGTGTGCACCTTCAGCCACACATGGAGCTAGGTTACATGACAGATCTGATGCCCTAAATATAAACAATTTCAAATAAATATGAAAATATGCTAACATTGGTTGATGTTATTCCAGCTTGCAAAACTGTGAAGCTGTAAATTAAAAAGGAACATTTAGTAACACATTTTCTAACATTGACTTTATTTACAGTTTGTTCTTGTTGGAGGAATCGGGCTCGGTGCTGTCAAGCATAACACTGGAGGCTGGGTAAGTAATGTTCCAACAAGGGGTATTGTGCCTGGATGTGATGTGAGGTTAGACTATAGATATGTCATATTGTGGAGGACGGGACTATACTAAACCATATGTTTGTGCTTGAGACCACATTATGCCTAGTCACTTATGTATATTTCTTAACCTGTTAACTGTTAACCGCAACATGTTGTATATTTCTTAACCTGTTAACTGTTAACCGTAACCTGTTGTATATTTCTTAACCTATTTCTTTACCGGGTATGATAATACCCTGGTAAAACTGTTATATAATACTACATTTTTGGGCCTGCTTCACAGGCCTGCTAGCACCCCATTATGCCTATTGTCTGGGCCTGCCTCACAGGCCTGATGTGAAACAATGAATGTTATATAATTGTGGGCGGAGCAAATAGTATAAAAGGAGAAGGCATAAGCCAACTCTTTGGGATTCTGCTAACGGATTTTATACTGTCAAGACGAAGTTATACATGTACTGATATACGCTAAATACACTATACTTATTCTTATAAACTGCCTACGTTTGATGCCTGCCTGGTTGGCATAAGGAGGATCCTTCCGCCAGAACTGATCTGGCTTCGAAACACGAACTGCTTGGGGGAGACACCTAAGGAAGGCTAGGGGTGGGCTACGTTACGATCGGACCGGATCAGAAATGCGATAGCATTGGGGATCAGGCCCTCCAGTGAGTAGTCGGGACCTGAACTAGCCAAGATAGGGTCTCAGAGAGCAGGCCGTGCTAGCCTTCCAAGTGAGCCTGAACTGCGGATACCCAGCCGCGGCCTGACCCGACCACTAGGTGTGTCAGGCAGGCCGATGAGGGGAAGGCCCAGTGTTCAGACTGCACTGCCTTGCTAGGAAAAGTAAAGCTGGCTCAGCTACCGGGGCCAGACCTTTACAATATTATAACGATCATATTCAATATGACTGAGCTAAATGAACCTGTATGGTTTTATACAATATCAATCAGGGAGCTAAATCAGACTGCGGTATTTGATACAGATACATTATCTTAATATGAATTCTGACATTAACAGCAAAACTTTATAATGTATTAAAATGAAGACATGTTATGGTTTTAGTGCAAACTAAATCAAAATACATGAGGTTTACTGCGTCTAAATACACTAGCTCCCTTTTATTTTTCTCTCCAGTAGGTCAGACAGAAACAGCAGATATAAGTTGTCAATTTAGTCTATTTAGTTCAAAGTATTTTGTTATTTTAGAATTGTTTTATGTGTTGCAATGGTGGAAATTAGATATAGTAAAAATATTTGTATTTGCACATATAACTTTGTTTGATTTTAGATCACTTCCACTATGGTTCTTAACATCGTCAGCTCCGCTTTATTCTTTTTACCGCTGATTTCGATGGCTTCCGCTGGTTTGGGTCTTAATGCTTCTTATGGTTGTGGAGGTTACTACTACTACATATCTTGCTCAGTAAGTGTCAATCTTTCAAGTAACAATTAAATGTGTTTCTCACTAGGGATAGAGCTAAAGTTAACCAGTATTAGTAAATACTACCCCTCAGGAACCGATATTGTTAGGTGTTCAAGGAAGTTGCCAGTTTATCAAGTACCTAATAAACTTTTTATCTATTATTCATAATCAGCCAAGTTATAGTTAAAAGCTATCCAAATTCTTTTGTGCAATAAAAGCTGACATAGAAGTATTTTATGATGGTACTATCGCTGATGACCTAGCGTGGAGAATAGACAAACAAAATATGGCTAATGCGGTAGCCGCAAATCCACCACTACCAAGCAAAGTGGGACAAAGTTGGAATCATCAATTGTATCAGACATGAATACACGAGGTTGTCAAAGATTACTTAAGACCTACTTTATTTTAATTTCTCACAGTAACCCTAACAATAGGCATAAATATATCAACTTTAGTGTGTATTACCGGTATATTTTGTGACTTGCGAAGTTTTTCAACCAAAGCATAAAACTTCAAAAGCTGCACAATTTAGCTGCAGCAAGCATGTTCACTCTACTTTTTGGATTTTCGCAGGCACCAATAATTGGTATGGAAGGCTTGAAAGTGAAGTTCACAAAATTTTTGCAGTTAAAACACTTCCAAAATAAACCATTACTAAATTTACTTTGCACAGTTGATAAGAAGATCTAATGCTCTTTGTATGAATCATTAACAAATGGCTGGCTTTTACACTAAGTTGTTAAAAATATATTTGACAATCCCATTTTCAAAGTAGAACATGCTAAACTTGTTTGCAGGCAGCAAAGGCTGCTTTGGCCTTGAACATCCTTTTGGTTCTGATCTCTCTTGCGGAGTTGGTGATCACGATATGGAGTGCCGTACTCTGTGGTGGAGCTGTCTGTAGTTGCTGCCTTCCAACTCGCTCAAACCATCATGTGCAGTACGCTGCCCCTGCTCTCCAAACTCAACAGCAGTATGTGGTTTACCCTGGAACAGTTCCAGCTTATCAAGTCAACATGGGTGGCTATCAAGTCACAACAGCTGGTCAAGTTCCAACAGGTACCGGTTTTGAGTCTAAAATCATTATAGTTATGTAGCATGAAGTGTAAGTAGCATGGAGTATAATTATATAAGATGTAATTAGCATGAAATATATATATATATATATATACATACAGATATATAGTACCTATATATATATAGGTTATATCTATATATATGTATATATATATCTCAAAGTTGGTCTGCTCAACTATAACTATTTTATTATCGTAGAATAAAAAAACTTGCAAAACAAGAGATTTGACCTTGGACCCTCCCATTCACCAGTCCAATGCCTTACTAACTAAGCCACAGAGCTTGATCAATTGGCCAAACGATATATGTCAGTATATGGAAGCAGATAGGCTAGCGTTTTTGGTCATGACCTTAAGAATTGGTATAGCTCTATAGAGGCCGCAGCTCTTATTAGTAAGCTTACTCAAGTATCCCATTAGCAATGTGCCAGGCTAATAGAGAGTAGCAGGAAACTTTCATTACCTCTACTCTCAAACAGATTTTTAAAGCACATAAATTACATAATTTTTTATTGTATATTTCAATACATCAAAGTCTTGGCTTTCCAAATAGCTATTGTTTGCCATGGTGAGACAGTCATTGGTTGGTGTTTATAGGATTTCCCCAGAGCTCTACTGCAAAAAAGTTTACTGGCATAGTCTCGAAAATTGTGACGTCACAATTATCATATTCGTTGTTGTGTGCTCTTACCGATTATTTATCAACTACAATAATGACGATAATGACGCTAGTGGCAGGCGAAGGTAGGACAACTTCAGAGAGTTAATGAAGATGACAAAGGAATCAGTGTCATTAGTTCTCCATATACATATTATTTCTATGATAAGTACCTCAGACTCCAAGAACCATGCTATATTTTCCCGATGATATTATGCACTAGCTCTTTATTTTTAATGTGATGTTGAGGGTGACAACTGAGACTAATTAATTTCAAGCATTGCGTGATCTTGAAAATGCGATTGAAATTTAGTCCTAGGGCCACACAACCACAGGTCATAGTTTAATTGATGTGATCAAACCTTTTATACCTTTATCAACGACAGTACATTTATTGAAGCATAATTAATTAACCCAGAACATGTGTTTGTATTGGTCGGGGCGTTAGCACGATCGCGGGCATTGTTGATTATTTAGAATCTTAGTTATTATTAGCGCTCTCCAGGTTTAACAGCACCGATTGTCACAGAAAAACGCAGCCTCAATGGCAGCAAAAGGGATTGATGACCTAAGGCTAAATGAAAACTATGACGTCACATTTTGAGTACCTAAACCAAGTGTTTTTTTGCAGGACGTACTTTTGACACCCCGTTTTTCATAGCTCTATTATTCTTTGTGTAATGAATATAGGCTCATTCGAAAGCCCAGACTCTGATGTATTGAAATATATAATAAAAAAATTATGTAATTTATGTGCTTTAATACCCAATCAAGCCAGATAGCACGTTTTGTATGTATATATTCATGCTACTTGCAGCGTTATTTTGACTAATTTACCCCCATCAACACAGCTCAGATTTGGGAAAGGAGGTCAAAAAAATTTCCATTGCCAATGAGAGTTGACTTTTTGCCATGAAACAATTGTGCGATCTCCCAGATTATAAAAAGATCAATGCTTTACAAAAGAGGGCTCATATAACAAAAATGATGAAGTTGCTATGACACCAGTTATATATATATATATATATATATATATATATATATATATATATATATATATATATATATATATATATATATATAGGTTATGTACATTATTTAAGAGAAGATTATTGCATTCAAAAATTAATTTAATTTCTGGTACATGATTTCTAAACATAGAAAATGAGGGGTTGATTTTGACACTGCTTCTATCCTGTTTGAGAATTACCATAGCTAAATTAGAACATAACCTTTTAGGTGTACAGTGAACTGTTTAAAAGTTGTAGTTATTAAGGTGTAACTGTTTTATTATCATTGACACATCATGAAACTCGTCTTTGATAAGGAGAGACAACTACTAATTTCTTCCTTGCCTTCCCAGTATAATAAACCATTATTGCGTTTTAGCTCCAACACTGGTACATCAGCAGCCACCGGTTGGTTATAGTGCTCAGCCACAGCAGCCTCCTGCATACTATGATATTGGACAGACCAATCCTCACCAGAATTTCCAACCTGCCAACTACCCTAACAATCCTAAATAATTGGTTTAGTAAGATATAGCTATTTTAAAGGCTATCAGAAATGTTATATGCATATATTAGCAACAGTAAAAACATTGTCACTGAATATTAATCAGTGTGTACATCAATGTGTCTGGTAAGAAATTCATATTTTTATACATAATTTTCAACTATTTCACTGTTTTTTTCGCTAAATTCACTTCTTTTCCGCTAAGTTCACTGTGTTTTTCTCTCTTCACTAACAATGGGAACAATCACAAATATATGAAACGTTACCTTGATATGTTTGTTAACGCTATTTATGAGCAGATAACTTCTTACTGCATTAATAACACAAGAAGTTTTTAAAAAAGGTACGGAAGTTGCTTGTTCCTTTCACATGATCAGGCAACGTCCAACTAATACATTATTCACTTATCCAAAATATTTAGTTGCTTTGTTTCATTTTGAAGCAACTTGGTCTAAATGTTTCAAATATTTTTTATTCAGAATAATTAATGAGCAACATATAGATCAACATATACAATAAAATCTAGAAAGCAGAAGACGCTCGCATTAGACCGGCAGCCTTTCGTGCAAACACAAACATTCCCGTTTACATCCTTTTTTTCATTTGAGCTGTAACTAATGTTACCTCAAGCTCATATGATATTCTGTAAATCTAATAAAGTGACAGTTCTAACATACAGGCAATATTAATAAAATACTCACTTTGCCTGTTCCTAGCTACAGCTCCATGTACTCCCGACATTAAAAAGTCAATTGTAAAAAAGACTTTGAAGGATTTAATGATTAAATTAATTAGTGTAATCTTGAAACAATGTAGAGGATGCTAGCCAACTCTAACCTGGCCAAAGATTCAGCTAACCGGCCGGCTACAGGACCTTTAGGCCAGCAAAAAGACTGAGCAGACAAGATAGGTAAAAAAAGAGACGACAGTATCCTACTGGGCGGAGAAAAAGATTGACGAGTCGGGCCGAGAGCACGGCTAACTGGCAACTGGCCAGGACTAAGAGAATCAGCCAGAGTGGAACAATTGGTCTGAGATGCCTACAGCAATCTGCTGGAGCCCCCCTCCTGGCCAACACTTTAAAGGAAATATTTTGCAGCCATGAGATCGACCCCGGTCTGTAATGGTACCGATTGACTGTTTCCACTCCCATGTTGACTGACACAATGCGAACTGTCACAAGTTTATCAACATTAAAATTGAAGAGTAGCAATAACTACCCGTCAGATACCTGGAAGAAAAGCCAGCTAGCCAGATGTTGCCAATTCTCAGCCGATTTATTAGCCATTTTGCACTCTGGGTGCAGTAGCTAACAAAGCAGGTCTGACAGCTGCAAAACAAATGGCACAGCGCCAAAGAGACAATATCGGTTAACTTCTTTTAGTGGTGGAACTACGGAGGACAGAGACAAGTCTGACTTGACTGCCTAAGCCAGAAGTTCCTGAATGAAAGAAACATTGTTGTGTTGCAACTGGTTGCCCAACGGCCATCACCACTTTTAATAGGTGTACCAGCCAGCCAGACAAATCCACTGAGCAAGGATGGACTCCGAAAAAAGTCTCCAAAGTTTCACGAGATTAAATAGAAGAAAGCAATAGCCACAGTCAGCTGGCAGTTGAGACTTACTAGCATTTTACAAGGTAAACCAACTGCCAGCACAGCTCAGAAATGTAAAGACCAAAGAGGTATTTGTGACGAGCCAGATGAGCGAGGAAGCCATCTTGATTTAAGCGGTCATCTTGTTTTAACACATCGTTGAAGTGTTAAAACATGAATTGCAATATAATTATTAGTAAATAACCATGTAATTTAACCAATGTAAAAATAATTATCATTTATGAGTTTTAATAATTTGTAGCTATTCACATAAGTAAAGCTAAAGACGACAATGCTTAGCATTGCAGTAAGTTACCCTGCCAAGTAGTTGAGTAACTGCTTATAACTAGAAGGTTTATATTTTAACTAAAACCAACTTTAGGGTGCAGTAAAACATTCTCATAAAATACAACTAGGAAAATTATCTATTTTATAAAAGGTCATCTTAGCTCTTGATTAGGTTACGGGTAAAGTATTGATTATTTCACAGCAAATCTTTGCATTCATTTGCTGCTCCTTCATAGCAGAATACAAGTATAGCTAAAAGGAGTAGGGGATCTGTCACTTTGATATCAGTCCACTAATAGATATGTATATACTAGCTAGTTATAGATCAACTGACACATAAATTTTTAATGAATGGAAAGCCAGAAAGGAGGAGGTATTTTTAAGCCATTTTGCAAAACAAAAGTAGTTCAGAAGTACCTCTTAAACAGTGATTTTAAAATATTATGTGAACATAGTGCTGCTCTGTAACTAGTCTGAGCTAGTTCTCAATTACATGTAAGTTAACAAGGTAACATTTTAGTCTATTGAAGACGTAAAAGGAGCCTAGCCAAAAAACGACAATTGAAAAAATGGAAAGCGAAATTAGGAAAGGTTTAGTGTTACGTAAGATTAAAACTTTTTTAATTATGTGTATAGAATGCCAAGCTAATTTAAATTTAAATCTGGTGTTACTTAGTGTCACAAAAGTGTAGTGTACTAAAGGTGCTGTTAAGTCTCTCTCACAACACTGTTAGCCATTACCAATTGTCTCAAAGGTAAGGACTTCATCAGTATTTTTCATAATTTTTTACATACATATATATTATATTGTATGCACAATAATATTTTATTTCAGATTAACCACTATAAATGTATCTGTTACTCAGTCAGCATAGCTGTTAAATTATTACAATTGCAATCAAGTTTCCCATTTTAGTATCCAGTTTTTGAGCGTTTTCTTCAGAGAATGGGAACAGACTGATTTGGTTTTATTCATTTTATGTAAAATAATTTGCTTCGAGATACACATGAATTAGCATATGTGCTCACTCCCGGATTTCATTAAGCCATATCTCAAGATAATACTGTATTGTGTTATCAAGTAAGTAATACAACATTCACATCAAATTGAAATGGGAGGTTTTGAAAGGTTTGGTTGAGGGCAACACAAAGCGGCTCAAAGAAAATCAATATATGGACAGTTTCATGATTTTTCCACATAGACGAGTCATAAGAGAGAAACAGAGTATTGGTAACTAAAATACAGAATAGCAGTGGTCAGCCATCAGTCATAATACACTTTAAGTATAACTACAGTAAAAGGAAAACCTTCAAATTTCAATGATATTATTATGACAAAATGAATAATGTGAGAGAACTAATGAGTCTTACTCATTTGTATAATGCACATTCGTACACGCATAATATGAATTGGAGGCAGCAGCCAATCTAAATTAAGGTCTAAACTTTTGAAGAAGTAAGCCTGTTATAGCTAAACAAACTAGATGATAATAAAACAACATCAATTCTGAGCTTTCCAACTTGTGTTACAAGGGTTAGGAAAATAGGTATATTTCTTTTTATACAAGACATGATTAACACTATGCTTACACACCCTCAGTTAACAATTTAGCTTCCAAGAGTTTAAAGCTCACGCATAGCACTTGGTTTCTATTCTGTTATATTTTCGGAAACAAAGTGAAAATGTACAAATTATCAAGCCCAAGTATAGGTAAGAGGACATTAAAAAACTATTACAATTCAGTATATGCTAGCTTGCCATAAGAACAGTTTATGCCCAAGTACAACCGTCAAGTGACATTATGGCTAGGAACAGACTCGAAGCTTAATTATGTGCAGACAGTCACATCTGATTTGATGAAATTTTCAATTGATTAAAACTTGATAGATCAATCATAAAATTGAATGATTATTGGTTTAATTAGAACTTTATTGTTTTAGTAAAGTGTTTTGTTTAAGTAAATTGTTTAACTAATAATTTGGTATCCTGAAGTTGCCGAGTTAGAACCAGGATTTTGTCTGTCCTCTCTAAATAATCACAAAACTGTTGAAAACGGTGACCCAGATGAAACGATAAGACTTTATATACCGCTTTTTATTGTACCATTGCTAAAGACTGTTCACAATTCTGGTGTACTGCAGGTGGCTCTTTTCAAAACCAGTCCTCTGTTTGAAATAATAGAATGTTACTGAATGCTAGGAAGATAGAAGTAATGAACCTAAACATCAATTAACCAAATAGCTAACTAAGATGATATGGTAGTTGAAAATGTATCAACAATCACTTATAGTTATGCTTATTACTAGATTTATTATTAATATTTATTTATTACTTATATTACATGTATATACATACATATAATTTATTATATATTTATTACTGAACATTATTAAGATAGAAGCAATGTACAAAAGTCTGAGTAGCACCAATAAATATTTTAAATCATGAGGTCAATGAAGATGAAGCTATAACAACTAATAAATGCTGAAAATTTCAATGATTTTGTTGAAAACAAACTACTTTTATTAAGAATATCAACTTGATAATGCGATCCATTTAATAAAACTTTAGTCGAGTCTCTGAGTCATGAGAAGTTAAATCTCAATTGTCACATGTTCTCTCTATTACATGTGGCTTAAAGATTGCCTTGCAATAAAATTTACTTTACTGTTATTTGATATCAAAAAGTTTACCATGTCTTACTCTGTTGTGTTGTCAGTTCCAAATATGTGGAAATGTGATTAAATGCTCTTAAAAGCTCGAAAACGAACAGTTTAGGAAAATTAGCCTTATTGGTTAGAATCCCTTAATTTTGACGATGTATTCAACTTGGCTTGGTTATTTTTTGACACGTGATGATATCATGTGAAATGAAAGGTCAATAAAAGGCTCAATATAAAATTTCCTGTAGCTTAAGTTTATGACAAACAGATCAGGTGCTATCGGAAAACCCTTATCATATATGTAGTAATGGCGTGCTTCTGTCAAAACACAACAAAGTTTGGTAATGTATATTTGTTCTCTAGTAGATAAACACACCGTCAGAACTAGTTTTTATATAAGCTACCTTAGGTGGTCCTAATACTTATCAAGGGCTTCTTCTGAAACTGTCACATTAACCCGAAAGGGTGCATTTTGCAACACGTCCAGTCTGACAGAACCAGGTAGCCATTTCACTTGCCAGTGGTTCAGTACTTCACTTCAACGAGCCCACGCTGTCAGTGCGGTACAGGGAGCCTCCAAGTTTGGGTCTACATAGTTTCGAAAGACCAGCAATTTAAGGTTGAAAACTTGCTGAGAGCTTTTTGTCAGATCGGCATTAAGCAGGACTCAAACCACCAACCCCATAGTTGCCAGGCAAAGGCACTACCACTAGGCCACCCTGACATCCTGTCATCAAATATAGATGCTCGCTAATTCACAGTTTCGTTTCAGTTTGGTCAAATCATCTAGTCATATTCTGATCAAATGACCCACATTTCTTGCCAAATGAGGCAAACAATTTCTGCAGCACTTTTCAACCATCACAAGTGAACAACAAGCTCCTCATGTTTATCAGAGGATGATATGCACCCTCTCGAGCTAAAGTTGTAGAATTAAACTGATTTTTAGGCTAGGTTTTGAGATATAGTGCTCAAAGTGATTGTATTACAATGATAAGGAAATAGGCGCGTACGAACAATGACATGGTTTTATTGAATGCGTTAGATATATATGTGAGAATATTTTGATGAATGAGGTTGCATGAATGTGTGAACAGAAGCAAATTGTGTTCAACTATGTCACATTTGTGCCATTTTTGAGAGGGATTCCAATCTACAGTCGTTTTCATGATGGCTGTGATTACCTGTTCATTTTTGAGCTTATAAGAGCATGCAATCACAGTTCCACATATTTCGAACCTACAACACAGCAGAGTAAGACATGGTGGACCTTTTGATACCAAATAACCATAATGTAAATTTTGTTGCGAGTCAACCTTTAATGAATGTTTTGTCATAATGAAAACTTATTCAAAAATATAACAAGTAGTTATATAAAGCATGATAAAATATTTTTAGGTTGTTTCCTTTAATTTTGTAAGTTTGTAGGTGCTGAAATTAGGCTCAACATATATTTACACTTACTAATGTCTATTCTCCTTCAATTACTGAATAAATCTTGTATGTGATAATAAAAGATGATTCTTCTGTATGCTTACTGATAATTTCTTTGATTAAGAACATATGCTTTGAGCTACAACTGCTTTTGCCACAAAGTGCCGTGACACCAGATAGAGAATTTCTTTTTAATATGATTATAAATAAATTATAACTTAATGTAAAAGTTGACAAAAAGTTGTGTTGTATAACTGAGAAGTCATTCACCTAAGTAAGTGCTGCATATGACAATGTTGAACATTGCAGTAAGTAACTGTGTTAAGTAACTGAAGAACTGTTTATTTAATTTGTTGATGCTTATGCTAACATTTTTTTAGAGTGCTCTAAAACGTCTTCATACAAACAATGGGGTTCTTTATTTTATAGTAGGTCACATCTAATTTACATCTATCAGCACCAGTAATAACGCTCGTCAAAGCGCCAAAATAAAACTAGAACCAGTTGAAACAAGGGATTTTTATAACGCTTTACAGCTTGCAAGTAGAGCTCAATGTAAACAGTAAAATGAATGCATACTGTTTATCTCCCGTGTTGATGTCGAGTATTGATTATATTATACCCAATCATTAAAGCTGTTTCTCAGTCATAGTGAGATACAGAAAAAGCCAAGAGAGGTGAGTGATCTGCCAATCGGCTTCCTATCAACTAATTATAGAACTGTATATACTAGCTATATAAGTAGTTATAAGTCGACTGATATATAAATTTTAGGTAAATAGGAATCTGGAGAGGATGTGGGAGATCGCTTAACAATTTTGCAAACTTGAAACTGCTTTAAAATTAGCTATTAAACAGTTAAACATAGCTGGTAAAAATATTCATGGGTTTATCACAACAAGTTTCCTTCTTTTAAATTTTGAAATATAAAATGATCCAGCTACTGTATGAGTCACAAGCGATGTCTTTATGTCTTAATATCAAGTTTCTTTCTTCACGGGCAACTCTAACTAATCTGAGCTAGTTTTAATATTAAGTTATCACTGCAGCTGCTTAATGCATTAAAATACAATACAAGTATTTGGTTTGAAGATGTCCCATATTTTAGATTGGGCTCTACACAAATGGCATCTCTTGCATAAACTTATACTTAACTTGATAACATAAGAGGCAACTGACTACGCTGAGGATAAACCCAGTAGCATTCCAAAAGCATCCTAATCGCTCAAATAGCTCACAGACGTTAGCTCAAACACTTTGTGTGACTGATGAAACTAAATAGAAATAAACCTACCACAAGTAGCTTATGATATTAGATTAAGGTAATAACAGCTTAAGCATGATTAATGGGTTGTATTTGTATATTCTTTGCTAGGAAACAAAGAAATGTTTAATTAACATCAAATTAAAGATTTTTTCTTGACCAAATAGTAATATCCAAAAAAGATCTAAGCAAATTTAAGCACAATTGTCATTTCATTTTTTTCTTAATAAGCCTGGGCATGACAGAGTTTTAAAAGTTTCCTTGGCAGCTCTAAAAAAAGCAATGTCACATACAACTTCGGTATTGCAACACATAGTTGTACAATATGGTAATAAAACATAATGTACAGTACCAACATTATCAGGCGTGAAAAACAATGCTTACAATGCTTCCTGCAAGTTTATTTGAATAACGACAGCATTGCTTACCTTTGGTAGTTCTCTAAATACCTGATTAAATAGCAGGACTTTGGCATAATTTACTACAGCGTAGAAGCTGATCGATAGTAAACACTACAAACTCAGAGTAAATATGTATTTCTATTAATATGGGATATTTGATAGTCAATATTAGTATTTGTCTTGTGACCCACTGCGGAAGGGCTGTTTGTATATTTACATAATTTATCACTGACCAACCTATTGACAGCAACTTGGAAAAGGTTTATCATGTTGTACACACAAGTATTGCTGGCACATTTGCATTAGACTATTTAAACCATAACTGTCACGAACAACTTTTATTGTATTTACTAGGTAAATCAGACACGCTGATTCCGATTTTGTACTCAAAATAAAGATTAGTCCACTAACCTTCAAAGTAATTTAGGCTTTTTTAAAGCGTTTCAATATCCGTTTCGAAAACAACACAATCGGCATTACAAGCTCCGCCCATAAATATGTGACGAAACCTAGCTTTTTCAGAAACGGAAGTTAGGAAAGTTTAGTCCGATTTAGAATAATAGAGATGGGTGTCTTAAAACCCATTATTATCTAAATCCAGCCTGTAAAATAATTTCAGCTTTTTATGAAAAGGATATAAACTATTTAAAATTGCTCGCAGCTTGTTACATGACGTTTAAATGGGCTGGACGCCAAGAAAAATGAGCTCAAAAAGCGCGGTTTTATCACGAGCTAGCGTTGTTATCACGCTTTTTAAATATGCAATGCTAAATAGCTTATCTACCTTTCAGAAAAGACTGATATTATTTTTAAAGCTGGATTTAGATATTAATAGATTTTAAAACACCCATCTCTATTATTCTAAATCGGTCTAAACATCTCTACGTAACTTCTGTTCCTAAAAAGCTAGGTTACGTCAAGTATTTATGGGCGGAGCTTGTTAAGCCGATCGTGTTGTTTTCAAGACCGATATTAAAACGCTATAAAAAATCCTTTATTACTCTGAAAGTTAGTGGCCTAATCTTTATTTTGATTACAAAATCGGAATCAGCATGTCTGATTTACCTAGTAAACACGATAAAAGTTGTTCGTGGCAGTTATGGTTTAAGAGAATAGTTTTTTAGTGGTGTCCTACATTATATGGGCCCACAGGCCTTTGAAATTTTTTAATGTTTTTTATGGTAGGCATGAGCCATATTTATCAGTAGCAGTCGACACACAATAAGCAATTAAGGCCTATACAAATTTATAAACTTGGAGTTATCTTCTACTGACAACCATTATTCATACATGATTAACTCTATTACAGGAACATCATGTGCTAGAGAAAATATTGACAATGTTAAGATTGTGCCACATTTAGCAGCAGAAAACACCATCATGTCTTTCTATATAATGAAAAGCTGTTAGTAATAGCGAAGAAAGAACATGAAAATTATATTATCTTCTTTAGTTTTTCGTTGCACAAAAGAAGTTACTGTTAAACTATTTAGATTTAGTTATATAGCTCTATTATTTAGATTTAAGGTCCGAAAATTGTCATAAATTTTTTAGCAAGTAACAGCAATTAAAAGTCTATTGATGGAAACTGAAACTTAAAATACTATGGGCCTTTTTAAAAGAAGTATCTAATCAATGATGTTCAAGCTGTCATAACTACTAGTAAAACTTTCATTCTAAAGTAACAGTTAACAGGTAAGGTAACAGTTAATGTAACAGTAATTTTAAAAGCTGATGAGTGTGGTTACCAGTTTAACTTGTGTTCTGCTTTCAAGGAAACTTCCTCTATATTTAGGCAATTTGATGAAATACATTAAATATACTGAAAAAATGAACTCAATCGGACAGTTTTAATGGGCTTCAACCTCTGTAAGGCTAAGTGTGATATATTTATGTTAGTTTGCCAGAAAACATTCATGTTCACTCTTGCAAATGCTCAGAGAATATCCTGTTGTTTAATCTCAAAATTTAGTTCCAAAGCCGTGAGTTGTGTTTTTTAAATCTTTGTTATGGCATCCAAAGTATATTCTTTGTTGCATCTGCTCAATTTCTATTTGATCTTGGTTGTCCATGGTCATATGAACACTGTGCCCACTTTGGTAACTTTGTATTTCTAAGTTTGTCAGTCTATCACAAGTCAATAAGCCGATCAAAAAAACTCTGAGCCCGCATGGTCAACTTACAGTTTTCTTTGCTGTGTGCAAGAGTTGATAAGCTGACACAACCATTAATAATGTACGCATCAGTTATATGTATTTTACTAGTACATGTAGGTCAATATATCAGTAGATACATTTTTGCGGGCTACACCTTTAGTGTCATAATTTAGCTAGCAGTCACTGTGTTTAAAGAAGATTTGTCAATTTGTCTGACATGTAAACGAAGTCTGCAAAAAATTTTATCATTTATTGTCCATTATTTGGTATCGCACTAAATTTAAAAGATTGTCAAAAACCATATATTTAGGGAAAGTGAAAAACTTTCTATTATTTACAATCCTTTCATACTTATTAGTTTTATACCTATCAGTTCTCCAATGCTTAAACAGCCCAAACTATGGAGCTGAGAACTACAGGTTTAGTTATTTGAGCTGCTTTGATGTAGTGATTGTTTGAAAAAGAACTGCAATTTTTATCGCAATGCTCCAAATGAAAAAAGTAGTGTCATCTCGAACACGCAATTATATACAATGTAAAGTGGCATACATCTCAGGTTAGGTTGTGAAGCTATAAGTTTCCTAATACAAGACCCGTGAGCAAAACAAGATAATTTATTCAAATACAAGATGAAGTAGTAAGAGAAGATAGTGGTTTTCATTACAAATAAATGTAACAATAAAAGATAGTGTACACAATAATAAGTTATGGTAGTATGACAAGTACTACTAGTATGACAGTAACAGCCAAGATAGTGTATTTAAGATGTGATTGCGTACACAAAGTCGATCAAATAAAATTAGAACCAAAAAAGGCTAAAACATCTGCTGGAAGTTGATGTCATTTTTGTTTTTGTAGACTAACCCTGTCTAGAAATATAAGCGTTTGAATGAGGCCATATTTTAAAATGCTCAGATTCAAGCGGGTGTTTTACTCATGACATAACGAGTGATACACGTAAAAAAATTCCATGAGATATAAATATAAGATATCTTTTTTAGCCAATAATCAGCACGAAATTTTTAAATAGGTCATATTAAATGCTATAGCTCGTAAAACACGTTGTCTGTGATTTGGAAAATTCTTGTTCTTAGAAATTTTACTCTATTACTAGTTAGTTACACGCATCGACTAGTAGTAGATTCTAGTAGCTACATACATCGGCATCAATATTTAATTTACTGAAATAATGGCATCATTAATTTACTGAATTACCGTACCGACACATTTTATTGACGATAAAGATTTTTTATTAATGTTCAGGTCAGCGAAGGTGACTCAAAGTTTTCTGAGCATCAGGAGATTAAAGATTGAGACAGACAGGTCTTGGTTAGGTCTTGGTTACGCTGCTGACACTTACCGGTGTCAGCAGCGTAATGCTGCAGAAGAAGATAGGAAAATAGAGGTAAGTTTATCTTCAACTTTGAGAATCCTATACTTATATTCTAAACTAACGGTAATGATTTTAGTACTCATGAATACATCTACTAATAAGCAAAGTTATAAATTTTTGCTACCATGAGTCATCATTTCTTAAATTTTTATTTGTTTCCTAACTTTTTGTCGTTTCATCTAATTATAACATTAGCTTAAAGGTTTCTTTGGCAATTTTTGCTAGTAAATTAGATGCATGATTAGGATTTGTGTTCATTTATCAATCGTAGAAAGTGAGGAAAATCGATTGATCAATGCTCTTCTTTAACTCTCAGAAACAAAGCTTTGAATTGTTGGCTTTGCACATTTATGCTTTTGTTAAATGTTTATTCATTTTAAAATTTAAACTCGCAATCTATCTAATTCTCAAATTGAAAGCTTTCAGTAGACACGCATTAGAGCGACATATATATAAATGACATTTATTACATTTGTTTTGTTGTTACATGATGTTTATGTGGTTCTTTAGCGGAGCAGTCATGCTGGTCTAGAAACTGACCTAAATGGGAAAGAAAGACATAAATGTGTGCTGCACAAACTATGATATGTTTTGTTTTGAGTTTGCTGCAGTAGATTAGTTTGTCCTATTATATGAACTGAAACTACGTGAATGGCTACGACTTGGATGGATGTTTTTAATAAAGACTATGCTGCGATAAAAAATTTTCGCTTGTTAACATCATATAATAAGACGATATTGTTGAAGAGAATGCAAAACATGATTTGCAGAACATATTGAATACATCATAGCCCTGTTGCAATCTGCGCTGAAGTTTTCTTTGATAAACAGATTTATGAAGTGAAATCAGATCTGTATTGACAGGTACTTTTGCATAGTTCGACTCCAGTCCAACGGGCAAAATAATAAGCTAAAATAATGTTATGCTCCACCCTACTAAGTGAAAACATTTGAGTCTACAAACTGCCAACCAGGTGCAAGAATGGCTTTATTAACCCTTTTCACTAATTTGATCAACTCATTAAACAATTTGTTTTGTACTTGAATTAACTAATCGAATGTGACCAGTAAATCTTTTCTACAACTTGATACTACTAATGACTAGATAACGTTGACCATACATGACTTTTTGGGGTGCAGTCGGTTTCGGCATATATTCGAATATGTTCTCTTTAAACATGGCGGCATGTTTATTTTATTTTGTAGCTACATGTGCACGTAGCTTCCAGTGGGTGTAGCAATTGAGAACTTAGCTGATACAAAGGCCCCTATGAAATAAGTTGATTCAACGACCTAATTACCGTAGACCGGCAGAATCTTTGTCAGTTATTAAATTTTTACACAGTATTTAGAGGAAACTGATATGACGAGTTTTTAATTTTCTTTATTTGAGGCGTTTGAGACTTTTATAATAATTTATCTGTAGATGGATTTAAAATTTCATTTTAGCCAACATGAGCAAATACAAAATAAAATACATGTAAGTGCCAATAGAGCTGCGTAGGACTAGACTTGTCACAATAGTCGATGTGAATATGAGAGATAGAGAACGGTTGTATCACTAGGTACATCACTTTAGGCAAGTCTTGGCATTTATTTTTTCCTGAGCATTTTCACCACAATCAATTTTTGTTGATTTTAATCTTCAAATATCTTGACAGTGAGATCCCCCAACACAGCAAACAACATCTCAACTGAAGGACAAAAAAAATACTTTCTTTTAGAATCAACTAATATTTGACGCAATCACATATTTAAATACAAGATAAGGTAATGAGTTACAATAGCGTTTTTAATACTAGACAAGTATCAGGATAAGACAGTGTTTTTTACTCCAAATAAAAGTAACAAGACAAGATTGGGCTTCCAAACACAAGACGAGATAACAATTTAGATAGTGTATACAAATACAAAATGAGGTAACATCAGAATCAGTCACTGACACTAAATAAACTGAGTGTTGGTGAAGATGACTAATCAAGCTCTTCCTACTAAATATAATATAAATGCTGAGTCTCAGTCAGTTAGACCAAAGGTTATTTTTGATTTCATAGCATAAAAAATGTTTTTCTCATTTTTTAAGCTAAGCAAATAGTAATGTCTAGTCAAGCTAAAGTTTCTGCCCCAAACCAATACCTCTCAATTTTGAAAAGAGCTGGCATATAACAAAAATTCCAGTAATCAGTGGAAAATTCGGCTTAATAGCACATACACATCAGATGTGGCTTGCCTAAGCCCACACTGAAGCAAGCATATTTGAGTTACAAAAAAGCACACCATTGGAAACCGCTAAAATTTTGAGGAGAGTACTCAAACTACTAGGCTTCAAGTAGGAGACTCGAGCTTCAGTAAAAATTGTTATTCATTTCATTGCCTGGTGTTACAATTGTCATGCAGATTCATCCAAAAGAAGGTTATAGGCTGAAGGCAACAGCTCTGACATAGATCAAGAAGTGGGTAACTTGTTTGGTTACCTAATTGATTACAAAGTTATATCTGGGTAGATGGTCAGTAAATGGCTCAAATATCCCATAATTATAACAAAGTATCTTAACTTTAAAATTACTGTACCTATTGTGCTAATTTTGATAAAATAATTTCAGCTATCAAATGTAAATATTTTCGCATTATTTATTAATTTATCTTTTGCAGTTTTATAAACTGAAAGCTTTTAACTTAAGCTATCAAATCAATAAATTAGAGGTAAATAATATAACTTCAACGAAACATTTACAAAGTATTATATATAGTTTTACATAAGAAGGGGATAAAATTACAGACACTATAAATTAAATCTTTAATCCTGCTGCCCTTCAACAGTTAAATAAAAGAGTGCACACAAAATAACATAAAGGAATACGTCAAACAAAAAAAATTAGAAGCGAGGATGAAATTAAGATTTTTGCTGCACACACATAACCATTTATACATTGAAGTCAATCATATAATATCTAGCATTGAAAGTGTTTATCAAACTTTTAATACAATAATAAATAGTTTGCTATCATATACTTTTATAAATTTCCATTAACGTTTTTTAATTACTAGTAAACTTTCAATAGTTTTAAACACTAATTTAATGTTCAACTGTAAACAATTCAACATTATAAACATCTTTAAATGCTCACGAATCACTAATGTTTACGTTTTTATAATGTAAAAAAAGTTTGTTCTGTTACAAGTTGCCAATCACTCGAGTAATGATGAGAGGAAATTGTATTCTGTCGGAAATCATTCTCATAGCTGTTGAAGCAACGGCATATTATACAACAATCTCCTCCGGTGGCTTTGGTTATTGGTGTGGACCCTATGTGAGTCATTATGAACAATGATAATGTTCGCAATCTTACGATGCGCTAGAGTTGTCCACTCATGACCCTAATAAAATTATGTCAGGTATATACATGCAAATGGAAAGTAAGTTAAAGCTGGACATAATTATTATACACAACTTTGCTTTAGAAACAGTAAGTACTGACGTGATATGACACACTAGCCTGTTGATGATGCAATAAGTATTTGAGCTGGTCTCATTAGTCTACTGCTGCGTTATTTTCTGCCTAGCGTTATAGAAAGAAAGCTTTGTAATGATTCTACAAAAGTTTTAATTATTTTTTATTACTAAAGACACTAAACATCTGCATACCATTTTAGGAACACATGGGGTTAGTTTGAGCTCATAACCTGCATCTTGGAACATAAACTACCTCAAATAAACATAAAAATAAGCTAAACTCGGTTGCCTAATTCTTGCTTGCAGAGCTGTAAATTTGTAAGTTATAAAGAAACAGTAAGTAACAAATTTTCCAATGTTGACTTTTGTTGACAGTTTGTTCTTGCTGGAGGAATTAGACTTGGTGCTGTCAAGCATAAAGCTGTTGTTTGCGTAAGTAGTGTACAGCAATGGTTATGTGCATAGATATGATGTCATATTATAACAAACGTTATATTCAATAAGACTGAGCTAAATGAACCTATACTGTTGTGTCCAATATCATTTAGATTGAAAAGCCAGACTTTGACTGTGGTACTTTAGTTGATAAAATACATTTTACTGTATAATTATTGTTTATTCAAGCTCTTTTTGTCTTTTCATATGCTTTATATATGAAATATATATAAATATATATATGGCATACAAATATTTCTGTGTAGGATTTTTTGAAACTTAACATTTGCAACTGAGTTCTTACTTTGTCAACAGTTAATGCCAACAAAGTAAGACTTCACAAATTGGTTGCATTAATTTTTGTATTAATAAAAATGTGTGAAATTTATAAAATTATTTATTCACATGCTATAAAAGTTATTTATAGTTTGTGATAAACTACAAAATTTATTTATAGTTTGTTATTGTTGGAGGAATTGGACTTGGTGCTGTCAAGCATAATACTGGTCGTTGGGTAAGTGATGACTAGCAATAGTCATGTACATAGCTAGGATGTCATATTATAACAATCATTATGCTCAATAAGACTGAGCTAAATGAACCTACATATTTTTAACCAAAATCATTCAGATAGAGAATTCAGACTGATAATTGAAACAAATACACTGTTTAACATGTACATGTAGTATTAAATCTGACAGTCGTTAAACTGAAGCAACATAGCATATCATATATTACACTAAAGGCGTGTTTTTATTTCAGTAAAAGCTGAATTGAACTACATATATAAGGTCTATCGAGTTCAAATACTGCTGTGGATGTCAGCGCTGACTAGCGCTCACAAATGGGTTATGCATACAGGTTGTCTCACACTGAATGAGTAATACATGTAGCTTTCATGCGCAACTGTAAATTTTGAAAGCAAGGTGACTGGTGAATAGTTGTGATTCTTTATTACTCAATCTCTATAAATATGAAAAGACAGAACAGCTAAACACAATTTACTGCAATCAAGCGTAGTGCTGAAAAGAATATATAAATAATAAGTACTCAAATAGCTACACTTATAAAAGCAACAATGTCCAAGATACATATATGCACAAAACTGCACAGAGATAAATTAATCTCACCAAGCTGTTTCTTACAGTGATATCAAATGTAATTCTTTCCTTGTTGTTTTTTGCTTTGTAGTTTGCAGTTCCTTATTCTTTGCTCTTCTTTCTGATAAACATATTTATGGTAAACACACTGCTAATACACTTGAAAAGACAATAATAATTAGTTATTAAACATAATTTAAAGTTTTATGCCATGAGTTTTGGTAACACACAAGATATTTAGCATACAGGCTCAACCTAAGACAACCATTTTATTTGTTAATTCAAATTTATTAATTTTTATTACCATGCACTCTAATGCCAACATTAATCATTAATAAAGTAAGTAATATTTTACTGTCAAAGAGTTGATTGCACAACTACAAACATGCTTAATAAAATGTGTCTGTAGTCCTAAACCAGTGCTAAGGCTGGTTTAGGACTATATAGCTGTATATTTGTGTTAATCACTGAATACTTAGGTGATGATCTGCAATAAAAATGCTAGCTCTATCACAAACCTATCTCTGTTGACGTCAATATAAATAGTTTATGGTATAGGGTTCTCATTCCACAGTGTAGTCACAGAAACCGTGCTATACTAGCACTGCAGTAATTGTCATGAAAAATATATAGATCGAGCAATCCGTGACAATCGACCACCATCGCCAAAGTGGTGCACATTGTGTAGGCTGTCATGGTTGCTCAGAGAACTATCGGGAAATCTTGGCAGCTGTTATCTTTTTAATCTTTGCCTCAACTGATGATGCCATCAGTTTATGATGCACCTAGTCGACAAACAATCGCGAAGACAACAACACCTTAGTATGGCAATTTAGTGTCAACCAGCCTTTAGTAATTGTCATTTGTCCAAGCCGTTAATGGGTTAGTGTGAGGAGTTGGTCATGTTGTAACTCTTTGTTATACTCACAGTACAAGCTAATTCAGCTCATAGAAAGCTTTGAGACACTCGCCTTTGGCAAAGATCAAACGTAATGCACTTTATTCAAAAAATTTCAACCAAATCTCTAAACTATCGGAGTTTAATATAAGCTGCTACAAGTTCGCTACACTTCACGCTGCTGAGTGGTTATTTTCTTTTCATAATAAATAGTTCTAAAATGTGACAGGCATTTGTGTAAAGTAGGGTACCATATTTTAGGTTGTTCCCCTAATTTGGTGAGTGCAGTCTTTCCTGTAGGTTGTACTACAAATGAAAATGTTGAACATTGGACTAAGTTAGCTAATAAGCAGGTGAGAAACAGTTTCTTAGTGTTGTTGTTTTTTAACTATAATACTTTAAGGCCACGCTAAAACATCCCCATACAACTAGCAGAGCTCTTCATTCAATAAAAAGTCAACTGTAATTTATCTCAGCATCAGTAATAGCACTTTTCAGAGAGCGAATAGAGACAAGCTTCATCAAAACAAGTGGCTATTCATAAATCAATACAGCTCGTGCAATCAAGCGTGAAACTTCCTGCAATAAGGTTACATATAATGAAAAGAAGAGGTATCGAGTATTGATTATTTCATAGCGAATCGCTTCATTCATTTGCTACTCAGCCATAGCTAGATCCAAATACAGCCAAGAGAGGTGAGTGTATGCCTATTTTATTTTAGCCAACAAAATCAGCTGTCTGTACTAGTTAGCTAGTTGATATTTACTTACATTTGCATCAAGTTTACAAAGATTAAAAGCTACTAGAAAGTGTATTGTAGGTTTATTTTAGTGCTTGTGAATCAAACACTGAGTAAACATTGATAATTCATTGTATGCTGAATGGCATTTTCAATGAGATATATGCAAACTCTATGTTAAAAGACTTACACATAACTTTAAAGAAACATGATTACCTACAGGTAATCATGTTCCTCACATTTGGAATTCCTTTGATGTCTTCTTTATAGAAGGCATGAACAATATTTATTATTAGCAGTACGCAAGCAAAGAGCAATTAAGGCCTGCATTAAGACAAGCTTGAAGTTATAATCTGTGAATAACATTTAGTTATGCGTTGCTAACTCTATTGAATTACTACAAACAATTATAAAGGAAATAGTCAATCAATCATTCTAAATCTACTATAGCTAGTAAAAGAAACTTTTAGTGTTCGTGATTGTTGGTACAAGCCTCACTTGTGTCCTGATATCAAAGAAACTCACACTACATTTAGGTAGTCTGATAAAATACATGAACTGTACTGATAAAATCAGTCTCAATCTCACAGTTTTAATAGAAATAAAGAACATTCTAAGTTGACAAATTTCTATCCGTTAGGAAATATTCAGTTTCACTGAGCTCTGATAGCTTAGAGTTTATCCTGCTGTATAATTCACAAGTTCATTTTAAAAACCATAAGCTCACCTGAGCTCCCAAAGATGGTAGTCGATTTTTGGGTTCATCCAAAGTTGCCTTCATAACTCACCATGAGCTCTAGTTGATAAATTTTTTTATGGCAGCCAAAATAGAGTGCCTTTTGCATTTGCTCTACTTTAGAATGATTTTCTTGTCTATTTCCCTACAAACACGAAGCCTAGACTGACAGGTAATCAATTTCTTTACCAGGAGAGAAAAATGGGCATAACTGTTAAAAATTCATGCAGAAGAAAATAAACCCTGGTTTGAATAATGAGATCATTAGGAATGATATAACAGTCACACATAATTTGTCGTAATTTCTAACAAGCAGAGATAAAAATACAAACTTTCTAAACTAATTATAGCGGTAGATATGCAGAATTTATACTAGTGAATGATGGTTAATTAAAGACGAGGTAGTGTTGGTTGAAAGTGTAGGGTGAAGGTTGAGAAGGTCTAACCATTAAGTATGTTCAATTTCCTGTTCATCCTGGTCTACAAACTAAATTTGATATGCTACTAAAAGCAACAATGCGATTAAAAGCAACAAAAATAGCTACCAGAGTACAGCATATGGTATGTAAAGCGAAACATTCAGATGGTGAGTTGATATGGTAATTAGCAAGTGCAAAGGTTACAATATATATGTTACAAGTATAAGCAGTGATAAGAAATCCATTCACTAATACAAAAACTAGCAGGTTTGCTGACTACAGTGTCTGTAGTCAGCAAAGCCTGTAGTACAGACCTACTCCTAGCTCAGTATGCTCTAAAGAATGTAAGCCTATTAAAAATTGCGCGATAGCAGCGTTATTATATTAGAATAAAGGAGAAATAAACAGTAAGCTATTGAGCAACATTCGTAAAGAAGTTTTGGTTATTAATTAGCAGCAAACAGTGCTTTTGCATTAATGGTTTGTTGTGGTGCCAATACGATTTGCTTTGATTACGTCCTGAAAATAAAGAGTGATTTACAGCTAACTAAACTTTAGTCATGTTTACCTTAAATATAGTTAGTCTTTGCTATACTAAATCGCTGTTATAATATATTATTAATATTTTGCTAGTGCAGCAATAGACAAAACAACTGAACCCTTACATGTATTGTAAATATTCAACTAGCGATGGTTAGCTTTTAAAGACAATCTATAAATTCATCAGAAAAGTATATGGTGCATGCAAGAAAGCTGCTCATTTATTGTCCAGACGTCGGTATTACAGCAAATATACAAGATGGCCGATGAACAATCAATGTAACAGAAGTGAAAAAGTTCTTCACTTTACAATCCTTTTTATACTAATTAGTTCTCCAATGCTTAAATAGCCCAACTTGAAAATATGCAAACAAAATTTTGAGATGTTTGAGCCAATATCAAAAAACCAATATCTCCCTATTGGAAAAACATTTGAAGTGCGCTTGCACATAACAACAATGGTGATGCCAGTTCAAATAAAATTTGGGTACAACACTACCTACATTGAATTGTATTAGACATTATATATATATATATTATATATATATATATATATACAGTCAAACATGGATAACTCGCCCACGGATAGCTCGAACACATGGTTAACTCGAACGGTTTCTTTGGTCCGCTCCCACGTAATGATAAATTGCTATAGATAACTCGAACTCAACACTGTTAACTCGAACTGTTTTTTGCCCAACGGCCACCGAAACAGTCTTTATCGTTTTAAAAAATCCCTTTATTCCAAGCCATAGAGGTAAACCTCAACTTTTCGTAATTGCTAAGCGTCGCTATTACCGCCATCGACAAAATATTTTTATCAACGACCTTTCTAAAGGTTTGGTGAAATTTGATTTATACCAAACATCTGCTTAGCGATCGCCCTTCGGAAGCAAGGAAAGTAGTATTCGTTAAAAGCAACACTCCGAGGCAGTTCAATTAGAAGTTTTACGAAGTTTTACGGTACATTGTATATCACTCTGCCACTCACGCTTTTAGAAATGATACTGATTGAACGTACATGTATTCTGTGTTTAGGTCAAACGATGAATAGTTTTTCGACGTTGATTCCGTGTTAAATCAACGTCGGAATGTTGAACATTTAAAACATCTTAAAAATTGTTGTAATTAAACGTATACGTTGTCTTAGCTAAAAAAACTATTCATCAATTGACCTAAACACAGAATACGTGTGTACATTCAATAAGTATTCATTCAAAAAGTGTGAGTGATATACAATGTACCGTAAAACCTCGTAAAACTTCTAATTGAACTGCTTCGGAGGGTTGCTCCTAACGAATCCCAGGTAAAGTGAGGTAATCTTTGCATAAACTTCAAGAAAAATCGGCAAAATTGATCGCGGGTAAAACGCTCAAAAGAAAAAGATGTCTTTTTTTTAGCATTTCAACAACGATCAACTTTTGCCAATGTCAATCTAAGAACGTCCTGGCAATAACATCACCTCAAACAACAAACCAATATCAAGTGATAAAAAAATCTCCATACTTTTTGATAAAAATGTTTTAAACTTTACATTAGAAGCATTTATTTTGAAACAAGTCATTTGTGCTTTTGAGTTAGATTATAGTTTGTATATGTACATGTATCTAATAATACATAAGTAAATACATGGACTTTTGACAGTGCTCTGATAACTGGAACGCTCTGATAGTTCGAACACTTTCGCTCGGTCCGTGAAGTTCAAGTTATCCATGTTTGACTGTATATATATATATAAATATATATATATATATAGGCTATATGTATATCTATATAACAAAGCTCCTCACTTTTGTGATTCGAGCACTCTGGTGCCAGCACATTGACTTTCTTAGCCTGTGAGGCAACTTAGTCTTTTCATGGCAGGAAGTCGACTGTTTCCCTATATATACATGTATATATATACATATATATACATGTATATATACATACATATACACATATATATACATAATATATATATATGTATATATACATGTATATATATACATAATTAGTATATGAATATACTAATTCATCTCAGTATTTTAGATAAAACTTTGAGAATTCTACATAACAAAAGTCTTACACAACATCTATATATATATATATATATATATATATATATATATATATATATATATATATATATATATATATATATATATATATATATATATATGTATATGTATATATATATATATATAGATGTTGTGTAAAACTTTCGTTATGTAGAATTCTCAAAGTTTTATCAAAAATACTGAGATGAATTAGTATATTTTACGTTTAATTAAAAGGTTTGACCTGAACTTTACTTACCAAATAGCCAACCTGTTTTTCTGAACTCTAATACAAATTGAAGGCAGTCCTGCCTCTTTACTAATTTGACTCAACTACCTCTGTGGTCTTTAACAAAGCACGCAACCAACTGAAGTTTCATCCCATTGCAATACTTAATGAAAATTCAAATATCGTGATGTGCTATTATAATTATGATCAAAATTGAAAATTTGGTAAAAACAATAAATAAACAGAAAAGAGAGAAATAGACAAAAGCACAAATAAAGCACTAAGTCTACTGGGATTTTACTTTACCAGCGTTACTTCTGAGCCTCTAACAATCGCAATGGAGCATCCACCTCAAATGCACCAGCCACAACAAACACTACAGCAACCACCACAACAGCCCCTACAGCCACAGTATGCTGCACAACCTGGTGTTACAATTGTAATGGAGAATTCTCCAGGAGAAAGGAATAAACTGAAGGCATCAGCCCTAAAACAATTGCAGGGGTAAGCAAACTGTTTAGTTTTCTAACTTAATACAAATTTATGTATTGGCAGATGACTAGTAAATGCATCATATATAAGATACAACAAAAATGAGTTTTTTTTTAAGTAGCTATTATTGCGTTTTTATAAAACAATTCTGTGGTTTAAGAAATTCAATTTTAATATTTAAAACTATCTAAAAAATATTTAAAGGTAAATAATACGAATTCAACCAAACATTTGTAAAGTGTCATATCTGGCTTTACAGAAGAAAAGCATCAAAAGGCGACAGTATGATTCACAGCTTTTCTCATTTTTTGTTTGAAAAAAATACAATAAAAGAGAATAAAGAAAATACTTTGGAAAATTAATTTATGCCAAACTCAAAGGAGTAATAAGCTTGTAATAAAATAACTGCAATTGTCTCAAATTATTGATAGTTTGCAACAGTTGTAAAAAGTTGATTCATTGTTCAACCGCAAAATTTTGTTTACATATCAGACATATTTTAACACTCATGAATGGCAGATGTTTCTATTTTGACAATGTAAGGGCATGTGGTTCTCTTACAGGCTGTCAATCTTTCAAGTAGTAATGGGAGCACTATGTATTTTAATTGGACTCATTCTCATACCTGTTGAGCTTAGCACCTATGATGGCTGGATCTCTGTCACTGGTTATGGAATTTGGAGTGGAGTCTACGTGAGTAATTATGAAACATGATAACTTTTACAATATTTTCATGTACAAGACTTGTTTGCTCATGACACCAACAATAAAAACGACATAATTATGTCAAGTATGTGAACGAAAAATAAATTACTTTGCAAAAATAAAAAAAAACACAAACAGAAATGGGATGCACATATATTTAAACAATGGCAATTTTATTATAACTTTAGTTAGTGAGTTAGTTAGTAGGAGTCAGCATTGCAACATATTTTTAAGTGTTTTTATTGTTACCAGAAAACCTAAGTTTGCTATTTGATATTACATTAGGCAAGCTTAATCTTTTCAATAAACAAATCTATTAGTCTACCATTCGATTAGTTAATATTGGCATACTATTTATAAATCTATTAGTAAAAGAAAGTCAGAAAAAATCTGAGTCAGCCTGAGCAACGCAAATAAAGATTGATAGTTTATAACATAAAAGGGAACATGTCACATAGTCTACTATATTACATAGTCTCCCATATTACATATTCTACCATATCACATAGTCTACTGTGTAACATAGTCTACCATATAACAAAGTCTACCATATCACATAGTCTACCATATCACATAGTCTACCATATCATATAGTCTACCATATCTCATGGTCTACCATGTCACATAGTCTACCATATCACGTTGTCTACCATATCATATGATTTACCATATCACATAGTCACATTTCACATGGCTACGAGGCGACTGGTTGCAAGTGCGAGACGATTGATTGCAAGGCAAGTGTGAGGCAATTGATTGTGAGGCAATTTATTGCGAGGCGATTGATTGTGAGGCGATTGATTGTGAGGTGAGTGCGGGCCAATTGATTGCGAGTGCAAAGCGATTGATTGCGAGGTGAGTGCAAGAGTGCAATTGTACACTTCTCAGTGGGTAAAGACTGGTCAGCCGAAGCGGTGGGCTTGGCGGCAGAAGTGCGCAATCATCAACTGCAAATATAGACAGGCATGAATGGATGCATGAATCTAGACACACAAATTTAGAATATTTACTAGATTTTACAAGCATCTAGCTGTAAAGCACATAGCAGATTTCCACTGTTCTCCCCAACATTATTGACATGTGTATGTGTATGCATATTTAGGGCAACAATTTCAGTACACAATTTACATAATAATACATCAGGGCAACAATTTCAGTAGACTGCATATTTGGAGTTGTTAAACAGTATGAAAGACAACTTTCAATAAATCTTATGCTGCATGTGAATCTGCTTCTGTAGGCAGCTAGTGTCACATGCAGCTAGTGTCACATAATCTACCATGACACATTTTCTACGATGTAACATGGTTTACCACGTCAAATAGTCCACCATGTCACATATTCTACCATATTACATTATCTACTATATCAGATAGTCTACCATGTCACATAGTATACCATGTCCCATGGTCTACTATATCACATAGCCTACCATATCACATAGTCTACCATATCACATAGTCTACCATATCACATAGTCTACGATGTCACATAGTATACCATATCACATATTCCACCATGCTACATTGTCTAACATGTCGCATGGTTTACCATGTCAAATCATCTACCTTGTCACATATTATACTATATCAATTGTCTACCATATCACATAGTCTATCATGTAACACATTTCACCAAGCCACATAGTCTAGCATGTCACATGGTTTACCATGCAACATAGTCTACCATGTCACATGGTTTACCATATCACATACTCCACCATATCACATAGTCTATCATATTACATTGTCTACCATGTCACATCGTTTACCGCTTCACAGAGTCTACCACGTCACATAGTTTACCATGTCACATCTTCTACCATATCATATGATCTACCATATCGCATAGTCTACCATATGACATGGTTTACCATATCACATAGTCCTCTATTGGTCAAGGTCTATCATGTCACAAAGTATACCATGTCACATATTCTACTATGTACCAGCCTCCGATATGAAGTAATTACCATATCACATGGTGTTCATGACCTGGTCTACTTTGTCACTTGGTCTGCGGTGTCACATATAAGTATGTCACATACTCTACCATGTCACATAGCTTACCATGTCATAAACTCTACCATATCACATAGTCTACCATATTGCATAGGATACTGTATCACATAGACTACCAAGACATATAGTTTGCTTTTTAACGACAGGTTTAACAAAAATATATCTGTAACTGTTCTAGCTATATGAACTTGAATGTGTTAAAAAAAATTTTCTTTTTAAACAATCTACTGACACAGTATGACGAATTTGTTTATATATCCGAATATCTGTTCTGATCTCATTATTCCACTGCTGTGTTAATTTCTGGCTATAAGGTGTGACAGAAAGCAGAAATAGTTATAAATAATTGCTTTGTTTTTAAATTAATTCAATTACTTAAATAACAATTCCATATAAGCTTCAATTACTATAGGTTTCATTACTAAGGACAGTGAACTAGTGTGTGCACCTTTGGCCACACATGGAGTAATGTTATATGCCAAATCTGAGGCCCTGAATATAAATAATCTCAAATAAGCTTAAAAATAGGCCTACATTTGACTATGGTATTCGCTCTAGCAGAACTTTGAAGCTGTAAATTAAAAAAGAAACAACAAGAAACACTTCTTTTAAATTTTGACTTTATTTACAGTTTGTTATTGTTGGAGGAATTGGACTCGGTTCTGTCAAGTATAATACTGGTGGTTGGGTAAGTGGTGGTGTAGCAATAGTCATGTAGGCCTACATAGATATGGTTCTATATTATAACTACCATTACTTTCAATGGAACTGAGCTAAATAAACCTCTTTTCATCAAATTTTCATCAAATATCAGTCAGGTAAAAAAATCAGACTGTGGTAGTTGATACAGATACATTATCCTAATATAAAATCAAACATTTGTTTAACCAAAGAAACATAACAATATCATACATTAAAGTGAAGGTGTGTTATGATTTCAGTGCAAACTAAATCAAACTACATGAGGTTTATTGCATCAAAATATACTAGCTCCCTCTTTATTTCTCCAGTAGGTCAGACAGCAACAGCAGATATAAGTTGTCAAGTTAGTCTACTTGGTTCGAAATATTTACTATTTTAGACATGTTTTATGTGCTGCAATAGTAGTAATTGGACAGAGAAAAAATATTTTATTTGCACATATAACTTTGTTCTATTGTAGATCACTTCCACTATGGTTCTTAATATCATCAGCTCAGCTTTATTCTTTTTAACACTGATTTCGATGGCTTCCGCTGGTGTGGGTCTTAGTGCTTCTTCTCGTTGTGGAGGTTACTACTACCACCGTTCTTGCTCAGTAAGTGTAAATGTTGCAAGTAATAATTAGATGTGTTTCTCGCTAGTGATAGAGCTAAGGCTAACCAGTATTAGTAAATTTTATACACCAGGAACCAACATTGTTAGGTGTCTGTAGAAGTATTTAGTTTATTAACCCTTTCACTGCTAACCATGTACAAATTCAGGTATCTGTCTAGTGCCAGCCATTTTACTGAAAATTGCCGATATTGTTTCATGATACGTAAGCAGTATTTTTTTAACTTCGATCTCTATCTAGAACATTTTTGTTACATACTTTATTTTGCCAACATTATAACCAACATTGCTATGCAAAAATTCAATAGATCTATACTTCGTGCGATGATAAAGCTATGTGAAGCTGCGATCAATGCGAAACTAAAACGATCCTCTACAATGTTCCGTACTCTTGCAAAACTATTACTTTCACCACTATCAGAGAAAGTTCTGCTGCTTTAATTATCTGTACAATTACAAAAATTAGAATCTGAATTGGCTATAATGTCATCAATATAACTAATTACCTGTTTTTGACTCTCGCGTGGTAGTCGTTGAACTCGCACAAAAAATTTTCGTTGTTAGATTAAAAATTCTCAAACCAAAGTTTAAAATTGCTTCGTTATTTTAGACTAAATTTTAAGACAAATATTTGAACAACATTCAATTTCATAAAAGTATTAAAGACCGTGGGTTATGTTGTCAATGAATAATAAAATTAGGTAACTACACAAATTCTGGAAAAATCACAATAATGCGTCTATGGCAGTGGTCCCTAAAAACGCATAAGTGCATTTATGGCAGCAGAAGGGTTAAGTAATCAACGAAAACTTATTATCTAATTGCTTTTTTAAAATCAATTAAGTGAAAGATAAAAGCTATATATATACAAACTCTTCTGTGCAATAAAATGCAGTAGCCACAAATCTATGACTATTAAGCAAGGAAGAACAAAGTTGCAATCATCAATTGTTTTAGACATAAAATACTTGAGGTGGGCAAAGACTGCTTAGGACTGATCCAATTTTTATATTCTTCACAGTAACCATGACAACAGTCATAAATATATAAACTGTGGTGTGTGTTACTGGTACATTTCGTCACTTACAGAGTTTTACAACTAAACCATAAAATTTGAAAAGCTGCACAGAATAGCTGAAGCTAGCATGTTTACTTTAATTTTTTTAATTTCACAGGCACCAATAATTTGTATAGAAGGCTTAAAAGCAAAGTTTTCCAAATTGTTGCTGTCAAAACACTTCTAAAATAAACTGTGACTTAATTTACTTTCACAGTTAATAAGAACAGTTAATGGTCTTTGAACAGATTATTAAAAATTGGCTGGCTTTTAAACTAAGTTGGTAAAAATCTATTTAACAATCCCTTTTTAAAAGTAGAACACCCTCAACTTTTTTGCAGGCAACAAACACTGCTTTAGCCTTGAACGTCTTTTTGGTTCCGATTTCTCTTGCGGAATTGGTGATCACGATATGGAGTGCTGTACTCTGCTGTGGAGCTGTCTGTAGTTGCTGCCTCCCAACTCGCTCAAACCATCATGCGCAGTACACTGCCCCTGCTTTCCAAACTGAACAGCAGTATGTGGTTTACCCTAGAACAGTTCCAGCTTATCAAGTCAACATGGGTAGCTACCAAGTCTCAACAGCTGGTCAAGTTCCAGCAGGTACGTTCCAACAGCATGAAATGTGAGTAGTATGGAGTATAAGGAGTAATTAGAATGAAATATACATACGTCTCAAACCAGTATATGTATACTGATATATAATATTCCTATATATACATAGTATAAATAAATAGTGTATACACATATAGGATATATGTAGTATATATACAACTCTCATTATTAGTATATATAGGATATAAATCAATATATTTAAATGTTTTATCTAAGTTGGTCTGTCCAGCTATAGCTAATTTAATATTTAAGGAATGAAGAATCTGTAAATCAGGAGATTTGAATCTACTGATCTTGAACCTTCCAATTTGCCAGTCCGGCGCCTTATTAACTAAGCCACAGAGGTAATTCAATTAGGGAGGCAATATATTTTGATATATAAAAGCTAATAGGCTATCATTTTTGGTCATGAACTAAAGTCATGGCATAGCTCAGTAAAAACCGCAGCTATTATTAGTAAGCTTACTCAAATATTCCATTAGCATTGTGTCAGGCTAATAGCAAGTGGCAGACAACTCTCATTACTTCTCATTGTTTACAAGCTGATTCTTAATACCCGAGCAACACCGGATAGCACAACTAGTATGTATATATTCATGCTACTCACAGAGCTGTTTTGGCTAGTTAATCCTCATCATTATGGCACAGATCTTGGATGGGAGCTCAAAAAGTGAATTCCCATTGCCAATGAGAGTTGACTTTTTGCCATGACACAATTGTGTGGTCTCAAAGACTATAAAAGGTCAATGCATGATGCGAAAGTGCTCAAATCACAAAAGTAATGAGTTTACTATGAAAGGAGTTATATCTATATGTTATGCACATTATTTAAGAGAAGATAATCGCATTCAAAAATTGTAGTTCTTTTAAATAGATGATTACTTAACATAAAAAGTGAGGGGTTGATTTTGACACTACTTTTATTCTGTTCGAGAATTAACATAGCTAATTAGAACATAAACATCTACAATAAATACAAGTACAATAAATCGTTTAAAATGTTTTAACGATTTTCGTGTAGCTGTTTTATAAACATTGACACATCATGAAACTCGTCTTTGATAAGGAAAGACAACTACCAATATCATCATTGACTTGACAGTATAATAGACCATTATTCTGTTTTAGCTCCGACACTGGTACATCAGCAGCCACCGGTTAGTTATAGTGCCCAGCCACAGCAGCCTTCTGCATACTATGATCTTGGACAGACAACTACTCCTAACCAGAAATTCTAACCTTCCAAATACCCAAACAATCCTAAATAATTGGTCTGGCAAGATACAGCTACATGTATATTTAAGGCTATCAGAAATATTATATTCAAATATTAGCAACAGTAAAAAATATTGTTACTGAATCTTAACCAATGTGTACATCAATGTGTCGGCTGGTAAGAATTTCATACTTTTATACATATTTTTTACCTTCGCCTTATTTCACTGTTTTCTGCTAAGTGCAATGTGTTTTTATCATCTCTTCACTAACAATGGTAAACAATCAATAATATATGAAAGGTTACCTTGATACTTTTGTTAAGTTTCTATGAGCAGATAAATGTAAATTCTTACTGTTATTACATATATACTAACTCAAGAAGTTTAAAAAAGTATGGGAGTTGCTTATTCACTCCACATGATTAGGCAACTTCCAACCAATACATTATTCATTTTTCCAAAATAAATTTTGCTCTGTTTGGTATTGAAGCAAAGTGGTCTCAATGTTCTAAATATTTTCTATTCAGAACAAATAATAAGCTGTAGACCAAAATATATACAATAAAACAAAAAAAGTAGATGACTCTCGCACTAGACCTGCAGTCGTTCATGCAAACACAAACATTCCTGTTTACATCCTTGTTTTCATTTGTGCTATAATCAATGTTAGCTCATGCTTATGTGATGTTCTGTAAATCTAATAAAGTAACAGTTTTACAATACAGTTTATTTCAATAAAATACTCACAGGGTCTGCTCCTAGCTACAGCTCAATCTATTCCTGACATCAATAAAGACATAATTTCTCTGTTTTTCACAAAATCGTTTTTAAACAGACTTTGAAGTACTTGAATGATTAGTTTATATAGTATGTACTGCGTATCGCGTCTTGTGAGAAGGAATTCAACTGATGAGTTGTGATGCTAGTGTTTTATTTCTATCACCACAGTTTCACCGTGAAAACTTTGGATAAAATAAGCATAGTAAATATTCAAATAAAATTGTCTTTGATTATATAATTCAGATAAAACAATGCATGTTACATGATAAAATACAAGAATTATTTTTGTTTCATATTTAAACATAGCAGCCATCAATTCAATGAATCCAATTATAAGAAATGTTTCAAAATTATGCATTAAGATAGAAAATACCTTGTTGGCTCCAGACAGGCTACACAGTAAAGGCAAAGAGATGAAGTTCGTATAATTTTCCAAGTATCTTCTTTAAAATAATATGTGTTGAAGTAAAAGGTTTACAATGCTCATCGCAGAATTTGCTTGTTTTCTGGATGAGCCTCAGAGTAAGAATGAAGGAGGGTGCTCTTTTGTGGATCCAAAAGGAAAATATCAGAAAAACATCGTGAATCATAATTGTTTCATAAAGGCAACGAAATTGCTATATAAAGGAAAAATGTCACATGTTGCTGACAGATTGTGACTATCCGGATGTGATATGCAATTAATTGTTGATTTACACACAAGGTAACTGGTGATATCATGAATTAGCTGAATGCTGTGTTTCAACATGTGTTTACGTTGTTTGGATTTGATGCGTAATTGCTATTTATAGGGCTATTCCTACTTCTAAATATGCTGACAATGATACTATGAATTTAAGATATGATATCATGATACTAAGAATCTTACATAGTACAATTTTGAAAAAATGTAGAGGATGCCATTCAAACTGAACCTGGTCAAAGCTTTAGTCAACCAGCTGGCTACAGTACCTTTAGGCCATTAGGAAAACTGCTCGACAAGCCAGGTCGAGAAAGGAGACGACAGTATCCTACAATGCTGAAAGATTGACCAGTCCAACCATGTGCATGGCTGGCTTGCAACTGCATGGCCAGAACTAAGAGGATCAGCCAGAATGAAACAATTGTTCTAAGATGCCTACATCACTCTGGTGGACCCCCCTTCCCCAATTAAAATGGTCAAGAAGATATTTTGCAGCACTGTGAACAACCCCGGTCTGTAATGGTGCCAACTGACTGCATCCACTTCTACGTTGACTGACACAATGCGTGCTATCAAAGTTTTTCAGCATTAAAAATGAAGATTGTCAAAAACTACCCATCAGATACCTGGAAGAAACGTCGGACAGATGTTGACGATTTACAGCTGATCTACAAGCCATCTTGCACTTGTTGTGCAGTCACTAACAAAGTAGGTCCGACAGCTGCAGAACAAACGACACAACGTAAAGGGGCAATCTCGATTAAACTCTTTTGGTGCTGAAACTGTGGGGAACAGAAACAAGTCTGATTTGACTGCCTCAACAAGAAATGTCTGAATGAAAGAAACAATGAGTGGCTGCAACATTAGTACTGATAACTGGTTGCACAAAGACCCTACTTTCTCGTAGCAGGTGTACAGGCCAACCAGACCAATTCATTGAGCAAGGATGGGCGCCAAGAAAAGTTTCCAAAGTGCCAACGAGATCAAATTGAAGAAAGCAATAGCTGCCGCCTGCTGTCAGATGAGACTTGCTAACCATTTTACAAGATAATCCAGCACAGCTCAAAAATTTGAAAAAATAAATAGGTCTTTGGGATGAGCCATATGAGTATAATGCCATTTTGATTGAAGATGTCCTTTTGTTTTAACACTTTGTTGAAGTGTTAAACAAGATGACATTTTTGAAGAGCAAATACAAAAGACAAAGGACACTCTGTTGAAGTGTTAAAACATGAAACCTAATATAGCTTTGCGTAAATTATCATTTAATTTAACCATTGCAAAAATAGTTATCATTTATGAATTTTATAACTGAAATATTATTCACATAGGTAAAGCTACAGATGAAAATGCTGAGAATTGCAGTAAATTGCTGTGCCAAGTAGTTGGGTAAGTTATTTTACCAATATTGTTTATATTTTAACTAAAACCAAATTTAGGGCACACTAAAACGTTTTCATAAACTACAACTAGGAAAGATATACATTTCATAAAAAGTCATTTTAGCTCTTGATTATGTTACGTGTAAAGTATTAATTATTCCACAGCAAATCTTTGCTTTCATTTGCTACTCTTTCATAGCAGAATACAAGTATAGCCAAAAGGGGTGGGGGTCTGTCACTTTGATATCAGTCGACTAATAGGGCTGCATATACATGTACTAGCTAGTTATCAATCAACAGGTACCTAAAGCTTTGATGAATGAAAAGCCAGAAAAGAGATGGTAACTTTTAGCCATTTTGAAAAACCAAAGTAGTTCAGAAGTAGCTCTGATACAGTGAGTTAAATTAAAAGTAGCATGTGAGAATAGTGCTGCGCTGTAACTCATTTTGAAGCTGTTCCAAACTAAGTTACCAAGGTAACACTTTAGTTTATTGAATACAGAAAAGGAGCAAGGCCAAAAAAATACAACTGAAAAAATGGAAAACGAAATTAGAAAAGGTTTAGCGCAGCGTAAGATTAAAAAAAGTTTTCTAGTATGTGTATAGTATGCCAAATTATTTTAGTTTAAAATTTAAAGTCACGTTTTGTCACACAAGTGTAGTGCACTAAACGCGCTGTCAAGACTCACTCACAACACCGTTAGCCATTACCAATTGTCACGAAGGCAAGGACTTCACCAGTACTTCACATAATAATTTACATACATGTATATTGTATGTATAATAATATTTTCTTTCAGATTTTATAACTATGAATGTATAAACAAAGTTGGTGAATTATAACAATTGAAATGAAATATTTCTATTTTAATATCCTGTTGTTGAGTGTATGTTTTTTCAGAGAATGGAAAAATACCGCTTTTTTTGTTTATTTGAAATAAAATAATTTTTTTCAAGATACATGTGAATTAACATACGCGCTTACTTCAAGATTAAATAAGCCGTATCTAAAACTAATACTTTATTGCGCTATTAAGTAAGTACTTATCCAACATTGATATAATATAAAAATAGATTTTAAAAGGTTTTGTGAAGGGCAAAAGAAAGCAGCTCAAAACAAAATCAAGGTATGAAGAGTTCCATGATTTTTGCCACATACAGATGAAAATATGATGGTATGATATGTAGATGAATCATAGGAGAAAACAAACGGTGCTGGTAACTACAACACAAAAAAGCAGTGGTCAACCATCGGTCATAATGTACTTTTAGTGCAACCATGGGTAAAAAAAAATTATCAAAAATTTATGATATAATTATGACAACAAAAATAATGTGAAAGAATTATTGATTTCAACTAAACTGTATAATGCACACTCGTACACACATAATATGAATTAGAGGCAGCAGCCAATCCAAATTAAGGTCTAAATTTTTGGAGAATTACGCTTATAGCTAAACAATGTAGATGATAGTAAAAGAACATCAGCTCTGAGCTTTTCAACTTGTGTTGCAAGGGTTTGGCAAATATGTATATTTATTTTTATGCAAGACATGATTAACACCACGCTTACATATCCTCAGTTTGCAATTTAACTGCAAAGAGGTCAAAGTTCATGCATGACATGATAATAATTCATATACCGATTTTTATTTCACCACTGTCCAATACCGTTCACAATCCTAAGGTGCTGCAGGTGGCTCTCTTCAAAATTGATTTTTTGTTAGAAATAATAGTATGTTACTGAACACTAGAATGATAGAAATAAGGAGCCTATGCATGAATTTAAAAAAAATAACTAACTAAAATAATAATTATGGTAGTTGAAGATATCCGAAATATTTTATAATTATGCTCATTATTATATTTATTACTGAACATTATGAAGTTAGAAATAATGAACATAAGTCTGAGTAACACCAAGAACTATGTAAAATCATAAGGTAGTTGAAGAGGTGAACTTATAACCGCCATTAATAACAGTGAATTTCTCAATGATTTTGTAGACAACAAACTACCTTTAGGAGGAATATCAACTTGATAATGCAATTTTTTAATCAAACTTCAGTCGAGTCTTTGAGTCACAAGAATTTTAATCTCAACTGTCACATGTTCTTTCTATTTCATGCAGCTCAAATGTTGACTTGCAACAAAATTCAAATTGCAGGTACTTGGTATGAAAAGGTTCACCATGTTTTACTCTGTTGTGTTGTGGGTTCAGAATATGTAGAAATGTGATTACAAGCTCTTAAAAGCTAAAAAACAAACAGTTTGAAAAACAGTCTTAGGTTGGAGTCCCTTATTTTGATGGCGTAATCACCTGGACAGGGTTATTGTTTTGACACGGGATTTTATCATATAAAAGGAAAGGCCAACAAAAAACTCAATATAAAACATCTTGTGGCACTAGTTTATGACAAACACCAAGGGTTCCATCAAAAAACTCCTATCAAATATAAATGCTTGCTAATTTACAGTTTCGTTTCAGCTTGGTCTAATCATATCGTCATAGTTTCATCATGTGACCCATATTACCCGCCAAATGGCGCAAACAATTTCTGCAGCATTTTTTGAATATCACAGTGACCAACAAGCTCTTCATGTTTATCAGAGGATGATATGCACCCCCTCGAGCTGAGGTTATAAAATTAAACTTATTTTTAGGCGAGGTTTTGAGATATTAGTGCTCATAGTGATGGCATTACAATGATAATGAAATAGGCGCGTAAGGACAATAGGTCGTATTGAATACGTGAAGTAAATTTGTGAGAATACTTCGACAAATAAGGTTGGTTGAAACTGCAAACAAAAGCACATCATGTTCAATTACATCCTAATTGCGCCTTTTTGATAGGTATTCCAACCTACAGCCGTTTTGGTGATGGCTGCGATTACCTGTTCATTTTGAGCTTTTAGGCGCTTTTAATCACATTTCCACATATTTCAAACCTACACCACAGCAGAGTAAAACATGGTAAACCTTTTGATACCCAATAACCATCAAGTAAATTTTGTTGCAAGTCAATACTTATCAAAGATTTTGCTCTTATGAAAGTTTATTCCTAAATATAACAGGCATTTATATAAAGCATGATAAAATATGAATAGGTTGTTTCTGTTGTATAAATGAATATATAAATAAATGAATCACATGAACTCATGCAAAGAAGGAGAAGAAAATTTATCGTTCGTTTCACTTCCTTATATACTCCAATACTGCCTCATACTACCTAGTCTACTTGCTTTATTTACTAGTTTTATCTAGATTTATTCAGCTTTATTCACTAACCGTAATTGCCAAGACTAAATGTACTGCTGTGAGTTTAGACGCCAATATAGCCTGAGCCTAACATATTCTATAATACAACATTCTTTTGTTTCTTTTTTTGTTGGGCCACACCATAACTACCAACAACTACTTATGTCGCTCGTTACCCGACTTCAATAGGGTAGTCGCCATAGGCTATGCCTCGGGTTTGTCTGACCCTGTGCAAATGTCAAAACACACTCCTCATTACTGCTAGTTTCATTGTCAGTGTGTACTCGCTTTTCTATCACCCTGACTTCCCTCAGTACCAATACCTTTACCATGGCTACTGTCACTAGCAAAACTACTTCCACCAACCCCGACTACCCTGGAGACTTTTGGTTGGGTCAGCAATGACTCTTCCACCTCATCTATCTTTTCTTTCTTTATCTCGCTCTCCCCAATAAGAGGCAGCCTCAACAGGCATTTTGTGGGAGGTCTCTACCTGGGCTCGAACTGGCCGCCAATGGGATGGCACCACAGAGCTGGGAGTTGACATGGGCTCAGATTTATTCAGCTCGGCCTGACCCTCCGCCAGTGCAGGTCTGCTACCAGCAATCCTCTGAATTTCGGCTAACTTATGCACAGCTACCTCAAATTATTTGACACTCTAACTCTATGACTGCTGCCTCACCTTTTTCTCTTAGACTAGCAATTTTGTACTTTGCCATCCTCTGTACCTCTATTTCCTCCCTCTGATTATCTGATACGCTTCTCTTATTCCATTGCTGGACACCTCAGAATAAAGAGCAAACCTTCTTAATTATAGATACTTGTTCAAGTACTTTCTTAGCACCGACACTTACCTCAGTGTGCCTGTGGTCCTTATTATGTCCCATAGACACTTTCCCCTCTGTGGTACCTTGGGCTGTCTCTCTTTAAATAAATAAACTTACATGAACTGAAGCAAAAAAGGAGAAAAAGCGAATCCGGTTTTTTGGCATTTCCTTATATACTCCCAATACTGCCTTATACTACCTAATCTACTAGCTTTGTCCACTAGCTTTATTCAGCTTTATTCAGCTTTATTCAGCTTTATTCAGCTTTATTCAGCTTTATTCAGCTTTATTCAGCTTTATTCACTCACCGTAATTGCCAAGACTACCCATACTGCTTTGAGCTCAGACGCCAATATAGCCTGAGCCTAACAAATCTCATAATACAACAGTTTCTTTTAATTTTGTATGTTTGTAAAAGCTAACATTAAGCTCAGCAAATATTTACACTTACTAAATTTTATTATCCTTCAATCACTGTATAATTATTATATATTACCATAAAATACTATCCTTCTGTATGTATACTGATAATTTTCTTGATTAAGAAACAAATGCTTTGAGCTAGATCTACTTTTGCAACAAAATGTCATGACAACAGATAAAAACTTTATTTTTGTTGTAATTATAAATAAATTTTAGCTTAATCAATGTAAATTTGACTAAAACTTGTGTTTAATAACTGAAAAATCATTTACGTAATGTTCAACACCGTCATCTTACAGATGAAAATGTTGAGCATTGCAGTAAATTCCTGTGATAAGTAGCTAAAGAACTTGGTATGTTTATTTGATTTGTCGATGTTTTTACTAAAACATTTTTGGGTTCTCTAAAACATTGTCACACAAGTAATGGGGGTCTCTATTTTACAAAAGTCACCACTAATGCATATCAGCACAAGTAATAACGCTTTTCAAAGCATCAAACTGAACCTAGAACCAGTTAAAACGAGTGTTTTTATAACGCTTTACAGCTTGCAAGTAGAGCACCAAGTTCACAGTAAAATGAATGCATTCTGTTCATATCCAGTGTTGATTATTGATTATATTAGATTAGATTAATAATGCTGTTTCTACTAAGTTATAGTGGGAAACAGAAAAAGCCAAGAGAGGTGAGCGATTGGCCAATCTGCTTCCAATCAACTAATAGAACTGTAGCCTATATACTAGTTAGTTTGTTATAAGTCTATTGATATTTAAATTTTAAAGAAATAAAAAACTGGAGAGGGTGTGGGAGGTCTCTTACAAATTTTCAAAGTGAAAGCTGCTTTAAACATAGCTTTTAGGCGGTTGAAAGTAACTTAGGAAAATGGTGGTGTGCTTTTTACTAGAGGTTTCCTTCTTCTAAATCAAAAACGTAAATTGATCTGGCTACTGTATTAGTCACAAAGACTGACTTCCTGTCCTTATGTTAAGTTTCTTTAATCACCGTTAACCATGACTAGTTTGAGCTATTGCCAATATTAAATTATCAGTGCAGCTGCTTGGTCTATTAAAATACAACACATGCTTTGAAGAAGTTCCATACTTTAGATTGGGCTCTATTCAGATGCCATCACCTACATGAAACTTTCCTCAACTTTATAACTGAGTCTACACTCAGGCTAAACCATGTATCATTCAAAAAGCCTCCTAATCGGTCAAATAGCTCAGAGGCGTTAGCTCAAATGTCTTGTGTGATTGATAAAATTGAGCAGAAATTAACCTACCACATGTAGCTTATTACATTAGATAAAGGCATTAATAGTTTACACATGAATAATAGTTCGTATTTGAATATTATTTATAAAATAGCTTGAGCCAATTTCAACCAGCAAAAGGTTTTGAGATTTTTCCTTGGAACAGATATTTACACATGAATAGTAGCTGGTATCTGTACATTTTTTGTAGTATAGCAAAAAGATTCTTTACCTAACTAAAAAGTTTAAAAATATACCCTTGAGAAGATACTAATGCATATAAGTAATTATTTCGAAAATATCTTTGCCAGCTGTGTTAACAACTTTCTATCTAACAATCATTCTTTTAATATAAAAAGCATTTTAAACAATATTTGTCAAACTACTTATTCGATTTTAGTGGGTAACTGTCGCCCTTTTCTCTTTACTGTTGTTGCATGGCATAATTTGAAAAACATTTTTATTTATAATGAAGTTACAACCAATAAAGTAATAAATACATATATAAGTGGCATAATCTAGTTTAAACAAAATTGTGATGTAATTTTTTTGATAACCCTGGGCATGATGCACACTTATAGATTTTTAAAAAATTTCATTGGGAGTTCTAAATAGCAATGTCACATAAAACTTCGGTATTACAACATATGGTAGTACAAATGCGGTAATACAACATACAATATTAACGTTATCAGGCATGACAAGCAATACTTACAAAGCTTAGAGTAAGTTTATTTGCATAACACCGGCATAGCTTGTCTTTGGTAGTTCTCTAAAGACCTAATTAGATAGCCACACTTTAGTCTATTTTATTACAGAGTAAAAGCTGATTGAAAGTCAACACTACAAACTCAGAGTAAATATGTATTTCTATTAGCATGCGATATTTAATAGCCAACATGAGTGTCTGTTTTGTGACTCACTGCCGAAGATTGTTTGAATTTATGTAATTTATCGCTGACCAACCTATTGTCAACAACTTTGAAAAGGTTTATTATGCTGTACACATAAGGAGCGCTGCACATTCGCAATAGACAAGTCGATAAAGTAGTTTTTTGAGCGGTTTCTTATGTGAGCACACAGGGCTTTGAATTCCTTCCATCTTTTTATAGTAGGCTTGAGCGTATTTTTCAAAAGAATTGAGCACACAGAGCATATAAGGCCTATAAGATACCATAAACATAGAGTTATTTTCTGCTGGTAACCTCTACTCATACATAATTAACTCTATTACTGAAATATCATGTGCTGAAAAAACACTGTCAGCTTTAAGATTGTGCCACATTTATCAATAGAAAACACTATCATTCTTTTCTGTTTACTAAAAACCTGTTATTAATAGCAAGGAAAGGGCATGAAAATGATATCTTTTTTTAGTTTTTAGTAGCACAAAATAGTTAGTGTTAACTCATTTAGATTTAGTTATGTGGCTCTATGACCTAGATTTAAGGTCAAAAATTGTTGTAAAATATTCTAGCCCTATGGGTATTTTTAAAAGAAGTATTCAGTCAACGATGCTTGAGCTATCATAAATTGTTGTACAATTTTTAACGAGTAACAGAAATTGAAAGCCTATTGATGGAAGCTAAAACTTGAAATACTACGCGAGTTTTCAAAGTAGATAATCAATGATTCTCAAGCTATCTTAACTACATGTACATGTAGGCCCAGTAATTTTAAGTGCTGGTTATTTTGGTTACCAGGTTCACTTGGGTCTTGCTCTCAAGGAAACTTGCACTATGTATAGGCAGTTTGATGAAATACCTGAACTGTACTGGTAAAACTTGACTCAATCTGGATTTAAAAGGCTGTGAGTTGCCTTTGTTAATGTTTTGTTAATGCATCCAAAGTATAGTTTAGTGCATCTGTTCAACTTCTACATGACTTCGGTTGTCCATGGACGTATGAACACTAAACCCATATTTGGCAACTTAGTATATCTTTGTTAACAATGTTTTTGACACAAGCTCATCAAAGTTGATAAGCTGACACAACCATTAATAATGTATGCAGCAGGTTTTTGCATTTTATTAATAAATCAATAGATCAGTAAATATTTTTAAGCTATACCTTTAGAGTCATAATTTAGCTAGCAATTACTGCACTTAAAAAAAATCTGTAAATTTTTTTGACATATAAACGACTTTTGCAAGAAAGTTTCTCATTTATCACCTATGTTTTGGTACCACACTAAATCTAAAAGATAGTCAAAAAATCATATATTCAGGCAAGGTAAAAAATTCTGAATTATTTAAAACCGTTTCATGCTTACTAGCTTGCCGATGTTTAAATGGTCCAAATTATAAAGCTAAGAACAGCAGATTTAAATATTTAAGCTGCTTTGATTGGTTAATTGAAAAGGCATAGCCATTTCTTTGCACAAAAGGAAAAAACAGTGCCATTTTGAGCACATCAAGTTACATACACATAAAGTTAGGTTGTAAATGGTTTGAGTTTCTTAATACAAGACAAAAGAGCAAGAAAAGAGAATTTATTCAAATTCAAGATGCGGTAACAAGACAAGGTAGTGTTTTACATGGCAAACAAATGCAGCAATACAAGATAGTGTATAAAATTACAAGTTAAAGTAATATGACAAGATAGTGTATCCAAATGCAAAAAACAGAAACAGACAAGATAGTGTATTTAAATACAAGATAAGGTAAAAAATTAAGACAGTGTATTCTAATATTAGACAAGTAAACAGGATAACATAGCGTTTTGCACCACAAGTAAATGTAACAAGACAAGATAGTGCATCCAAATACAAAAGGAGATAAAAACTCAGACAGGGTATATAAGTACAAAATGAGCTAAAATCAGAATCAGTTACTTACACTGATTAAACTGAGTGTTGGTAAAAATGACTAATCTAGCTCTTCTTGTTAAATATAATTGCTATGTCTCAGTCAGGGGGACCAAAATTTATTATTGATTTCTTAGTATATACAGTAGATAATAAAGCTGTTTATCTCCATTTTTAAGCCAAGTGGCATTGTCTTTTCAATCTGAAGTCTTCGCCCCAAAACCAATATCTCTCAAATCTAGAAACATTGGAAAAATGCTGGCATATTACAACAATTTTGGTAGTCATCAGAGCATTTGGCGCAATAATACCTACACATCCAATGTGGATTGCCTAAAATACACACTGAAGCAAACATAATTGAGTTGTGAAAAAGCACACCATTTGAAACCAGTACTATCATAAGGAAAATACTCAAGCTTCTATGTTTTAGATAGGAGACTCGAGATTCAGTAGACGTGACCATCCATTTTATAATGTGTATTTATATATTTGTGTAATAAAAATTTAGCTATTTGGCGTTCACAAAAAATCGCATCAAAAATTCAATCACAATCATGGAAATAAATAGTTGTTCTACTAAAATTTTATCAATGGCTTGATCAGAACTTTAACTACCAAATGACTAGCCAGTTTTTTCTGAACCTCATATAGGATTTCTTCTTATCTGAAAATTTAATTCAAATACATTTATTCTTTTTAGCATAGCATTCAACTGACTAGCAATTCATCCTACTGCAATGCTAAAACAAAAATTCAAGTTTTATGGCATACTGTTACAGTATTAAAATTGTAAGAATAATATTTGGAAGAAAAACACAATGCAGTGTAAAGTTTATTGGTTTTATGGATATAGTTTACCTTCTGAATCTGTAACAACCACAATGGAACAGCAACTACAAATGCAGCTGTCACAGCAACCACTACAGCACCACTACAACAACTACTACAGCAACTTCCACAGCAATTACCTCTACAGCTAGCACCACAACCCTACAGCAATGACTACAACAACTTATACAGCAACCACTACAGCAACGAATACAGCAACCACCACAGCAATCGATACAACAACCACCACAACAGTTACCGCAACAACCACTACAACAACCACAACAGCAACAGTATACTGCACAGCCTGGTGTTACAATTGTCACGCTGAGTCATCCAAAAAAGGTCATAGGCTGAAGGCAAAAGCTCTGACCTAGATCAAAAAGTGGGTAACTGGTTTGGTTACCTAATTTATTACGAAGTTATAACTTGGTAGATGATCAGTAAAAAGTTCAAATATAACACCATTATAACAAAAATTATTTGTTCTTTAAAAGTAGCTATTGGGCCAATTTTAATAAAATAATTTCACTTATCAAATATAAATAATTTGGCTTTATTTGTTAATTTATTTTTTTCAGCTTTAGAAATTGAAAGCTTTTAACTTAAACTATCAAATCAATAAATTAGAGGTAAATAATATAAGCTCAACAAAACATTTACAAAGTATTATATATAGTTTTACATAAGAAGGGGATCAAATTGCAGACACTATAAATTAAATCTTTAATCCTGCTGCCCTTCAACAGTAAAATAAAAGAGTGCACACAATATAACTTGAAGAAATATGTGAAATATGTAAAGAGGCGAGCATGAAACAAAGACGTTTGTCTCACATATAAACAAACTTCATACATTAATGTCAATTATGTAATAATTAAAATCAAAAAGTGTCTTTCGAACTTTTATTTTAATAATAAGTAGTTTGGTATCGTATATTTTTATATTTTCAACAAAATTTTGTAATTTTTAGCTAACTTTCAATCGCTTAAAACAGTCATTTTATTGTTTACTCATAAAAAAATTCTACATGATAAACATTTAAAAATGCTCATGAGTCACAGATGTTTACACTTTCATAATATATTTACTTTATAATATATTAAAATAATACATTTTTCATATATATATAAATATATATATACATATATATATATATATATATATATACATATATATATATATATATATATATATATATATATATATATATATGCACAAAACTTCATAGAGACAAAGTAATCTTACTACGCTGATCTTTACGGTAATGTCAAATGTAATTCTTTCCCTTGTTGTTTTTTGCTTTGTAGTTTGCAGTTCTTTGTTCTGTGCTCTTCTTTTTAATAAACACATTTATGAAAAAACACACTACTAGTTCACTTTAAAAGACAATAATAATTATTTATTAAATATAATTTAAAGTTTTATGCCATGATTTTTGGTAACACACAATATATTTAGCATACAGGTTCAATCCAAGACAACCACTTTACCTGATAATCCAAAGTTATTAATTGTTTATTACCATGCACTCTAATGCAAACATTAATAATAAATAAAGTAGGCCTAAGTAATATTTTACTTTCAAAGAGTTGATTGCACAACTCCAAACATGCTTAATAAAATATGTTTGTAGTCCCGAACCAGCCCTAAGGCTAGTTTAAGACTTTATAACTGTATGTTTGTTTTAATCACTCAATACGTTGCTGATCGTCTGCAATAACAATGGTAGCCCTATCACAAACCTATCTCTGTTGACGTCAGTGATTAGTCTAAAGTTTAGCGTAATCATTACACGGTGTAGTCACAGAAGCAGTGATATACTAGACCCACAGTAATGGTCATGAAAAATACATAGATCTAGCAATCCATTACAATCAACAACTATCGTCAAAGTGGTGCACATTGTGTAGGCTGTCATGGACGCTCAGAGAACTATCAAGAAAACTTGGCAGCTGTTATCTTCTCCAATGTATACACAATGCTTTGACGACGCCATCAGTTTACGATGCACCTATAGTCAACAAACAGGGCAGTATCCGCCTGTTTGAAAATGGTACTGCAGGGAGAGTCCAAGAGGGGTACCGAGCGCCCTTTTAGGGGGGAGGGTGGTCCGGGGGTCCTCCCCCGGGAAAATTTTTAGTATAACTAGTCAAAATGGTGCAAATCTAGCACACTTGGCTCCTGATGCCGCACATGTTCAAACAGAAAATTTGACATTATAATTCAGTTTTCTAAATATAAAACTGTTTATTGAGATTGTTTTTAACAACGCTTATTAAAAAATATAATGTGAATGGGAGCTGCTAAAGGGGTTGGCCACAGCTAGCATGAGGTAGAATTATCAGCGGGTACAATGCTGAATGGTGTAGAAGATGAATGGTCTCCTATGAAATAATTTAATTAATTAATATTGTAGAGTTAAAAAGTAAAACTAATAGAGCACCATGTTAAAAATAATGTACTTATACTATAGTCTATAATACTGAGCGAGAAGTAGTAGATTTAAGTTTGAGCTATGCATGTTACATGCATAGCTCAAACTTAATTTATTTCTATGAACAAAATCTTTTGTACATAAGCATTCATTTACATATCTACTACTACAAAAGATACAACCATGTACAATGGTCTCTGTATGAAATGCTTGGAAGCATTCCATTCGGTAGAGTCCAACGCTATAACATTGCCGTGCGAGCTACCACAATGATTGCTTTTCTCTGTAAATTCCAAGTATTATAAAAGTCTAAAAAGTTTACATCACTTCCATCATCTGAATTATTGTCATTCTTATCACAGCAAAAATCACTTACAATCGGAGAATCAGAAAAATAATATTTTTTTATTTTACCGTTTTGAAAGTCGCGCCGATGTTGACTGGTATTTCCAACTTTTATTCTTTTCCAAGGAGGCGCGATTTCCTTAGCACAAAGCAACGCTTTTCGGATAATCGTTTCATATCTCGATTTATCGACTAATATCTTATTGATGATATTTAAAACTTACTAGCATTCATATCCTTTGTTTAACGTTACGAGACGGCAACTTTATACTAAAAGCGACGTAAATGACGTAAATTTCCCCACATAACCGATACACGACAGTTTGCCATTTCCCCAGCCAAAGTGTTAAAATCAAGCAAAATGACGTGAATTCCGGGATTTTGAGCCTCAAAAAATGGTACTGCCATGGCAGTAGCTGCAGTATAGGAGGATAAGGCCCTGTCAACAAAGAATTGTAGAGATGTCAATGCCTACATATGGCAATTTAGTGTCAACCAGTCTTTAGTAATCGTCATCTCAGCTTGTAATTCAAGCTGTTAATGAGTTGGGGTCAAGGGTTGATCATGATGAAGCTCTTTGTTATGTTTAAAATAATTCAGCTCATTAAAAGCCTTAAGACACTGGCCTTTGGCAAGGATCAATGGTAATTCATTTTATTCAAAAAAAATCTGGTCAAGTCTCTACACCAGAGTTTAATATCAGCTGCTACTTGTACACTCTGTTTCACGGTGCTGAGTGATTATTTGGTCTACGTGATAACTAGTTCCAAAATGTGGCAGGCATTTGTGTAAAGTTGGGTACAATATTTATAGGCTGTTTCTTTAATTTGGTGAGTGTAGTCTTTCCTGTAGGTTGTGCTACAGATTACAATGTTGAACATTAGACTAACTCACCTAATAAGCCAGTGAGAAACAGCTTCTTAAGGCGAGGTCACACGAGCACCGAACCGAACTAAATGAGGCAAAACGACGTCGCTCTCAGCTGTAAAAAGTTTGGCCGAAGACATTTCTAGCCAAAATGAACTATTTCGGTACTGCTCGAAATTTCGTGCCGAACCCTTGCTCTTATTGGCTGGTTAAAATTCTAGAATTCTAGCGAGCACGCGTCACATTTCTCCTTACGTGCGAGTAAAGTTAAAAAAGAAATGGGACGATACTTTTATTTCGTTAAATAAACAACATGAAGCAATTTACGACAAGGTTCACCCGGACTTGTGATTGGGTTGCATAAATGTAAGATGTTGCACTTAAGTTTTGGATAAATGTAAGGGAATGGTTGTGATTTTCTTTTGTGTGGAATATAAGTAATGTGTCATATTCATCCTAATGAAGTATCGTTGACTGATTTATTTATGTAAAACCACAGTACTATAATAAAAACTGATTTTGTTTGTTATGTACTCAGAATAGAAAAACATTCATATGTTAATAAAAAAATATAATTATGTTGATGAGAAGGGTTAGCAAAATCTTTGTATCGAGTGATTAATTTTGAGCAGCTGAACAATCTTCTGATAAATCTGCTGTGTAATTATAATTGTTCCTCAAAGTTTTTTGTTTACAATAGAAATGTTTAACTCAAATACATAAAAACTACTAATGAAACCGTGTCTTGTCTCTATACGTATGGTATCTAAGAAGCGAAGTTACTTTGGTGGCCGTGTGACATGTGCCCCGAACCGAACCAGCCTCCGAACCGAACCGATCCTACGTCGGTTCGGTGCTCGTGTGACCACGCCTTTAGAGTTGTCTTTTTCACTATAACGCTTTTAGGGCACACTAAAACATCCCCATGCAACTAGCAGAGCTCTTTAATCAATAAAAGGCTGCCTGTAATTCATCTCAGTATCAGTAATAGCAGAGATGGAATATAAACAAGCTCTAGTAAAACAAGTGGTTATTCACAATTCAACACAGCTCGCGCAGTCAAGTGTGAAATTTCTTGCAATGACCTTATAATGAAAAGAAGATGTTGAGCCTTGAATATTTCCAAGCGAATCAAATCGCTACAATAATTTGCTAGTCAGCCATAGTGAGATCTAAATACAGCCAAGAGAGGTAAGTGTACGCCAATTTTATTTCAGCTAACTAAAGCAGCTGTTTTTACTAGTCAGCTGGTGAATGTTTACTTACATTTGCATCAAGTTTACAAAGATTAAAAGCTATTAGTGTTTTGTAGGTTTCTCTTAATGCTTGTAAATTCAACACTGAATAAACTTTAGTAATTCAGTGGGTCCTGAATGGCATTTTCAATGAGATATATGTGAACTCAATGTTGAAAGGCTTTCACACAACTTCATAAAAACCTATTTAATTGCGTATTTACCTATGTATTTACCATTTACCATTTACCCATCATCTGTGTGCAACTTTCTTTAACTTGATAATGAGAGTCTCAACTGTCAAAGTTCAGGTTTTAGCTTTTACTTTTACTTTTACAGGTTTTAGCTCAAAGTCCAGTTAGCTTTTACAAAGCTAACTGGTTTTGACCAGTTAGCTTTGTAAAAGCCGTTTAATTGGTCAACTAACTAAAATAAAGCAGCTTCAATGTTTTGCATGCATATTAGATTGATAGGAAATGAAACTATCACAAGCAGTGGTATTTTGATATACATATTAATCTCAAATTTAGTTTGTGTGCTATTAAAATTTAGGAATGAAATATCCGTTTCATGCTAGATTTGATCTCGGAACCTCCCATTGACCAGGCTAATATCTTACCAATTGAGCTACGTGAGATTGATGGATTCATTAGGCAATATGTGTCGCTACATGGTTGGGAATATGCATACCGCTCTGTGTGCGGTACAACGCCATTTTTTGCTTGCTCCTATTAGTAACTTTAGCAGTAGGTTATTGGCTTACTAAAATTAGCCATTGACTATGTGCCAGGCTAATGACAAATGGCAAGCAACTACAGTAATACTTCAACTTACGAGTGCTCCAAAGTACGAGAAACTTGAGATACGAGCCAGCTTTTAAGCAAGTTTTAGCACTAACATACAAGCCATTTTTGAGATACGAGCACATGAGTCAGTTGCCAAGTATGCCGGAGGTGCTTTATGACAACAGCATCAATCTGTATTTTTCAACTGCTCAGGTTATACTTTTGTACAGTGTTTTTGTGCAATTTTCAGTGCAGAATTATGTGAATTAAAAGTACTCTGCGTTGAACAAAAGTTTGCCAGTAAAATGAAAGATAATGCAAAGAAAAAGCGAATGATAACAGTTGATATTAAACGGAAATATATTGAAAATTATGCAAAATGTGTATGCGTGATTGAGCTAGCTCAGCAATATGACAGAAATACATCCACAATTATCAAACCGAAGGATTATATTCAGGGCATTTAGCTCGCAAAAAGACTAACCATAGTTTCTAAACGGCGCAGCAATCTTCACGACCGCCGATGGAGAGACCGCTCAGGCATTGGATAAAAGATAAAAGAATTGACCGGTGACAGCGTAACTGAAACGACGCTATTTGAAAAGGCCGGCGCTGTCTAACAAAACTATAAAAACAGACATTCGGACAAGTTGGCTAGTGGTTGTGCATTAAACCTCTGTGACGACACCTGTGTTCATCCTAATCGCAACATGTTGAAAGAGCGACAAAGGCAAATGTCCTTAGATAGGTTCATCTTAAAACGGCCGGCTAGTCGTGAAAGCGACACAAAGGAAAAATTAGCTAACTAGCGAGAAACTTCAAACTTTGAACGCCGAAGAAATTTGAACTATGTTAAGTTAAAAATGAAAGTTTACTTTTAGATTTGCTTCTAAGTTTGTCTTTGAAAACTTTGATGAAACCCAAATTTATCCAAAGTCAACTGTTGTAATGAAAGATAACTTATATCTCCCCCTCTGGCAAATGCTAGCATTAGCTGTTATTGTATGTATTTAATTTTACATTTTAATTTATCACATTTCCTTACATTATTTTTTATTTGTTTCTTTTTGAAAGTATGTGGTAAGTTAGGACAATAACCAACATGTTCTTTCTGTTACAAAATCTTGTTTTGAGTGTTTGATTTGCATTTTTAGAGTATGGAAACCAATCAATATATATTTAATTGTTCTAAATATAAATAAATTGCACCAACATGCGAGTAAATTGACATACGAGCTCAGTCTCGGAACGCATTAAGCTCGTAAGTCGAAGTATGACTGTACATTACCTGTCACTGTTAAAAGCATGATTTTAATACCCCTGCAACACCGAACATTCCGCAAGTATAACATAAATGCCATAGTAGTTTGCATGCATACATCAGTTTTTAAATGTCCATTTTTTCTAAAATAACTCAAATGTTTTTCAAACTACTAAAATGTAAAAAGTACTTTCAAGTAGAAAGTACCGACAAAAAATGATGTAATTAAGTTTAAGTAAGTTTGTTATTTTTAATTCTTTCTACTAAAGTAAAGCCTTTTGCAAACTTTTAGTGTTTTAAATACATTTGCAGCCAAATATGAAAGGCAACATCACAATCGACTGCTTGAAAGCAGAGAAAGCTCCAACTATTTTGAAATAGTGCTAACAATACTAGGCATGGAAACATATATTGTCAATGTTTAGAATAAGTTTATTTGAATAAACTCTGGTATTTCTTTACAAATCTGAATAAATAGCTGAACTTTAGCCTTTGTTATCGTTGTTTGTTAATGTTTTACAGCTGAAACATAAATTACTATAGCGAACTTTGAGACAGTATATTTTTCATATCAGTTCATTATGACAGCTACAACAGGAGTGACCAACTGTTTAATCACAACATAACAAGTATTATCAGCAGCTGGCAAGCCAACCTAGAAAAGCAAAAAAGCCACATAAACCAGTAAGCTATAATTACATTACATTAGAAATAAGCTATGAAAAGCTTGACAAAAAAGGACAATAATATTTCAACACTCCCACTAGGTTACTGGTTTTGTAATATCAATTAAGTTCTATTAGATTTAGTAATTTTGTGAATCTCTCACGTGGTATCGGTTTAGTTAGGATGTCAGCTACCATACTATTATTAGGGCAAATACTCTAAACTAATCCGCTTGTTTACTACAGCTTCTCTCGTGAAGTGAAATTTGATGTCTATATGTTTTATGCGGACATGTTCATTAGAATTGTGTGCGATTTTTATGGCGGCTTTATTGTCAACCATCATCTTGGTTGGTTTGGCAGACGCTGATAGACCAATGCCGGTGATGAGTTTATTCAGCCACATTGTTTCTTTAGTACCATGGAAGAGTGAAATATATTTAGATTCAGCCGTAGACACTGCTACTACACTTTGCCTTTTGCTTAACCAGCTGATCGGCGCACCAGATAGAAATAATATGTTTCCAGACATAGAGTGTCGATCATCCAGATCTCCTGCTCAGTTAGCATCAGTGTAGCCAAACACTTTGTTATTACTAGATCGGTGATATGTGATTCTGATTTTAAGTGATTCCTTGAGGTAGCGTAATATGTGCTTTGCTGCTGTTAGATGAGCTTCTGTTGGGGCTGCACAGTATTTAGACTCTGCTCCCACTGCATGAGAAATGTCTGGACGAGTTGCTATAGTTAAATATAAGAGACTTCCCAACATAGCTTGGTAGCTCTCCGGTTGCACAGGCTTGCTAACACCATCATCCTTTACGAGCTTAACATTCATATCGGCTGGTGTTGACACCGGCTTTGCATCTTCCATGCCAAATCGTTTTAGAATCTGTAAAATATAGTGATTTTGATTTAAACTAGCTGTTTCTTCCTCTCGTTTAATGTTGATGCCCAAGCAGTAATGCAACTTTCCAAGATCTTTCATTTTGAAACGTGTTGCCAAATTTTGTTTGACCAAGCTCATCTCTTGTTCAGTGTCACTCATGATAATGAGATCATCAACATACACAGCTATAATTGTATTACCACTATCATTATCTTGAACATAAACACAGGAATCTGCGCCAGATCGTCTGAAATTGATTGATTTGAGATATTCGTCCAATACAGTGTTCCAACATCTTGGTGATTGCTTAAGTCTATACAGCGATTTGCGAAGTTTGCATACTAGGCTGGCCTGTTGTGGTTCAATGAATCCTTCAGGTTGAGTCATATAGATATTCGCTTTCAGTACTCCGTTCAAGAATGCAGGGACAACATCTATTTGATGTATACTCGTTTTGCGCTGTAGAGCATATGCCAACAGCGTACGAATAGATGTGAATTTGACGACTGGTGCAAATGTTTCTTCATAATCTATTCCAGCTTTTTGTGCATATTCTTTAGCGACTAAACGCTCCTTAAACCTGTCTACAGTCCCATCAGCAGCGAGTTTGGCTTTAAACACCCATTGAGATCCTATTGGCGTTCTACCTGGAGGTAATGGTACAAGGTCCCATGTATCATTTTCTGTTAGAGATTGGTATTCAGAATTAGCAGCAGACAGTCACTCCTTAGCCTCAGAACTCCCTCTTGCTTGCTCAAATGTTTGTGGTTCAATAATTTGACAAGCTTCATATGCGGTATGAGAACTTTGTGATGTTTGATCTGCATATTCGTCTATGCCGTAACGTTTGTGGGCTCTTCGTACACGATTAGATCGCCTCGGCTCTTCACCGATTTCATGTACAGTGTCCTTTTTAGCTTCTTGGGGTGCAGGCACAACAACGCCTACAGTGGCTACTGGTACATTACTTGATGATATCTTTATCTGACTCCCAAAGTCTGACTCATTAAATACAACATCACGTCTAACGATAACCTTTCTAGTTTGCTCGTTGAACAATTTATAAGCTTTCGATGTGATACTGTATCCAGTAAAGCGTAATTTCTCTGCTTTGATATCTAACTTTTGCCTCTTTTGATTTGGGATATGGGCATAACCTGCGTATCCAAACACTCGTAAATGTCTAGCATCTGGTTTCTGTTCATACCACTTTTTGTAAGGGGTTATGTTGTCATTGTGTGATCTAGTAGGAAAACGATTCCTAACATATACCGCTGTAGCAACTGTTTCAGCCCAGTATTCTTTTGAAAGTTTTCCATGAGGCATCATAGTTTGAGCAGATTCAGCAAGTGTACAATTGAGCCTTTCTGTCACACCATTTTGTTCTAGAGAGTAGGCTGAAGTTACTTCGTGATGAATTCCTAGTGTCTTTAAATAGCTATTGAACTCGTTTGACATATACTCGCCCCCACCATCAGACCTAAGAGTACCTATCTTTTCCCCTGAAAGGTTTCTAACTAGAACTTTAAATTCCTTAAATTTGTCAAGCACTTCAGATTTATAACATAAAAAATACACAGCAGAATATCAAGAAAAATCATCAATGAATCATACAAAATATTTACTGCCACCAATCGATTCAGTTTCAAAAGAGCACACCTCTGAATGAATTAATTCTAATGTACGTTTAGATTTGATACCTCCCACTGAGTGAAATGGTTTTCGCGTTATTTTTCCTTCCACACAGCTCTCACAGAAGGAAATACTGCCACTAGGAATTTTGATCCCCATTAATACATTGCTATAATTTGACTTACTTAGAGTTGTTTCACTTGCATGAGCAAAGCATTTATGCCAAGCGTCGATAGCTGTGGCTGCAATTTCGTCTGTATTTCTGCATACTGGCTCACAATCCAGATAATAAAGTTTATTCCTCATATTACCCGTAGTGCGTTATCTTTTCTGTTCACCCTTTAACCAACATCTACTTTTACCAAACTGGACAATATTTCCTTTTTCGGTGGCTGATCTTACAGAAAACAAGCTATCAGTTAGACTTGGCACATGTAAGAAGTCATAGATAACAGCCGTCCTACAAACTTTGCGCCCTAGGTTGAGCCTTACATTAACGTTACCAACGCCTATGGCATCAACTATGTGTCCATCACCTGGGCTGACTTTCTCCGAGGTATCTAAGGTATGATACTCAGTAAACCACTCATGGTGAGGTGTCATGTGATGAGATGCACACGAGTCTATACTCCATAGTGAATTTTGCGTTGATGTAGAGTTTTCTACAATGAATGCAAAGTCAGTATTACTATTATCTGTTGATACTTGTTTTGCTGTGTGCTGCTGTGATCTCTTTTGATTGTCTGGACAGTAACGGAGAATATGTCCTTGTTTTTGACAGCCAAAACATACCAAAGGCTGTCTTGGTCTGCTGTAATGTTTTGTTTGTGACCAGAGCAGCATCCGGCGGGTGATTTAAGTTGCTTCCGTCACGTTGCCTTTCTATTTGTTTCTGCTCTTCATTTTTCAATGATTGTTCTACAAATTCTAAATTTAAATCATCCCCTCGAGCCTATAGCTGTCAGGAAGGCTGCCTAGCAGTGTGACCAGCTGATCCTCTTCATCAACAGCTGCATTGATTGCTGCTGGTCTATCAGTTAAGTCATTCATATGTTTAAGGTGATGTTCTATAGGTGTACCTTCTTTCATGACACTTTGAAAGTATTGCTTTTTTAAAAACAGTTTGTTCACCAGAGTATTTCATTCAAAATTTGCTTGCAATTTATTCCATGCAGATTTTGCATCTGCAAATTCTGTTATAAGATACAGTACATTGTCACTTACTGCAAGCACTATAGTAGAGAATGCTTTGCTGCAATTCTTCGTGAATGCAGATTTGACATCGACAGCTGCATCATCTGCAGGAGCTTCTTCGGTACCCTCCACAAAACCATACAAGTCTTTGGCTATCAGCAGATGTTTCATTTTGTATTTTTATGTTGAGTAGTTGGTTCGACTAAATTTGTCTATCGACCATTTTTCCTCCGCCATTACGAATGATTACTCCAGAGGTATTATATAGTCTTTGCAACTAAATGATCCAGTTTTCCAACAGAGAGTCAAGCAGTAGTCAATCTGGTAACTGGGTCCATAACCTGTTGTTTGTTTATGTTTTATAGCTGAAACATGAATTACTATAGCGAACGTTGAGACAGTATATTTTTCATATCAGTTCAATATGACAGCTGCAACAGGAGTGACCAACCTTTTAATCACACCATAACAAGTATTATCAACAGCTAGCAAGCCAAGCTAGAAAAGCATAAAAGCCACATACACCAGTAAGCTATAATTACATTACACTAGAAATAAGCTATGAAAAGCTTGACAAAAAGAACAATAATATTTCAACAGTTATTACCAATTAAAAATGCTATAAGAGTAATCGCTACAATTTCTCAATTACTATGTATTTCTATTAACATGTGATACTTGATAGCCAACATGAGTATTTGTCTTGTGACTTGCTGCGGAAAGCCTGTTTGTATTCATATAACTTCCTACTAATTGACCTAGTGACAGTGAGTTTCAAAATACATCATGTCACATATGCATGTAAATAAATGCTAGCAAATTCACAATAGACTAGTTGGTAACAGAATTCTGAGCGCTTTTCTATGTGTGCCCTCATGCTTTTGAATTCCTTTTTATGGCTTCTTTATAGTAGGCATGAGCAATATTTATTATTAGCAGTACGCAGCAAAGAGCAACTAAGGCCTACGTTAAGACAAGCTTGAGGTTATCTTCTGCAAATAACATTTTGTCAAGTTTGATTAACTCTATTTAAGTACTACGGATATTTATAAAGGAAATAGTCACTCAATGATTCTAAAGCTACTATTGCTAGTAAGAAAAACCTTCAGTGTTGGTGATTGTTGATACAAGCCTCACTTGTGTTTTGATCTCAAGGAAACTCACGCTACATTCAGGTAGTCTGATAAAATACATGAACTGTACTGATAAAACTGGACTCAATTTCAGTTTTAATAGAAATAAAGAAAATGCTAAGTGTGACAAATTTCTATCAGTTAGGAAATATTCATTTTATTGAGCTCTTAAAGCTTAGAGTTTATCCTGTTGTATAATTTCAAAGTCTATTTTAGAAACCATGAGTTCACACAAGCTCTTAAAGATAAGAGTTGATTCGTAGGTTCATCTAAAGTTGGCTTCATAAGTCATGAGCTCTATTTGATAAAGTTTTGTAATGGCCGCCAAAATAGAGTGCCTGTTACATATGCTCAACTTTAGAATGATAATGATTTTATTGTCTATGTTCCAACAAACACTGAGCCTAAATTGACAGGTTAGCAATTTATTTGCCATGAGGGAAAAGTGGGCACAAATATTAAAGGTTAACACAGAAGAAAATAAACACTAGTTTGAATAATGAGATCATTAATGATAGTATAATGACCAAACCCATTTTGACGTAAAATATTAATATATATATATATATGTCTATATATGATATATATGTCTATATATGATATATATGTCTATATATGATATGATATATATATATATATATATATACATGTATATATATATATATATATACATGTATATATACAGTCATACTTCGACTTACGAGCTTAATGCGTTCCGAGACTGAGCTCGTATGTTAATTTACTCGCATGTTGGTGCAACTTATATATATATAGAACCGTTAAATATATATTGATTGGTTTCCATACTCTAAAAATGCAAATAAAACACTCAAAACAAGAAATTGTAACAGAAAGAACACGTTGGTTATTGTCCTAATTTACCAAATGCTTTCAAAAAGCAACAATTAGAAATAATGCAAGGAAATTTGATTAATTCAAATGTAAAATTAAATACATACAATTGCAGCTAACGCTAGCATTTGCCAGAGAGGGAGATATAAGTTATCTTTCATTACAACAGTTGACTTTGATAAATTTGGATTTTATCAATGTCTTAAAAGACAAACGTAGAAGCAAACCTAAAAGCAAACTTTTATTTTTAACTTAACGTAAATTAAAATTTCTTCGGCGTTCACAGTTTGAAGTTTCTCGCTGGTTAGCTAATTTTTCCTTTGTTTCGCTTTCATGACTAGCCGGCCGTCTTAAGATAATCCTATCTAAAGACATTTGCCTTTGTCGCCCTTTCAACATGTTGCGATTAGGACGAACGCAGGTGTTGTCACAAAAGGTTAATGCACGACCACCAGCCAACTTGTCCGAATGTCTATTTTTATAGTTTTGCTAGATAGCACCGGCCTTTTCATATAGCATTGTTTCAGTTACGCTGTCACCGGCCAATTGTTTATCCAATGCCTGAGCAGTCTCTCCATCAGCGGTCGTGAAGATTGCTGCGCCGTTTAGAAACTATGGCCAGTCTTTTTGTGAACTAAATGCCTTGAATATAATCCTTCGGTTTGATAATTGTGGATGTATTTCTGTCATATTGCTGAGCTAGCTCAATCACGCATACACATTTTGCATAATTTTCAATATATTTCCGTTTAATATCAACTGTTATCATTCGCTTTTTCTTTGCATTATCTTTCATTTTACTGGCAAACTTTTGGTCAACGCAGAGTACTTTTAATTCACATAATTCTGCACTGAAAATTGCACAAAAAAGACGGTACAAAAGTATAACCTGAGCAGTTGAAAAATACAGATTGATGCTGTTCTCATAAAACACCTCCGGCATACTTGGCAACTGACTCACGTGCTCGTATCTCAAACATGGCTTGTATGTTAGTACTAAAACTTGCTTAAAAGCTGGCTCGTATCTCAAGTTTCTCGTACATTGGAGCAATCGTAAGTTGAAGTATTACTGTATATATATATATACATATATATATATATATATATATACATATATATGTACATGTATATATATGTATATATATGTATATATATATATAAATATATGCACCTGAGACCATCCAACACATCATCAGTGGATGCAAGCAGCTAGCAAGAAACGCATACACTGAGCGGCATAATCATGTCGCAGGTGTTGTGTATAGAAGTCTATGTGACGAGTATGGCCCTAATAAATCACAACACTGGTGGGAAGCTCCTGGTAAGGTCAATGAAAATGACTGCGCTAAGATCTTCTGGGACTTTTACATCCGGACTAGTGGTGGTGGACAAGGATTACAAGAGGACTACTATAATAGATATAGCAGTACCAAATGACTACAATATAGACAGCAAAGAAAAGGTAGAGAAATATCGCCCACTTAGAGAAGAGATTGAAATATGCTGGAATGTAAGAACAACTGTAATCCCAGTAGTCATTGGGGCACTGGGCGCAATAACACCGGCGCATAAAATGTGGCTTGCCCAAATACCAACAACAATCAACTCAGGTGAGTTGCAGAAAAGTGCGCTATTGGGAACAGCTAAGATCTTGAAGCGAGTGCTCAAACTCCCAGGTCTCTGGTAGGAGACCCAATTTAGAGCAGACATTACCACCCATACGGTTTAACCGGGGTGAGGAAACAATTTTATATATATAAAATTTATATTTTTCATATATATATATATATATATATACGTATGTCCAATACGACATTTATGTATATAGATGTTGTGTAAGACCTTTGCTATTTAGCATTCTCAAAGGTTTTATCAACACCACTAAAATAATTTAGAATACTTTACCTTACAAAAAGGGTTGATATAAACAGCTCTTAGATACTTAAGAGATACTTAATAAAATACTTAAGCTGTTTTGGTTCATTGGTTGTTTCATGACAAAATAGCCATTCACTCGTATTGCACCGAATGAAAATAAAGTAGGGCCATATTGAGACATGTATTGATAAGCCACCCAGTTTCATGCATTAAAAAGTCGTTAATATTTAGAGGATGCTGTATCCCAATACAAGATAAGTAAACAAAACAAGATAGTGTACCCATATACAAAATGAGATAACATCAGAATCAGTCACTGACTTAGTCTTAGTGAAGATGACTAATCAAGCTCTTCTTAAATATATTTATTAAATCTCAGTCAGGGTGACCAAAAGTTATTAATGCTGTTTTGTGTATACATGTGGGTAAAAAATTGTTTCCTCACACCTGTTAACACTAATGAGTGGTAATGTTTATTAAAGCTTGGATGTCCTTCTAAAAACCAATACCTCCCTATCGGAGAAACATTTGAAAGGTGCTTGCATATACCAATGATTCTGATTCCGGTAGTCAAGGATTATTTTTGTGAAATAACACCTACAGTTTGTCGTGTTAGATATTTACAAATATATATATATATAGATGCTGTGTAAGACTTTGGCTGCTTATCATTCTCACAGCTTTTTATCAAAAATACTCAAATAAATTAGCATAGACAAAACCATAAACAAAACAACTAAATCCTTATTGTGATAATTTAACTAGCGATTGTTTTGTTTTAAAGAAAATCTATAAACTTGTCAGATATGTGAATGGTGCATGCTAGAAAGCTTCTCATTTATTGCCCAGGCTTCAGTTTTACACTAAATATACAAGATAACCAACAAACTATGAGTCTAGATGACTTTAAAAATAATTGATCTGAACTTTACTTACTAAAAAGCCAACCTGTTTTTTTAATTTTATGCAAGTTGAAGGTAGTTCTGCATCTTTATTAATTTAACTCAAATACCTTTGTTGTCATTACCAAAGCATTTAACTAACAGTAATTTCATCCTATTGAAAGACCTAAATGAAAGTTCAAATTTTATGGTATGCTACTATATTCTCAAAATAGGAAAAAGGATAAAACCAAGAAGTAAATAGAAAAAAGAATTAGACAAAAACACAAGTAAAGCACTGAGTTTAATGCTATTTTACTTTACTAGTGTTACTTCTGGGCCTCTAACAATCACAATGGAGCATCCACCTCAAATGCAGCAGCCACAGCAACCACTACAGCAACCACCACAACAGCCCTTACAGCCACAGTATGCTGCCCAGCCTGGTGTTACAATTGTAACACAGAATCCTCTAGGAGGAGGTTATAAACTGAGACCAACAGCCCTAAAACAGTTGAAGGGGTGAGCAAATTGTTTAGTAGTTTATTTTTATACGAGGTTCTATCCTGGTAGGCAATTAGTGAATGCATCTGATATATGAGATAACCAAAATAAGTTGTTTTTTGAAGTATTTCTCTGTCCATTTTGATAAAATAATATTGTGGTTTAAGAAATCTAAATTTAATAGCAAATGCTATTGAAAAAATAATAAGAAGTAAATAATATGAATTCAACCGCTCATCTATAAAGTATCATATCTGGCTTGACCGAAAAATGGCATCGAAATGCAAACAGTATGATTCACAGCTTCAGTAATTTTCTGTTTGAGCAAAATAAAATAAAAGAGAATGCAGAAAACATTTTGGAGAAACAAGCCAAACGCAAAAAAGTGTAAAGCTTGTAATAAAATGACTACAATTGTTTCAAATAGTTGATAGTTTGCTAGAATTTAAAAATTTAATTTATTGTACACCTGCAAAAATATGCTACAAAATACGCATAATTCAATTCTTATGGATAGCAGATGTTTCTGTTTTGACAATCTAAGAACAAATGGTTCTGTTACAGATTATCAATCACTCAAGTAGTGATGGGAGCACTTTGTATTCTATTTGGAATCATTCTCATACCTGTTGAACTCAGCACAAATAATGGCTGGGTCTCTGTCACTGGTTATGGCATTTGGAGTGGAGTCTACGTGAGTAATTATGAACCATGATGATTTTTACAATATTAATATGTACAAGAGTTTTTGCTCATGACGCTAACCATAAAAAATCCCACAATTATTTTGAATATAAAATGAAAAATCAGTTACTTTGCAAGAGAAAAAAATAAAGACAGAATCGGGATACGCATATATGTAAATATATGTAGACAATGGTAATCTTATTACAGCTTTTGTTAGTAAGCTAGTTAATAGCAGTCAGTAACGGAACATACTTTTAAGTGATTATATTGTTTGCAGAAAACCTAGGTTTGCGGTTTGATGTCACATTAGGCAAGCTTAATCTTTTTAATGAACCAATCTATAAGGCTACAAGTTATTAGTTAATATTAGCATATTATTTACTAGTCTATTAGTCAAAAAATCAAGAAAATTAAAGTCAGACTGAGCAGCAGAAATGAGAACTGATAGCTAATAACATGGGAAGAAACAAGTCAGATAGCCTAATGAGTCACAGAGCCTACTGTGTCACATAATCCACCATATCACATAATCCGCCATATCACGTAGTCTGCCATATCACGTAGTCAACCATATCACGTAGTCTGCCATATCACATAGTCTGCCATATCACGTAGCCTGCCATATCACGTAGTCTGCCATATCACGTAGTCAACCATATCACATAGTCTGCCATATCACATAGTCTATCATATCACATAGTCTACCATATCACGTAGTCAACCATATCACATAGTCTAACATATCACGTAGTCAACCATATCACATAGTCTAATTTATCACATAGTCTACCACATCACATAGTCTACCATATCACATAATCTACGATATCACATAGTCCACCATATTACATAGTCCACCATATTACATAGTCTACCATATTACATAGTCTACCATATCACATATCCACTAGCTGGCCATATTATATAGCCAGCTTTGCCGCAAAAGGTTTAACAAAAATATAGGTGTAACTTTTGTAGCAATATGCACATGTGTTAAACATTGTTTTCTTTTTGAAACGATCTGTACTGACATGTTATGATACACTAGTCTCTTGGTGATGCAATAACTATCAGTTCTGATCTCATTAGTCTAACGCTGTGTTAATTTAAGATTAGCGGTAGTGACAGAATGTGGAAATAGTTCTCAGTAATAGCTTTGTTTTTAAATAAAATCAACTACTTAAAGATATGAAGCCCTGAATATAAACACATTCAAATAAGTGTAGAAATAGGCTAACTTTTAATTATGGTATTTCTTTGTCTAGAACTTTGAAGCGGTAAATTAAAAAGGAACAGTAAGTAACACATTTTCTCATTTTGACTTTATTTTCAGTTTGCTATTGTTGGAGGAAATGGACTCAGTGCTGTCAAGCATAATACTGAAGGTCGGGTAAGTAGTGCGTAGCAATTGTCATGTACAGAGATATGATGTCATATTATAGCAATCAATATATTCAATGAGACTGAGCTAAATGAAACTGTATGATTTTTATAAAATATCAATCAGGTAGTATAGTCAGACTGTGGTAGTTGATGAGATACATTATCTTAATGTGATATCTGACATTTGCTCAACCAAAGCAACATAACAATATTGTATATTAAAATAAAGGAATGTTATGATTTCAGTGCAAACTAAATCAAATTACGTGTTTATCGTGTCAAAATACACTAACACTCTTTTCTCTTTTTCTCCAGTAAGTCAGACAGAAATAGCAGAGAGAAGTTGTCAAGTTAATCTATTTGGTTTAAAATATTTAGTATTTAAAAAGAATTTTATGTGCTGCAATAGTGGCAATTGGACATAGTAATAATATTTTTATTTGCACATATAATTTTGTTCGCTTGTAGATTACTGCCACTTTGGTTCTTAACATCATCAGCTCAGCTCTATTCTTTCTACCACTGATTTCGATGGCTTCCACTGGTGTGGGTCTTAATGCTTCTTCTCGCTGTCGAGGTTACTACTACTACACATCTTGCTCAGTAAGTGTTAATCTTTCAAGTAACAATTAGATGTGTTTCTCACTAGGGATAGAGCTAAAGCTAACCAGTATCAGTAAATACATTACACCAGCAACCAACATAGGTGTTTGTAGAAGCCCTCAGTTTATTAAGCGCTTAACAAACACTTTTATCTATTATTAATAATTAGTCACGCGATAGTTAAAAGCTATACAAGCTCGTATGTGCAATAAAAGCTGAGATAGAAGTATTTTGTAATAGTACTATCCATGATGACCTAACCTGAAGAAATAGACTAGAACAAATTATACCCAATGCAGTAGCTAGATATCTAAGACTACCAAGCGAGGTGGAACAAAGTTGGGATCATCAGTTGTATCAGACTTAAAGTACTTGAGGTTGTCATAGATTACTTATGAGTCATGACTGACTTTATTTTAAATTCTCACACTAACCATAACAATAGTCATTAATATATCAACTGTAGTTTGTATTACTGGTATATTTGTATCTTACAGAGTTTTAAAACCTAAGCATCAAACTTGAAAAGCTGCACGACTTAGATGCGGCAGACATGTTCACTTTACTTTTATAGAATTTCACAGACACTGATAATTTGTATAGAAGGCTTTAAAATTGAAATTCTCAAAATTGTTGCTGTTAAAACACACCCAAAATAAACCATTACTTAACTTGCTTTGCACAGTCGATAAAAACAGTTAATGCTTTTTGAATGAATCATTAAAAAATGGCTAGTTTTTACGCTAATTTGTTAAAATTACATTTGACAATCTCCTTTGAAAAGTAGAACATGCTCAACTTGTTTGCAGGCGACAAACGCTGCTTTGTCCTTGAACATCTTTTTGGTTCTGATCTCTCTTGTGGAATTGGTGATCACGATATGGAGTGCTGTACTCTGCTGTAGAGCTGTCTGTAGTTATTGCCTCCCAACTCGCTCAAACCATCATGTGCAGTATGCTGCCCCTGCTCTCCAAACTCAACAGCAGTATGTCGTTAACCCTGAAACAGTTCTAGCTTATCAAGTCAATATGGGTGGCTACCAAGTCACAACAGCTGGTCAAGTTCCAACAGGTAACTTTTTAAAGTCTAAAACCATTATACTTACGTAGCATTAAGTGTAAGTAGCATGAAATATATATATATATATATATATATGTATATATATACATGTACTTGGGAAAAGCGTAAAATCTGAGCAGAGTGCCTAATAATAAAATCAGAGCAAGTTAATATCAGTAAAACAGACTGTAACTATAGATAAAACGCTTTATTACTCAGTATCATGCTTGGTAAGAGCAATCTTCAGATAAAGTGCTTGTTCTAGTTTTGATTACTTCATAGACAGCTAAAACTCTTAAAATTATTAAAACTTCATAGCTGGATGATTATGGTCGATAAAGGCTTCATAGAAGCATCAGTTTTTAAAATTTGACAGTAAGAATTTGCTAGTGTGCCTACAAGCACTGATAAGTTCATTGTGTTTGTTCAATGAAGTTAGGTGTGTCCTGTAAATGATATAAAAAGTTTTTTTATACACAAGGCAGAGTTTTTAGAGCCATTAATTAGCGAGATGGACTGCTCCAATATTCTCCAGTTGATGGAATAAATTATGCTGAAATCTTTTAATCACCATATGTACTTGCTGAGCTCGATGGCAGTTATTTTGTTTCGCTGTGTGAACGACTCTTGGTGATTGTTATAGCGTGTTTTAAATGCAGTTTCTGTTAGGCTAATGTAGTTTGTTTCACCATCGTGGGACGTGACAGTGGCTTGATCAATTATTGCAGACTGCAAGCATTTTCCCTGTAGCAGGCAGTTAACTTTTATGGGACGGAGTGGCAGGAGTTTGTTTTTGTATCTTTTTTCGGTAGATTCTTTGCCATTCAAGAGTTTTTGGTTGTGTGAGTTGATGTTTTTTACATTCTTCATACAGCTGTAGCTGACTTTTTAAGTGTTTTTGTTGAATATGGTGTGTAGTAGGTAGTTCCCAAGAAATTCTTCTCTGACGATTCTTAGAAATTGTCTGCCGATGTTGGTTGCGACATGCTTGCTGAATGGTGGTTTTACCATGTAGGGTTACGAGCTGGGTTTTTTCTTTTAGTTAAAGGTGCTGTTGTTATAGGTGAGTATTGTGGTTTGTGGTTGTACCCACTACTCTTTAAGGCTGTTTGATAGATTTTGGTCGATAACTTGAATGTATTGCTGTCAGAGGAGATGGTGCAAATTCTGCTGTTTATAGCTGCAGGTAGGTTTTTGATGATGTTTCTAGGATGGTTGGATTTTGAGCTCACATAAATGGGCAAGTTATTTGGCTTTTTGAAGGGCTTATAATTGCTATTGTTTAATTTCAGGGTAATGTTGAGATAGTTCACTGACTTTCTATTTGGATCAATTGTGATCCGCAATATATATATATATATATATATATATATATATATGTATTACATATATATATATACATATATATATATATATTTATATATATATATGTATGTATTACATATATGTATATATATATATAAATATACAAATTGTTTCCTCACCCCGGATACCCCGTATGGGTGGTAGTTTCTGCTCTAACTTGGGTCTCGTAGCAGAGACCCGAGTTAGAGCAGAAATATATATACATGTATATACATCATGCTAGAGACAGTACTGTTTTGGCTATTGAAACCTCATCAGTGCAGCTCAGCTCAGAACCAGCAAAGGTGACAAATCCCATTGCCAATGAGAGTTGACTTCCTCCTATGGAACAACTACGTTGCCTCACAGACTTTAAAAAAGTCACTATGCTCCAAACCAACCAAAGTGCTCAAACCACAAATGTGACGAGCTTTGCGCTAAGGCTAATAGTTTCGTACCTTTCACAAAGTGCTCAAACGAACTGAAGTAAGGGAGCAAATACTACTGTTACAGACAGTACTGTTCCAGCTATTGAAGCATCATCAGTGCAGGTCTGAGCCGGCAAGAGAGACAAATCCTATTGCCAGTGAGGGTTGACTTCCAGCCATGAAGCAACTAAATTGCCTCAAGACTTTAAGAAAGTCAATGTGCTTACATATATGTATACTAGATGAATGCCCAGCGTTGCATAGGTAATAAAAAAAGTCTTTGCAAAAATAATTTATTTTATTTAACATATAACAACAGTTACAATTATAAATATCAAACTTTATATCATGGGAAAAGTGTTTTGTTAAAACGAATTCAAAGAAAAAATAAAACTATTTTAAAAATGTACAAATTTAAATGGGAAATAATTAGCAAGTAATGGTTAAGCAAGTTAATTAGCAAGTTTGTTTTGCTGTGATTACAATTAAAAATTATTTTGTATACAATTATATGATTTTAATTCACTTCAGTGTTGGCCTTGTAAAGCAAAATATTTTATAGAAGGGTATAGAAACCCATAGTAAGTATCCAATGCAAACACCCTCTAATAAAAATCATTAAAATTTTATATTGGCACTGTACATATTAAAAATTAGTTACAAAGCATTATGTTAACCATAGTAACTATAGGTACCTACAGCAACTTTAATGTATTTAGTGGTTATGATCTGCGAGAAAATTTAACATTACAAATTTACAATGTACTAAGTGCAATACGTACCATGAGGAGTTCTTTCTTTTGAGACAGATGTATAACATAAATGTTGAATTTAATTTGAATGAATTTAACCTGCTAAACACATACTTGAAGCTAAGTTTTAGTATGTATTTTACTAAACTTCAACTTATAAGCCAAAATTTTATCACCTATCAGTTTTCAAATTCATTTTTACTACAATTTAAAATGAATAACACTGAACTAAGATTGAGATCAAGCAAGCATCGTATCTCTTCCAAGAGTTATTGGAGGAGTTCAATAAATAGCATATCGGCATTTTCATTAGTTCGTCATAATCAGTACACTGGCTGCCAAATTTTAAATTCGAGAGAAATTTTTGTTGATATCCTACGGTGGAAAAAAGTCATCTTGTGCCCTCGGGCCCACTGTAATTAATAATATGGTGCGCGCAATTGCAAAAAGGATACACAGTATACGGTAAGAGTGATGGGTGTGATAAGAATGGCTTAGCATTATAGTTACGCACACTTATAAGTAGACTTGTGATTTAAATAACGCAAGTTGAACTCCAGGACCAAGGTGATTTTTTATTGTCAATACATATTTTATTGCTATAACTATAGACAGAAGAATGACAGACGACAGACACATTTTGAGATATATTTATAATATATATATACAGTATATTATATACATTATTTATATTATATATGTTATATATAGTATTATATAAGTTTGTATATAAAGAACTATATATATTCTATAGATATTATTATATAGGATTATATATGAAGAATTGTACATACACATGTATATATAATTCTTTTCTTTGAAATGGCTAAGCAGATGATTCCTGATTTATGATGATACAAAAATTTTTTTAATGTACATTGGTCTGGTTTGCAGATAAGCATTTAATTTGTGAAAAGGGACATTTTTATAAGAGTGATAGTATTAGTAACTTTATTATTGTTTTGTTTTCAATATGATAAACTATTTTTATTGTTTTAGCTCCAGCCGTGGTACATAAACAACCACCGAGCGGCTAAAGTGCCTGACCTCAGCAACCTCCCGCATTCTATGGCCATGGACAGACATTGCCTTGCCAAGTTTTCCAATCTGCCATCTACTCCAGCAAACCTAAATAGTTGGTCTAGCAAGATATAGCTGTTTTTTAAAGACTATCATAAATCTTACATATCCAAATAACATCACTAACATTAGTAAATGTTCAGAAATACATGACATGTTATCCTGATATCAATGTTCATTAAAGTTTCATGAACAGACAACTTCCTAATTTTTTCCTTAAACGAAAAACGTTGAAAATGGCATAGGAGTTGTTTGCTCAATTAACATGATCAGGTGGCTTCCGACTAAAACGTGATGCATTCATTCAAGAAAGCACTTTTTAAACAATCCAAACATTTTCCATTTAGTGCGATCAATGTACTGTAAATGAATATGTATGCCTACAATTTATCAAGAAGACCTGCAGGTGGTTGAGCAAGTACTAACATTTTTGCTTACACCCTCAATATCGGTCTTGGTTTGGTGTTAGCTTATGCATATATGTTATTCTGCATGTCTAACAAGACAAGAGCTCCACACTATAGTCATTATCAATAAAGGACTAACTTTGTCTACTACCAGCTTCAAAATTGACTTTAAAGTACTGATTTGACTAAATTACTGAGCTTATTGTTGTCAGTACCTCTGATATATTTACCCTAGTAAATATGTGGGAGCTATTGATAAAATGATATAGCACCAGATAAACATGAATTTACTTTATTCTATGTTAGTCTTTAGCAGATAATGAATTAAACAGATCAGAATAATCGTAAAAGTTGATACTATTTTGTCAGAACTAACAGCCTTACAGTTCAACAATAAATAATTATGAGAGAAATAATAAGCAATGTTATTACTTTTGGTTAGTTATTTCCTCTTGTAATGACTGGTTACATAACTCCAGTTACTTCACTTTACTCAATGTTGCTTTGTTTTTAACATTGACCTCCATGTAGTCTTGAAACTTGTAAATGTAGATTGCTGTTATATTATAGAGAAGCAGGAATTTGGGTACTGGATTACAATGCAATCTGTAGGGTGCAACATACACATGCTGTTTGGTTTCAAAGCATTTTGTTAAAAATGCCCCAAATATTTTTAATAAAAATGATCAATATGGTGTAGGCAAATACATATCCAGTACAATCTAGAAAAGGACCTGTAGACAGTTGAGCAAGTACAAAAATTAGGCTTACACTTTCAATATTTGTATTGTATTTGATGTTACTCTATGCGTATAGGATGCTATGTACATATATTAAAGTAAGAGCACTACAACTAAAGTTAGTATAAAATTCCAACATTAAAATTTAAAAATCAATGTATTTGAAGCCTCCTCTAGGCACCAGAAAAGTTGATTTCAAAATAGACAATTAAGTAGGCTACTGATTTGCTTGAGCTACCTAATAGCCTGGTAAGTATATCTAAGCTGCTGGTGAAATTTCATGGTAAAAAAATTGATACAAATTTATTATATTTTATTTTGTCTTCAGCGGATAATTGATTAAAAATATCATAATGATAGTAAAAGATGATATAATTTTGTCCAAAATTTACTGCCTTACTGCTAAGCAGCAAATATTCTAGAGAGAAAGAATAAGCGATGTTATATCTTATGGTTAGTTATTTCCCCTTTTTAATGACTGGTAACATAACTTTAGTCTGCACTTTGCTAACTGCTACTTTGTTGCCTAAAATTGACCTTCATTTAGTTTTACCACTGGCAAATGTAGATTGCTGCCATATTATGGAGGGGTAGGAAGTTTAGTACTGGATTCTAATGCAATCTGTAGGATGAAGCATTTACATGCAAGGAGCAAAGCTGTCACCATGTTTTACTAGGGGAGTTGTATCTCCACACATAAACCACTGTATGTAACCTAATTGCTAACTTTCCCACAATAATAATAAACAAATGGAGAACCATCTAACATCAAAAGCACTTCAAATTGGATGCTTCAACATTGTCATGAATGTTGACAATGATTATTTTTCATAATACTAATGAGTGCCTGGCTTTGCTCAGGTAGTAAAAAGTCTTTGCAAAAAAAAAATTATTTTTATTTAGCATATACAACATTTACCAGTATAACTTTTAAACTTTGTATCATGAGAAAATTGTTTTTTTGCTGTTCAAATAAAAGAAAACTAAAATAACTATAAAGGTGGTTAAAGAATAAAAAAAGCATAATATTATTATGTTTTATTAGTTATCTTGAGGTGTTGAATGATGTTCTAAAAAAAGAATCAAGGAGATTGACCCACTAAAAGCTGAGATATAGCCAGCTAAACACAGGTCTGCCTAACAAAGAATCAGAGGAAAACCCTTCGAAATTCCCGAAAACTGTGACGTATGAAATTGACTTATTGTTCATGTGCCGGAGTTGCGCACCCTTACCGCCGTTACGTATAATGATTGTTTTGGCTACGAGATGTGAAACGCTTCTTGCGATAATAAATAATTTACAGACTAGCTCTGGTTTCTCAGAAAAATCAAGCAAACATTGTGTGGTAAAGGCAATTGCCCACAACCCCTCGCCGTGATTTTCAAAAACAGAAGAGCAGATTTTGACTATTGTGCTTCAAATTTTAACTCGATCTCCACGGATATGCTTCAAAGATCCTCTGCTCAACGAACAGCGCGTGTATAGTCTTTATGCGACATCCGCGATTGCAGTTCGTTTAGAATAAGAATGTGAATTTTTGTTCAATCATCATTTTTCTACTGTGTATCTACTGCAGCATTCAGTTGATTTTCATGATTATCGTCACTATTAACAGACTGTAAGCTCACTACAGCCATAATCTTAAAAAGAATAACTTGACTGTGCTGCTCTTGCTGTAAGAAAAGAAAACGATAACTTTTGATTTGATTCTTCTATCGATCTATTATCTTATATATGATTATTTTTTATGATTATTATAATAATCATAATGCATATTATACAAAATAATAATATAACTGCATATAGAATAAATGATGTAACTAATATAATTTGTAGAAAGGGATAGCAGAATGTTGCGAAATAATAGATGCGTGTAACTATTTCATTCTAAAATTAATCTGCCTGTCAGAGGGACTGGTTCGAAATTCAGAGCAATGATTGTTAGGCCCAATTTTATTGTTCTATACTTCCAGGGATTAAACCAATTAAAACGCCGTGATTGTTATAGGAGAGCGCATTAGTTGGCTTAATTGACCAATGGCACACAAGTCGATTTCATACGTCATATATTGATGATTACCAAAACACTTATTTTTTTTGGTAGACCTGTGTTTGGCTGGCTATATCTCAGCTTCTGGTTGGTCAATCTCCTTGATTCTTCTTTTAAACCATCAGTCAACACTTCAAGATAAGTAATAAATCATAATAATATTATGCTTTTTCTATTCTTTAAATGTGAAAGAATTTGCAAGTAATGGTTAGATAAAGTATGATTATAGGTACAATTGTTACACTGGATACTGATACAACTAAAATGAATTGACAAAACAAAATAAAAATCACGGATGTATTAAATTAATAATAACAAAGAGTAGATAGAAGTGTGTCTATAGAAAATATTACTGCTGGTGCAGAAGCTATCTACTAAAATTTTGAGTAAGACAATTATACTTGTACCTCTCGATAGTCGATACTGGCACAAACGTAAAAATGGTATACCAATATTAAATACAGCAGTGAAGCGTACAATGGTACTTTGTCTGACCAAACCGAAAAAGAATGTAGAGACAGTTCCTACTCAAAAATGTCTATGTGAGTATTTTTCAGTTTTAAAATTTTCAGCGATTGTCCTCTGCAATAACCGGGAATTGAAGATTGAAATTGTGTCGTTACAGTCGTACTGTAACGGCACATTCAAAGTTGAAATGGCACAATTAAAAATTACAAACAAAGAAAAATGACTATAGATTTTGAAATGGTTTTTAAAAACATTTAAAAAGAAGAACAAATTCAAAAGGTAATATTAATTAATAATAAAACATACACATTTAGCTATATTCGTGATAAGGATACCGTAGATGAGCTAAACAGATAAGAGTGGCTTTGCCTTGTGGTCAGGTGCTTGTGTATGCATATTTGCAGTTACGATCATAGCGAGTTCAATTTCAATATATTGTGGATTTTTTATTGCAAGATTTCAATTGCTATATCTGGACACATGGACAACAGAAAACAAAAGACCAACAAAAGACAAACTCTGTAGTACTGTAGTGTCTTATCTTGACATACTGGAGTATCAACTCCTGGGTTACTTTTAACATATTCATTTAGCTCTTAATAATCTATTATTGGCATACATTTCATAGTCTTTGGGTTGTTTCCCAGTCACACTAGGAATAATTCCCATTACGGTTTGAGGAGTTTATAACATACCAATAATCCATCGGTTGAGTTCATTTTCAAAGTCTGCTTGGCAATCTGCAGGTTCAAAATATCCTGCACACCTGTTAATTAATTCTGGCTCACCATTCCTATTTCAAAATCCATTTTTACTCTCAAAATTAGCTTTAAAATCCTTCTCTACTACTTACATTGTTTTTTCATTATTGAAAACCCATGTCACACATAATCTTTTGGTTGCCATTACCAACAAATTGTTGATTCACTAAGAATTTCTGTACAAGGTTTTTTCAATAATATCAATACTTGCAAAAAAGTTTCATATCAGCTTGTACATTTTCCATTCAGCAACTCAACGACCTTTTTTGTATTTACTACTTACTTTATTCTACTCCCGTAGAAGGGAAGTCATTTTTACATACATCACCGTAACATTTTCCGCTTGCATCCGTCAGCTGCAAAAGTTTTAAAACTACTACTACCTATCTTTACTGTTATGACTAGAAGCACCAAAGTTATTGCTGTTCAGAGGTGACACTCAGAGCTGATGATCTCCTCTGCTCATTTTCCTGCTTGTTCTGATGCTGTCGAGCTAGATGGCTTGCATTGCCACAGTGATAACACCTCCAGTATGTGGTTTTTCTTGATAACCAACATATTTATGCTTCTGAATTTAACAGTATTTTGTGTAATACTAATGCTAACTGCAAGAATACCAGATCCTATAATTTTGCCAGCCTGATGTACACTCAGACCGTCCTTGATGAGAAAGCATACTATAACAGCTCTGATATTAATTTTTTTCATATCAAGCCCTTTTGCTGAGACTATATGTTTAAATTGCACTGGGATATGTGACCATAACTCAGGAATGAAAGCATGCTTGCTAATTGGCTCGTATGATTCTTGACCCATCAATGTCACTAGTTTCTATATGATGGACAATTAAGACATTTTCTTTTTAGTAACACTCTCTGTAGAAGCTGATTGTATGATGAATAACTGTCAGTAGTAAAAATCTCCTGCTCATCTTCAGCCTCCTTCTAAGAATTGTTTGTATATTGCAAAGGTTAGCATGCTAAAGAAGATTGGTAAAACGGTTTAAAATTTATTATTATTTACAATCTGGCAGCCAATTTAAATTTGGCAATTTATTCTGCTATATATTTAGATGTAGGAACAATGTTAGGGTGCTCTGAAGCATTCTCATGCAACTAACAGGGTAAACTAGTCAATAAAGGTTTGCCTGTTATTCATATCAGCATCTATAGAGACGTTCCAACAAAAGAGGACGTTTTTTTATTGCTTTACAACTTGTGCAGTAAAGCAAAGCCCAGAATGCAATGAACTCATAATTAGATCACATGTTGAATACGCATCATTTCACAGCTAGTAGTTACATTCATTTGTTACTCCTTTGGAGCAGGATACACGCAAAAAGAAGAGAGGTGAGGAAGCTGTCATTTTGGTATCAGCCAAATAATAAGATACATTTACTAACTATTTGTAGATTTATGTATATAAAGATTAGGTAGATGAAAAGCCAGAGGTTGTAGAGCTTTTTTGCCATTCTGTAAAATATGTAAGTGTTTTTTAAATAGTGCTTTTAAACAGTGAATTAAAAAAGAAGCGTGTGAAGATAGTGAAATGTTTCTTACTACAAGTTTACTTTTTAATAGTCTAAAATATAAACTGACTAAGGCTAGCCTATTTGGCTGACTTTCTGTCCTAATGTCAAGTTTCTTTAATCACAAACAACTCTCACTAGTTTGAGTTAGTTCTTATTATAAGTTATCAGTGCAGCTGTTTAGTGTATTAAAATACAACATATAGTTGGAATGTTCTTCAATTCTTTAGACTGGGCTCTATTCAAATGCCATCACCTGCATATAATTTTTCTTAACTTGATAGCATGAGTTTTAACTGTCTAAGCTAAGGTCACTTCTAATTTTAATCTGCGCTAATAATAACCTTTTCAGAGCACTAATGTAAGCATAGCTCTAATAAACCAAGTTATTTTTCATGCTTTACAGTTTGGGCAGCAGAGCACAAAAACACAGTCCACTAAATGCGTATTGTTTAGATTAGGTGTTGAATATTGATTATTTTGTACCCAGTATTACTGTTGTACGCTACTGAGTCATAGAGAAATACAAGTAGAACCAAGGAAGGTGAGTGATTTACCAATCTGTTTCAGTCGACAAGTGTCACTGTATATACCAACTGGTTAGTTATACCTCTACCTACATTCGCATCAAGTTCATGTAAACTAAAGTCAGTTTGGGTGTGGTAATGTAGATTGTTTTCAGTAGTGTAAAACTAAGCACTAAATTGATATTGGCAAGTCCGTGCTTTCTACAGTTTAGTTCTAATGAGATATAAGCAGACACAGAAATTTTTACACACAATACAATGAAAGACCTGTTTGAATGGTAAAAGCCAAAGTGATAGTACAATTGTAAGGTTTTGGGTATTTTATATAATAGATTTAATGAATTATAGTTTAAATAATATAAACCTCAACTACATATGGCGAGTTCTCATACTGAAAAATATTTTTGCAGGCAGAACACAATTTGGAGCATTGCAGTAGGTTGCTGCACAAAATAGCAGACTATATATATTGTTTGGATTTGTTGCTCTTTTCACACAAAAATCTTTAGGGTGACAGCAACTTTGCAAAGTCTTATCTGCCATACATGCACATAAATCTAAGACATGCGCAACAGAAAAATTAATGAAATATGTTACGGCAATTTTTATTTGTGGTCTCCAGGCATTTGAGATCTCTCTATGTTTTTGTTGTAGTAGGCACAAGCAGTATCTAACATTATTAGTAGGCGCAGCAACTAAAGGGCTATAAAAATCCATAATTTTTGGAACTATCTTTGGTTGGGTTACATTTACTCTTATGTGATCTGCTCAAGCACAGAAACAACATGTGCTAGACCAAAGACTAGTAAGTTTAAGATTGCTTTGAATTAGTCAGTCTTACTAGAGATTACTGTCATGCTTTTCTATATAATAAAAAGCAATTGTTAATAGTAAGGAAACTGCATGAAAATGATATCATCGCCTACAGTTCTTAGTAGCCCAAAGGACTTTATGCTAATTTGTCTAGATGTTTTTGTAAAGCCCATTTAGATGTTTTTGTAAAGCCGAATAACCTGGGTGTGAAGTTTATAAATTGTCGTAAAACCTGTCAGTAAATGATGAAGTTAAAAATCAATTGAGGGAAACCAGATGTTAAAATAGTATGTGTATTTATTATAGAAGCAGTTGATCAGTGACACTAACATTTGTGTAACTACTAACAGTTTATATAACTTTATAAAATACATGAACTGTGCTGATAAAACTGGTCTCAATATGACAGCTGTAATCAATATCAAGCAGAGGCTGAGTGTGACTTACTTTTATGTCACTTTGTCAGAAAACATTCATTTTTACTTGAGCTTTCAGAGATGTAATCTAATTTCTTTCTTTCTTTTTAAGTAAGAAATCAAAAGCATGAATTCTCTCTGCTAAAGTTTTGTGTCACAGCAGCCAAAGTATTTGTTGCATCTGCTTAAATCCTTTATGATTTTGGTTGTCTCTGGTCATATAACCACTGAACCCACATTGAGAACCTAGTGTTTGCTGTAATGTGGTTCTGATAAGTTATAAACAGACACAATCATTGGTGACTTATATCAAAATTAATGAAACCTTTAACTAACCTACAAAATCTATTGTGATAATAATACACTGTGGTTCTTGTAGTGTAATGAACATAAAATGGTGACAGTTTACAAGTTTTGAAACAAAAATTACACATACGACCACATAGCTTTAAATAAGTGGGACTAAAATATAGTTCTTCTAAGCTAACCATAGCAGTAGTTGTACGTAGCAGTAGATGTACATGGCAGTAAATGTACACATCAGTAGATGTACATAGCAATAGTTGTACATAGTAGTAGTTGTACATAACAGCTGTAGATGTACATAGCAGTAGTTGTACATAGCAGTAGTTGTACATAGTAGTAGTTGTACATAGCTGTAGTTGTACATAGCAGTAGATGCATATAGCAGTAGTTGTACATAGCAGTAGATGTACATAGCAGTAGATGTACATGGTAGTAGGTGTACACAGCAGTAGATGTACATAGCAATAGTTGTACATAGTAGTAGTTGTACATAACAGCTGTAGATGTACATAGTAGTAGATGTACTTAGCAGTAGTTGTGCATAGTAGTGGTTGTACATAGTAGTAGTTGTACATAGTAGTAGTTGTATATAGTAGTAGTTGTACATAGCAGTAGATATACATAGCAATAGATGTACATAGCAATAGATGTACATAGCAGTAGTTGTACACAGCAGTAGTTGTACATAGTAGTAGTTGTACATAACAGCTGTAGATGTACATAGTAGTAGATGTACTTAGCAGTAGTTGTGCATAGTAGTGGTTGTGCATAGCAGTAGATGTACTTAACAGTAGTTGTACATAGTAGTAGTTGTACATAATAGTAGTTGTACATAGCTGTAGTTGTATATAGCAGTTGATGCATATAGCAGTAGTTTTACATAGCAGTAGATGTACATAGCAGTAGATGTACATGGTAGTAGATGTACACAGCAGTAGTTGTACATAGCAGTAGTTGTACATAGTAGTAGTTGTACATAGCTGTAGTTGTATATAGCAGTTGATGCATATAGCAGTAGTTGTACATAGCAGTAGATGTACATAGCAGTAGATGTACATGGTAGTAGATGTACACAGCAGTAAATGTACATAGCAGTGGTTGTACATAGCAGTATATGTACATAGCAGTAAATGTTCACAGCAGTAGATGTACATAGCAATAGTTGTACATAGTAGTAGTTGTACATAACAGCTGTAGATGTACATAGTAGTAGATGTACTTGGCAGTAGTTGTGCATAGTAGTGGTTGTACATAGTAGTAGTACATAGCAGTAGCTGTACATAGTAGTAGTTGTACATAGTGGTAGTTGTGGATAGCAATAGATGTACTTAACAGTAGTTGTACATAGTAGTAGTTGTACATAGTAGTAGTTGTACATAGCAGTAGATGTACATAGCAATAGATGTACATAGCAATAGATGTACATAACAGTAGTTGTATATAGCAGTAGTTGTACATAGTAGTAGTTGTACATAGCTGTAGTTGTACATAGCAGTAGATACATATTGCAGTAGTTGTACATAGCAGTAGATGTACATTGCAGTAGATGTACATGGTAGTAGATGTACACAGCAGTAGATGTACATAGCAGTGGTTGTACATAGCAGTAGATGTAATACCCGCGTTGATTTGATAATCAGAGACCATCGCGGAGAAATCTACGTTCTGCTGTTGAGTTAGGAGGGCAGGATAAGCATCTTGCACATGATGGTTTGGGTGGAATGGAAGATGGAAAGCAGGCATATATATATTTATATATATATATATATATATACAGAAGCTTCCCTGTTTACGAACATTCGAGTTACAAACAACGGTACATGTGAACATGTCTGCGGATATGTCTGCCGCTAATACCAAAGCTATTAGCGATGGTATTACCGACGTATTAGCAGCGGAAAGAGGCACTTCCATTCAGTTTTTTATTAGCGAAGGAAATTTCACTAGCCGAGGAGTGTACGGCTATCTGCTCTGCTCAACAAAGTGAGCGCGCTCCTATATATAAAATAATATCAACCGTTCCTGCTATCTGCAAGAACACCGGCTAACAAGGTGAATAAATAGGATTGCTAGTGCGTTGGTATGACATCAATATAAGTGACGATAAGTGATAGCATAACGAGAGAAACAACGATATAATAAAAGAACAACACATACAATAAAATAAAACAACAACGATAAGTGGTAGCATAATGAGTAAAACAACGATATAATAAAAGGACAACAAATACAATAAATAAAAAATCCAGTGTCATGGCCCTGTGTCCACCACAGTATTCTCTCCATTTTATTAAATTTTTTTTTCAGTACAAACCAATACAGGTTCCTTATACAAGCCTTAAACATACTTATATAAACTTTCAATCTACTTATATACATGCCTTAAACATAAAATACAATACAAAGTACAGCACTGAACCAACTTCCGAATGAATTGACCTTATGAACGATCGTTCGGAGTGTAACTCATTCGTAAGTTGGAGAGCGTCTGTATATATATACATACATGTATATATATATATATATATATTTTTGGTTTGGTTTGATTTTTATTGCGTAATAATAACATGACAATATGAGTAAAAAAATACACAGAGTAGCAATAGGACATGCCAGATAGCCAGAGGCTAGAGTCAAGGCAGCCCCAGCAAGCAGTAGGAAAAGAAACAGAATCAGCGATAAGCGCACACTCCGGAGCACCAGAGTCAGGAAGGACAGTCCCAGGACGCCCACAGGCGCTCCACCAACTTCGCCTTCAGCTGACCCGGAGCAGAGCCCGCACAATCACTCAAAAATTTATTATATAATTTCATTGCACTAAAAAATATCGATCTCTGTCCCTTAGAAGACAAACACTTTTTCAACTTTAATTGATTTTTACTTTTTAAACGGGTATCTTGACAATGATCTATCATAAAATCTTGCAACTCTTCCATGGGGAAAGAATTTGTTAAAAACATTAGCAGGCGATACTGGAATAAAATTTCAATTGGCATTATTTTTAAAATTTTAAAATTTTTGGAAACTGTTTGATTTGGTTTAAAATTGAGTATTATTCTGATTGCCTTTTTTTGCATGATTAAAAGTTTGTTTAAATCAGTTTTGTTGCCGTGGCCCCAAAACTCGATTCCATAAATTAAAAGAGAATAGAAAAAACTGTAGTACAATTTGATCATGGTTGATTTGTCTAGGTAGGGGCGAATGAAACGTAATATTAGTAATATGTAATTAAGTTTTTTGATGAGACTTTGGATGTGTTTTTTAAAAGTCAAGTTGTTGTCTAACGTGATACCTAAAAATTGAGTCGAATCTTTGATTTGTAGTTGAGAATTGTTTAAAGAAAGGCTTAGATTATAATTTTGAGTGTTTTTAGACGGATTTTTGAAAACTACTTGAAATGTTTTACTGTTGTTTAAAATGAGTCTGTTTGATAGGCACCATTCATTAATAATATTTAATTCCTCTTGGAGTTTAGAATTATCTGTTGAAAATATATTGGTGTCATCTGCGAATAAAATACAATCCAAAGCAGGTGCAGCATTTACTAAGTCATTTATAAAAATTAAAAATAAGAGGGGTCCATGTATATATATATATACACATGTATATGTGTATATATATATATATCTTTATATATATACATTGTATATATATATATATATATCTATACATAAACTATAAATTCCTAAGAATTATGGGCTAGTATTACTAAAATTAGAGTGCTCAACAAATATATTGGAGCAGCTATATACTAATAAATTATTTGAAAGCAATACTTATCTTTTTTTTCCCAGCTACTGTCAGTTTCATGATATTCTCATTCGTCAGGCTGTGTTGGAATAAACAAGATGGTGACTAATCTCTTCTTGGCTATTTTTCCCTCCCTTTTGCTCTTATTGTTTAATTTCTTCTTCTTCTGATTGGCTGTTGGTTAGTAGCTACAAAATGAGAGAGAAGATAATTTCTGGAATGACGACAGGTTGAGACTAATTCAGATTTTTTATTAAGTGTTGCTAAGTCAGGTCTATTAATGATGTAGTATTTTTCTGTCAAACATAGGTTGCATCTTTTGCTGGAGTTGTTGTAGGATTTTGTCTGTTTTAACAGACAAAATCCTACAACAACTCCAGCAAAAGATGCAACCTATGTTTGACAGAAAAATACTACATCATTAATAGATCTGACTTAGCAACACTTAATAAAAAATCTGAATTAGTCTCAACCTGTCGTCATTCCAGAAATTATCTTCTCTCTCATTTTGTAGCTACTAACCAACAGCCAATCAGAAGAAGAAGAAATTAAACAATAAGAGCAAAAGGGAGGGAAAAATAGCCAAGAAGAGATTAGTCACCATCTTGTTTATTCCAACACAGCCTGACGAATGAGAATATCATGAAACTGGCAGTAGCTGGGAAAAAAAAGATAAGTATTGCTTTCAAATAATTTATTAGTATATATCTATACATATATATATATATACATATATGTATATATCTATATATATATATATATATATATGTCTATATATATATATACATATATATATATATATATATATATATGTATATGTATATATCTATATATATACATGTATATATAAATATATCTATATATATTTACAATGTATATATATATATATCTATACATACATATATATTTATATATATATATATATTATATAGTATAGAGTAGTATAGAGTATATATATACTCTCATTGGTAATGGGATTTGTATCCCTTGCCTAAGCTCTGAGCTGCACTGATGAGGCTTCAATTGCCGAAACAGTACTGTCTGTAGCATGAGTATATGCTCCCTCACTTCGGTTTGGTTGAGCACTCTGTGAGAGGTGCGGCACTATTAGCCTTTGTGCAAAGCTCATCACTTTTGTGATTTGAGCACACTGGTGCCAGCACATTGTCTTTCTTAAAGTCTGTGAGACAACCTAGTTGTTTTATGGCAGGAAGTCAACACTCATTGGTAGTGGGATTTGTGTCTTAGTAAGACTGCACTCACAAAATTAGGGAGACAACCTAAAATATGGTACCCTACTTTACACAAATGTCTGTCACATTCTAGAACTATTTATTATGAAAATAAAAATAACCACTCAACAGCATGAAGTGTAGCAAACTTGTAGCAGCTTATATTAAACTCCGATAGTTTAGAAATTTGGTTGGAATTTTTTGAATAAAATGTATTACGTTTGATCTTTGCCAAAGGCGAGTGTCTCAAAGCTTTTCATGAGCTGAATTAGCTTGTACTGTGAGTATAACAATGAGTTACAACATGACCAACCCCTCACACTAACTCATTAACGGCTTGGACAAATGACAATTACTAAAGGCTGGTTGGCACTAAATTGCCATATTAAGGTGTTGATGTCTCCGCGATTGTTTGTCGACCAGGTGCATCATAAACTGATGGCATCATCAGTTGAGGCAAAGATTACAGCTGCCAAGTTTTCCCAATAGTTTTCTGAGCAACCATGACAGCCTACGCAATGTGCACCACTTTGGCGATGGTGGTCGATCGTCACGGATTGCTCGATCTATATATTTTTTATGACAATTACTGCAGTGCTAGTATATCACGGTTTCTGTGACTACACTGTGGAATATATATATATATATATATATATATATATATATATATATATATATATATATATATATATATATATATATAGTATATTTATATATATATATATATTCCGCACCTCGGAATATATATATATATATATATATATAATATATATGTAATATATATATAGATGTTGTGTAAGATGTTGTGTAAGACTTTTGTTACTTAGCATTCTCAAAGTTTTATCAACAATACTGAGATGAGTTAGTATATTTTACGTTGAATTAAAAGGTTTAACCTGAACTTTACTTACCAAATAGCCAACCTGTTTTTTCTGAACTTCAATACAAATTGAAGGCAGTCATACCTTTTTACTAATTTGACTCAAATACCTCTGTGGTCTTTAACAAAGCACGCAACCATCTGAAGTTTCATCCCAATGCAATATTTAATGAAAATTCAAATATCATGATCTGCTATTATATGATCAAAATTGAAAATATGGTAAAAACAACAAATAAACAGAAAAGAGAGAAATAGACCAAAAAAAAATAAAGCACTGAGTCTACTGGGGTTTTACTTTACCAGCGTTACTTCTGAGCCTCTAATAATCACAATGGAGCATCCACCTCAAATGCAGCAGCCACAACAACCACTACAGCAACCACCACAACAGCCCCTACAGCCACAGTATGCTGCACAGCCTGGTGTTACAATTGTAATGCAGAATTCTCCAGGAGAAAGGAATGAACTGAAGGCATCCGCCCTAAAACAATTAAAGGGGTAAGCAAACTGTTTAGTTTTCTAACTTAATACAAGTTTATGTCTTGGCAGATCATTAGTAAATGCATCAGATATAAGATACAACAAAAATGAGTTTGTTTTTGAAGTAGCTATTATTGCGTTTTGATAAAACAATTTTGTGGTTTAAGAAAATCAATGTTAGTATTTAAAACTATCCAAAAAATATTTAAAGGTAAATAATATGAGTTCAACCAAACATTTGTAAAGTGTCATATCTGGCTTTACAGAAGAAAAGCATCAAAAGGCGACAGTATGATTCACAGCTTTTCTCATTATTTGGCTGAACAAAATACAATGAAAAAGAATAAAGAAAATACTTTGGAAAAATATGCCAAATGCAAAGGAGTAATAAGCTTGTAATAAAATAACTGCAATTGTCTCAAATGATTGATAGTTTGCAACAGTTGTAAAAAGTTGATTCATTGTTCAACCGCAAGAAATTTTTTTACATATCAGACATATTTTAACACTCATGAATGGCAGATGTTTCTATTTTGACAATGTAAGGGCATGCGATTCTGTTACAGGCTGTCAATCTTTCAAGTAGTAATGGGAGCACTATGTATTCTAATTGGAATCATTATCATACCTGTTGAGCTTAGCACCTATGATGGCTGGATCTCTGTCACTGGTTATGGAATTTGGAGTGGAGTCTACGTGAGTAATTATGAAACATGAAAACTTTTACAATCTTTTCATGTACAAGACTTGTTTGCTCATGACACTAACAATAAAAGTGACCCAATTATGTCAGGTATGTAAAGGGAAAATAAATTACTTTGCAAAAATAAAAAAACCACAAATAAAAATGGGATGCATATAAATTTAAACAATGGCAATTTTATTATAACTTTAGTTAGTAAGTTAGTTAGTAGCAGTCAGCAATGCAACATACTTTTAAGTGTTTTTATTGTTACCAGAAAACCTAAGTTTGCTATTTGATATTACATTAGGCAATCTTAATCTTTTCAATAAACAAATCTATGAGTCTACCATTCTATTAGTTAATATTGGCATACTATTTATAAATCTATTAGTAAAAGAAAGTCAGAAAAAAACTGAGTCAGCCTGAGCAATGCAAATAAAGATTGATAGTTTATAACATAAAAGAGAACATGTCACTTAGTCTACTATGTCACATAGTCTCCCATATTACATATTCTACCATATCACATAGTCTACTGTGTAACATAGTCTACCAAATAACATAGTCTACCATATCACATAGTCTACCATATCGCAAAGGATACTGCATCACATAGACTACCAAGACATAGTTTGGTTTTTAACGACAGGTTTAACAAAAATATATCTGTAACTGTTGTAGGTATATGAATTTGAATGTGTTAAACATTTTTTTCTTTTTAAACAATCTACTGACACAGTATGACGCATTTGTCTGTTGATGATGCAAGAAATATCCGTTCTGATCTCATTATTCCACTCATATCAATCCTACCAGCATCGTACTTATGAACCGTGAACAGCTTGTTACAGGTGCCGATCTGTCTAACGTAAGTGTAGGTACCATATGTGACCCTTGTGTGAAAGGTAAAATGGCTCGAAAACCGTTTATAGCTAAAGATGGTATTAAATCTACTAGAGTGCTAGAACTAGCTCATAGCGATGTATGTGGTCCAATGCAGAATAAATCAATTGGTGGCAGTAGATATTTTGTGAGTTTTATTGATGATTTTAGTAGATTTTCGCATGTGTATTTTATCAATGAGAAATCGGATGTATTTTCTGTATTTAAAGATTTTGAAGCCTTAGTGACCAACCAAACCGGCCAGCCAATCGGAACCCTTCGAACTGACGGTGGAGGGGAATACGTATCAAGCGAATTTGAAGAATACCTGCGCTCTCAAGGTATTCAGCATCAACTAGCCGTTAGATATTCACAACAGCAAAACAGTGTAGCAGAACGGTATAATCGCACTGTATGTGAATTAGCCCGCGCGTTAGTAATCGACGCCGCATTACCGAAACATTTCTGGGCTGAGGCCATTTCAACAGCTGTTTATGTTAGGAATCGTGCCCCCACTACTGCTCACCATGAGCCCACAACTCCATACCAGCAATGGTACAACTGTAAACCAGATATTAGTAATCTAAGGGTGTTTGGTTCTTTAGCCCATGCTCATGTACCAAGTGAGCTCCGTCAGAAACTGGATAATAAAGCAGAGACAATGATGTTTGTTGGCTATAGCCTTAGATCGAAAGGCTATCGTTTATATAATCCTTCTACTAAGAAAGTCGTCGTGCGCCGAGATGTCGTGATAGATGAAAATAGGTTAGGGTTACCAGAGTCCGAGACTAACCAATGTGAGGATGAGGACAACTCCGAAAAGCTGACAGTTGAATTACCAGAACCTGAAAATCACTCAGCAGTTACACGAAAATCACAGCGAAACTCCAATCCAATTGTAAGATTCGGGTTGATGAGTATGTCAATCATGTGGCTTGTCTCACCAGCAATATAACCGAACCGCTAACAATGTCAGAGGCTATGTCTAATCCCCAATCGAAGCAATGGATGAACGCTGCCTCCGAAGAATACACCGCATTAATCGATAATCAAACCTGGACATTAGTGAAACTACCAACTGGTCATAAAGCCATTGGTAGTAAGTGGGTGTTCAAAACCAAGTGCAAACCCGATGGAAGCGTGGACAGATTCAAAGCTAGATTAGTAACCAAAGGGTATAGTCAAAAACAAGGAATAAATTACGATGAAACGTTTGCACCAGTAGTGCATCGGTCATCACTTTGAGCGCTTCTATCATATGGCACGGATAGAGGCATGTTGATACATCAAATGGACGTAGTAACAGCTTTTCTCAATGGTAAAGTTTCTGAGGAATTATTTATGACACAACCTGATGGATTTGTATCGCCTGGAAATGAAGAGTTGGTATGCAAATTGAATCGCTCTCTGTATGGCCTAAAGCAATCATCACGATGTTGGAATCTAGTCCTCGATGAGTATCTGCGGCAGCTTGGCTTCTCTCCTTCGAGCGTTGAGCAATGTGTCTATGTACATAACGACCATGGTGATCAAACGATATTAGCGGTTTATGTAGATGATATCGTAATCCTAAGTGACACTGATCAATCGATGAAAATAATCAAAGAATCGTTAAGTTCAAAGTTTCAGATGAAAGACCTAGGGCAACTGCAATTTTGTCTAGGTATAAACGCGGAATTCACAGACACCTCAGTGAAGCTGCACCAGAAACATTATATTCAGCAGATTCTTGAGAAGTATGATATGTCTGACTGCAAAAGTGTAGCAACCCCGTTCGCTACAGATATAACTCGAGTGAAGGATGACGGCAGTAAATCTGTGGATCACACTCTATATCAATCGATCGTAGGCAGCCTTCTCTACGCATCTACAGCTACACGACCAGACATCGCACATTCTGTGGGAGTGTTGTCGAAATTCAATTCCATGCCGACTCAAACGCACCTCACTGCCGCAAAGCGCGTTCTCAGATACTTAAAAGGCATCATGGACTATGGGATTACATTCAACAAAACTGACACACAACCCGTTGGTTATTCAGATGCTAACTGGGCTGAGAACGATGAATCTAGACACTCAATATCCGGAAATGTTTTTATGTGTAGCAGTGGGCCAATCAGCTGGTTCAGTAAACGCCAATCGACAATCGCTCTGTCTTCAACAGAAGCCGAGTATATCGCAGCTTTCGAAGCTGCAAAAGAGGCAGCCTGGCTACGCAATTATTCGTTGACATTATTCGAGAGACATTACCACCAATAGTACTCCGCATAGACAACCAATCGGCCATCAGCATAGCAAACAACACTAACGTTAGTAAGCGCAGCAAACATATGGATATAAAATATCATTATATTCGACAAGAAGTCCAAAACCACAATATAGTCACAGAATATTGTCCAACTGATGATATGATAGCCGATATCTTCACCAAACACCTCCCTAAAATTCGTTTTGAAAAACTTTGTGTTATGTTAAATGTGGGATAGACGCCTGGCTGGCCGATAACTAGGAACATTATTATTACAGGGTGTACGCTTCGTATTTGCATACATTATTTTGTTGTGAAATTATCAAAACTATGAGGGAGTGTTCAAATATTATTATATCATAGTAGTTTAGATAATGTTGGATTATGTTTTAGAGTTGTCTGCTCGTCTTTATTATTATTCAACTTATATTTTACCCACAATTCTTTTTCTTCTTCCCCTTGCTTGATTGTATCCTGACAATGGTGGCTGTATAATAAAAGGACTCAACTATAAATCCCTTATAATCGCGTATAAAACAATATGTAGGCCTACATGACTATTGCTACACACCACTTACCCAACCACCAGTATTATACTTGACAGAACCGAGTCCAATTCCTTCAACAATAACAAACTGTAAATAAAGTCAAAATTTAAGATAAGTGTTTCTTGTTGTTTCTTTTTTAATTTACAGCTTCAAAGTTCTGCTAGAGCGAATACCATAGTCAAATGTAGGCCTATTTTAAAGCTTATTTGAGATTATTTATATTCAGGGCCTCAGATTTGGCTTACAAAATTACTCCATGTGTAGCCAAAGGTACACACACTAGTTCACTGTCCTTAATAATGAAACCTATAGTAATTGAAGCTTATAAGGAATTTTTCCTTAAGTAATTGAATTAATTTAAAAACAAAGCAATTACTTACAACTATTTCTGCCATATGCCTCTTAGTGTCTCTTATGCCATATATCGTTACACGACGACGCTAGATTAGCTTTATGATCAGACGACTCCAGATCTAAATAATAAAGTTTCCCAACGAGAGTTTCCATAGCATGTATTTGGTGGAGTTTGTTCTTAAGCCAACATCTACTGTGGCCAAATTGTACTATCATGCCCTTACTAGCGGCCGACTGTACAGAGAATAGATTCTGTTTCGAATCTGGTACATGAAGTACATCGTGGAGAGTGGCTTTTCTTTTCACTTTCCGGCTAACGGACACTGATATCATAATGTTACCTGAGCCTATGGCATCCAATACTCTGCCGTCCGCTATAGCAACTTTCTCAGGCTGGTCAAACTTTGTGTATGTACTGAAACCACCGTTTTCAGGAGTCATGTGACGAGTTGCCCCGCTGTCAATGAGCCATTCTTTCGCTGCTGCTATATTTTCTCCTACTAGAAAAGCACTCTCCTCACTTTGAATTTCAGTTACTTGGAATTCAGCCACAAATTTAGCTCCATGCTGATTTGTCTGACTACGGCCCTGACCACGACCACGGCCCTGACACGACTGTAGTTTCCGCGACTATAGTTTCCACGATTGTAGTTAGCACGATTGTAGTTACCTCGACTATTCTGTTGCACTGTGCAATCTCTGACCACGTGAAATAGTGAATTGCAGTTAGAGCATCTTCTCTCATACGTGTTATCTCCGACGGTATATAAGGCAGTGTCAGAATTTGAAGTCGTTTTTCCATACTTGCCGCTTTCACCAGAATCCATTTCGGCAGCTTTTACGCCATGTTTCTGCTCTTCATTGAGTAACGCGTCTTGAACAAATTCTAATGTTAGGGTTTCAGGCTTTTGTGCTTCTAAGGCTGTCACGACAGTTGCATAGCTACTCGGCATACTGCCCAACAGTGTTACTACCTGATCTTCCTCGCTCACCGGGGCTTTGATAGCCGTGAGCTTGTTTACAATATCCTTCATATATTTTAGATGATTTTCTATAGATGTACCATCACGCATGATAGCTCTGAAATATTGTTTCTTTAGATATATCCGATTTGCTAGTGTGTCTCTTTCGAAGTGAGACTGTAGCTTCTCCCACGCTGCTTTCGGTGTCTCACACTCAGTGATCAAATATATGAATTCATCACTAATCGCCAATACAATATGACTAAGAGCTCTCTGTGATTGTTTTATATAAGCTTTCTTAGCATCTGCACCTTCCGTTGGCTCTGCAATACTACCATCACAATGTTCATAAAGTTCCTTTGCAATGAGCAAATGTTTCAGTTTAAATCTCCATGTAGAATAGTTGGACGTAGTAAGTTTATCCACAGACAGTTTATCATCCATGGCGCTTGCTTGATATTAGAGTCTTCCTGGGCCCATAACCTATTGTTATATACGCGATTATAAGGGATTTATAGCTGAGTCCTTTTATTATACAGCCACCATTGTCAGGATACAATCAAGCAAGGGGAAGAAGAAAAAGAATTGTGGGTAAAATATAAGTTGAATAATAATAAAGACGAGCAGACAACTCTAAAACATAATCCAACATTATCTAAACTACTATGATATAATAATATTTGAACACTACATAGATATGATTCTATATTATAACTACCATTACATTCAATAGAACTGAGCTAAATAAACCTCTATAATTTTCATCAAATATCAGTCAGGTAGTAAAATCAGACTGTGGTAGTTGATACAAATACATTATCCTAATATAAAATCAAACATTTGTTTAACCAAAGAAGCATAACAATATCGTACATTAAAGTGAAGGTGTGTTATGATTTCAGTGCAAACTAAATCAAACTACATGAGGTTTATTGCATCAAAATATACTAGCTCCCTCTTTATTTCTCCAGTAGGTCAGACAGCAACAGCAGATATAAGTTGTCAAGTTAGCCTATTTGGTTCAAAATATTTACTATTTTAGACATGTTTTATGTGCTGCAATAGTAGTAATTGGACAGAGTAATAACATTTTATTTGCACATATAACTTTGTTCTATTGTAGATCACTTCCACTATGATTCTTAATATCATCAGCTCAGCTTTATCTTTCTAATGCCGATTTCGATGGCTTTCGCTGGTGTGGGTCTTAGTGCTTCTTTTCGTTGTGGAGGTTACTACTACCACCGTTCTTGCTCAGTAAGTGTAGATGTTGCAAGTAATAATTAGATGTGTTTCTCGCTAGTGATAGAGCTAAGGCTAACCAGTATTAGTTATTTTTATACACCAGGAACCAACATTGTTAGGTGTCTGTAGAAGTATTTAGTTTATTAACCCTTCCACTGCTAACCATGTACAAATTCAGGTATCTGTCTAGGGCCAGCCATTTTACCAAAAATTGCTAATATTGTTTCATGATATGTAAGCAGTATTTTTAACTTCAATCTCTATCTAGAACATTTTTGTTACATACTTTATTTTGCCAACATTTTAACCAACATTGCTATGCAAAAATTCAATGGATCTATACTTTGTGCGATGCTAAAGCTATGTGAAGCTACGATCAATGCGAAACTAAAACGATCCTCTACAATGTTCCTTACTCTTGCAAAACTATTACTTTCACCACAATCAGAGACAGTTCTGCTGCTTTAATTATCTGTATAATCACAAAAATCAGAATCTGAATTGGCTATAATGTCATCAACATAACTAATTACCTGTTTTCTGACTCGCGTGTAGTAATTGTTGAACTCACACAAAAAATGTTCGTTGTTAGATTAAAAATTCTCAAACAACGGTTTAAAATTGCTTCGTTATTTTAAACTAAATTTTAAGACAAATCTTTGAACAACACTGTCATTTTTATAAAAGTATTAAAGACCATGGGTTATGTTGTCAACGAATAATAAAATTAGGTAACTACGCAAATTCTTGAAAAATCACAATAATGCGTCTATGGCAGTGGTCCCTAAAAACACATAAATGCGTTTATGGCAGCAGAAGGGTTAAGTAATCAATGAACACTTATTATCTAATTGTTTATTTAAAACTAATTAAGTGAAAGATAAAAGCTATATATATATATAAACTCTTCTGTGCAATGAAAACCGGGATAGAAATATTTTATGATGGCACTATCACTGATGAACTCGCCTGGAGAGTAAGACTGGAAGTTTTTGAACAAATTATGCCTAATGCAGTAGCCACAAATATATGACTATTAAGCAAGGAGGAACAAAGTTGCGATCATCAATTGTTTCAGACATAAAATATTTGAGGTGGCCATAGACTGCTTAGGACTGATCCAATTTTTATATTCTTCACAGTAACCATGACAACAGTCATAAATATATCAACTGTGGTGTGTGTTACTGGTACATTCCGTCACTTACAGAGTTTTACAACTAAACCATAAAATTTGAAAAGCTGCACAGAATAGCTGAAGCTAGCATGTTTACTTTAATTTTTTTAATTTAACAGGCACCAATAATTTGTATAGAAGGCTTAAAAGCAAAGTTTTCCAAATTGTTGCTGTTAAAACACTTCTAAAATAAACTGTGACTAATTTTGCTTTCACAGTTAATAAGAACAGTTTATGGTCTTTGAACAGATTATTAAAAGTCGGCTGGCTTTTAAACTAAGTTGGTAAAAATCTATTTAACAATCCCTTTGAAAAGTAGAACACCCTCAACTTTTTTGCAGGCAACAAACGCTGCTTTAGCCTTGAACATCTTTTTGGTTCTGATTTCTCTTGCGGAATTGGTGATTACGATATGGAGTGCTGTACTCTGCTGTGGAGCTGTGTGTAGTTGCTGCCTCCCAACTCGCTCAAACCATCATGCGCAGTACACTGCCCCTGCTCTCCAAACTCAACAACAGTATGTGGTTTACCCTAGAACAGTTCCAGCTTATCAAGTCAACATGGGTGGCTACCAAGTCACAACAGCTGGTCAAGTTCCAACAGGTACGTTCCAACAGCATGAAATGTGAGTAGCATGGAGTATAAGGTGTAATTAGAATGAAATATACATATGTTTCAAACCAGTATATGTATACTGATATGTATACTGATATATAATATTCCTATATATACATAGTATAAATAAATAGTGTATACACATATATAGATATATAGGATATATGTAGTATATATACAACTCTCATTATTAGTATATATAGGATATAAATCAATATATTTAAAGGTTTTTTCTAAGTTGGTCTGTCCAGCTATAGTTAATTGAAGAGTTAAGGAATGAAGAATTTGTGAATCAGGAGATTTGAACCTACTGATCTTGAACCTTCCCATTTGCCAGTCCGGCGCCTTACTAACTAAGCCACAGAGGTGATTCGATTAGGGAGGCGATATATTTTGGTATATAAAAGCAAATTGGCTATCATTTTTGGTCATGAACTAAAGTCATGGCATAGCTCAGTAAAAACCGCAGCTATTATTAGTAAGCTTACTCAAATATTCCATTAGCATTGTGCCAGGCTAATAGCGAGTGGCAAGCAACTCTCATTACTTCTCATTGTTTACAAGCTAACTTTTAATGCCCGAGCAACACCGGATAGCACAACTAGTATGTATATATTCAAGCTACTTGCAGTGCTGTTTTGGCTAGTTAACCCTCATCAACATGGCTCAGATCTTGGAAGGGAGCTCAAAAAGTGAATTACCATTGCCAATGAGAGTTGACTTTTTGCCATGACACAATTGTGTGGTCTCAAAGACTATAAAAGGTCAATGCATGATACGAAAGTGCTCAAATCACAAAAAGAACGAGTTTGCTATGAAATGAGTTATATCTATATGTTATGCACATTATTCAAGAGAAGATAATCGCATTCAAAAATTGCAGTTTTTTTTAGATAGATGATTACTAAACATAAAAAGTGAGGGGTAGATTTTGACACTACTTTTATTTTGTTCGAGAATTAACATAACTAATTCAAACATAAATATCTACAATAAATACAAGTACAATAAATCGTTTAAAATGTTTTAACGATTTTCGTGTAGCTGTTTTATAAACATTGACACATCATGAAACTCATCTTTGATAAGGAAAGACAACTACTAATTTCATCATTGGCTTGACAGTATAATAGACCATTATTCTGTTTTAGCTCCAACACTGGTACATCAGCAGCCACCGGTTAGTTATTGTGCCCAGCCACAGCAGCCTGCTGCATACTATGATCTTGAACAGACAACTCCTCACCAGAATTTCCAACCTACCAACTACTCCAACAACCCTTAATAATTGGTTTAATAAGATATAGCTATTTTAAAGGCTATCAGAAATGTTATATTCATATATTAGCAACAGTTGGAAACATCGTCACTATATATTAACCAGTGTGTACATCAATGTGTCTGCTGGTGAGAAATTCATATTTTTATACATATCATTCAACTTCGCCTTATTTCACTGTTTTTTGCTAAACGTACTGTGTTTTTTTCTCTTCACTAACAATGGGGAAACAATCACAAATATATGACATGTTACCTTGATACGTTTGTTACGGTTGTATGAGCAGATAACTTCTTACTGTTTTACTAACACAATAAGTTTAAAAAAGGTACGGGAGTTGTTTGTGCACTCCACAAGATCAGGCAACTTCAAACCAATACATGATTCATTTGTCCAAAAGATTTATTTGCTCCGTTTCGTTTTGAAGCAATTTGGTCTGAATGTTCCAAATATTTTCAATTCAGAATAATTAATGAGCTGTAGACCAACATATATACAAGAAAACTTAGAAAGTAGATGATTCTCGCACTAGAGCTGCAGCCTTTCACCCAAACACAAACATTCTTGTTTAAATGCTTGTTGTCATTTGCCCTGTAATCAATGTTAACTCATGTTCATATAATACTCTTTAAAGATGTGGTTGCGTCAAATTTGAGTTGATCTTAACAGAAAACTTTTTTTTCTCTATCAGTTGATATGTTGTTTGTTGTGTTAAGCAATCTCATTGCCAAGATATTTGAAGATTAAAATCGAAAAAATCTGATCGGGGAGAAAAGCTCAGGCCAAAAAAACATGCCCAGACTTGCCCAAAATGATGTCATGCGTGATATATCTGTCAATATGTCTTGTATTCACATCGGCTATTTGCGATAAAAGTCTAGTCTTACGCGGCTCTATTGGCATATATTTTATTTTGTATTTGCTCATGTTGGCTAGAATAAAATTTTAAATCCAGCTACAGATACATTATTATAAATGTTTCAGAAGCCTCACATAACGAAAATTGAAAATTTGTCTTACTCACTTTCTCCAATTGCTGTGTAAACATTTGAGTACCGACTACCAATTTTATCGGTCTACGGTAATTCTGTCAAGCAAACTATTTAGCATAAGGTCTTTGTATTGGCACATTTCCATTGCTACCCACACTAACGATATACAGCCTCCCAAAAGCCCCGCCCACATTATGTCCATCACCTATCTTAGGGGTGGGGCTGTATGACATCGCCTACACCAAAAACTAGTTTCTTACTACCGTAAGTGAAATAAGCAAGCTGGGTCTTTGAAAAGAATAAACATAGGGATAGAGTTTTAAGGATGAGAAATCTGCTGCAAACTGGATTTGAACTCACATTCTCCAGTTCTACTGACATCCATATACCGTATCCAATTCACTACAATATTCTGCAAATCATGTTTTGCATTATCTTCAACAATATTATTTTATCATATAATTTTTACAAGCAAAAAAATTTCATCTTGGCATAAAGCTTTTATTAAAAATATTCATCAAGTCGTGGCCACTCACGTAGTTTTAGCTGATACAAAAAGACAAATTCATCTACGGGAGCAAACTCAAACAAAACATCATGGTTTATGCAGCACACATTCAAGTCTCTCTTTCCCATTTATGGCAGTTTCCACACTGACAAAGCTGCTTCGGCTGGTGGAACCACATAAACATCCTGTAATCAGTAAAACAAATGCAATAAATATATGTCATTCATAGATATGTCATTCTAACGCGTATCTACTGAAAGCTTTCAAGTTGGGAGTTACATGTAGATAGATTGCGAGTGTATATTTGAAAACGAATAACTGTTTAACAAAGGCATAAGTACACCAAGCCGACGATTTGAAGCTTTGGTTCTTGAAGCTAAAGATTTGCATTGATCGATTTTCTTCCCTTTTTACAAGTGAGAAGTGAATATCTAACGTCAAATCATACATCTAATTCACTAGATAAAACTCCCACAGAAAATTTGAAGCAAATGTAGCTAGGTGAACCGATAAAAAAAATATAAAACGATGATTAGTGATAGCAAAAAGTTATAATTTTATTAATTAGTACTTGTATTAATGAGTACTAAAAGTATTACCTTTTGTATATTCATCAATCTAAGTCATTGTATTGCTAGATGCTATGGATTAAAAAGAAGCCGTCAAGAACTCACTGTACATATGTATCTCGCACGCGCAGGAAATTACATTTTAGCCTCAAACAGGGAAATATAATCTGAATGTAAACTCAACAGTATATCTATAGGAGACTCAAAGTAAAATATAAATTTCTAACCAGAAATTCTAACCTTTCAAATACCCAAACAATCCTAAATAATTGGTCTGGCAACATACAACTACATGTATATTTAAGGCTATCAGAAATATTATATTCAATTATTAGCAACAGTAAAAAACATCGTTACCAAATCTTAACCAATGTGTACATCAATGTGTCTGCTGGTGAGAATTTCATATTTTTATACATATTTTTTACCCTCGCCTTATTTCACTGTTTTTTGCTAAGTGCAATGTGTTTTTATCATCTCTTCACTAACAATGGGAAGCAATCAATAATATATGAGAGGTTACCTTGATACTTTTGTCAAGTTTCTATGAGCAGATAAATTCTTACTGTAATTATACTAACTCAAGAAGTTTAAAAAAAATATGGGAGTTGCTGGTTCACTCCACATGATTAGGCAGCTTCCAACCAATACATTATTCATTTTTCCAAAATATTTTTTGCTCTGTTTGGTATTGAAGCAAAGTGGTCTGAATGTTCTCAATATTTTCTATTCAGAACAAATAATGAGCTGCAGACCAATATATATATACAATAAAACCGAGAAAGTAGATGACTCTCGCACTAGACCTGCAGCCGTTCATGCAAACACAAACATTCCTGTTTACATCCTTGTTTTCATTTGATCCATAATCAGCGTTAGCTCAGGCTTATATGATATTCAGTAAATCTAATAAAGTAACAGTTCTACAAGATCCAATCGATATTACTAAAATACTCACAGGGCCTGATCCTAGCTACAACTCAATCTATTCTTGACATCAAAAAAGACATCATTTCCCCGTTTCTCACGACATCGTTTTTAAACAGACTTTGAAGTACTTGAATTATTAGGTTACATAGTAAAATTTTGAAACAATGTAGAGGATGCTATCTAAACTTAACTTGGCTAAAGCCTTAGCCAACCAGCCAGCTACAGCACCTTTAGGCCATCAAGAAAACTGGTCAACAAGCTAGGTCGAGAAAGGAGACGACAGTATCCTACAATGCTGAAAGATTGACCAGTCCGGCCATGTGCATGGCTGGCTTGCAACTGGCCAGCACTAACAGGATCAGCCATAATGACACAATTGTTCTAAGATGCCTACATCACTCTGGTGGACCACCTTTCCCAATTAAATTTGTCAAGAAAATAGGTTGCAGCACTGTGAACAACCCCGGTCTGTAATGGTACCAACTGACTGCATCCACTTCTACGTTGACTGACACAATGCGAGCTATCAAAGTTTTTTAGCATTAAATATGAAAACTGGCAAAAAATACCCATCAGGTTCCTGGAAGAAACGTTGGACAGATGTTGACAATTTACAGCTGATCCACAAGCCATCTTGCACTTTTTGTGCAGTTACTAACAAAGTAGGTCCTACAACTGCAGAACAAACGACACAGCGCAAAGGGGCAATTTCGATTAAACTCTTTTGGTGCTGAAACTGTGGGGGACAGAGATAAGTCTGACTTGACTGCCTCATCAAGAAATGTCTGAATGAAAGAAACAATGAGTGGCTGCAACATTAGTACTGATAACTGGTTGCACAAAGACCCTAATTACTCGTAGCAGGTGTACAGGCCAACCAGACAAATTCGCTGAGCAAGGATGGGCGTCAAGAAAAGTTTCCAAAGTCCAACGAGATCGAATTGAAAAAAGCAATAGCTGCCGCCTGCTGTCAGATGAGACTTGCTTACCATTTTACAAGATAATCCAGCACAGCTCAGAAATTTGAAAATATAAATATGTCTTTGTGAAGAGCCACATGAGTATAATGCCATTTTGATTGAAGATGTCCTTTTGTTTTAACACTTTGTTGAAGTGTTAAAAAAAAGGACTTTTATTTTCATGAAAAACAAAAGTAGTTCAGAAGTATCTCTTAAACAGTGAGGTAAAAGTGGCATTTTGAGGCTGTTCTAAATTAAGTTACCAAGGTAACACTTTAGTTCATTGAATACAGAAAAGAAGCTTAGCCAAAAAAATACAGCTGAAAAATGGAAAATTAAATTAGAAAAGGTTTAGCGGAGCGTAAGATTAAAATTTTTTTCAAGTATGTTTATAGTATGCCAAATTATTTTACTTTAAAATTTGAAGTCACGTATTGTCACAAAAGTGTAGTGTACTAAACGCGCTGTCAAGACTCACTTACAACACCGTTAGCCATTACCAATTGTCTCGAAGGCAAGGTCTTCATCAGTATTTTACATAATAATTTACATACATATATATTGCATGTATAACAATATTTTATTTCAGATTTTATCACTATGAAATTATAAGCAAAGTTGCTGAATTATAACAATTGAAATCAAATTTTTCCATTTTAATATTTTGTTGTTGAGTGTATTTTTTCCAGAGAATGGAAAAATACCGCTTATTTTTTGTTTATTTGAAATAAAATAACTTCCTTCGAGATACATGTGAATTGACATACGTGCTTACTTCAAGGTTACATTAAGCCGTATCTAAAACTAATACTTTATTGCGCTATTAAGTAAGTACTTATACAACATTGATATAATATAAAAATAGATTTTAAAAGGGTTTGTGAAGGGCAAAAGAAAGCAGCTCAAACAAAATCAAGGCATGAAGAGTTCCATGATTTTTGCTACATACAGATGAAGATATGATGGTATGATATGTAGATGAATCATAGGAGAGAAAAACAGTGCTGGTAACTACAACGCAAAAAAGCAGTGGTCAACCGTTGGCCATAATGTACTTTTAGTGCAACCATGGTTAAAGGAAAGCTATCAAAAATTTATGATATAATAATGACAACAAAAATAATGGGAAAGAAATATTTATTTCTACTAAACTGTTTACTGCACACTCGTACACACTTAATGAGAATTTGAGGCAGCAGCCAATCTAATTTAAGGTCTAGATTTTTGGAGAATTCCGCCTATAGCTAAACAAAGTAGATGATAGTAGAATAAAATCAGCTTTGAGCTTTTCACCTTGTGTTGCAAAGGTTGGGAAAATATGTATACTTCTTTTTATGCAAAACATGATTAGCACTACTCTTGCGTATCCTCGGTTAGCAATTTAACTGTAAAGAGGTCAAAGTTCATGCATGACATGATAAAACTTCATATACCAATTTTTATTTCACCACTGTCAAAGACCGTTCACAAGCCTAAGGTACTGCAGGTGACTCCCTTCTAAATTGATTTTTTTGATAGAAATAATGGCATGTTACTGAACACTAGAACGATAGAAATAAGGAACTTAAGCATGAATTTTAAAAAATAACTAACTAAAATAATATGGTAGTTGAACATGTCCAAAATATTTTATAATTATGTTTATTAAAATATTTATTACTAAGCATTGTAACGTTAGAAATAATGAAAATAAGTCTGAGTAACACCAAGAACTATTTAAAATCATGAGGTAGTTGAAGATGAACTTATAACTACCATTAATAACAGTGAATTTCTCAATGATTTTGTAGACAACACGCTACCTTTAAGAGGAATATCAACTTGATAATGCCTTTTTTTAATCAAACTTCAGTCGAGTCTCTGAGTCACAAGAAATTTAATCTCAACTGTCACATGTTCTCTCTAATTCATGCAGCCAAAGGTTGACTTGCAACAAAATTCAAATTGCAGTTTTTTGGTATGAAAGGTTCACCATGTTTTACTCTGCTGTGCTGTAGGTTCAAAATATGTAGAAATGTGATTACAAGCTCTTTAAAAGCTCAAAAGCAAACAGTTTGAATAAACAGTCTTAGGTTGGAATCCCTTATTTTGATGCCGTAATCACCTTGACGTGGTTATTGTTTTGACACGGGATGTTACCATATAAACAAAAGGCCAATAAAAAGCTCAATATAAGACATTTTGTGGCACTAGCTTATGACAAACACCAAGGGTTCTTTCGGAAAACTCCAATCAAATATAGATGCTCGCTAATTTACAGTTTCGTTTCAGCTTGGTCTAATCATCTTGTCATAATTTCATCATGTGACCCATATTACCCGCGAAATGGCGCAAACAATTTCTTCAGCAGGTTTTGAATATCGCAGTGACCAACAAGCTTCTCATTGTTTATCAAAGGATGATATGCACCCCTCGAGCTAAGGTTAAAAAATTAAACTAATTTTAGGCTAGGTTTTGAGATATTAGTGCTCATAGGGATGGCATTACAATGATAATCAAATAGGCGCCTAAGGACAATAGACATGGTTGCATTGAATACGTGAAGTAAATTTGTGAGAATATTTCGACAAATAAGGTTGGTTGAAACTGCAAACAAAAGCACATCATGTTCAATTACATCCTAATTGCGCCTTTTTGATAGGTATTCCAACCTACAGCCGTTTTGGTGATGGCTGCGATTACCTGTTCATTTTGCGCTTTTAGGCGCTTGTAATCACATTTCCACATATTTCAAACCTACACCACAGCAGAGTAAAACATGGTAAACCTTTTGATGCCCAATAACCATCATGTAAATTTGGTTGCAAGTCAATACTTATCAAAGGTTTTGCTCTTATGAAAGTTTATTCATAAATATAACAGGCATTTATATAAAGCATGATAGAATATGAATCGGTTGTTTCTGTTGTATAAATGAATATATGAATAAATGAATCACATGAACTCATGCAAAAAAAGAGAAGGAAATTTATCGTTTTTTCCACTTCCTTATATACTCCAATACTGCCTCATACTACCTAGTCTACCTGCTTTATTTACTAGTTTTATCTAGATTTATTCAGCTTTATTCACTCACCGTAATTGTCAAGACTAAATGTACTGCTATGAGTTTAGACGCCAATATAGCCTGAGCCTAACATATTCTATAATACAACATCCTTTTATTTCTTTTTTTGTTGGGCCAAACCATAACTACCAACAAGGAGACGTAGTAACTCACCTTACTTACTGTATGTTGCTCGTTACCCGACTCCGATAGGGTAGTCTCCATAGGCTATGCCTCGTGTTTGTCTGACTCTGTGCAAATGTCAAAACACACTCCTCATTACTGCTAGTTTCATTATCAGTGTGTACTAGTGTTGGGCTGGTATCTAATTTAGTGCCGGATCGGATATCCTTGCACATTTTTATCGGTTTTCCCGGTATCGGTATCCTCGGTATTTACCATCTTCGGTATCCTTTGCCAACTAAGAAAGTTCGGTATTATTATTCGGTATGTGGTTATCAGTTTGTCTTTAAATGGTTTAAAGTTCATGGTTTAAACTTTAATCATAACTGTCTTGAAGAACTTTAATCGTTGTGCAAAAATATAGCCTGTGCAAAAAACATTCTTTAGTCAGCAGTAGTTACGGCAAAGAGACTCCTTGTTTTAGAAAGCCAAGAAAGATGGAAATATAATTTTCATGATAGATGTTTTTATTGTTTATTTTATTAAAAAATATAGTTATTGATACAAAAGCTATGTATAAGAAAGAACAGATAGATAATGGCAAGGGGCTCTCTTTGTTAAATATACTAAAACAGGTTACAGAAATCTAACTATCACACATTGTAATCATGTAATGTAATCACATAGTTATACGCAGTCCAATTAGAGTCCAGTCCCGTTAGAGTCTTTATACATTCTCCCATCTGTGGAGAACTCTCAAACCTTTGAGGCTGGTGGCATTATTAATGCAACGTAATATAATAATAGATACAGTAAGCATGGAACTTTTCGTTGAATTTGTTCGCCAATGCGTACTGAGATTAGCATGTTCGTCACGAAGCGTTTTAAAATTCTCTCCGGATATCCATATAACAATTTACCGGTAGGCTTTTACGGATAAATACCAATCATATAAACCGGTCGCGGATACCTAGCTGTCACCAAAAATGATTGGTTTCCCCGGATACCAAGAATCCCTCGGTATCGGTAAGAGCGGATTACCCAATACCGGCCCAACACTAGTGTGTACTCGCTTTTCTATCACCCTGACCTCCCTAACTACCAATACCTCTACCACGGCCACTTTCACTAGCAAAACTACTTCCACCAACCCCGACTACCCTGGAAACTTTTGGTTGAGTCAGTAATGCCTCTTCAACCTAATCTGTTTTTTCCTTCTTTATCTTGCTCTCCCCAATAAGAGGCAGCCTCAACAGGCATTTTGTAGGAGGTCTCTACCTGGGCTGTAACTGGCCGCAAAAGGGATGACACCACAGAGCTGGGAGTTGACATGGGCTCGGACATATTCAACTCGGCCTGACCCTCCGCCAGTGCAGGTCTGCTACCAGCAATCCTCTGAATCTCGGCTAACTTACGCACAGCTACCTCAAATTATTTGACACTCTAACTTCATGACTGCTGCCTCACCTTTTTCTCTTAGACTAGCAATTTTGTACTTTGCCATCCTCTGTACTTCTATTTCCTCCCTCTGATTATCTGCAATGTTTCTCTTATTCCATTGCTGGACACCTCAGAATAAAGAGCAAACCTTCTCCATTATACATGTAGATACTGGTTCAACTACTTTCTTAGCACCAACACTTACCTTAGTGTGCCTGTGTTCCTTATTATGTCCCATAGACACTTTCCCCTCTGTGGTGCCTTGGGCTGTTCCTCTTTAAATGAATAAACTTACATGAACTGAGGCAAAATAGGAGAAAAAGCAAATCCGGTTTTTTTGCATCTCCTTATATACTCCCAATACTGCCTTATACTACCTAATCTACTAGCTTTGTCTATTAGCTTTATTCAGCTTTATTCAGCTTTATTCAGCTTTATTCAGCTTTATTCAGCTTTATTTAGCTTTATTCACTCACCGTAATTGTCAAGACCACCCTCACTGCTTCGAGCTCAGACGCCAATATAGCCTGAGCCTAACAGATCTCATAATACAACAGTTTCTTTTAATTTTGTAAGTTTGTGAAACCTGACATTAAGCTCAGCAAATATTTACACTTGCTAAATTATTTTATCCTTCAATCACTGTATAATTATTATATATTATCATAAAATACTATCCTTCTGTATGTATACTGATAATCTTTTTGATTAAGAAACAAATGCTTTGAGCTATATTTACTTTTGCAACAAAATGTCATGACAACAGATAAAAACTTTATTTTTGATGTAATTATAAATAAATTATAGCTTAATCAATGTAAATTTGACTAAAACTTCAGTTTAATAACTGAGAAATCATTCACGTAATGTTCAAGGTTGTCATCTTACAGATGACAGTGTTGAGCATTATGTGTATGATTATATGTGCAGTGATGACATCTGACAGTGTTGACACTGTCATTGCTCAACATTGTCATCTTACAGATGACAATGTTGAGCATTGCAGTAAATTCCTGTGATAAGTAGCTAAAGAACTTGGTATGTTTATTTGATTTGTCGATGTTTTTACTAAAACATTTTTGGGTTATCTAAAACGTTGTCACACAAGTAATAGAGGTCTCTATTTTACAATGGTCGCCACTAATGTGTATCAGCACAAGTAATAACGCTTGTCAAAGCATCAAACTGAACCTAGAACCAGTTAAAACGAGTGTTTTTATAACGCTTCAAAGCTTGCAAGTAGAGCACTAAGTACACAGTAAAATGAATGCATGCTGTTCATATCCAGTGTTGATTATTGATTATTTTATATTTGATTAATAATGCTGTTTCTACTCAGTTATAGTGGGAAACAGAAAAAGCCAAGAGAGGTGAGAGATCGGCCAATCTGCTTTGAATCAACTAATAGAACTGTAGCCTATATACTAGTTAGTTTGCTATAAATCTACTGATATCTAAATTTTAGATAAATAGAAAACTGGAGAGGGTGTGGGAGGTCTCTTACAAATTTTTCAAATTGAGAACTGCTTTAAACATAGCTTTTAGGCAGTTGAAAGTAGCTTAGGAAAATAGTGGTGTGCTTTTTACTAGAGGTTTCCTTTTTCTAAATCTAAATTGTAAACTGATCTAGCTACTGCATCAGTCACAAAGACTGACTTTCTGTCTTTATGTAAAGTTTTTCTAGTCAGTCTTCTTACAGTTAACCATGACTAGTTTGAGCTATTTCTAATATTAAGTTATCAGTGCAGCTGCTTGGTCTATTAAAATAAAACCCCTGATTTAAAAAAGTTCCATACTTTAGATTGGGCTCTATTCAGGTGCCATCACCTGCATAAAACTTTCCTCATCATTATAACTGAGTCTACACTCAGGCTAAACCATGTAGCATTCAAAAAGCCTCCTAATCGGTCAAATAGCTCAGAGGCGTTAGCTCAAATGTCTTGTGTGATTGATAAAATTGAGCCGAAATAAACCTACCACATGTAGCTTATTACATTAGATAAAGGCGTTAACGGTTTACACATGAATAATAGATGGTATTTGAATATTATTTATAAGATAGCTTGAACCAATTTCAACCAGCAAAAGGTTTTGAGATTTTCCCTTGGAACAGATATTTACACATGAATAGTAGCTGGTATCTGTACATTTTTTATAGTATAGCAAAAAGATTCTTTACCTAACTAAAAAATTTAAAAATGTACCTTTGAGAAGATACTAATGCATATAAGTAATTATTTTGAAAATATCTTTGCCAGCTGTGTTAACAACTTTCTATCTAACAATCATTCTTTTAATATAAAAAGCATTTTAAACACTATTTGTCAAACTACTTATTCGATTTTAGTGGACAACTGTTGCCCTTTTTTGCTTTAGTGTTGTTGCATGCCATAATTTGAAAACAACGTGTCTATTTAAAATGAAGTTACAACCAATAAAGTAATAGATAGATATATAAGTGGCATAATCTAGTTTAAACAAAATTGTGATGTAATTTTTTTGATAACCCTGGGCATGATGCACACTTATAGATTTTTAAGAAATTTTATTGGGAGTTCTAAATAGCAATGTCACATAAAACTTTGGTATTACAACGTAGTACTAAATGCGTAATTTGCGTATATGTATTTGTACTACCAATTTACGTAAATGCGTAAATTGGTAGTACAAATGCGGTAATACAACATACAATATTAACGTTATCAGGCATGACAAGCAATACTTACAAAGCTTAGAGTAAGTTTATTTGCATAACACCGGCATAGCTTGTCTTTGGTAGCTCTCTAAAGACCTAATTAAATAGCCACACTTTAGTCTATTTTATTACAGAGTGAAAGCTGATTGAAAGTAAACACTACAAACTCAGATTAAATATGTATTTCTATTGGCATGCGATATTTAATAGCCAACATGAGTGTCTGTTTTGTGACTCACTGCATAAGGTTGTTTGAATTTATGTAATTTATCGCTGACCAACCTATTGTCAACAACTTTGAAAAGGTTTATTATGCTGTACACACAAGTAACGCTGCACATTCGCAATAGACAAGTCGATAAAATAGTTTTTTGAGCGGTTTCTCATGTGAGCACACAGGCCTTTGACTTCCTTCCGTCTTTTTATAGTAGGCTTGAGCAATATTTATCAGAAGGATTGAGCACACAATGAGCAATTAAGGCCTATAAGAATCCATAAACATAGAGTTATTTTCTGCTGGTAACCTCTACTCATACATGATTAACTCTATTGCTGGAACACCATGTGCTGAAAAAACACTGTCAGCTTTAAGATTGGGCCACATTTATCAATAGAAAACACTATCATGCTTTTCTGTTTACTAAAAATCTGTTATTAATAACAAGGAAAGGGCATGAAAATGATACCTTTTTTTAGTTTTTAGTAGCCCAAAAGAGTTACTGGTAACTCATTTAGATTTAGTTATGTAGCTCTATGACCTAGATTTAAGGTCAAAAAGTGTTGTAAAATATTCTAGCACTACGGGTATTTTTAAAAGAAGTATTCCATCAACGATGCTTAAGCTATCATAAATTGTTGTACAATTTTTAGCGAGTAACAGCGATTGAATTGTGTAACAAGTGGCAGCAAGTGGCAGCAATTGAAAGCCTATTGATGGAAACTAAAACTTGAAATACTACGCAAGTTTTCAAAGTAGATAATCAATGATGCTCAAGCTATCTTAACTACATGTACATGTATGCCCAGTAATTTTAAGTGCTGGTTATTTTGGTTACCAGGTTCACTTGGATCCTGCTCTCAAGGAAACTTGCACTATGTATAGGCAGTTTGATGAAATACCTGAACTGTACTGGTAAAACTTGACTCAATCTGGATTTAAAAGGCTGTGAGTTGCCTTTGTTAATGTTTTGTTATAGCATCCAAAGTATAGTCTTTAGTGCATCTGTTCAACTTCTACATGATTTCGGTTGTCCATGGCTATATGAACACTAAGTCAACATTGGCAACTTAGTATATCTTTATTAACAATGTTTTTTGACACAAGCTCATCAAAGTTGATAAGTTGACACAACCATTAATAATGTATGCAGCAGGTGTTTGCATTTTATTATTAAATCAATAGATCAGTAAATAACTTTTTTAAGCTATACCTTTAGCGTCATAATTTAGCTAGCAATTACTGCATTTAAAGAAAATCTGTAAATTTGTCTGACATACAAACGACTTTTGCAGGAAAGTTTCTCATTTATCACCTATGTTTTGGTACCACACTAAATCTAAAAGATAGTCAAAAAGTCATAATATATTTAGGCAAGGTAAAAAATTCCTAATTATTTAAGTTTGTTTCATGCTTACTAGCTTGCCGATGTTTAAATGGCCCAAATTATAGAGCTGAGAACAGCAGGTTTAAATATTTAAGCTGCTTTGATTGGTTAATTGAAAAGGCATAGCCATTTCTTTGCACAAAAGGAAAAAACAGTGCCATCTTGAGCACATCAAGTTACATACACATCAAGTTAGGTTGTAAATGGTTTGAGTTTCTTAATACAAGACAAAAGAGCAAGAAAAGAGAATTTATTCAAATTCAAGACGCGGTAACAAGACAAGGTAGTGTTTTACATGGCAAAAAAATGCGGCAATACAAGATAGTGTATAAAATTACAAGTTAAAGTAATATAATAAGATAGTGTATCCAAATACAAAACACAGAAACAGACAAGATAGTGTATTTAAATACAAGATAAGGTAAAAAATTAAGACAGTGTATTCTAATATTAGACAAGTAAACAGAATAACATAGCGTTTTGCACCACAAATAAATGTAACAAGACAAGATAGTGCATCCAAATACAAAAGGAGATAAAAACTCAGACAGGGTATATAAGTACAAAATGAGCTAAAATCAGAATCAGTTACTTACACTGATTAAACTGAGTGTTGGTGAAGATGACTAATTAAGCTCTTGCTACTAAATATAATTGCTATGTCTCAGTCAGGGTGACCAAAATTTGTTATTTATTTCCTAGTATATACAATGGATAAAAAAGCTGTTTATTTCCTTTTTTAAGCCAAGTAAGTGGTACTGTCTATTCAATCTGAAGTCTTCGCTCCGAAACCAATATCTCTCAATTCTAGAAACATTTGAAAAAGGCTGGCATATTACAACAATTTTGGTAGTCATCAGAGCATTTGGCGCAATAACACCTACACATCAGATGTGGATTGCCTAAATACACACTGAAGCAAACATAATTGAGTTGTGAGAAAGCACACCATTGGAAACCACTACTATCATAAGGAGAGTACTCAAGCTTCTATGTTTCAAATAGGAGACTCGAGGTTCAGTAGACGTGGCCATCCATTTTATAATGTGTATTTATATATTTGTGTAATAAAAATTTAGCTATTTGGCATTCACAAAAAATCACATCAAAAACTCAATCAAAAACATGGAAATAAATAGTTGTTCTACTAAAATTTTATCAATGGTTTGATCAGAACTTTAACTACCAAATGACTAGCCAGTTTTTCTGAACCTCATATAGGATTTCTTCTTATCTGAAAATTTAATTCAAATACATTTATTCTTTTTAGCATAGCATTCAACTGACTAGCAATTCATCCTACTGCAACACTAAAATAAAAATTCAAATTTTATGGCATACTGTTACAGTATTGAAATTGAAAGAATGATATTTGGAAGAAAAACACAATACAGTGTTAAGTTCATTGGTTTTATGGATCTAGCTTCACTTCTGAGTCTGTGACAACCACAATGGAACAGCAACTACAAATGCAGCTGTCACAGCAACCACTACAGCACCACTACAACAACTACCACAGCAACTTCCACAGCAATTACCTCTACAGCTAGCACCATAACCCTACAGCAATGACCACAACAACTGATACAGCAACCACTACAGCAACGAATACAGCAACCACCGCATCAATCAATACAACAACCACCACAACAGTTACCACAACAACCACTACAACAACCACAACAGTAACAGTATACTGTACAGCCTGGTGTTACAATTGTCACGCTGAGTCATCCAAACAAAGCTCATAGGCTGAAGGCAAAAGCTCTGACCTAGATCAAGAAGTGGTAAACTTGTTAGGTTACCTAATTTATTACGAAGTTATAACTTGGCAGATGATCAGTAAAAGGTTTAAATATAACATCATTATAACAAAAATTATTTGTTCTTTAAAAGTAGCTATTGGGCCAATTTTCATAAAATAATTTCACTCATCAAATATAAATAATTTGGCTTTATTTGTTAATTTATTTTTTTCAGTTTTAGAAATTGAAAGCTTTTAACTTAAGCTACCAAATCAATAAATTAGAGGTAAATAATATAAGCTCAACAGAACATTCACAAAGTATTGCATTTAGTTTTACATAAGAAGGGGATAAAATTACAGACACTATAAATTAAAGCTTTAACCATGCTATGCTTCAACAGTTAAATAAAAGAGTGCACACAAAATAACTTGAAAAAATATGTGAGATATGTAAAGAGGCGAGCATGAAACAAAGACATCTCACACTTTAACAAACTTCATACATGAAAGTCAATTATGTAATAATTAGAATCAAAAAGTGTCTATCGAACTTTTATTTCAATAATAAGTAGTTTGGTATCATATAATTTTATATTTACAACATTTTGTAATTCTTAGCAAACTTTCAATAGCTTAAAACAGTCATTTTACTGTTTACTCATAAAAAATTATACATGATAAACATTTTCAAATGCTCATGAATCACAGGTGTTTACATTTTCATAATGTATAGAGAGTTCGTTCTGTCACAGGTTGTCAATCACTCAACTAGTGATGGGAGGACTTTGTATTATGTTTGGCATCATTTTCATGGTTGTAGAATGAAGTGTAGGTTCTTCTTGCATTGTCTCATCTTCTGGCTATGGTATCTGGTGTTGGACCTACGTGAGTCATTATGAACAATTATAATATTTAGTCTTACTCTGCTCTAGAGTTGTCTGCTCACGACCCTAACAAAAATATGTCCAGTACATACGTGTGAATGGAAAGTGAGTTGAAGCTGGTCATAATTAGTATACATGACCTTTCTTTTGAAACACTACAGACTGACATGATACATGTATGACACACTAGCCCGTTGATGATGTAATAAGTATGTGAGCTGGTTTCATTAGTCTACTGCTGTGTTAATTTCTGAGCAGCGGAAGAAGAGGAAAGTGGTCTTAGTAATGGCTTTGTTTTTTTCAAAAACAGAACAAACAGCCAAAAGAAAATTCTATAGAAGTTTTAAAAATGTTTCAACACTAAAAACTCTGAACATCTGCATGTCATTTTAGGCATGCATGGGGTTAGTTTGAGCTTACGACTTGAGTCTTGGAACATAAACTACCTCAAATAAATTTTAAAATAAGCTAACATTTAGTTTTGGTATTCCTCCTTGCAGAGCTGTGAAACTGTAAGTTGTAAAGGAACAGTATCACATTTTCTAATTTTGACTATATTTACAGTTTGTTCTTGCTGGAGGAATTGGACTTGGTGCTGTCAAGTATAATATTGGTAGTTGGGTAAGTGGTGTCTAGCAATAGTCATACATAGATATGATGTCATATTATAACAATCATTATATTCAATAAAACTGAGCTAAATGAACCTATATGTTTTTATCCGATGTCATTCAGATAGAAAATTCAGACTGATAATTGACACAAATACACTGTTTTACGTGTAGTATTAAATCTGACAGTCGTTAAACTGAAGTAACATACAAATATCATATATTACACTGAAGGCATGCTTTCATTTCAGTAAAAGCTAAATTGAACTACATATACAAGGTTTATCAAGTTCAAATACTGCTGTGGATGTAAGCTTTCTCTATTCACTTGCAAGTGGGTTATGCATACAGGTTGTCTTATGCTGAATGAGTAATACATACATGTACATGTAGCTCTTTTGCACAACTGTAATTGTTGGAAGCAAGGTGACTGGCGAATAAGTATGACTCTTTATTACTCAAGCTCTATAAGCATGAAAAGACAGAACAGTTAAATACAAGTCAATGCAATTAAACGTGATGCTGAAATTAGTACAAAAATAATAAATACTCAAACAGTTACACTTGTAAATGCATTAATGTCAAAGATATAAACATATATAAATATATATATATATATATATATAAATATATATATATAAATATATATATATATATATGCATGAAACTGCATAGAGACAAAGTAATCTTACTACGCTGTTCTTTACGGTAATATCAAATGTAAGTCTTTCCCTTGTTGTTTTTTGCTTTTGTAGTTTGCAGTTCTTTATTCTGTGCTCTTTTTTGATAAACACTTTTATGAAAAAACACAGTACTAATTCACTTGAAAAGACAATAATAATTATTTATTAAATATCATTTAAAGTTTTATGCCATGATTTTTGGTAACACACAAGATATTTAGCATACGGCCCATTCCAATACCATCACTTTACCTGATAATCCAAAGTTATTAATTGTTTATTACCATGCACTCTAATGCAAACATTAATAATAAATAAAGTAGGCCTAAGTAATATTTTACTTTCAAAGAGTTGATTGCACAACTCCAAACCTGCTTAATAAAATATGTTTGTAGTCCCGAACCAGCCCTAAGGCTGGTTTAAGACTTTATAACTGTATGCTTGTGTTAATCACTCAATACGTTGCTGATCGTCTGCAATAACAATGGTAGCACTAGCACAAACCTATCCCTGTTGACGTCAGTGATTAGTTTATAGTACAGCGTAATCATTACACAGTGTAGTCACAGAAGCAGTGATATACTAGCCCTGCAGTAATTGTCCTGAAAAATATATAGATCTAGCAATCCATTACAATCAACAACCATCGTCAAAGTGGTGCACATTGCGTAGGCTGTCATGGGCGCTCAGAGAACTATCAAGAAAACTTGGCAGCTGTTATCTTTTCCAATGTATACACAATGTTTTGACGATGCCATCAGTTTGCGATGCACCTAGTCAACAAACAGGGCAGAATCCGCCTGTTTGAAAATGGTACTGCAGGGAGAGTCCAAAAGGGGTACCGAGCGCCCTCTTGGAGGGGAGGGTGGTCCGGGGGTTCTCCCCGGGAAAATTTTTAGTATAACTAGTCAAAATGGCGCAAATCTAGCACACTTGGCTCCTGATGCGGCACATGCTCTAACAGAAAATTTGACATTATAATTCAGTTTTCTAAATATAAAACTGTTTATTGAGATTGTCTTTAGCAACGCTCATTAAAAATATAATGTGAATGGGAGCTGCTAAAGGGGTTGGCCACAGCTAGCATGATATAGAATTATTACCGGGTACAATGCTGAATGGTGTAGGAGATGAGTGGTCTCCTTTGAAATAATTTAATTAATTAATATTGTAGAGTTAAAAAGTAAAACTAATAGAGCACCATGTTAAAAATAATGTACTTATACTATAGTCTATAATACTGAGCAAGAAGTAGTAGATTTAAGAAGTAGTAGTTAATTTATTTCTATGAACAAAATATTTTGTACATAAGCATTCATTTACATATCTACTACTACAAAAAATACAACCATGTACAATTGTCTCTGTATGAACTGCTTGGAAGCATTCCTTTCAGTAGAGTCCAACGCTATAACATTGCCGTGCGAGCTACCACAACAATCGTTTTTCTCTGTAAATTCCAAGTATTATAAAAGTCTAAAAAGTTTACATCACTTCCATCATCTGAATTATTGTTATTCTTATCACACAAAAAATCACTTACAATCGGAGAATCAAATAATTTTTTTTTTATTTTACCGTTTTGAAAGCCGAGCCGATGTTGACTGGTATTTCCAACTTTTATTCTTTTCCAAGGAGGCGCGATTTCATTAGCACAAAGCAACGCCTTTCGGTTAATCGTTTCATAACTCAATTTATCGACTAATATCTTGTTGATGATATTTAGAACTTACTAGCATTCATATCCTTTGTTTAACGTTACGAGACGGCAACTTTATACTAAAAGCGACGTAAATGCCGTTTCCCCACATAACCGATACACGACAGTTTGGCCATTTCCCAAGCCAAAGTGTTAAAATCAAGCAAAATGACGTGAATTCCAAGATTTTGAGCCTCAAAAAATGGTACTGCCATGGCAGTAGCTGCAGTATAGGAGGATACGGCCCTGTCAACAAATAATTGTAGTGATGTCAATGCCTACATATGGCAATTTAGTGTCAACTAGCCTTTAGTAATTGTCATCTCAGCTTGTCATTCAAGCTGTTAATGAGTTGGGGTCAAGGGTTGATCATGATGAAGCTTTTTGTTATGCTTAAAATAATTCAGCTCATTAAAAGCCTTAAGACACTGGCCTTTGGCAAGGATCAATGGTAATTCATTTTATTCAAAAAAAATCTGGTCAAGTCTCTAAACCACCAGAGTTTAATATCAGCTGCTGCTTGTACACTCTGTTTCACGGTGCTGAGTGATTATTTTGTCTACATGATAACTAGTTCCAAAATGTGGCAGGCATTTGTGTAAAGTAGGGTGCAATATTTATAGGCTGGTTCTTTAATTTGGTGAGTGTAGCCTTTCCTGTAGGTTGTGCTACAGATTACAATGTTGAACATTAGACTAACTCACTTAATAAGCAAGTGAGAAACAGTTTCTTAGAGTTGTTTTTTTTCACTATAACGCTTTTAGGGCTCACTAAAACATCCCCATGCAACTAGCAGAGCTCTTTAATCAATTAAAGGCTGCCTGTAATTCATCTCAGTATCAGTAATAGCGCTTAGCAGAGATGGAATATAGACATGCTCCAGCAAAACAAGTGGTTATTCACAATTCAACACAGCTTATGCAGTCAAGCGTGAAATTTCCTGCAATGAACTTATAATAAAAAGATGGCGTTGAGCCTTGAATATTTCCGAGCGAATCAAATTGCTACAATCATTTGCTAGTCAGCTATAGTGAGATCTAAATACAGCCAAGAGAGGTGAGTGTACACCAATTTTATTTCAGCTAACTAAAGCAGCTGTTTGTACTAGTCAGCTGGTGAATGTTTCCTTACATTTGCATCAAGTTTACAAAGATTAAAAGCTATTAGTAAGTGTTTTGTAGGTTTCTCTTAATGCTTGTAATTTCAAGACTGAATAAACATTAGTAATTCAGTGGGTCCTGAATGGCATTTTCAATGAGATATATGTGAACTCAATGTTGAAAGGCTTACACACAACTTCATAAAAACCTATTTATCTGCGTATTTACCGGCGTCTCTACAGTCAACAACACCAGTAATACTTGGGAAACATTGTCTTGGTATTGATTACATTTTTTCCGGTGAACAACAAGTTTGGAATTATAGTACAATACACACAAACTAGGTGTCAGGCAGTAATAAACATTTGCTTTTGGAGGGTAGTAAGTTTCAAACTGTTGGAACTTACTACCCTCCAAAATCAGTAAGTTTCAACCTTGAGTAGTTCCAATTACCTTCCAAGCAGTTTCAACCACTTGGAACTTAGGCCAACTCTCGTTCAATTGCAATCTATCACCTCCCTTCCATCTTTCAACCTAGTTTGGATGATGAAAACCAAAGTGATAGTACCAACCTCTAGGCTTTGATACTTCTTGTATTATATTTACATGTATATTAGAGTCTAATTATTGCAAAAGATACTTACAATCGGTGATTGTTCAAACTAAAAAAATTTTACGCAAACATTGCTACAGATGATTCATGCTTCCTTGCTCTTTTGACTAAAACACTTTCGTAAACAACAAGTAATAATTACATCTCAGGTCACATGTTGATCATTTCAAAGCCAGTAGTTAGCCTACATACATTTCCTACTCAGTGTCCAAGCCAACAGAAATCTGAAATCTTGAACTTAGTTTGCGGACAAGTAAAGAAACTTTATGTATTGCCTAGCCAGTTAAAGGTACACCTGTATTAAGTTAAACTAGATCGAAAGCCAGATAGGGAGTGGTTGTTTTCTTAGCCATTTTGCAAAACACCAAAGTGACTTAAAAACAGCGTTCCTCAACAGTGAGTTAAAAAGTAGCTCGTGATCTGTAGTTGAAAGTTACTTACTCTAAATATACTTTTATCTAAGTCAAAATATATCAAGTGATTTACCAGCTGTGTTATTCACAAAAGGCTAACTATTAGTTCAAATGTCAAGTGCTTTTCATCACAAACAACTCTAACTAGTTTGAGCTAGTCCTAATATTGAGTTATCAGTGCAGCTGCTTGGTGCGTCAGACAGCAATCAATTTTTTGTAGATGTTCTAATCCTTTAATCCTGGATGTATTTAGAGCTCTTTCTAAGGTATTGGAGGCCCTACAAAGCATAGCTTTCAGTTAAAATGCCATCACTTTTATGCAACTTCCTTTAACTGGATAATGAGAGTCTCAACTGTCTAAGTTCAGGCTAAACCAGTTAGCTTTGTAAAAGCTGTTTAATTGGTCAACTAGCTGACATAAAGCAGCTTAAATGTTTTGCATGCAGATTAGATTGATCAGAAATAAAACTATCACAAGCAGCGGTATTTTGATATACATATTAATCTCAAAGTTAGTTTGTGTGCTATTAAAGTTTAGGAATGAAATATCTGTTTCATGCTAGATTTGATCTCGGAACCTCCCATTGACAAGGCTAATATCTTAACAATTGAGCTATGTGAAACTGATGGACTCATTAGGCGATATGTGTCGTTACATGGGTGGGAATACGCATACCTCTATGTGTGCGGTGCAACGCCATTTTATGCTTGCTCTTATTAGTAACTTTAGCAGTAGGGTATTGGCTTACTAAAATTATAGCCATTGACAATGTGCCAGGCTAATGACAAATGGCAAGCAACTACATTACCTGTCACTGTTAAAAGCATGATTTTAATACCCCTGCAACACCAAACATTCCGCTAGTATAACATAAATGCCATAGTAGTTTGCATGCCTACATCAGTTTTTAAATGTACATTTTTTCTAAAATAACTCAAATGTTTTTCAAACTACAAAAACGTAAGAAATACTTTCAAACAGATAGTACCGACAAAAAATGATGTAATTAAGTTTAAGTACATGTAAGTTTGTTATTTTTAATTCTTTCTACTCAAGTAAAGCCTTTTGCAAACTTTAGTGTTTTAAATACATTTGTAGCCAAATATGAAAGGCAACATCACAATCAACTGCTTGAAAGCAGAGAAAACTCCAACTATTTTGAAATGGTGCTAACAATACTAGGCATGGAAACATATATTTGCAATGTTTAGAATAATTTTATTTAAATAAACTCTGGTAGTTCTTTACAAATCTGAATAAATAGCTGAACTTTAGTCTTTGTTATCATTGTTTTTTTATGTTTTATAGCTGAAACATAAATTACCATAGCGAATTTTGAGACAGTATATTTTTTCTTATCAGTTCAATATGACAGCTACAACAGGAGTGACCAACCTTTTAATCACACCATAACAAGTATTATCAACAGCTGGCAAGCCAAGCTAGAAAAGCAAAAAAGCCACATAAACTAGTAAGCTATAATTACATTACACTAGAAATAAGCTATGAAAAGCTTGACAAAAAAGGACAATAATATTTCAACACTCCCACTATGTTACTGTTTTTGTAATATCAAGTAAGTCCCATTAGATTTAGTAATTTTGTGAATCTCTCACGTGGCACCGGTTTAGTCAGGATGTCAGCTACCATACTATCAGTAGGGCAAATACTCTAAACTAATCTGCTTGTTTACCACAGCTTCTCTCGTGAAGTGAAATTTGATGTCTGTATGTTTTATGCGACCATGTCCATTAGAATTGTGTGCAATTTTTATGGCGGCTTGATTGTCAACCATCATCTTGGTTGGTTCAGCAGACGCTGATAGATCAATGTCGGTGATGAGTTTATTCAGCACTATTGTTTCTTTAGTATCATGGAAGAGTGAAATATATTCAAATTCAGCCGTAGACACTGCTACTACGCTTTGCCTTTTGCTTAACCAGCTGATCGGCGCACTAGATAGTAAGAATATGTTTCCAGACGTAGAGTGTCGATCATCCAGATCTCCTGCCCAGTTAGCATCAGTGTAGCCAAACACGTTGTTATTACTAGATCGGTGATATGTGATTCCGATTTCAAGTGATCCCTTGAGCTAGCGTAATATACGCTTTGCTGCTGTTAGATGAGCTTCTGTTGGGGCCGCACAGTATTTAGAGACTGCTCCCACTGCATGAGAAATGTCTGGACGAGTTGCTATAGTTAAATATAAGAGACTTCCCACCATAGCTTGGTAGTTCTCCGGTTGCACAGGCTTGCTAACACTATCATCATTTACGAACTTAACATTCACATCAGCTGGTGTTGACACCGGCTTTGCATATTCTATGCCAAATCATTTTAGAATCTGTAAAATATAGTGATTTTGATGTAAACTAAGAGTTTCCTCCTCTCGTTTAATGCTGATGCCCAAGCAGTAATGCAACTTTCCAAGATCTTTCATTTTGAAACGTGTTGCCAAATTTTGTTTGACCCAGCTCATCTCTTGTTCAGTGTCACTCATGATAATGAGATCATCAACATATACAGCTATAATTGTTTTAACACTATCATTATCTCGAACATAAACAAAGGAATCTGTGCCAGATCGTCTGAAATTGATTGATTTGAGATATTCATCCATTATAGTGTTCCAACATCTTGGTGATTGCTTAAGTCTATAGAGCGATTTGCAAAGTTTGCATACTAGGTCGGCCTGTTGTGGTTCAATAAATCCTTCAGGTTGAGTCATATAGATATCCTCTTCCAGTACTCTATTTAAGAATGCAGTGACAACATCTATCTGATGTGTACTCATTTTGCACTGTAGAGCATATGCCAACAGCGTACGAATAGATGTGAATTTGACAACTGGTGCGACTGTTTCTTCATAATCTATTCCAGCCTTTTGTGCATATTCTTTAGCGACTGAACACCCCTTAAACCTGTCTACAGTCCCATCAACAGCGGGTTTGGTTTTAAATACCCATTTAGATCTTATTGGCGTTTTACCTGGAGGTAATGGTACAAGGTCCCATGTATCATTTTCTGTTAGAGATTGGTATTCAGAATTAGCAGCAGACAGCCACTCCTTAGCCTCAGAACTCCCTCTTGCTTGCTCAAATGTTTGTGGTTCAATAATTTGACAAGCTTCATATGCAGTATGAGAATTTTGTGATGTTTGATACGCATATTTGTCTATGCTGTAACGTTTAGGGGCTCTTCGTACACGATTAGATCGCCTCGGCTCTTCAACGATTTCATGTATAGTGTCCTTTTTAGCTTTTTGGGTGCAGGCACAACAGCGTCTACAGTGGCTACTGGTACATTACTTGATGATATCTTTATCTGACTCCCGAAGTCTGACTCATTAAATACAACATCACGTCTAACGATAACCTTTATAGTTTGCTTGTTGAACAATTTATAAGCTTTCGATGTGATACTGCATCTAATAAAGCGTAATTTCTCTGCTTTGATATCTAACTTTTGCCTCTTTTGATCTGGGATATGGGCATAAGCTGCGTATCCAAACGCTCGTAAATGCCTAACATCTGGTTTCTGTCTATACCATTTTTTGTAAGGGGTTATGTTGTCATTGTGTGATCTAGTTGGAAGACGGTTCCTAGCATATACGGCTGTAGCAACTGCTTCAGCCCAGTATTCTTTTGAAAGTTTTCCATGAGACATCATAGTTTGAGCAGATTCAGCAAGTGTACGATTGAGCCTTTCTGCCACACCATTTTGTTCTGGAGAGTAGGCTGAAGTTACTTTGTGACAAATTCCTAGTGTCTTTAAATAGCTATTGAACTCGTTTGACATATACTCGCCCCACCATCAGACCTAAGAGTACCTATCTTTTCCCCTGAAAAGTTTCTAACAAGAACTTCAAACTCCTTAAATTTGTCAAGCACTTCAGATTTATAACGTAAAAAATACACAGCAAAATATCAAGAAAAATCATCAAAGAATGATACAAAATATTTATTGCCACCAATCGATTCAGTTTCAAAAGAGCACACATCTGAATGAATTAACTCTAATGTACGTTTAGATCTGATACCTCCCAGTGAGTGAAATGGTTTTCGAGTCATTTTTCCTCCCACACAGCTCTCATAGAAGGAAATACTACCACTTGGAGTTTTGGTCCCCATTAATACATTGCTATAGTTCAACTTACTTAGAGTTGTTTCACTTGCATGAGAAAAGCATTTATGTCAAGTGTCGATAGCTGTGGCTGCAATTTCGTCTGTATTTCTGCATACTTGCTCAGAATCCAGATAATAAAGTTTATTCCTCATATTACCCATAGCGAGTAATCTTTTTCTGTTCATCATTCAACCAACATCTACTTTTACCAAACTGGACAATATTTCCTTTTTCGGTGGCTGATCTTACAGAAAACAAGCTATCAGTTAGACTTGGAAGATGTAAGACGTCATAGATAATAGCCAACCTACTAACTTTGCGCCTTAGGTTGATCATTACATGAACGTTACCAACGCCTATGACATCAACTATGTGTCCATCACCCAGGCTGACTTTCTCCGGGGTATCTAAGGTATGATACTCAGTAAACCACTCGTGGTGATGTGTCATGTGATGAGATGCACCTGAGTCTTTAATCCATAGTGAATTTTGTGTTGATGTAGTTTTCTACAACGAATGCAAAGTCAGTATTACTATTATCTGTTGATACTTGTTTTGCTGTGTGCTGCTGTGTTCTCTTTTTATTGTCTGGACAGTAACGACGAATATGTCCTTGTTTTTGGCAGCCAAAACATACCAAATGCTGTCTCAGTCTGCTGTAATGTCTTTTTTTGGGACCAGAGCAGCATCCGCTAGGTGATTTAAGTTGCTTCCATCACGTTGCCTTTCTAGTTGTTTCTGTTCTTCATTGTTCAACGGTTGTTGTACAAGTTCTAAGTTTAAATCATCCCTTCGAGCCTATAGCTGTCAGGAAGGCTGCCTAGCAGTGTAACAACCTGATCATCTTCATCAACAGCTGCATTGCTTGCTGCAAGTTTATCAGTTAAGTCATTCAAATGTTTAAGGTGATGCTTCATAGGTGTGCCTTCTTTCATGACACTTTGGGAGTATTGCTTTTTTAAAAACAGTTTGTTCGCCAAAGTATTTCGTTCAAAATTTGCTTGCAATTTATCCCATGCAGATTTTGCATCTGCACATTCTGTTATAACATACAGTACATTGTCACCTACTGCAAGCACTATAGTAGAGAATGCTTTGCTGCAATTTTTCGTGAGTGCAGATTTGACATCGACACCTGCATCATCTGCAGGAGCTTTTTCGGTACCCTCCACAAAACCATACAAGTCTTTGGCTATCAGCAGATGTTTCATTCTTTAATTTCTATGTTGAGTAGTTGGTTCCACTCAATTTGTCTATCGACCATTTTTTCCTCAGCCATTTAGAATGATTACTCCAGAGGTATAATATAGTCTTTGAAACTAAATAATCCAGTTTTCCAACAAAGAGTCAAGCAGTAGTCAATCTGGTAACTCGGCCAATAACCTGTTGTTTTTTATGTTTTATAGCTGAATCATAAATTACTATAGCGAACGTTGAGACAGTATATTTTTCATATCAATTCAATATGATAGCTGCAACAGGAGTGACCAACCTTTTAATCACACCATAACAAGTATTATCAACAGCAAGCAAGCCAAGCTAGAAAAGCAAAAAAGCCACATAAACAAGTAAGCTATAGTTACATTTCACTAGAAATATGCTATGAAAAGCTTGACAAAAAGGACAATAATATTTCAACAGTTATTACCAATTAAAAATGCTATAAGAGTAATCGCTACAATTTCTCAATTACTATGTATTTCTATTAACATGTGATACTTGATAGCCAACATGAGTATTTGTCTTGTGACTTGCTGCGGCAAGCCTGTTTGTATTCATATACATGTAACTTCTTACTAACTGACCCAGTGGCAGTGACTTTCAAAAGACATCATGTCACATATGCATGTAAATAAATGCTAACAAATTCGCAATAGACTAGTTAGTAAAAGAATTATTTTCTATGTGTGCCCTCATGCCTTTGAATTCCTTTTTATGATTTTCTTTATAGTAGGCATGAGCAATATTTATTATTAGCAGTACGCAGCAAAGAGCAATTAAGGCCTACGTTAAGACAAGCTTGAAGTTATCTTCTGCAAATAACATTTAGTCAAGTTTGATTACCTCTATTGAAATACTACAGACATTTATGAAGGAAATAGTCAATCAATGATTCTAAAGCTACTATTGCTAGTAAGAAAAACCTTCAGTGTTGGTGATTGTTGGTACAAGCCTCATTTGTGTCTTGCTCTCAAGGAAACTCACACTACACTCAGGTAGTCTGATAAAATACATGGACTGTATTGATAAAACTGGTCTCAATCTCACAGTTTTAATAGAAATAAAGAAGATGCTAAGTGTGACAAGTTTCTATCAGTTAGGAAATATTCATTTTTACTGAGCTCTTAAAGCTTAGAGTTTATCCTGTTGTATAATTTCAAAGTTCATTTTAAAAACAATAAGTTCACTCAAGCTCTTAACCCTTTAGTGACGGCCGGCTTACGGCTGGGGAAGTACCAGCGGACGGGGGCAATTACTAGGGCGATTTGAGCTTTTGACATGGCTGCATAAAAACTGCAAAAACTTTCATCACAATTGTGGTAATTACATAAATTATTATGCATAAAAAAGCTGAGAAATTTTTCTACAAGCTGATATTTTTTTCTATGCAAATAGCTTGCAAATGCTTACCAGCAAAAATCTCAGATTGTTGAAGCAATGATTTTTTTATTTTCATGTTTCATTTTCCATTGCATTTTTCTAATTGTTAAAGGTAAATGATAATATTGTATAAATACTAGTTGCAAAGATTCATAGGTTCACAACAATTTTCAAAAGAAATTTGTCGCTGGAGAGCTTTGAAAGTGGAGTTATGAGCTCCGAAGCATTATGAGAGGGTCATGCGAAATTCTCAGCGCATAACCCAAAAAACCAGCAGAAAATTGAGGCCTGACATGGTCGCATATGCTTCGCTATAACTTACATGCAAATTGGCATGAAACTGCAAATGAATACGCATCTGAAAGCTGAGATATTTTTCTACAGACTGAGATCTCTTCCTCCAAGTAGCTTGCAAGTCTTTGCAACTCGAGACCTATTTATTTGCAGTTATGATTTTCTGCAGTCAGATTGATATGTATTTATTGAAACCATAGATATATGTACCAGTAACAATTTTGCATATAAACTCATTGCACAGATTCATAATTGCTGCAAAAAAGAATAGCTGGTTGTGTACAACAAAATTGAGTGGTGAGCCTGCATTCACAGATTTGGTAAAGCAACAAAAGACAGGAAGCAACATTTATTATAAGCAGAAACAGCAAATCATGGACTGCTTGCTAAATTACAAAACAATATAAGAACTGAACTCTTTGATTAGGTGAGTGCCCTGAGGAGAGCAACAAACCACAAGTACAACATACGAATGCACAACAAATACATAAGATTATGACATTTCAGCGAATGCTACGATGTACAAGCTAGCAATACGAAGCAATGAAGCATTTGTAGAAACTAAATAAAATACAATTTGCAAAGAAATGTAGTTAGCATGACAAGGATCAAAACATGACTCGCACAAAGATACTCCACAAGTGACTCTACTGCACCTTCAGCTTGCTCTCGCTCCTCACCGATGTATACAGGGAACTTGTGCACACAACGAGAGACAGCATAGCAGAGAGCAAATAACTTTATTCCAAATCTAGATCTGTTAGATGGAATATACTGCCTGAAGCTGAGCCATCCTTTCTCTGCCAGCAAGCTTTCATGTACATGTATATATATAAATTTACCAGACAGCAAAACAGAATATAACCGATCGTATATCATGGCAAAAACATCTTCCAACTTGAACAATTTATTGCCAGCAGGCTGTTCAAAATAGTCAGCAAAAAAAACCTGCTTCTATTTTGCTTGCTATTTTTAATTTTTATTAAAAATCAGCGTAGATAATAAAGGATTGTGGAGCAGTAAGACAACAGAGTAGGCTTTTCGAGAATATATGTATGCATAGCTAAACCAATAACTCGCCAGATGTATTTACCATCAACAGGCTCCAAAACACCGCAATTTTTTGAAAGCCATATTTATTCGTTTGGTTTATTATAACATTTACAATGGTCAATGTTATAAAAAGCTTTAAATGATAAAAAAACTTACTTGTTTAAAAATTCAAACTTTTACTCCTGCCAAGCTGTCAGCAAAACGTAATTCTTTTGGTTTTAAGTCAGCTCCTCTTGTAAATCCGTAAATACTCTTGGTTTCATCGCCGGCAGTTTCACTGTCACTTTCGCAATCCAATTCACTATGTTGATCTTTTTTCATTCAATCGCCTTTTCCACATTTTTCTGACCTAGTATCCTCTTCTTCACTTTCAAACCAGCCGATGTCTTCCTCTAAACAAACTTTTTAGCAGAGCTTGAACAATCGCGTACGTACATGATAACTTTCCAAAAAAGAAGATCAAATCTTTCACATGTCTTGCTTGCACATGCGTATTAGGGATTATTTATACTCTCAAACAAGTAGTATAAAGCCTACCAAATTTGATGGAACTATTAATTTTTATTTTCAACGATTTTTTGTAATGAATAAAATATTTTTAAAAAGGTCTATCATAGACTGAATTTTAATGTGATTTTTGTGGTTCAGCCTCTGAGGCGTTGCCTGTTAACCCGCATTGCCTTTAACAGGCTTTGGCCTAAAAGAGTTAAAGATGAGAGTTGATTCTTAGGTTCATCTAAAGTTGGCTTCATAAGTCATGAGCTCTATTTGATAAAGTTTTGTAATGGCAGCCAAAATAGAGTGCCTGTTACACTTGCTCAACTTTTGAATAATAATGATTTTTTGTCTATGTTCCAACAAACACTGAGCCTAGATTGACAGGTTAGCAATTTATTTGCCATGAGGGAAAAATGCGCACAACTATTAAAGGGTGACACAGAAAAAAATAAACGCTAGTTTGAATAATGAGATCAATAGTGATAGTATAACGATCAAACATATTTTGATGTAATTTATTAATATATACATATATATATATATATTTATATATATATATATATATATATATATAAATTGTTTCGTCACCCTGGATACCCCGTATGGGTAATAAATTCTGCTATAACTCAGGTCTCCTACCAAAGACCTGGGAGTTTGAGCACTCGCCTCAAGATCTTAGCTGTTCCCAATAGCGCACTTTTCTGCAACTCACCTGAGTTGATTGGTGTTGGTATTTGAGAAAGCCACATTTTATGCACCGGTGTTATTGCGCCCAGTGCCCCAATGACTACTGAGATCACAGTTGTTCTTACATTCTAGCATTTTTCAATCTCTTCTCCAAGAGGGAGATATGTCTCTACCTTTTCTTTTTTTTGCTGGCTATATTGTAGTCATTGGGTACTGCTATATCTATTATAGTAGCCCTCTTGTTCTCCTTGTCCACCACCACTATATCTGGTTGGTTTGCTAGGACATGCTTGTCAGTTCGGATGTAGAAGTCCCAGAGGATCTTAACGTGGTTGTTTTCATTCACCTTACCAGGAGCTTCCCACCAGTGTTGTGGTTTATTAAGGCCATACTCATCACATAGACTTCTATACACAACACCTGCGACATGATTATGCTGCTCGATGTATGCGTTTTCTGCTAGCTGCTTGTATCCACTGATGATGTGTTGAATGGTCTCAGGTGCATCTTTGCACAGTCTGCCTCTAGGATCGTCTCTAGTGTGATAGATTTTCGTTTGGAGCCGCCTTGTTGGGAGCACTTGCTCCTGGGCTGCCATGATTATCGACTCTGTATTGGCTGTTAGGTTTCCTTTGTTCAGCCACATATATGTCTGGTGAAGATCGCCAATCTTGGATATTTGTTGGTGGTAAGCACCATGAAGAGTTTTCATGTACCAGTAAATTTCTTCATCATCAGAGCGTAGGTCCGTTGTAAGAGCAGCCGATTGAAATTCAGCTAGGAACTTATCTGAAGTGGCCAAGGAAGCTGCGTATGCTTTGAGGCTTTGCTCCTCCTCTTTCACTGTCTGCTGTACACTTTTGAGTCCCGTACCGCCATCTTTCCTATCGAGATACAATCTATTAGCATCAGATTTTGGGTGGAGTGCTCCATGCATAGTCAGCAGTTTATGAGTTGCTATATATGTTTCCTTGATGGCTTCCTCAGTCTATTTTATTATGCCTGCTGGATATCTTATTACTGGCAGTGCGTAGGAATTTATTGCCATGACTTGGTTCTTGGCATTGAGCTGGCTCCGTAAGACCTGCCGAAGGCGTTTCTTGTATTCGGTAATGGCTTTGTGACATACCTCGTCTTTGTGGTTGATGTTGCTTTGCATAATCCCCAAATACTTGTACCGTTCTTTTATATATCTGATGGTACCATTTGGCATTTTTAAGCCATCTGTGAGCATAGAATAGTCTTTCATAAGAATTAGCCTTCCACAGTTCTCAATACCGAAGGTCATTTCGATGTCCTTCAGAATGACCAAAGAACATATATATATTTTATATATATATATATATATATATATATGTCCTATACAACATTTATGTATATAGATGTTGTGTAAGACCTTTGCTATTTAGCATTCTCAAAAGTTTTATCAACACCACTAAAATAATTTAGAATACTTTACCTTACAAAAAGGGTTGATATAAACAGCTCAAGTATAGATACTTAAGCTGTATTGGTTCATTGGTTGTTTCATGAAAAATAGCCGTTCACTCGTATTGCGCCAAATGAAAATAAAATAAGGCTATATTGAGACATGTATTGATATGCCACCCAGTTTCATGCATTAAAAAGTCGTTAATATTTAGAGGATGCTGTATCCCAATACAAGATAAGTAAACAAAACATGATAGGGTACCCATATACAAGATAAGTAAACAAAACATTGTAGTGTACCCATATACAAAATGAGATAACATCAGAATCAGCCACTAACACTAAATAAACTGAGTGTTAGTAAAGATGACTAATCGAGCCCTTCTCCTTAAATCTTTTTGTTAAATCTCACCCAGGGTGACCAAAAGTTATTAATGATGTTTTGTGTATTCATGTGGGTAAAAAATTGTTTCCTCACACCTGTTAATACTACTGAGTAGTAATTTTTGTTAAAGCTTGGATCTCCTTCTAGAAACCAATATCTCCCTATCGGAGAAACATTTGAAATGTGCTTGTATATACCAACAATTGTGATTCCGGTAGTCAAGGATGATTTGGGTACAATAACACCTACAGTTTATTGTGTTAGATATTTACAAATATATACATATATATATATATATATATATATATATATATATATATCGATGCTGTGTAAGACTTTTGCTGCTTAGCATTCTCACTTTTTATTAAAAATACTGGAATAAATTAGCATTGACAAAACCATAAACAAAACTGAATCCTTATTGTGATAATTTAACTAGCGATTGTTTTGTTTTAAAGAAAATCTATAAAATTGTCAGATATGTAAATAGTGCATGCTATAAAGCTTCTCATTTATTGCCCAAGCTTCAGTATTACACTAAATATACAAGATGGCCGACAAACTATGAATTTAGACGACTTTAAAAAAGATTGATCTGACCTTTACTTACCAAAAAGCCAGCTTGCTTTTTTAACTTTATGCAAGTTGAAGGTAGTACTGTCTATTTACTAATTTAAATCCAATACCTTTGTTGTCTTTAACAAAGCATTTAACTAACAGTAATTTCATCCTATTGTAAGACTTAAATGAAAATTCAAAATTTATGGTGTGCTACTATATTCTCAAAATAGGAAAAAGGATGAAAACAAGAAGTGAATAGAAAAAAAGAAATAGACAAAAACACAAATAAAGCACTGAGTTTAATGCTATTTTACTTTACCAGTGTTGCTTCTGGACCTCTAACGATCACAATGGAGCATCCACCTCAAATGCAGCAGCCACAGCAACCACTACAGCAACCACCACAACAGCCCTTACAGCCACAGTATGCTGCACAGCCTGGTGTTACAATTGTAACACAGAATCCTCCAGGAGAAGGTTATAAACTGAGAGCAACAGCCTTAAAACAGTTGAAGGGGTGAGCAAATTGTTTGGTTTATTAATTTAATACAAAGGTATATCCTGGTAGGTGATTGGTAAATGCATCAGATAAAAGATATAACAAAAATAAGTGGTTTTTTGAAGTATTTCTCTGTTCACTTTGATAAAATAATATTGTGGTTTAGGAAATCTAAATTTAATAGCTAATGCTATTGAAAAAATAATAAGAAATAAATAATATGAATTCAACCGCTCATCTATAAAGTATCATATCTGGATTGACAGAAAAATGGCATCAAAATGCAGACAGTATGATTCACAGCTTTAGTAATTTTCTGTTTGAGCAAAATAAAATAAAAGAAAATGCAGAAAACATTTTGGAAAAACAAGCTAAATGCAAAAAAGTGTAAAACTTGTAATAAAATGACTACAATTGCTTCAAATAGTTGGTAGTTGGCTAGAATTTAAAAATTTAATTTATTGCTCACCTGCCAAAATATGTTACAAGATACGCATAATTCAATGCTCATGGATAGCAGATGTTTCTGTTTTGACAATCTAAGAACGAATGTTTCTGTTACAGATTGTCAGTCACTCAAGTAGTGATGGGAGCACTTGGTATTCTATTAGGAATCATTCTCATACCTGTTGAACTCAGCACGAATAATAGCTGGATCTCTGTCACTGGTTATGGCATTTGGAGTGGAGTCTACGTGAGTAATTATGAACCATGATCATTTTTACAATATTAATATGTACCAGAGTTTTTTGCTCATGACGCTAACCATAAAAACCCCACAGTTATTTCGGATATGAAATGAAAAGGCAGTTACTTTGCAAGAGAAAAAAATAAAAACAGAATCGGGATACACATATGTAAACATACGTAGACAATGGTCATCTTATTACAGCTTTAGTTAGTAAGCTAGTTAATAGCAGTCAGTAACAAAACATATTTTTAAGTGATTATATTGTATGCAGAAAACCTAGGTTTGCGGGTTGATGTTACATTAAGCAAGCTTAATCTTTTTGATGAACCAATCTATAAGTCTACAAGTTATTAGTTAATATTAGCATATTATTTACTAGTTTATTAGTCAAAAAATCAGGAAAATCAAAGTCAGACTGAGCAGCAGAAATGAGAACTGATGGCTAATAACATGAAAAGAAACTTGTCAGATAGCCTAATGAGTCACATAGCCTACTGTGTCACATAATCCACCATATCACATAGTCTGCCATATCACGTTGTCTGCCATATTACGCAGTCAACCATATCACATAGTCTGCCATATCACATAGTCTATCATATCACATAGTCTGCCATATCACATATCTATCATATCACATAGTCTGCCATATCACATAGTCTATCATATCACATAGTCTACCATATCACATAGTCAACCATATCACATAGTCTACCATGTCACGTAGTCAACCATATCACATAGTCTACCATATCACATAGTCTGCCACATCACATAGTCTACCATATCACATAATCTACCATATCATATAGTCTACTACATCACATAGTCTACCATACCACATAGTCTACCATATCACATAGTTCACCATATCACATAGCCTATCAGGTCATATAGCCTACTTTGTCTAAACATGTTTAACAAAAATATAGTTGTAACTTTTGTAGCAATATGAACATGTGTCAAACATTGTTATCTTTTAGAAACAGTCTGTACTGACACACTATGACTCACTAGTCTGTTGGTGATGCAATAAGTGTCAGTTATGATCTTATTAGTCTACCGCTGTGTTAATTTATGATTAGCGGTAGTGACAGAATGTGGAAATAGTTCTCAGTAATAGCTTTGTTTTTTTTGTTTTTTTTTTTAAATCAACTACTTAAAGATATGAGGCCCTGAATCTAAACAAACTCGAATAAGTGTAGAAATAGGCTAACTTTTAATTATGGTATTTCTTCGTCCAGAACTTTGAAACTGTAAATTAAAAAGGAACAGTAAGTAACACATTTTCTCATTTTGACTTTATTTTCAGTTTGCTATTGTTGGAGGAATTGGACTCGGTGCTGTCAAGCACAATACTGAAGGTTGGGTAAGTAGTGTGTAGCAATTGTCATGTACATAGATATGTTGTCATACTATAACAATCAATATATTTATTAAATATCAATCAAGTAGTATAGTCAGACTGTGGTAGTTGATAAGATACATTATTTTAGTGTGAAATCTGACATTTGCTCAACCAAAGCAACATAACAATATTGTATATTAAAATGAAGGAATGTTATGATTTCAGTGCAAACTAAATCAAACTACGTGTTTATTGTGTCAAAATACACTAACACTCTTTTCTCTTTCTCTCCAGTAGGTCAGACAGAAATAGCAGATATAAGTTGTCAAGTTAATATATTTGGTCCAAAGTATTTAGTATTTGAAAAGAGAATTTTATGTGCTGCAATAGTAGCAATTTGACATAGTAATAATTTTTTTATTTGCACATAATTTTGTTCTCTTGTAGATCACTGCCACTTTGGTTCTTAACATCATTAGCTCAGCTTTATTCTTTCTACCACTGGTTTCGATGGCTTCCATCGGTGTGGGTATTAATGCTTCTTCTCGCTGTCAAAGTTACAGCTACTACTACATATCTTGCTCAGTAAGTGTTAATATTTCAAGTAACAATTAGATGTGTTTCTCACTAGGGATAGAGCTAAAGCTAACCAGTATCAGTAAATACATTACACCAGCAACCAACATAGGTGTTTGTAGAAGCCCTCAGTTTATCAAGCGCTTAACAAACACTTTTATCTATTATTAATAATTAGTCACCTTATAGTTAAAAGCTATACAAGCTCTTAGGCGCAATAAAAGCTGAAATAGAAGTATTTTATGATGGTACTATCAATGATGACCTAGCCTAGAGAAATAGACTGGAACAAATTATACCTAATGCAGTAGCTAGATATCTAAGACTACCAAGCGAGGTCGAACAGAGTTGTGATCATCAGTTGTATCAGACTTAAAGTACTTGAGGTTGTCATAGATTACTTACGAGTCATGACTGACTTTATTTTAAATTATCACAGTAACCATAACAATAGTCATTAATATATCAACTGTAGTGTGTATTACTGGTATATTTTGTAGCTTACAGAGTTTTACAACCAAAACATAAAACTTGAAAAACTGCACAACTTAGCTGCAGCAGGCATGTTTACTTTACTTTTTTGAAATTTCACAGGCACCTATAATTTGTATTGAAGGCTTGAAATTGAAATTCTCAAAATTTTTGCTGTTAAAACACACCCAAAATAAACCGTTACTTAATTTATTTTGCACAATCGATAAAAACAGTTAATGCTTTTTGAATGAATCATTAAAAAATGGCTAGCTTTTACGCTAATTTGTTAAAATTACATTTGACAATCTCCTTTGAAAAGTAGAACATGCTCAACTTGTTTGCAGGCAACAAAAGCTGCTTTGTCCTTGAACGTCTTTTTGGTTCTGATCGCTCTTGTGGAATTTGTGATCACGATATGGAGTGCTGTACTCTGCTGTGGAGCTGTCTGTAGTTACTGCCTCCCAACTCGCTCAAACCATGATGTGCAATATGCTGCCCCTGCTTTCCAAACTCAACAGCAGTATGTGGTTTACCCTGGAACAGTTCCAGCTTATCAAGTCAACATGGGTGGCTACCAAGTCACAACAGCTGGTCAAGTTCCAACAGGTAACTTTTTAAAGTCTAAAACCATTATACTTACGTAGCATGAAGTGTAAGTAGCATGAAGTATGTATATATATATATATATATATATATATATATATATTTATATATATATATGTATGTATATATTCATGCTACAGACAGCACTGTTTCGGCTATTGAAGCCTCATCAGTGCAGCTCAGAGCTTAGGCAAGAGACACAAATCCCATTGCCAATGAGAGTTGACTTCCTGTCATGAAACAACTAGATTGCCTCACAGACTTTAAGCAAGTCAATGTGCTGACACCATCAATGTGCTTAGACCCCCCCCCCCATTCGCCAGTCCAACGCCTTACTAACTAAGCCACAGAGCTTGATCGATTAGCGAGGCGATATATGTCCGCATATAGAAGCAAATAGGCTAGCGTTTTCGGACATGACCTAAAGTCATGGCATTGCTCCATAGAGGCCGCAGCTCTCACTAGTAAGCTTACTCAAATTTCCCATTGGCAATGTGCCTGGCTAATAGAGAGTGACAGTCAACTCTCATTACCTCTCAATGTTTATAAGTTTTTTTTTAATACCCAAGCAACGCCGGATAGCACAATTTGTATGTATACATTTATGCTACATGCAGCGCTGTTATTGCTAATTTACCCTCATCAACACAGCTCAGATCTAAGAAGAGACGTCAAAAAGTGAATTACCATTGCCAATGAGAGTTTGACTTTTTGCCATGAAACAATTGTGTGGTTTCCCAGATTATAAAAAGATCAATGCGTGACAAAATGAGGCTCAAATAACAAAAGTGATGAAGTTGCTCTGACACGAGTTATTTACTGTATATTGGTTATGCGCATTATTTAAGAGAAGATAATTGCATTGAAAAATTAATTTCTCTTTTGGTATATGATCCCACGACCAAACACGAGCGAAGCGATTGTTTGGTAGATTTATGATAAATGTATATGTGCAAACAACTCACGAAAATTATTCATCAACACCGTCGCAAACCCTTGTACCGAAATCTCATCAACAAATTTAACCATTTTTCAATGGAGTCGTTTAAGTATAATATTGAAACAAAATACATATAAACCTATTTAAATATGTTACCAAGTTTTTATTATTTGTAGACAATATCCTAAACCTTACCCATCTGATCGGATTATACACAAACGGACAGATTAATTTGGCCTAAAATTGCAAAAAAAACACTTGAAAAGCTTTTTTTATTCATAATTAAGACCGGAAAGCGATACGCCAATAAAGCCGTGCAACAGATAGTAGAACTATTAAGCAGTGCACATTTCATGAGAAAAACGTGCTCATTTCACCAGTCTACGGCATTGTTTAATTGCCGAAGGTTTCTAATATTTTTCCGTTTTTAATATCTTGCAAAATATTTAATTATAAGAATAATTATTCGATTTTAGAAAGTTTTTATAAGGTTTAATTATAAGAATAGTTATTTGAATTTATTCAAAGGTTTCTGTAATAAACGTACACTGTTTGAGGCGTAGACCGATTAACAGGTATGAAATTTTGGTACACAGTTTATCAGCCTATGTTTTTTGGTCCAATTACCGAAGGTTTCATTAAATTATTTAAAACGTTAGCCAAAATTCTTTACATCTTATGTACAAGCTAGGGCCGAACTACAATGACCCTTTATGACGAGAACATTTTTTTATTTTGCTCCAGTTTGCAGAAAACTTCCAGACGTGTGAACGCTCATACTTGCTTTCTTTTAAAGTTCGTTATCAAAACCATTCTACATTCAACACAACCAACTTTCAAACTGTGTATATTACACAGCAGCTTGCTATTTTACTTCTAATATTGCATTTCAGAGTTATAATAAACATATTTCGTTATTGCTGCTGTTAAATTACAAACATTACAGTAGGTTAGGCCTACAGCTTTAATTAATATTTATTTTATTGTTGTAAAACATAGGTTTGAGACAGTAGTAGATTAGGTGTGATTTTTTTACAACCTTTTGTTATGCATAATTGACTTTTTGAATTTAATTTTAAAACAACTTGACAACTACCATGGACTTACAACTTTCAAGAACACCACGTCGTGGCCGACGCAGTGGCTATCCAGGTGTCTCTCAATTATTGCAGCTCAATAGGAAGATAAATAGAAGGTCGCAGCCGCCACAGCCGCAGCCACGCCACAGCCGTCACAGCCGCCATCAACATCAAATGCTAATGTTCAACAACACGCTACTCAAATTAATAACAACAACTCATCTGATCCAGATTATTCTTTAGTAGATGTTGTAGGCGTTGTGAATGACATGGACTTGGGAGCCCCTTTGTTTCCAGATGATGATCATGATTTTATGGACATCATTGACCATGAAAATATTGCACAAAACAATATTGCTCCTCCCAATGCTGCCGCCCTTCATCACATTCCTCATTTTCAATCTTTAAATTGTCCTGATTTCAAGAACTGCGTAACAACTTTCTAGGCAGACTTCACAACAACATGTCAAAGCTCACACGTACTGGATGTAATGAGAAACATTTGTGACCCAGGCAGTCAGAATGTACAATCGTGCTAAAACAACATTTTTGAGTTATTTACAGATTCAAAATCAGCAATATCTGAGAATTTTAATGCAATTTAAACTTTTTAAATCGGATTATGTATGCCCAGGTTATGCAAGATTTAGTAGAGAAGGTCTCACGATGAACTAAAACTGTTGTTTTGAGTTTAGGCAGGATAAGGTTGCCGATTCATGAATCGTAAATCATGGTATTTGTTTACAAATCAAAATGCCATAGCAACAGACCACTTAATCTCAACCTATATTGATGAAACCTGGCATTCTACACATTAAAACCCTGAAAAAGATGATGGTCACATTTTTATTTAAATTTGATTGATGGTTGACCTTCCAAAGGTCAAGGTAAGGTCAGCAATACATGTGGCTAAAAGCTCACCTTCCTGGAGATTTACATTAAAAGGGTATGCTTCAAACTGGGAACTTCTCATCAAGCTATATTGCTATGACTGCATATAATGAATCCAACGACTTATCAAAATGTTGGAAGTGTATTCAAAATTGTCCATCTATACAGAAGGTCATGGTAAGGTCCACGAAAGGTGACCACAGAGGGCATCAAGATGCGGAAATATCGACCCAACTCATCAAGTGACCATTCAATCTAGAGCTATTTTTATGTTGTTTAACACTCACACATTGTAACACAGAGTACACTGCAGAGATTTATTGTAGCCCATTCAACGGGTTTGCTTGTTTTATTAGTGGCAGTTTGTCCCAACACAACCATATCAAATGTATCCTTCGGTAATCCTTGATACACAGTTCTAACGAGGCTTATTTGTTTAGATGACATAAAACTAGTGCAAATTTCCTTACATTTGCATCCGCTTATTAGTTTGATGTCAATAGCTATAATGGGAAAGCTATCAGCAGTGATAGGCTGATAGTTATTCTCTGTAATTTAATTAATTATGATGATCGCTATTACTCTCCTTATCGTTAGCAGCCACATATTGCGTAAGCAGCTGTCTTTCTGAGGTTTCCCTATTATCACAATCCTGATCATCGCGTTCACTATAATCTGAGGCAGCCGACTTAGATTCTAAGTAGAAATACTTAGAATTACATCTAAATTATTAGCGTCAACTAGCCGTAATTTGTGCGACGGTTTATTTTGTTTTAGCCTGAAGCGTTGAAACAGAAAATGGCCACATACACGCGCCCACCCGCAATAAAAGTCTATACTTAAGATCTTGGGTTATGACAAATTCCATAGCAACCACCGATATTGGTAGATTTAAATGGCAATTCTGGCTTTATGATTGGTCAGACACAAAAAATAAACAAGACCACGTGAAAGAGCAGGGTTGAATGCACTATAAACCACTGTTTACTAAAATAGTGACGGTGAGTCATATAATAGCATATAGCACACGTTACGCTCTATTGTGAACAATCCAATTACCGCACGATTGTACATTCTGACTGCCGGGGTCACATTTCATTACATACAATGCTCAAATACAACTATGCCATACATGCCAACAAGTTAGACCTTACACTGTTAATAAATTCAGTGCAGCCAACAATATGGACCCAGGTCCATCCATTTGAATTTTTATCTTCTCTTACACTTATAGAACAGTTACTCATTGCTCAGGTTAATCCTACAATGTCAATATTCCGTCTTCCGTGTGGTGGCCAATTTGGG